>NC_058080.1:442236203-442978124 GCF_014858855.1 Bufo gargarizans
CTGTGACTTATTTGTATTAGTTTTAGACAGCTGACTTAGAACCTCTTCCTCTGTAAAGACACATGCATCAAATGATTCATTCGTCTTCTTTCCTAACTGAGGTCCTTTTCCTTAATTTTCCTTTGTAAAAACTGAACAGAAGTATTCATTGAGGCAGTCAGATAGTTCTTTATCTTCTTCCATATACCTTCCTTCTTTTGTTTTTAATTAGGTAATTCCTTGTTTTAGTGTCATTTTTTCATTTATGTATCTGAAGAATGCCTTATCGCCTTTTTTCCCTGACTGAGCTAATTTCTCTTCTGCCTGTGTTTTAGAAGCTCTTATAACTTGTTTGGCCTCTCTCTGCCTAATCTTATAAATTTGCCTTTCATCCTTTTTTTTTTTTTTTTATAATTCCTAAATGCTATCTTTTGGTTTTTAATGATTTTGGCCACTTCTGCTGAGTACCACAGTGGTCTCTTCCTTTTTTTGCTTTTACTGACAAACCTAATGCAATTTTCTGTTGCCTTCAATAGTGCCACTTTTAAGTAGTCCCATTTCTCCTGGTCTCCAATGAAACTGTTCCAATCTGATAGGGACTCGTATACCACTAATCTAATTTTAGAAAAGTCAGTTTTTCTAAAATCTAAAACTTTTGTTTTTGTGTGGTGTGACTCAGTCACTGTACTTATAGTAAACCACACTGACTGGTGATCACATTTGTTTTTGTGTGGTGTGACTCAGTCACTGTACTTATAGTAAACCACACTGACTGGTGATCACTAGATCCCAAGCTTTCCCCTACAGTAATATCATATACCAAATTCCCATTTGTGAATACTAAATCTAAAATGGCCTCCTTCTGGGTTGGCTCCTCAACTACTTGATGTAGAGATAATCCCAGTAGGGAATTTAGAATATCTGTACTCCTGGCAGAGCTAGCTATTTTTGGTTTCCAGTTAACATCTGGAAGATTGAAGTCTCCCATAATGATAACTTCCCCCTTCAATGTCATTTTAGCTATTTCCTCAACTAGTAGATATACTAATTCTTTGACTTGGCTAGGTGGTCTATATATCACACCTACACGAGTTACCTTATGATTATCAAGCTGCAAGGTAACCCAAACTGACTATAAATTGTTCTTGCTAACTTGTATCAAATTAGATTTTACGCTATCTTTCACATACAGGGCCACCCCTCCCCCCTTCTTGCCTTCTCTGTCTTTCCTGTATAGAGAGAACCCTGGTATTGTTATATCCCAGTCATTACTCCCATTGAACCACGTCTCAGTAACAGCCACTAAATCTATATTCTCAGACGCCATTATAGCCTCAAGTTCATTGATCTTATTCCCTAAACTGCGAGCATTTGTAGACAAGAATCTGAGCTTGTCATTTCTTAACCTTTGTGCTACTGGCATTGTTCCGGGGGGCAGTTGGATTGCTGGATTATCACTCTTGTGCCCCCCTTTCCTAGTTTAAATGCTCCTTAGCAAATACTTGGAACTGTTCACCGAGGACATTCGTTCCCTTGAGAGAAAGATGCAAACCATCTTTCTTGTACAGTTCTTTTCCATTCCAACAAGAGCTAACATGAGACACAAAGCCAAATCCTTGGTTCAGACACCATTCACCAAGCCATACATTGAATTCCTTAATGTGCATCTTCCTGTCATGCTGAAGGTTCTGCACAGGCAAAACTGCAGAGAATGAAACAGTTGATGCAACCTCCCGTATATCCTTTCCAAGTGTGTGAAAAGCTTCTTTCACCTTTGAAACCTCATTGCAAGCCAGATCGTTTGTCCCAAGATGGACAATAACATCCACTTCCCTTTCCTGCTTTGCTTGCCTAACAAAATTAAGGATCCGTCATCTATCCCTGCTAGCGGTAGCACCAGGGAGACATCTCACAACACCATTCTTCTCAAACTTCACCCCTCTTATGATGGAATCGCCCACCAACAGCTGCTTACTATCAATCCTCCCCTTCTCTTTTTTGTCTTTGGCTGCAATCTTACATACTTATTACTTTTCTCCAGAAATTAACCATTTTGTGGCCAGTGATATACCGTCATGTCAGATTTTAGACGTGCATTAGGTAGAAAAGATGAGGTAGCACTCAAATTTAAGTGAAAATTAAAATAGACTCTTTATTTGCCGATTATTATGGGTAAATAAAGAGCCCACTTGAATTTCTTTAATTTGAATTGGAGTCCTGCCTCATCATTTCACTTTTTAAATTAAGAAAACTCTGGGTCAACAACCTTGGGAGGATTTCTTGCACCATTTACCTCAATGTGGCATTACTTGCTTTTGTTTTTTGGATACATAGATACTAGTTACTTTTGTTTCTTATATAGATACAATAGATAGATAGTATGTCTTCTCCATGACTAGATTATCATAAATCCCATTGTTTTCCAAGCAAGAAACATGTAGTTATGAGTTACATCATATTTTATAGGATGAGGCCACAGCATGCATTGAGATAGCGGCACAGTGTCAAGCAGGACAGGGAATTATTCTCAGTCTTCAAGTTGGATAAACTGGCAGATAAAATTCAGCTGCTAAATTTAGATGAAGTGAGCTAGCCGGCTTCTACAGACAATAGCCATGATGATATCTGTAATATGGCAAACACAGCAACTTCCTGTTAGTGATTGCATCAAGTTGTTCTCCATGACAATCTAAGAGTACTGCAAATCTGAGTAGTTTAGTATTGAATTAAAAATTGCTACTATATTTATCAGTTAAAAATAATACAACTAAAGCTACGACTCTAAATCCCAAAACAATGTACTGTAAAGTGCAAATGAGTCAACATTTATAAGAGTTGTCAGTAATCAATGACAACACAATATTATTTCAGATCTTAGAAGGAAATTAGAATGGAGCTGTAAAACCCAGTGATTCAGATGGAAGACCAATATATAAGTTACTGTTCTATAAAATCACTGTATAACAAACTAATGAATAGAACTATAGTAAATAATGACACAAAGGTAGGTGAGGGAGAACATAGTTATTTAGTTGTCCGTAAGAATGCATATTTATAAGCGATTTAAAGATAACGTGTAAAATCTGCTGACATGGCTGTTTTAGCCACTCGCATCCCCCTTGTAATAACAATTTTAGAACATATTTTTTTATGACTCTATGAATGAATTAATTACTACCAGTTTTAATGAAGACACAGATGGGTGTTACCAGTTGGAGTGTGTTCCTGCACAGTCTTATAGTATCCAATCAGTGCTAGTGATGAGCGGCATAGGCAATATTAGAATTTGCGGTATTTCGTGAATTTTTGGTCCAATATTTGCCATAAATTAGCAAATTCAAGAAAAATTGTGATCTCCAGTCATTATTTACTTGATTGCGAAAATCATCAATGTAATATATTCGCAATAAAAATTTGTGATTAGAATATTCATGATCAACACTATTCGCGAATACAAATATATAGCACTATATTCAAAATATTGGCGAATTCTCGAAGTGGCAATATTCGCAGTTAAAATTCGCGATTCGGATATTCATGCTCAACACTAATCAGTGCTGCCAGTGCCAGACTGTGCAAGGACCCCTGAAGTAGTAACACCCATCTGAACCTTCAGTGCAAACTGCTAGTAATTCATTCAGAATTTCTAGCAGGGATAATAAAGGAATGTCATAATATAAAGTCATAAAACTAGATATTGCTGATTTATTATTAAAAGAGGGATGCAAGTAGACACTAAAACAAACCTGTTAACATAGGTTACAAGTACTCTTTAAGATTTTTAGAAAGTTGCACAATAAGTGTTTTGACCCATTAGGGTCAAATAAGGTTGATAATGCAAATCCAAAACTTTTGCATATTGTCATTTGGTTCATTTTAAGTTGTTGACAGGTATGATAGAGTAGCCTCAATTTTTTACATTTTTGTGGCTTATTTAGTATCCAGTGATTGTTGGTCAATGATTTAGTTTTTATTCAGTAACAAAAGTATTGCTACACACATCTTAATCATTGAATTCAGGTGTTTCATTCAGTCATATTGCCACAGGTGTATGAAATCTAGCACCTTGCCATGCTGCCTGCCTTTACAAACATTTGTTAAAGCAACTCAATTCCTGCACCCACACTATCCTTGCATTGTAAATGGGAGGCGCATAGCTTTAAATGCTTGGTGTCACTGCTTTTAAATGTATGGTGAATGGCATCAAGGGCTTAGAGGAAGGGATGCCCCAGAGAACTCAGCAATACCAAAAGGCCTGGAAGAACGTGGTAGTCAACTGAAGTGGATGATCGCAAAATTATTTTCGTTGTGAAAAAAAGGCCCTTTCGCCAAATCAAGAATCCTCTAAAGCAGAACACGATATGAGTTCATGAATGTATATCCAGAGTGTTTATCTCAATATGTAAACCACTGGTTACACGTAAAAAGTGAAAGGTCAAATTAGACTTTTCTAACTCATCAGAACTATTTATCACCTACTGTATTCAAATTCTGGAACCTCCTGAATTTTTGAGAATAAGGGTTCACTGAGTCCCATGTCTGAATAGAGTAATAGTATGCATATCAGTGCACTGCTTCATTCCCTTTTTTTGGAACAACAGAGCACTGTCTACATCAACCCCATAAAACTGAGTGGAGAGGTGGATTGATGTGCAGTACCGCTCCACTCAGAAAGGGCACTTAGGGACCCCTTTTTCTGGATTGCGTACATTCTTGGCAGTCAGATCTCCATGATCCATTACGTGTCCTATCCTATTCCTGGTAATTAATATTTTACATGGTATACACTCTTAGAAGGTCTTGTAGTGCAGAGTAGAAAGTATATTTCCATATAATTCAGCCCCTAAAGAAATAGAAGCTTTTCTTCTGGAATAATGGTCTAATTTCCCACTACACAGTGTTCAGGATTTTCATGACAGTATTCCAAAGTGTAATGAAGCAGAAAAGGCAAAGAGTGGTCACAATCCGGATTGTTTCCTCGATATTTATATAGATATGACAAGAAAAGGCTACAGTGTTTACAGCACTAGGACTTAGTTTCCTGTAATCCAAAGTAAAGAATGACATTCAAATGAACAACTTTATACAGAAAGGGGTGATGGGTTCAAATGTGGCAGCAGATCTGCAGCATTTTACAGTACAAGCAAAGTGGATGAGATTTTAGAAATCTCATCCATGCACTGGAGAGAAAACCTACAGCATAAAGTGAATTGCGTTGCTGGCCTTCAGCATGCCAAATTATGCTGCGGGTAGTACCTGTGGCCTTCAATCATTGCAATGCAAAGGTTGAAAGTAGAGGAGGGGGCAATGCAATCCCGTCAGTGATGTTGCCTTGAAAATCAGCCAATTTTGGATATTTTGTGGCTGTGGCAATTTTGCTCTCTATCCACTGTGTACAAACCGGATTCCAAAAAAGTTGGGACACTATAAAAATCGTGAATAAAAACTGAATGCAATGATGTGGAGGTGCCAACTTCTAATATTTTGTTCAGAATAGAACATAAATACGGAACAAAAGTTTAAACTGAGAAAATGTACCATTTTAAGGAAAAAATATGTTGAATCAGAATTTCATGGTGTCAACAAATCCCCAAAAAGTTGGCCATTTTCACCACTGTGTGGCATCTCCCCTTCTTCTTACAACACTCAACAGACGTCTGGGGACCGAGGAGACCAGTTTCTCAAGTTTAGAAATAGGAATGCTCTCCCATTCTTGTCTAATACAGGCCTCTAACTGTTCAATCGTCTTGGGCCTTCTTTGTTGCACCTTCCTCTTTATGATGCATCAAATGTTCTCTATAGGTGAAAGATCTGGACTGCAGACTGGCCATTTCAGTATCCGGATCCTTCTTCTACGCAGCCATGATGTTGTGATTGATGCAGAATGTGGTCTGGCATTATCTTGTTGAAAAATGCAGGGTCTTCCCTGAAAGAGATGACGTCTGGATGGGAGCATATGTTGTTCTAGAACCTAAATATATATTTTTCTGCATTGATGGTGCCTTTCCAGACATGCAAGCTGCCCATGCCACACGCACTCATGCAACCCCATACCATCAGAGATGCAGGCTTCTGAACTGAGCGTTGATAACAACTTGGGTTGTCCTTGTCCTCTTTGGTCCGGATGACATGGCGTCCCAGATTTCCAAAAAGAACTTCAATCGTGACTCGTCTGACCACAGAACAGTCTTCCATTTTGCCACACTCCATTTTAAATGATCCCTGGCCCAGTGAAAATGCCTGAGCTTGTGGATCTTGCTTAGAAATGGCTTCTTCTTTGCACTGTAGAGTTTCAGCTGGCAACGGCGGATGGCACGGTGGATTGTGTTCACTGACAATGGTTTCTGGAAGTATTCCTGAGCCCATTCTGTGATTTCCTTTACAGTAGCATTCCTGTTTGTGGTGCAGTGTCGTTTAAGGGCCCAGAGATCACGGGCATCCAGTATGGTTTTACGGCCTTGACCCTTACACACAGAGATTGTTCCAGATTCTCTGAATCTTCGGATGATGTTATGCACAGTTGATGATGATAGATGCAAAGTTTTTGCAATTTTTCGCTGGGTAACACCTTTCTGATATTGCTCCACTATCAATCTGCGCAACATTGTGGGAATTGGTGATCCTCTACCCACCTTGGCTTCTGAGAGACACTGCCACTCTGAGAAGCTCTTTTTATACCCAATCATGTTGCCAATTGACCTAATTAGTGTTAATTGGTCTTCCAGCTCTTCGTTATGCTCAAATTTACTTTTTCCAGCCTCTTATTGCTACTTGTCCCAACTTTTTGGGGATTTGTTGACACAGTGAAAATTTGAATCAACGTATTTTTCCTTTAAAATGTTACATTTACTCAGATTAAACGTTTGATCTGTCATCTACGTTCTATTACAAATACAATATTGACATTTGCCATCTCCACATCTTTGCATTCAGTTTTTATTCACAATTTGTTTAGTGTCCCAACTTTTTGGGAATCCGGTTTGTAAAATCCAGTATGTACCCTTAAGACTTGTCCTCTCATGGCAGAAAAACATTCTGCATTGAATCTACATTCTGCATTGACTAGGGTAGAAATCCTGAGCATAGCTCAACTGAAGGCAGTGTCAATTTCTGCTAACAGAATTCCACAGTATGTCGATGAGGTTTGTTCAGATTCAAATGCACTCATCCCATCTATCCTAGTGCATATCTTGATATGGATTCCATATTAAAGCCCACATACACATTAGTGTACTGTCGGTCAAACCCACCGAGAATAGCAGTTTCATCCAATACTTCTAATGTATATGGGGAGCAACCAACTCCCCCTAACAGATGATGTCAGGGGAAAGAAGGATTACTTAATTCTCTTAGATCACGGGTATAATCTGAGCATTTATCTATGTGATTGTTGTATGGAATATACAACAATCTCGTAGATAAATGCTCAGATTATACACATGATCTAAGAGAATTAAGTAATATTCTAAGAGAATTACCTAATGTAATATACAGACCTTTATTTCTGATATGTAAGGACTTTATAATGACAGAGTTTGTTCCACAGGATTGGCGTTTAGCAAATGTGGTGCCGGTATTCAAAAAGGGATCAAAAACGAAACCTGAAACCTATAGGCCCATAAGTCTAACATCTGTGGTAAAGCGTTTGAAGGTTTTTTAAGAGATGCTATCCTGGATTATCTCAATGAAAATAAGTGTACAATGCCATATCAGCATGGCTTCATGAGAAGGTAAGTTCTAGACTTGACCGCAGCAAATCAATGGATGTCGTATATCTGGACTTCCCCAAAACATCTGACACTGTACCACATAAAAGGTTAATATAGAAAATGAGAATGCTTGGCCTGGGGGAAAATGTCTGTATGTGAGTAAGTAACTGGTACAATAATAAGGGTCCATTCATTATTAAGGGTCCATTCACACGTCCGCAAAATGGGTCCAGATCCGTTCCTCAACGTTGCGGAACGGATCTGGACCCAATCATTTTCAATGGGGCCAGAAAAGATGCGGACAGCACTTTTGTTCGGCAAAAAATAGAACATGCAGACATGGACAAGAAAAGGCATTTCTATTAAAGTGCCGGCCATGTGTGGTCCGCAAAATGCGGAACGCACATGGCCGGTGTTCATGTTTTGCGGATCCGCAATTTGCAGACCACAAAACACTTGCAGACGTGTGAATGGACCCTAACAGTACACACTCAAATTGGGTCACTATCACTAGTGGGGTACCACAGGGGTCAGTATTGGGCCCTATTCTGTTCAATATTTTTTTATTAATGATCTTGTAGAGGGGTTTCACAGTAAAATACAAATTTTTTGCTGACGATACTTAACTGTGTAAAGTAATTAACATAAAAGAGGACAGTATACTGCTACAGATGGACCTGCATAGATTGGAAGCTTGGGCAGATGAAGTTTAACACTAATAAATGTAAGGTTATGCAAATGTGAAGGGAAAATACAAGTCACCAGTACATACTAAATGGTAAAATACTGCCGCAGCACTCTGGATCTAGCATAGCCAAATGTTATTGCAATGCCCGCTAGCCTCTTTGACTATAATAGGATCTGGTAGAGATCTGACCGTTTCCCATCAAATATGCCATGATTCAGCGAGACAAAAAATGTTGCATGCAGCATCTCTTTTCCGGTGGAATCCCAACATATTTGCCGGGTAGCAGCCGAATTTCTGCTTGATACCATTATAATTAATGGGGCGGGCGGGCGGGCATTGCAGTAACATCCAGCTATACAGTATCCAGAGAGCTCCAGCAGGCTCTTCTCTGCTGAAGACCTGTAAAGCAGATGTGAAACTAGCCTGACACTGACTGATATGGAAGAGAATTTTAGTTGACAGTAAAATATACTGTAGCAACCAGTCTCAAGCAGCTACTGCCAAGGCTAATGAGATTATGGTTTCCATAGAAAGGGGCATGGATGCACATGACAAGAACATAAGCTTGCCACTTTACAAATCATTAGTCAGACAGCACATGGAGTATTGTGCACTATTTTGGACTCCTGTGCATAAGAAAGATATAAAAGAGCTACAGAGGGTTCAGAGGAGGGCAACTAAAGTAATAAATGGCAAATAAATTAGAGTTATTTAGTTTAGAAAAAAGACTCCTGAGGGGAGATGTAATAACTATGTATAAATATATCAGGGGTCAGTACAGAGATCTCTCCCATCATCTATTTATCCGCAGGACTGTGACAAAGGGACATCCTCTGAGTCTAGAGGAAAGAAGGTTTCTACATGGATTCTTTACTGTAAGAGCAGTGATACTATGGAACTCTCTGCCTGAGGAGGTAATTATGGTGACCTGGATGTATTTCTGGAATGTAACAATATTACAGGTTATAGTTGTTAGATTTCTGGAGAAGGTTTGTTGATCCAGGGAGGATTCTCACTGCCTGATTGGAGTCTGAAAGGAGATTGGATTTACCTCATAGGGTTTTGCCTTTCTTGGGACCAACTTTGCAGGATAACAGGCTGAACTGGTTTGTCGGATGTCTTTTTTCAGCCATACAAACGATGTTGCTATGGTACTGTGCCCCTGCTGTCGTTTTGTATTTACCTTCTATTTCTTGTCCTTGATTTTGTCTTCTAGCACTTCACATACAATGAATGGATTCGCCGATCACAGAACACTGAAGAGCCTGCTTTAATTTGAGATCAGAGCGATGTAAAATATGTGCATTTGGTTCTGTGTAGATAGTGTGTATCCTGTCAGATAAGAAAGCACCATGATGCATATTAATAAGATACTTTCCCCCACTCTTTATTTCATGCAATTTCTCTTCCAAAAAATCAGAGCCATCCATATTTCTTGCCGAGGCGGTGGTTGGCATCATTTAAGACGGTTAAAACAGCTGCTCATCAGCTTTCCAGCCACACGTAAAAGCGATTTTCTGTGTGGCAGCCAAAGAGGAAAATAGATGGTCATGTGTAGTATTTTACCGAAAAAGGGGAAATAGGACATGTAAATGAGCATGATTAAAATACTACAGATGTGCCAGTGTTCACACCTGCCTTCCCAAATTGCTTGTCTCTTCTCATGCTCTCTTGGGTATATCAGTCTTGCCAAAAAAGAAAAAGTTATTATAAAAAAGCAAATTATGCATTTTTTTGCCAGACAATTGTTAACTATGTCATTTAAAATACTTTTCATTAGTTGACTTTGGTTATGGTTAGCTGCAACATAGGTTAAGTGCCAGCTGCAGTGACTTGCGTGCCTACATCCAACATATCTAACATGTTGAAGACTATACAATTGTATGTGTGTATACTATATATATAAAGGGGTTCAGGTGCATGCTACCATGGCTGCAATGAAAAAGAAAACAAGGACTTTGAGACTTGGGCTTTGAGAGGCAAGACTGTTAGTGTAGGTCCTCTCTGATAGAAGCCATCTTGGTAGATAAGCCCGACATATTCTTGATAAAAAATATGCGCAAAGAGCTTCTAGTTTTAATATAGTAGATGTAGCAGTAATGCCATTCACATTTAATCATGTTTTTAATGTTTGCATGTGTCATGGTGCATAAAGCAGTGTACCGCTACTTGTAGTTCTCGTTAGTAAATATAAGTACTCACAAATGTAGTTTTTGAAGCCAAAATCATATATACACTCATCAACATTGAAATTGCAACACAAAGAAGGACAAGCCATAAAGTTATGCAAATCAAGGAAGTAGCAGGTGTTGATAAGTTCTGTAGATTATCAAATTTTCACACACCTAGCTCCAATTTGTGGCATTTGGAGACTACATTAAAGCCAGATTAAAAGCAAAAATTTTCAGCCACATGAAACCTAAAAAATTGAATCAGACTGTGGTAAGACTATGCGATGCCTCCTGTTCATCAGTGCCCCAGTTAGCTCTGCTGTTGCAACCTGAGAGGGACAAATTGAATGATTTTTGTTTATCACTCCAGCAGACCACTTCATGTGTAGGCTGAGATGTCTGCTCTGTTCAATGTTGTGTGTCCCAGTGGTTGGGAGAACAGCAAAGAACTGGATTGATGCAAATGATGCACAGAGGTGAACCTCTGCCTTGTCAGATCATCTGATTTGAAGAATGGCATGTAGGTATATACTCTGTACTGCAAATTAAATTGGATGTCACATCCCAAACCTATGGCAGCAAGCAGTGTCTATGCAAACCATCAGAAGGTGGCAATTTTCTCTTTAAAAATAGGGGGTTTTATTATGCAAAAGTAGTAAAACATAAAACAGATATATATGTTTGGTATTGCTGTAATCATACTGAGAATAAAGAGAATAAATGTATCACATTATTTGTAAAATGAAGGCTGTAAAAACTCCCCCCCCATTCTCTCAAAAATAGTTAATAAAAAATAATAAAAAAGTTATGTGTACTTTAAAATGGTTCCAATAAAAACTTATTTCACAAAAAGAGACTATATTGACGGAAAAATAAAAAGCTTATATGGTCACTAAGGGTTTAACCCCTTCAGTACCGAGCCACTTTTCACCTTAAATCCCAGGCCGATTTTTGCAAATCTGACGTGTCATTATGTGGTAATAACTTTTTCTTATTCAAGCCATTCTGAGATTCTCATGACACATTGTACTTCATGTTAGTGATACATTTGACTCAATATGTTTCACCTTTATTTATAAAAAAAATTGAGAAAATTTGGAAAAATTCACTATTTTCTAAATCTGAATTTCTCTGCTTTTATGGCAGATAGTTATACCTCACAAAATAGTTATTACTTTACATTTTCCATATGTCTACTTCTACTTTATGTTGCCATCATTTTGTAAATGTCATAAATTTTTTTTTAGAAGACTTTGAATTTTACAAGCAATGTTTTACATTTTCACCAAAATTTCCAAAACCATTTTTTAACCCCTTAAGGACACAGCCTTTTTACACCTTAGGACCAGGCCATTTTTTGCAAATCTGACCAGAGTCACTTTAAGTGCTGATAACTTTAAAACGCTTTGACTTATCCAGGCCGTTCTGAGATTGTTTTTTTGTCACATATTGTACTTCATGACACTGGTAAAATGAAGTAAAAAAAAATATTTTTTTTGCACCAAAAAATACCTAATTTAACAAAAATTTGGAAAAATTTGTAAATTTCAAAGTTTCAGTTTCTCTACTTCTGTAATACATAGTAATACCCCGAAAAATTGTGATGCCTTTACATTCCCCATATGTCTACTTCATGTTTGAATTATTTTGGGAATGATATTTTATTTTTTGGGGATGTTACAAGGCTTAGAAGTTTAGAAGCAAATCTTGAATTTTTTTAGAAATTTACAAAAACCAAATTTTTAGGGACCACTACAGGTTAACAGCCAAACAAGACTGTATCTTTATTGCCCTGACTCTGCTGTTTACAGAAACTCCCCATATGTGGCCGTAAACTACTGTACAGCCACACAGCGGGGCATAGAGTGAAAGGTGCGCCATATGGTTTTTGGAAGGCAGGTTTTGCTGGACAGTTTTTTTGACACCATGTCCCATTTGAAGCCCCCTGATGCACCCCTAGAGTAGAAACTCCATAAAAGTGACCCCATCTAAGAAACTACACCCCTCAAGGTATTCAAAACTGATTTTACAAACTTCATTAACCCTTTAGGTGTTGCACAAGAGTTATTGGCAAATGGGGATGAAATTTGAGAGTTTCATTTTTTTGCCTAATTTTCCATTTTAACCCATTTTTTCCACTAAAAAAGCAAGGGTTAACGGCCAAACAAGACTGTATCTTTATTACCCTGACTCTGCCGTTTACAGAAACACACAATATGTGGCCGTAAACTACTGTACGGCCACACAGCGGGGCGTAGAGTGAAAGGTGCGCCATATGGTTTTTGGAAGGCAGGTTTTGCTGGACAGTTTTTTTGACACCATGTCCCATTTGAAGCCCCCCTGATGCACCCCTAGAGTAGAAACTCCATAAAAGTGACCCCATCTAAGAAACTACACCCCTCAAGGTATTCAAAACTGATTTTACAAACTTCGTTAACCCTTTAGGTGTTGCACAAGAGTTATTGGCAAATGGGGATGAAATTTGAGAATTTCATTTTTTTGCCTAATTTTCCATTTTAACCCATTTTTTCCACTAACAAAGCAAGGGTTAACAGCCAAACAAGACTGTATCTTTATTGCCCTGACTCTGCCGTTTACAGAAACACCCCATATGTGGCCGTAAACTACTGTACGGCCACACAGCGGGGCGTACAGTGAAAGGTACGCCGTATGGTTTTTGGAAGCCAGATTTTGCTGGACAGTTTTTTTGACACCATGTCCCATTTGAAGCCCCCCTGATGCACCCCTAGAGTAGAAACGCCATAAAAGTGACCCCATCTAAGAAACTACACCCCTCAAGGTATTCAAAACAGATTTTACAAAGTTTGTTAACCCTTTAGGAGTTGCACAAGATTTAATGGAAAATAGAGATACAATTTCAAAATTTCACTTTTTTGGCAGATTTTCCATTTTAATATTTTTTTTCCAGTTACAAAGCAAGGGTTAACAGCCAAACAAAACTCATTATTTATGGCCCTGATTCTTTTGTTTACAGAAACACCCCATATGTGGTCGTAAACTGCTGTACAGGCACACAGCAGGGCGCAGAAGGAAAGGAATGCCATACGGTTTTTGGAAGGCAGATTTTGCTGGACTGGTTTTATTGACACCATGTCCCATTTGAAGCCCCCCTGATGCACCCCTAGAGTAGAAACTCCAAAAAAGTGACCCCATTTTAGAAACTACGGGATAAGGTGGCAGTTTTGTTGGTACTAGTTTAGGGTACATATGATTTTTGGTTGCTCTATATTACACTTTTTGTGCGGCAAGGTAACAAGAAATAGCTTTTTTGGCACCGTTTTTTTTGTTTTGTTATTTACAACATTCATCTGACCGGTTAGATCATGTGGTAATTTTATAGAGCAGGTTGTCACGGACACGCCGATACCTAATATGTATACAATTTTTTTTATTTATGTAAGTTTTACACAATGAATAAATTTTTAAAACAAAAAAAAGTTTTAGTGTCTCCATAGTCTAAGAGCCATAGTTTTTTCAGTTTTTGGGCGATTATCTCAAGTAGGGTCTCATTTTTTGCAGGATGAGATTACGGTTTTATTGGCACTATTTTGGGGTGCATATGACTTTTTGATCGCTTGCTGTTACACTTTTTGTGAAGTAAGATGACAAACAATTGCTTTTTTTACACCGTTTTTTTTTTTTTTTTTTTTACGGTGGTCACCTGAGGGGTTAGGTCATGTGATATTTTTATAGAGCCGGTCGATACGGACGCGGCGATACCTAATATGTATACTTTTTTTTTCATTTATGTAAGTTTTACACAATGATTTCATTTTTGAAACAAAAAAAATCATGTTTTAGTGTTTCCATAGTCTAAGAGCCATAGTTTTTTTCAGTTTTGGGGCGATTATCTTGGGTAGGGTATGATTTTTGCGGGATGAGATGACGGTTTGATTGTTACAATTTTGGAGTACATACAACTTTTCTGATCACTTTTATTAACTTTTTTGGGAAGTAAGGTGGGCAAAATTTATATTTCATCATAGTTTTTAATTTTTTATTTTTATGGCGTTCACCGTTTGGGTAAAGTAACATGACCGTTTTATAGATCAGGTCGTTACGGACGCGGCGATACCAAACATGTTTAGGGAATTTCATTTTTTTTATTTTTAATCAGTGATAAATGTGTTTTTTGATTTTTACTTTATTTTCACTTTTTTTCACTTTCTTTTTGACCCAGACCCACTTGGTTCTTGAAGATCCAGTGGGTCTGATGTCTGTATAATACAGTACAGTACAATATATAGTACTGTACTGTATTTTACACTTTGTCTGAACAGATCTATGCCTTTCAGCACAGATCTGTTCAGCACCATGGACAGCAGGACGCCTGAGAAGGCGTCCTGTTGCCATGGGAACCTTCCCCGTCTGCTCAGTTATGTTCAGAACTGCGCAGACGGGGAAGGGTGAGGACGGGGCTCTGGGGGGGCTGTCTGGGAGCTCTCTCCCTCTCCATTCGGGGGGCTGCAAAGGCACAGCAGCCCCCCGATGGGAGAGGGAGGGAGCTCCCTGCGCTGTTAACCTTTTCCATACAGCGGTCCGTACGGACCGCGGTATGGAAAGGGTTAAACGGCTGACATCGCAGCACAGATGTCAGCCGTTTATACCAGGGTGCCAGCAATGTGCTGGCACCCTGGTATACCCACTAGAAACCAACGATTATTCAAGGGGAGGCGGGCGGGGGATCGCGATCCCGCCTGCCGCACCGCCCGCCTCCCGCACCGCCCGCAACCCTCCCCCTGCACCTCCCACCGTGCTCAAATAACTCAGGGGTGCAGGGGGGAGGGATGCAGGAACATTTTTGGAATCCTAAAGTTTCTGATCCCCGCGGTCAGGGACCGCGGGGATCAGAAACTGCAGAAATCGCAGCAAACCGCAGGTCTGAATTGACCTGCGGTTTGCCGCGATCGCCGACATGGGGGGGTCACGGGACCCCCCCGCGCATTTAGCCTAGGTGCCTGCTCAATGATTTGAGCAGGCACGGGGCTCCGATCACTGCCAGCCGCACGGCAGTGATCAGAAATACACAGGGCGTACATGTACGCCCTGTGTCCTTAAGTACCAGGGCACAATGGCGTACCTGTACGCCCTATGTCCTTAAGAGGTTAAAGCAGCAATTCAGTTATAAAGTGATTTTGAGGTGCTTACAGAATGGAAACACCCATAAATTACCCCATTTTAAAAACTATACCCCTCAAATTTTTCAAAAATGATGTTACAAACTTTGTTAACCCTTGAGATGTTCCACAAGAATTGAAGGAAAATTGAGTTTGTTTGGTAGATTTTTTTGTTAATCAATTTTTGCAAGACAGCAAGGGTTAACAGCAAAATAAACCTCAATATACATTACTCTGATTCTGAAGTTTACAGAAATACCCCATATGTGGCAGTGAACTGCTGTTTGGGCACATGGCAGTGGTCAGAAGGAACGGAGCGCCATATGGATTTTGGAGGCAGATTTTGCTAAAATGGTTTTTGGGCACTATTTTGTATTTGAAGAGACCCTGACGTACCCCTACAGTGGAAACCCCTTAAAAAGTGACCCCATTTTGGAAACTACACCCCTCAAAGAATATATTAAGTGGTGTACGGAGCACTTTGACCCAATTTTACAGAATTTGGAATCACTTGGCTCTGAAAATGAAAAGTTTCATTTTTTCCAATAAAATGTTGATTTAGCCCCAAATTTTTCATTTTACCAAGGGGTAACAGGAGAAAAAGCACCCCATAGTTTGTTACCCATTTTCCCCTGAATACGGCAACACACCATATTTGGTGGTAAACTGCTGTGGGGGCACATGGCAGGACTCAGAAAGGATGGAGCACCATATGGCTTTTGCAGTGCATATTTTGATGGATTGATTTATGGGTGCCATTGGTTTTTATTTTTGAATGATTGTCTTATGTGGGAGTTCATTTTTTGCAGGACGAGGTGATGCTATCATTGATACCATTTTGGGGTATATATGACTTTTGATCACTTGATATTATGCATTTTGTAAAGCGAGGTGACAAAAAATGACTGTTCTGGCGTAGTTTTTATTTATTTTATTTTTACAGCATTCACCTGATATATCATGTAATATTTTCATAGAGCAGATTGTTATGGATGCAGCAAAACCCAATGTGTTTATTATTTTTATTTTTAAGTTTTACACAGTGAAAGCATTTTTTAATACCATAAAATCTTGTTTTTGTGTGGCTATGTTCTGAGAGCCATATTTTTTACATTTTTCTGGCAATTGTCTTAGGTAGGATCTCAATTTTTGCAGGATGAGATGACGGTTTGATTGGTACCATTTTGGGGTACCAATAATTTTTGATCACTTGGTATTACAGTTTTTGTGAGGCAAGATAACCAGAGAATGGCTATTTTAGCACATTTTTTTTTTTTTACTGCGTTCACCTGACAGGGTGGATCATGTGATATTTTTATAGAGACAGTCAATACGGATACAACAATACCTAATATGTCTACTTTTCATTTTTGGCCTATTTAAAAATAAATAAAAAATTTATAAAATTTTGGGAAAAGAACACTTTTTTATTATATAGTTACATAGTTAATACGGTTGAAAAAAGACAAAGCATAGGTGGGGATGCGAATCCCAGAAGCAATTGAAACTCAGATTTGTACACATTTTCAAAAGCACTAATGTTGTTTATTTTTAAGAATTCATCTAAACCCTTTTTAAAACTGTCCACTGTTCCTGCTGTGACCACGTCCTGAGGAAGTCTAGTCCACAGCTTCACAGTTCTTACAGTAAAAAAGCTTTGACGCTTCCAGAGACTAAACTTTTTCCTCTCCAATCGGAGGCAGTGCCTCTTTTGACCGCATTTTGCACTATATTATTTGTATGGCCTATTTATATATTTGGGAAGTTTTAATCTCCCATTATGACCACTGTACCAGCTAGTGCAGCCCACTCTATTTGGTTATACAGTTGTGTTTCTATCTCCTCTGTGATATTAGGGGGTTTATAGATTACACTAAGTATTATTTTGTCACTGTTTATATCCCTTTGAACTTCCACCCATAAGGTTTGCACATCCTCACCCACAGTTGCCTCTTTCACACTTGTCTTCACATCACTCCTCACATACAGGCACACACCACCTCCTTTTCTATTGACCCTATATTTCCTAAATAGAGTAAAACCCTTAATATTTACAGCCCAGTCATGCAAAGAATCCAACCATATCTCAGCCACACCAACTATATCTATGTGTTCTTCTAGTACCATAGCCTCCAGCTCCCCCATTTTGCCAGCTAGACTTCTGGCATTTGTGAAAATACATTTTAAATTACTATTACCTGTAAAGTGAATATCCGAGATTTTTTGGTCACCTTGGTTGATGTTTGTTTGTAACAGCAGTTCTATTTTTCAAAAGTGAATTCTTATGCCCAGTCTTCTCCCTACTTTCCTCGCTAACCCCAGCCGCCACTAAATCCCCACTGTCCCCTCTGAAACCGGGTGCGTGCTACTGGGTGATGCAGCAGTTGCTGCGGCAGGCTGGACCACCACATCAGAGCCATTTTATGGTGATGCTGCATATTTTGACGTAGGGCCTCAGTGCCAACATTGGCACCCTGGCCACACTTCACCTTCTGTCCACATATTCTACATATGGCCATGTCAACCTCCTCTGGCAGCTTAACAAAAAATGTCTACACCGCAGAGTAGGTGACTTTCCCTCCAACAGTCCACACTGACTGACTGCTACCACCGGTGGTTCCGTGAAACCCTGCACCACTACTTCCCTGGCAGGTAGGCTGCTGCGATGCAGGTGGTCTACCCTGGGCAAGATTGACTCCCGACCTCCCACTGCTGCCACCCTGCTGACTCCCAACCATACTACCACCTTGCTGGCTCAGCCTCTGCCTCATGGGTAAGCTGACGCCATCTTCTACTGATGATGATGAAGCCCCTTCTGCACCCGGCTCCCAAGTGTGATCAGCTTCATCACCATTGAGTAGTGTCTGCACGTCACTAATGTTACGGCTAACTTGGTGAATGTGGTTCCTGCACAGCCACACCAGCAACTTGGCCAGGTCACGCTGCTTCTGCCTCCACATGGTCACGCTGTTGGTCCTGCGACAATGTCCGCCTCTGCCTCCTCATCCTCTACCATGTCCTCAGCCTTCACTGCAGGGACAAGTCACAGTGCCCCTCCAGAATACCACATGTGCAGGGCTCCGCGGTGTCATTCTGTTCTGCACCTGGTTTGCCTTGGCGAACAGAATCACACAGGGGAGGAACTGCTGACCGACAACGGGAAGAACATGGTGTCGGCGCTGTGTCAAGGAAGGCTGAGCCATGCGCCCTGCATGGCACACATGTTCAATCTGGTTGTCAAGCGGTTCCTGAAGTCTTCCACCCATCTGCAACACATCCTAAAAATCGGCAGGAAACTTTGCATGCACTTCAGCCACTCAAACACTGCAAAGCACAACCTCCTTGAGCTGCAGCGGCAGAACGGCATCCCCCAACATAGGCTGATATGCGATATTTCCACCCGTTGGAATTCCACCTTCCATATGTTGGACCAACTATACGAACACGAGAAAGGCCATCAAAAAGTTCTTGATGACCCAAGCAGATAGTTGTACTCCCCTGTGTAACTTCGATGTCAGCCACTGGCAGCTCATGAGTGACACCTGCCGTTTGCTCAGGCCCTTTGAGGACACCATGTTATTTGTCAGTCGCCAAAACTACGGGATAAACAACGTCATTCCACTGCTTCATTTCCTGGAACAGAGGTGGCAATAATCGCTGGTCAGGGGACAGGAGACGTGGTGCCTAGATCTCACGGCCACATGAGCTCTGTAGGGTCTGAACTGGAAGAGGTGGAGGAGGGGGTAGGACATTGGAGCAATGTGTAGCAAAATTGGTGGTTTTTCTACTCAGCTGACAGGAGAGGAGGAGCAGGAGCAGCCAGAGGAGCTACAGGGCGATTAAGAAGACGAGACAGAGGACCCAGATATACCGTGGCGGTATGCAGTGGACATGGAGGCAGGGAGTCCCTCTGAGTCACTTGCACAAATGACATGATACATTGATGCATGCTCACTTGCTTGGGTAGTGACTGCTGAATTGTCACCATTCAGCAGAGGGACGACTTCTGGCTCTCCACCTTCTTGGACCCTCGCTACCGGTCCAAAATGGGGGACTTTGTTACACCCACTGAGAGGGAGGACAAACTGAACTACTACAGAGACATTCTATGTAGTCAGTTGGCCGCTGCCTATCTGCGCCATCGTCCATCCTCTTGCAGGTCTGGCTGGGGGACCCTCTGCGCTCACGTTCCACTGCCATGGCTGCTGGGGCAGGTTGGGGTGGCAGGAGCAGTACCAGCTCCATAAATAGCAGCCTGAGTCTACAGTCACTGATGAGTAGCTTTCTTCACCCGCATAGTGAAGAAACAACTCACTAGCAGCACCAGGTAGACCTGGAGCAGGACCTTAATGAGCAGGTGGTGGCATACTTGGACAGAACCCATCCACCCAACATTGAAGATCCGCTGGACTACTGGGTAGCCAAACTTGATTTGTGGCCGCAACTAGAAGAGTTTGCCCTGGAAAAGCTGTTCTGTCCGGCCAGTAGTGTGGCATAAGAGCGTGTTTTTATTGTGGAGGGGGCCATTGTTACCCCAAGGAGAACTCGCCTGTCCACCCAAAATGTGGAGAGACTGACATTTGTCATGATGAATCAGGCGTGGATCAGCCAGGATTTCCAACCACCAATTCCTGATGCACCAGACTAGACCATCCGTGGTGCCACACCAACACTTTGATAAAAGAGACTGGTTTCTTCTGGCTACCTACCTCAGCTACTACTCTGATGCTGCAACCCGCCTGATGCCACACATCTGATACCAAGTGCTCCTTATCTCACCCACATTCGTCAGCGGGTACTGGTATTGCCACCCACAGCCCCACTCTTTTACCGGGTCTCTTTGTGGTCTCCTTATGCAGCTGCTACTGCCATCTCCACACTATGTCACCTTCACACTCTGTGGTCTCCTGATGCTGCTGCTGCCTTCTCCACACTATGTCACCTTGCCAGTCTGTGGTATCATGATGCTGCTGCCATATCCACACTATGTCACCTTGCCACTCTGTGGTATCCTGATGCTGCTGCCATCTCCATACTGTCACCTTGCCACTCTGTGGTATCCTGATGCTGCTGCCATATCCACACTGTCACCTTGCCACTCTGGTATCCTGATGCTACTGCTGCCATCTCCACACTATGTCACCTTGCCACTCTGTGGTATCCTACTGATGCTGCTGCTGTCGCCACCTCCAGACTCAGGTCATTGTGCCACTCTTTGGCCTCCTCCTAATGCTGCTGCTGCCAACTCCACACTCTGTCATTGGGCTACTCTTTTTTCTCCTCATGCTGCTGCCACCTCCAGACTCTGTATTTGTGCCACTCGGTGGCCTTCTCCTGATGCTTCCAACTCCAGACTGTGTCATTGTGCCACTTGGTGGCCTTCTCCTGATGCTGCCAACTCTATACTGTGTCATGGTGCCACTCGGCCTTCTTCTGATGCCGCTAACTCCAGACTCTGTTATTGTGCCACTCGGTGGCCTCCTCTAGAGATGAGCGAATTTAAAAAAAAATTGATTCAGTCGGTTCGCAGCATTTTTCGGAAAATATTTCTTTGATTCAAATTTATTTGCGGCATAACACATTAAAAAACAGCTATTTCCGGGCTGCAGAGAGCCTTTATAGGGGTGTAAAACACTGTGCCTTGCAGTAACACACATAGGGAGTCAGCTGTGGTAGTGAAACGATACTGTGAGTCCGTATGACAAGCACATGACAGGCGTCGCTCTTAGAATCACTGCACACTTCACTTATTTGGGCAGACATAGGGCCAACACTGACCAAATAACTCAAGTATGAACTCAGCCTTACAGGTCGATGTTAGCGTCAAGAAATAGCGCACTCCTTTTACACCGTTGCCAGTTGATTCCACATAGATGTCTACAGAACCTGTTCTAGTAAATGCTTATACAAGTAGGTTCCCCCCGGACAGAGTGGAGTGGGTGTCAGCAGTAAGTTTGTAAGTTTACCCTTCCTCTGATCCATCAGAACAATAACCCACAAAAAACTGATCCAGTCTGTGGAGCATACGCCTTCACTCGGTCAGCATTTGCTCAATAATCCATCAGTATTGCTAATGCCAAAAAAAAATACAAATAAACTGGAGTGGATGTAAAACAGAGATGATGCGTGAATGGAATATTTACATGTCTTTTGTCTTTTGTACCCACTCCTGCTTTTGGCTATCAAAACAAAAGCCAATTATGGTGGGACCATACAGGCCTTACAGCTGCTACACAGACAGGATCCGTTGTGTGTCTAATTTTTACTTCCTATTGTAAGATCAGAAGAAAGATCAAATAAATCATTATGTCAGCCAAGCCGAAAGGCTAAATAGTTACCCAGTCATGAAGTGGGGACGGTGAGAACAGCATGAGAAGTCCACAGAGTGGCCCGATGACATAGTGGTGAGGTGGAAGCAGCATGAGGAGGCCACGGAATGGCACAATGACAGAGCCTGAATGTGGCAGCAGCATCAGGAGGCCACAGAGTGTCACAATGACCGAGTCTGGAGGTGGCGACAGTAACAGCATCAGGAGGATACCACAGAGTGGCAAGTTGACATAGTGTGGAGATGGCAGTAGCAGCAGCAGCATCAGGGGACCACATAGTAGCAAGATTACATAATGTGTAGATAGCAGTAGCAGCAGCACCAGCATCAGGAGGATACCACACAGTGGCAAGGTGGCATAGTGTGGAGTTGGCAGCAGCATGAGGAGACCACAGAGTGGCAAGGTGACATAATGTGGAGATGGCAGCAGCAGGATACCACAGAGTAGCAAGGTGACATAGTTTGGAGGTGGCTGCAGTATCAGGAGGCCACATAGTGGCAAGGTGACATAGTGTGTAGTTGGCAGCAGCATGGGGAAAACACAGAGTGGCAAGGTGACATAGTTTGGAGGTGGCGGCATCAGGAGGATACCATCGAGTGGCAAGGTGACATAATGTGGAGATCAGAAGAAAGGTCAAATAAATCATTATGTCAGCCAGGCCGAAAGGCAAAATAGTTACCCAGTCATGAAGTGGGGATGGTGGGAACAGCATGAGACATCCACAGAGTGGCCCTATGACATAGTGGGGAGGTGCACATACAGGAAATAGCTGAAGCCCATATATATCAGGGAACCATAAAAATACATATATCTGCACATATAATCATTTAAAGAAATTACATAGTGTGGGGATTTGCTAGACAGGCTTGCGGGCGCAGTACAGAGGCAATGACAATGTCTTTAACTTAAACAGTGCAGTGTTTTATTCACACATAAGTAAAGTGACAACTAAAAGGCAGTTACAAGGAAAAACAGTCACCTTGAGTCTGGTGTTTGTTCACACCAGGCTACAGCACATAAGTCCTTGGGTGATGCAGAAGTCCACATGCTTTTTCCCCAAACAATATAGCAGGCCTTAGTCCCGGCTCAAACTCTCAGGCTCCAACACCCAGACTGACAAAGCTCCAGTGTCAGGTGGAGGATAATCTTACCTTACCGAGGCCTTACCTCACCGAGGCCAGGAACCTCGGTGACACATATCTTCCATCAATGATGGCCCCTTGCGCTTTCCTACATACCTCCACCCTTTGTTCAACCCTGAGGGGGTGAACACCCACCAGACAGTGTACCCGGGACAGGGCATCTGCATTACCCTGTAACCTGCCTTCCCTATGTTCCATGGAAAACTTTCTGTAGAGACAAAAACCACCTGGTGACCCGAGCATTCCTCTCTTTGGCTCATCCAATTGAGAAAGGAGTGGTAGGTTACGAGACGGAACTTTCTTCCCAACAGGTAACAGTAGAAAGACTCGAGTGCCCACTTGATGGCCTGGCACTCTCTCTCCACTATACAGTACCTATTCTCGGCTGGGGTAAGTTTGAGGCTCAGGAAAACAACGGGATGCTCCTCCCATTGATGTCCTGAGAGACTACAGCTCTGAGGCCTACTTCAGAGGCATCTGTCTGTACCACAAACTCCCTCTTGAAGTCGGGCATGACCAACACCGGGGACCCACACAGGGCTGACTTCAGAGCGGAGAAAGCCTTTTTTTTCTACTCACTTGCATCCCTTCAAAAGGCCTGTCAATGGTGCAGCGACTGTAACAAAGTGGGGGACAAACCTCATATAGTATCCCACCATTCCCAGGAACAACTTTACTTGCTGAGTAGTAACCGGTCGTGGCCAATTCTGAATTGCCTCAATTTTGCTTACCTGAGGTTTAATAATTCTGCGCCTAATTACATACCCCAGGTATTTGGTCTCTTCTAACCCTATCGCGCACTTTTTCGGGTTAGCGGTTAAGCGAGCCTTCCTAAGGGAGTCCACTACAGCCTGTACTTTAGGTAGGTGACTTTCCCAGTGGGTGCTGTGTATAACGTAATTGTCCAAGTACTCCAAAGCATACCGACGATGTGGATGGAGTACAATGTCCATTAGCCTTTGAAACGTGGCAGGAGCGCCATGTAGACCAAAGGGTAATACCTTGTACTGATACAACCCCTGTGGCGTGATGATAGCCATTTTTTCCTTGGCAGCCTCCATCAAGGGTACCTGCCAGTACCCTTTGGTGAGGTCAAACACAGAAAAATACCGGGCTTGGCCTAACTTCTCAATAAGCTCATCTACTCGGGTCATGGGATATGCGTCAAATTTGGACACCTCATTAAGTTTGCGGAAGTTGTTACAGAAGCGCAATGTCCCATCCGGCTCGGGTATTAAGACTATCGGACTGGTCCATTCACTTTTTGATTCCTCGATGACACCTAGCTGCAGCATCAGCTGCACTTCCTTCGCGATGGCTTGTCCAATATTTTCAAGTACCTCGTAGGGCTCCTGCCACCTAGCTAGGAAGTTACTGTCTACAGTTGGTACCAGCACTAATACCCGATCACCCGGGTTAAAGTTCCGGACCCGAGCCTGCCAATTATAGATCCTACTCTGGGCTAGCTGCGCTGCCTCGATATGCTCACTAACCAGAGGTAATACTGTTTACATCTGTCCTTGCATCTGGGTGACATACTCAACAACACTTTTATGCGGTGTGGGTTGTTGTTCCCACGCCTCTTTGGCGACATCCAACAGATGGCGAGGGTGTCTGCCGTATAGCAGTTCCAAGGGCGAGAACCCAGTAGAGACCTGGGGCATTTCTCTCACTGCGAACATGAGATAGGGCAGAAGAGGATCCCAGTCCATCCCATCCTTAGACACCACTCTTTTTAACATATTTTTTAATGTTTGGTTAAACCTTTCTACCAGGCCATCCGTTTGCGGATGATACACGGACATCCATAACTGTTTTATGTGGAGCAACTTACAAAGTTCCCTCATGAACTTGGACATAAACGGGGTCCCTTGGTCAGTCAGAACCTCCTTAGGCAGACTCACTCGAGAAAACATCTTCATTAACTCCTTAGCTACCGAGTGGCGTAGTCGAGGATGACTAAGATGTGTTGATGCCCTCTAGCGGATTTCGGTAGCGGGCCTACGAGATCCATAGAGATCCGCTCGAATGGAACCTCATAATAGGGAGAGGGACCAGAGGACTATGGAAATGTGGCTGAGGGCTGGTTATCTGGCAGGTTGGGCAAGACTTGCAATACTCTTCCACCTCTCTGAACACTGGGCCAGTAGAACCGCTGTAGAATCCGATCCTGCATTTTCTGCTGGCCCAGGTGTCTCCCAAGAACATGTTGGTGGGATAACTCCAACATGAGCTTGCGATATGCCTTGGGCACCACCAGCTGTTCAATATGTTCACCCCGTAGTTTATTTGCCCGGTACAGCATCTCCTGTTGAACCACAAAATGGGGGAACATAGACTCGGCCCCTGGTTGTTGCGGCTCACCCTAAACTACTAGCACATTCTCCCAGGCTCAGAATAGAGTCAGGTTCTGGTGCTGTGCTGTACCAAAATTATCCCCAGAGACATTGAGGTCTGCCAGCTCAGGACCTGGCGGCAAGTCCTTCATGTCCCACCATCACACTTAGCGGGGTTGTCTCCCCCTCTTCCACCGAAGTCGGGTCATCCCTACTGCTGGCCCTTCTGACTCGGGTTCCCAAGGTTCTGGCCTCCACCCTGAGCTAGGCCATTCTGCTAGGGTTACATCTGTCTCCCGGGTATCAGTAACTTTCATATCCGGCCAGAGTGTCGGGGAAGTCTCTCCCAATTATCAACTCATATGGTAACTTTGTGGCGACGGCCACCTCATGCATCCACCTGACGGCCACCATTGACAGAGAGACCAGGGCGGTGGGATACTCCTTTAAGTTCCCATGAATGCAGACAACGCCGACTTTTTGGCCAGTATGCTCGACGGGCTGCACCAGGGCAGCTCTTACTAGGGACACCAGGCTCCCTGAATCCAGCAGTGCCACCGCTAGAGTGTCCCCCACTTCCACCTGGCACAGGTGACTATTGTCTACAGTCTCGGAGGTACCTGTGGCAGACAGCTTCCTGTCATACAATGAGTGACGGTAGCCATAGTTGGTGTCCATGGGTTCACTCTGATGGGGGCAGTCAGCTCTTATATGTCCAGGTTTGTGACACCACCAGAAGACCACCAGGGCTGGGCCTGCAGAGGGTATGTGCCAGATGGGTTTGGCTGGCACTAGCCGCTGGGTTTGGAGTGGAGATTTCTGGTGTTTAGCTGACCCCCTCCCAAAAGAACCCCCCTGAGTGACGGTAGCCATAGTTGGTGTCCATGGGTTCACTCTGATGGGGGCAGTCGGCTCTTATATGTCCAGGTTTGTGACACCACCAGAAGACCACCGGGGCTGGGTCTGCAGGTGGTATGTCCCAGATGGGTTTGGCTGGCACCAGCCGCTGGGTTTGGAGTGGAGATTTCCGGTGTTTAGCTGACCCCCTCCCAAAAGAACCCCCCCGCAGATTTCTGGTGGCTCCGACAGGTTGACCATCTCCAAGGCATTATCCGGAGACACCTGGCCGATCCAGTGCTGGAGAGGGTATGGTAAAGCCCTCCAAAACACATCCGCCAACAGCCGATCCAACATAGCAGTGGGAGTCAACATGTCAGACTGCAGCCATTTTTGCATTCGGTGCAGCAGATCATAATATTGTGGCCTGGCGTGTTCATCCAAGTTAAATTCCTACTGATGCACCCTCTGGGCCCAGACCAATACATTCACCCCGAGTCTCGTCAGGATCTCACCTTTTACTGTTGGGTAGTCGGCTGCTTGATCATCGGGGAGACCAAACAATACTTGCTGGGGACCAGACGCCAGGAACGGAGCAATGACCTCAGCCCACTGGTCTCGGGGTAACTTTTTTCTCTCACGGACACTTTTTCAAAGACCGCCAGATAGGTATCGACGTCATATGAGGGGGTCATCTTCGGAATCGCCGCGCGGGCAGCTTTGACATTCTGGGACTCTCCTGCCGCCTGCAAAGCCATTACATGTTACAATAGCATCTGGTTAGTTTTTTATTGCTGCTTGTTAGCCTCCCGCTGCTGCAAGATAGCCTCCACGAGGGCATTCACGACCGCCTCCATTTTGTCACGGGAGACGGGTCGTAACCTTGCCGGCTTAATGTAGGACATGCACTTGTGCCGGGGAAAAACAAAAAATGTTCGGCCTTCGGGCCTGCCTCACTGTGTTTGCCCGCATCCGACACCAATTGTGGGGATTTGCTCTGGTAGACAGGCTTGCGGACTCAGTACAGATACAATGACAGCGTCTTTAACCTAAACAGTGCAGTGTTCTTTACTTATGTATTATTCACACATAAGTAAAGTGACAACAAAAAGGCAGTTTCAATGAAAACAGTCACCTTAAATCTGGTGTTTCTTCACACCAGGCTGCAGCACATAAGTCCTTGGGTGAAGCAGAAGTCCACATGCTTTTTCCCCAAACAATATAGCAGGCCTTAGTCCCAGCCCAAACTCTCAGGCTCCAACACCCAGACTGACAAAGCTCCAGTATCAGATGGAGGATAATCCGCCCAGCTGAGACTGCTGGCTGGGTTTTTATCCCAAACCAAAACTCTGCCTGGAACGTGGGGAACAGCCACCCACCCTGCACTTTGGCTGCTCCCAGTAAGAGCTGGCCCAGATCGGCTTTACAGCCACACTAAATAATCAATAGTGTCATTCAGCACTAGCTGCCGTTGACACTTAAAATTACCGGCTCTTACCTCACCGAGGCCAGGAACCTCGGTGACACATATCTTCCATCAATGACGGCCCCTTGCGCTTTCCTACAATAGATTATGATTTAATGAATGATAATAATAACAAACGTATAATAGAATATAAATACACATGTGAACATGCAAAGTGCAAGTGCCAAAAGGTTAAAAAATATTGGGCGCCGTGTGACGCACACTATCCGGTGTGAAGTCCACGGTGGAGTACATTGTGGCGATGCGATGTTTGTATGTATTCAGCCTCTGGTTATATGTATGCAGCCCCTATATGTTCAATATAAAAGATGGTTATGATGTGTTATTAACTCTGTATAATACAGTTTTACTACACTCAGGCTATGGGGCCAAGGAGGGCGTTACAAAGGTGGCGGGGCCGGAAGTGACCTCAAGCATTCCAGGGTGGAACGCACATAGTTTGATACGTTCAGCCCATGCTTGTGACTTCCAACAGAGTGAAACACTTGATTTTGATTACACTGGTGACTAGGGTATAAATATGTGGTATATACACTTGCACACTATCCCCTGAAGAAGCGAGATGCGAAACGCGCGTCAGGGTTTATGATCACTGGTTGGTACTATTTTTATGTTAATTACTACTAGTATTTTTTGATCACCTTGTTATTGCTCTATGTTGTTCTGATCTTATGTATCATTGGTAATAGCATGTTTTGCACTATGCATTTTATTTAGTCACATGAGACATATTTGGTCTGGGATATAGCTATTATTATTATTATTACTTTTATCCCAGTAGTCTGTAATATACATATGCTGACAGAGTGTCTTTTATCTGTCTGTACTTGACCGCCACTGTGTCTTACTATTTTATATATACAGATGTGCTCAAAATATTAGCAGTGTGTTTAAAAAAGTGAATAAAGCTCAAAATCCTTCTAATAGCTTCTATTTCCATACACACAAATGCATTGGAACACTGCACATTCTATTCCAAATCAAAACATGAAAAAAAAATATCAAATTTGTGTTGTTCCTCTAAAAAAATTGAAGAAAAGTGAATATTAGACTGTTCAAAAAAATAGTAGTGTTTGTATTCTTCTTTACAAACTCAAACATTCACTATACAAACTGAAAAATGTTTTTATTTTCCTTTGAATCACTGAACTAATATTTAGTTGTATAACCACTGTTTCCGAGAACTGCTGTACATCTGTGTTGCATGGAGTCAACCAACTTCTGGCCCTGTGAACAGGTATTCCAGCCCACGATGATTGGACTACATTCCACAGTTCTTCTCTATTTCTTGGTTTTGTCACCCCACAAGTTTTCTATTGGATTAAGATCCGGGGATTGGGCTGACCACTCCATAACGTCAATCTTATTGGTCTGGAACCAAGATGTTGCATGTTTACTGGTGTGTTTGGGGGTCGTTGTCTTGTTGGAACACCCATTTCAAGGGCATTTCCTCTTCAGCATAAGGCAGCATGACCTCTTCAAGTTTTCTGATGTATTCAAACTGAAGTGATCCATGATCCTTGGTATGCGATAAATAGGCCCAACACCGTAGTATGAGAAACATCCCCATATCACGATGCTTGTGCCACCATGCTTCACTGTCACAGTGTACTTCGGCTTGAATTCAGTGTTTAGGGGTCATCTGACAAACTGTCTCCGGCCACTAAACCCAAAAAGAAAAATCTTACTTTCATCAGTCCCCAAAATGTCTCTTTAGGCCAGTCAATGTGCTCTTTGGCAAATTGTAACATCTTCAGCACATGTCTTTTTTACAACAGTGTGACTTTGCGGGGGCTTCTTAAAGATAGCTTGGCTTCACATAGGCATCTTCTAATTGTAACAGTACTCACAGGTAACTTTAGACTGTGGCGAAACCAACCTCGCCACTGGGTTTTGGAGAGGGCTGTTTAAAAGCCTCTTGCCTCAGGATTATGGCCCATAGTAACTTTAAAGGAGAAAACAGACCGGCCGCACAGCTTAAATCTGTCTGTAGAATTGTATTTTATGTTATTATGCGTTTGGTTAAATTGTATGTTATGTGAGGGCACCCAGATAGCTAATATTATTGTATTCATGTATTCTGAGTGCCATTCACCTAATGATATGCACTCAGACTTGAGCTATCTGGGGATATGTTAAATGTCTGTGTTTGCTGTGGGGGTGTGCCATTGTGTGTTTGGGTGGTGATTCCTGTCTTGTTGTCTCCGCATGTTTATTGGCGATCTCCCTTTTGTCCTGAGAGATAATTGGATTGTCTTCGGTCGTCTCCGGGACAGAGGGGAGGAAACCATGATGCATTGTGGGGATGTGTAGTATTTGCAAAACTGTAATAAAAACCAGGCTGGGTGTGCCAGCACATCAGACCACTGCTTGACCCTGATCACGGAGCCTTGTCTCGTTATTGGGGGGATTCCATGTATGCTGTTGGAGACTGATTGCCAGGAGTGTAAGCTGACTGAATGCTTTTCCTGTTCGTCTGCTGACAGCTATGTGCGAGGTTCCAGTTTGGAGTGCTATTTTGTATCCAGTTCGGGAGTTTGGTGTTCTGCAGTAGCTGTGCCTGTCTCTCGGAAAGGGGCATATTGCCTAAACGGATTTTAACCCCTTGTCTGCTGAAACGGTGCCGTTACATTGGTGGCAAGCAGCGGGATCGTTCCTACAGCCAGAAGGACAGCTACAGGAGACACCATTTCTTTGGATTCTACAATTTAAGGGCAACGCATGTCTCAGTACAGTGACCCTAAAAGCACCAGGATGGAACCAGCAGTGGAGTACAGATACTCTGTGGAGGAATTTGACCGTATGATGTGGTTGCGGCTGAACTTCTTCGGACCCAATCCAGGTGAGAAATACGTGAAGTTCGTGAGGAGTCTAGTGTCTAAGACCCTACTATACCGGGCAGAAGGTGACGGTCAGCTGCCACGTTGGGTGGACCTCCATCGGAGGTTACGGTTGCGGGACAGTGGGAGCCTAGTCTCCATTCCCCAGCGGCAGTGTGAAGTGCAGGGAGAGGAGAGCAGCGGCCTCCCTCCCCAGCGGCAGGCTGAGTTACAGGGGGCAGAGGTAGTTGTTCCTGCCCCCCAGCAGCAGAGTGATATGCCGGGAAGGCAGTGTGAAATGCAGGGAGAGGAGAGCAACGGCCTCCCTCCCCAGCGGCAGGCTGAGTTACAGGGGGCAGAGGTAGTTGTTCCTGCCCCCCAGCAGCAGCATGATTTTTTGGGAATTGGGAGCCGAGTCTCCATTCCCCAGCGGCAGACGGAGTTACAGGGGGCAGAGACAGTCGGTCCTGTCCCCCAGCGGCAGAGTGTCCTACAGGGGATAGAGAGCCCAGTCTCCTTTCCCCAGCAGCAGGACACTGTATTGGGAGCGGAGGCGGTCGGTCGCCCTCCCCAGTGGCTGAAAGTATGTATGGGATAGGAGCACGTTACCCCCTCTTCCCAGCGGCAGCTTAACGCACCAGGGGGAGACAGTAAGCCCCACAACTGTGCAGATGGGACCGTGGTCTCTGCACTTACAGCACAGGGGGTAGGGACAGTTGTTCCTGTCCCCCAGCAACAGGACTGTTTAGCCAAAGGGGAGACAGTCGGTTTCTCCCTCCAACAACCAGACTCCAACCAGGCTTCTTCCGTGGTAACGCTGGCACCAGGGCAGAGTACCGCTGATCCCTGCCCACAAAGCAACCTCCACTCCAAGCCAGGGAGCAACTCAGAGACCGGGAGTACCAGCTACAAATATAACCTTGGTGGACTCACTGGACAGAGACAGGCTACGAAATTCAGCAGGTCCAGTATTTTGTTGTGGGTGGCCTGCCAGACTAACTCAGGTACCGACCGGCGTGAGGTCAGGTATCTGGTTAGTCTTCCCTGGGGGGGGGGAGATGTGTGGCGAAACCAACCTCGCCACTGGGTTTTGGAGAGGGCTGTTTAAAAGCCTCTTGCCTCAGGATTATGGCCCATAGTAACTTTAAAGGAGAAAACAGACCGGCCGCACAGCTTAAATCTGTCTGTAGAATTGTATTTTATGTTATTATGCGTTTGGTTAAATTGTATGTTATGTGAGGGCACCCAGATAGCTAATATTATTGTATTCATGTATTCTGAGTGCCATTCACCTAATGATATGCACTCAGACTTGAGCTATCTGGGGATATGTTAAATGTCTGTGTTTGCTGTGGGGGTGTGCCATTGTGTGTTTGGGTGGTGATTCCTGTCTTGTTGTCTCCGCATGTTTATTGGCGATCTCCCTTTAGTCCTGAGAGATAATTGGATTGTCTTCGGTCGTCTCCGGGACAGAGGGGAGGAAACCATGATGCATTGTGGGGATGTGTAGTATTTGCAAAACTGTAATAAAAACCAGGCTGGGTGTGCCAGCACATCAGACCACTGCTTGACCCTGATCACGGAGCCTTGTCTCGTTATTGGGGGGATTCCATGTATGCTGTTGGAGACTGATTGCCAGGAGTGTAAGCTGACTGAATGCTTTTCCTGTTCGTCTGCTGACAGCTATGTGCGAGGTTCCAGTTTGGAGTGCTATTTTGTATCCAGTTCGGGAGTTTGGTGTTCTGCAGTAGCTGTGCCTGTCTCTCGGAAAGGGGCATATCGTCTGAACGGATTTTAACCCCTTGTCTGCTGAAACGGTGCCGTTACATAGACCTTCGTTGATCTTGCTGGAGCTGATAGTTGGCCGAGTCCTTGCCATTTTGGCTATTCTTCTATCCATTCGAATGGTAGTTTTTTGCTTTCTTCCACGTCTTTCAGGTTTTGGTTGCCATTTTGAAGCATTTGCAATCATTTTAGCTGAGTAGCCTATCATTTTCTGCACTTCTTTATATGTTTTGCCCTCTCCTTTTAGTCAAGGTACGCTGTTCTGAACAATGTCTGGAACGACCCATTTTCCTAAGAATTTCAAAGAGAAATGCACTGTAACCAGCATGTACAACATTTGCTGCCTTCCTTCCTTAAATAAGGGCAATAAGTTTAACCTGTTTTTCAAAGAATGAATGACGTCACTCATTGAACTCCACACTGCTATTATTTTGAACATGCCCCTTTCAATTAGTGATTCAGTTACACAGAATCAGCAGCATGCATGTCATGACCGTTGGGTCTGTTGGGTTTCTATTACTGTACTACACCTGCTAGTAAATAATTTGCCATGTAAAAATATCATTTCTACAAAAAACTGTGATTGATCAGGTTAGTGATGTCTGACTGCTATTATTTTGAACACAACTGCATGTCTATGTACTTAAACCAATAAAATTTACATTTTTATATTGGGGTAGCACTACATTGTGTCTTTTTATAGGTGTTATAGTGTGGATATGGCAGCAGCATGAGGAGACCACAGAGTGTCTAAGTGACATAGTGTGGAGATGGCAGCAGCAGCAGGATACCACAGAGTGGCAAGGTGACATAGTTTGGAGGTGGCGGCAGCATCAGGAGGCCACAGAGTGGCGAGGTGACATAGTGTGGAGACGGCAGTAGCAGCAGCAGCATCAGGAGGATACCACAGGGTGGCAAGGTGACATAGTGTGGAGTTGGCAGCAGCATGAGGAGGCCACAGAGTGGCAAGTTGACATAGTGTGGCAATAGCAGTAGCAGCAGGATCATCAGGAGACCACAGGGTGGCAAGGTGACATCGTGTGGAAATGGCAGTAGCAGCAGCAGCAGCATAATGAGGATACCACAGAGTGGCAAGGTGACATAATGTGGAGATGGCAGCAGCAGCAGGAAACTACAGAGTGGCAAGGTGACATAGTGTAGAGTTGGCAGCAGCATGAGAAGACCACAGAGTGGCAAGGTGGCATAGTGTAAAGATGGCAGAAAGCAGAAGGATACCGCAGAGTGGCAAGGTGACATAGTTTGGAGGTGGTGGCAGCATCAAGAGGCCACAGAGTGGCAAGGTGACATAGTATGGAGTTTGCAGCAGCATGAGGAGACCACAGAGTGGCAAAGTGACATAGTGTGGAGATGGCAGTAGCATCAGCAGCATAAGGAGACCACGGAGTGGCATGGTGACATGGTGTGGAGATGGCAGTAGCAGCAGCAGCATCAGGAGACCACAAAGTGACCCGGTAACAGAGTGGGGCGGTGGATGGCAATACCAGTACCCGCTGACGAAGGTGGGTGAAATAAGAAGCACTTGAGATCAGATGTGTGGCATCAGGCGGGTTGCAGCATCAGAGTAGTAGCTGAAGAAACCAGTTTCTTTTATCAAAGTGTTGATGTGGCACCATGGATGATCTGATCTGATGCATCAGGAATTGGTGGTTGGAAATCCTGACTGATCCATGCTTGATTCAGATTCATGACAAAGGTCAGTCTCTCCACATTTTGGGTGGACAGGCGAGTTCTCCTTGGGTAACTATGGCCCCCGCCGCACTAAAAACCTGCTTTTATGCCACACTACTGGCCTGACAGGACAGCTTTTCCAGAGCAAACTCTGCTAGTTGCGCCACAAATCAAGATTGGCTACCCAGTAGTCCAGCGGATCTTCAGTGTTGGGTGGTAGGGTGCTATCCAAGTATGCCACCAACTGCTGGTTAAGGTCCTGCTCCAGGTCTATCTGCTGCTGCTGGTAAGTAGTTTCTTCACTATGCGGGAGAAGAAAGCTACTCATCAGCGACTGTAGACTCAGGCTGTTGCTGATAAACCTGGTACTGCTCCTGCCACCCCACCCCTCTCCAGCAGCCATGGCTGTGGAACGTGAGTGCAGAGGGCCCCCCCGGGTTAGACCTGCGAGAGCTTTGACGATGGCACAGATAGGCAGCAGTCAACTGACTACATAGAATGTCTCTGTAGTAGTTCAGTTTGTCCTCCCTCTCCGGGCTTGACGGGCTCAAGGACTGGCCCACCTTCTGTTCTACATATTTGTGCAGGGCTGATACTGCCTTTTTCGCAAAGAAATGATGGCTTGGGACTCTCCACTTCGGCTCGGCATGAGCCATCAGTTCTCTAAAAGGTGCAGAATCAATCACTTGGAAAGGGAGGGACTTCAGCACCAGCAACTTGGACATGATCACGTTCAGCTTCTGCGCCGTTGGATGCGTGCACGCATACTGCTGTCTCTTGGCAATTGCTTCGGTGATCGATTGCTGACAGAATGACTGATGAGGAGTAGGAGCAGGAGCATCTGGACCAGCAGAATATGGGAATGACAGTTCCCTTCGGCTGAGGTGGCTGAAACCGGGTGCGTGCCACTGGTGATGCAGCGGTAGCTGAGGCAGGCTGAACCACCACATCGGAACCACGGTTCTCCCAGGCCACTGCATCGCTGCATGGCGAGGCTGCATATGTTGAAGCATGGCCTCACTGCCAACATTGGCACCCTGGCCCCGCTTCACCTTCTGCCCACATAATTTATTTGTGGCCACCTTAACCTCCTCTGGCAGCTTAATAAAAAACTGCCACACTGCTGAGTAAATTATTTTTCCCCCAACAGTCTGCACTGACTGACCTCTACCGCCACTGCCTCTGTGAACCCCTGCACCACTACTTCTCTGGCAGGTAGGCTGCTGCAAAGCAAGTGGTCTACCCCGGGCAAGTCTGAAATAACTGCAGAAGTGAAATGTGTATATATTTTTCTTGTTGTACTGAACTACGCCCCTTTATGCTTTCACCAGAAATAACTGCAACAGTGCAGTGCATATAAAGTTTTCTTTTTTTTACCATAAACGCCCCTATTCGCTTTCACCAGAAATAACTGTAACAGTGAAGTGTGTATATATACAGTACAGACCAAAAGTTTGGACACACCTTCTCATTCAAAGAGTTTTCTTTATTTTCATGACTATGAAAATTGTAGATTCACATGGCATCAAAATTATGAATTAACACATGTGGAATTATATACATAACAAAAAAGTGAGGAACAACAGAAAATATGTCATATTCTAGGTTCTTCAAAGTAGCCACCTTTTGCTTTGATTACTGCTTTGCACACTCTTGCCATTCTCTTGATGAGCTTCAAGAGGTAGTCACCTGAAATGGTTTTCACTTCACAGGTGTGCCCTGTCAGGTTTAATAAGTGGGATTTCTTGCCTTATAAATGGGGTTGGGACCATCAGTTGCGTTGTGGAGAAGTCAGGTGGATACACAGCTGATAGTCCTACTGAATAGACTGTTAGAATTTGTATTATGGCAAGAAAAAAGCAGCTAAGTAAAAAAAAACTAGTGGCCATTATTACTTTAAAAAATCAAGGTCAGTCAGTCCGAAAACTTTGAAAGTGTCCCCAAGTGCAGTCACAAAAACCATCAAGCGCTACATAAAAACTGTCTCACATGCGGACCGCCCCAGGAAAGGAAGACCAAGAGTCACCTCTGCTGCGGAGGATAAGTTCATCCGAGTCACCAGCCTCAGAAATCGCAGGTTAACAGCAGCTCTAGCAGCAGACACATCTCTAGAACAACTGTTAAGAGGAGACTGTGTGAATCAGGCCTTCCTGGTAGAATATCTGCTAGGAAACCACTGCTAAGGACAGGCAACAAGCAGAAGAGACTTGTTTGGGCTAAAGAACACAAGGAATGGACATTAGACCAGTGGAAATCTGTGCTTTGGTCTGATGAGTCCAAATTTGAGATCTTTGGTTCCAACCACGTGTCTTTGTGCGACGCAGAAAAGGTGAACGGATGGACTCTACATGTCTGGTTCCCACCGTGAAGCATACAGGAGGAGGTGTGATGGTGTGGGGGTGCTTTGCTGGTGACACTGTTGGGGATTTATTCAAAATTGAAGGCATACTGCATCAGCATGGCTACCACAGCATCTTGCAGCGGCATGCTATTCCATCCGGTTTGCGTTTAGTTGGACTATCATTTATTTTTCAACAGGACAATGACCCCAAACACACCTCCAGGCTGTATAAGGGCTATTTGACCATGAAGGAGAGTGATGGGGTGCTGCGCCAGATGACCTGGCCTCCACAGTCACCGGACCTGAACCCAATCGAGATGGTTTGGGGTGAGCTGGACCGCAGAGTGAAGGCAAAAGGTCCAACAAGTGCTAAGCATCTCTGGGAACTTCTTCAAGACTGTTGGAAGACCATTTCAGGTGACTACCTCTTGAAGCTCATCAAGAGAATGCCAAGAGTGTGCAAAGCAGTAATCAAAGCAAAAGGTGGCTACTTTGAAGAACCTAGAATATGACAAATTTTCAGTTGTTTCACACTTTTTTGTTATGTGTATAATTTCACATGTGTTAATTCATAGTTTTGATGCCTTCAGTGTGAATCTACAATTTTCATAGTCATGAAAATAAAGAAAACTCTTTGAATGAGAAGCTGTGTCCAAACTTTTGGTCTGTACTGTATATATTTTTCTTGTTGTACTGTAATACGCATCTATACGCTTTCACTAGAAATAACTGCAACATTGCAGTCCGTATGTATTTTTCTTTTTTTACTGTAATATGCCCCTATACGCTTTAAACAGATATGATTGTAACAGTGCAGTGCGTATATATTTTTCTTGTTGGATTGGCCACTATATACTTTGACTACAAAACAATCAACGAGTGAAGTGTATATATATTTTTCTTGTAGTTCTGAAATACACCCCTATACGCTTTCACTAGAAATAACTGCAACAGTGCAGTGCGTATATGTTTCTTTTTTACTGTAATACGCTTCTATATACTTTAAACAGAAATAACTGCAACAGTGCAGTGCGCATATATTTTTCTTTTTTTTACTGTAATATGCCCTTATATGCTTTAAACAGAAATAACTGCAACAGTGCAATGGGTATTGTAGGGGATCAGCTCTCTTTCGGGGGTCATTCTCACAGATATCTTCAGGATACCAAGTTTAATATCCAAACACGGTGCATTATTGTGGCACATCCGCATGAACATCAACAATGATACAAAATAATAAACACTCGCCCGGCTGGGCTCTAACTAAACAAACAAATCCCTGACTCACCTAAGTCCCTGTTCACACCCTGTAAACACATTCGGCTTTCGGAGCCAATGTGCCACAGCCTCCTGGCTGTACAGAGCACAGTATGCCCACTGTCTCCAGTCCAGTGTCTCTTGGGGAATCGTGGTCTCTCAGCCCTCCTGGCTTGGACCACACTGACAGAGCCTCCAGGCCTCTGTCTACAGGTAACACACTCCCCCCTTTCTGACACCCTGGGAGGTGCTTTGTGCCTGGCTGATTACTTCCAGCTGGTCTTGCCTGTGGTGGAATAGGGGTGTGGAGCGAACTATCCACCACTTCCTTGCCTCTAACCTGGTCAGACCTGTCACTGTCTCACAGTATATATTTTTCTTGTTGGACTGAAATAGGCCACTATACGCTTTGACTGCAAAACAATCAAAGACTAGAAATGTCGCAAACATAAAATTTTACGTTCGCAAACGGCGAACGCAAATTTTCGCAAATGTTCGCAAACGGGCGAACCGGGTGAACCGCCATAGACTTCAATAGGCAGGCAAATTTTAAAACCCACAGGGACTCTTTCTGGCCACAATAGTGATGGAAAAGTTGTTTCAAGGGGACTAACACCTGGACTGTGGCGTGCCAGAGGGAGATCCATGGCATGAGATCCATGGGATGATGTTGCCTTGGGTTTGACTGATCAGGTTTGTCACCTCCGCAAAAGGACGCATGAGCCTACAGCCATTGTGCATGAGCGTCCAGTAACGTGGCAAAAAAATTCCCAGCTCCGCAGAGGCTGTCCTAGCACCCCGGTCATACAAATACTCGTTGACGGCTTTTTCTTGTTGGAGCAAGCGGTCGAACTTTAGGAGTGTTGAATTCCAACGTGTCGGGCTGTCGCAAATCAAACGCCTCACTGGCATGTTGTTTCGCCGCTGAATATCTGAAAAGTGTGCCATGGCCGTGTAGGAACGCCTGAAATGGCCACACACCTTCTTGGCCTGCTTGAGGACGTTCTGTAAGCCTGGGTACTTATGCACAAAGCATTGTACGATCAGATTACACACATGTGCCATGCACGGCACATGTGTCAACTTGCCCAAATTCAATGCTGCCAACAAATTGCTTCCGTTGTCACACACCACTTTCCTGATCTCCAGTTGGTGCGGAGTCAGCCACTGATCCACCTGTGCGTTCAGGGTGGACAGGAGTGCTGGTCTGGTGTGACTCTCTGGTTTCAGGCAAGTCAACCCCAAGACGGCGTGACACTGTCGTATCCGGGATGTGGAATAGCCCCTGGGGAGCAGGTTTACCCAATGCGCAGTGTACGTGATATACAGTACAGACCAAAAGTTTGGACACACCTTCTCATTCAAAGAATTTTCTTTATTTTCATGACTATGAAAATTGTAGATTCACACTGAAGGCATCAAAACTATGAATTAACACATGTGGAATTATATACATAACAAAAAAGTGTGAAACAACTGAAAATATGTCATATTCTAGGTTCTTCAAAGTAGCCACCTTTTGCTTTGATTACTGCTTTGCACACTCTTGGCATTCTCTTGATGAGCTTCAAGAGGTAGTCACCTGAAAGGGTCTTCCAACAGTCTTGAAGGAGTTCCCAGAGATGCTTAGCACTTGTTGGCCCTTTTTCCTTCACTCTGCAGTCCAGCTCACCCCAAACCATCTCGATTGGATTCAGGTCCGGTGACTGTGGAGGCCAGGTCATCTGGCACAGCACCCCATCACTCTCCTTCATGGTCAAATAGCCCTTACACAGCCTGGAGGTGTATTTGGGGTCATTGTCCTGTTGAAAAATAAATGATGGTCCAACTAAACGCAAACCAGATGGAATAGCATGCCGCTGCAAGATGTTGTGGTAGCCATGCTGGTTCAGTATGCCTTCAATTTTGAATAAATCCCCAACAGTGTCACCAGCAAAGCACCCCCACACCATCACACCTCCTCCTGCATGCTTCACGGTGGGAACCAGGCATGTAGGTCCATCTGTTCACCTTTTCTGCGTCTCAAATTTGGACTCATCAGACCAAAGCACAGATTTCCACTGGTCTAATGTCCATTCCTTGTGTTCTTTAGCCCAAACAAGTCTCTTCTGCTTGTTGCCTGTCCTTAGCAGTGGTTTCCTAGCAGATATTCTACCATGAAGGCCTGATTCACACATTCTCCTCTTAACAGTTGTTCTAGAGATGTGTCTGCTGCTAGAACTCTGTGTGGCATTGACCTGGTCTCTAATCTGAGCTGCTGTTAACCTGAGATTTCTGAGGCTGGTGACTCGGATGAACTTATCCTCCGCAGCAGAGGTGACTCTTGGTCTTCCTTTCCTGGTGCGGTCCGCATGTGAGCCAGTTTCTTTGTAGCACTTGATGTTTTTTGTGACTGCACTTGGGGACACTTTCAAAGTTTTCCCAATTTTTCGGACTGACTGACCTTGATTTCTTAAAGTAATGATGGCCACTCGTTTTTCTTTACTTAGCTGCTTTTTTCTTGCCATAATACAAATTCTAACAGTCTATTCAGTAGGACTATCAGCTGTGTATCCACCTGACTTCTCCACAACGCAACTGATGGTCCCAACCCCATTTATAAGGCAAGAAATCCCACTTATTAAACCTGACAGGGCACACCTGTGAAGTGAAAACTATTTCAGGTGACTACCTCTTGAAGCTCATCAAGAGAATGCCAAGAGTGTGCAAGCAGTAATCAAAGCAAAAGGTGGCTACTTTGAAAAACCTAGAATATGACATATTTTCAGTTGTTTCACAGTTTTTTGTTATGTATATAATTCCACATGTGTTAATTCATAGTTTTGATGCCTTCAGTGTGAATCTAAAATTTTCATAGTCATGAAAATAAAGAAAACTCTTTGAATGAGAAGGTGTGTCCAAACTTTTGGTCTGTACTGTACCTGCCCTGCCTGTGCTTTGCAGACCAGGTATCAGTGGTCAGATGGACCCTTGCCCCAACCCTGTGTGCCAGACATGCCATAACTTCCTTTTCCACAATAGAGTACAGGTTGGGGATTGCCTTTTGTGAAAAGAAATTTCGGTGGGGTACCTTCCACTGCGGTATCCCAATAGCTACAAATTTTTTGAAGGCCTCAGACTCCACCAGCGTGTATGGTAAAAGCTGGCGGGCTAAGAGTTCCGACAAGCCAGCTGTCAGACGCCGGGCAAGGGGGTGACTCTGTGACATTGGCTTCTTACGCTCAAACATGTCCTTGACAGACACCTGACTGTGGGCAGATGAGCAGGAACTGCTCAAGGCGAGAGGCGGAGTGGCGGGTGGTTGAGAGGGGGCAAGGAGGACAGCAGTGGTTGACGTGGCTGAAGATGCTGGACCAGGAGGAGGTTGGTGGCTTTGAGTTTGTGTGCTGCTTGTACTCGTCATCATGTGTTGATCCCATAGGCGTTTGTCATGTGAGATCATGTGCCTTTGCAAAGCAGTTGTACCTAGGTGGGTGTTGGACTTCCCACGACTCAGTTTCTTTTGGCCCAGGATGCAAATGGCATCGCTGTTATCAGAGGCAGACACACCAAAAAAATGCCACACTGCTGAGCTTTGCAATGACGACATTCTGGTTGTGGCAACAGCATGTGTTGATTGGCGTGCTGTCTGGCTGACCCCGGGTGCCGATACATGCTGTCTGACTGTGCCACTAGCTCCTTGCGACGACCTCCCCCTGCTTCCAACTCGTCTCCTCCTCCTCTCTGTCTCCCCATCTGAACTTTCCCCCTGTTCTTCTTCTCTTCGAGTGGTCACCCAAGTGGCATCCACGGACACATCATCATCATCAACCGCTTCACTTGTATCTGACAACTCAGCAAAGGAAGCAGCAGCGGGTACAACATCATCATCACACCGTACGTCCATGTGTGTAATGCTGCCTGCGCATCACTAATTTCTTCCAATTGATGTGTAAATAACTCCTCTGACAGATCAAGTGAAGCAGCTGTGGTTCTAGTGTTGGTGGTGGTGGCAGGCGGGGGAGTGGTAGCTTGAGAGGTGCCTGAAGCTGAGCTGGAGGAGGATTGTGCGTCAAGGTTCCGTGCGGAAGCTGTAGAAGATTGGGTGTCCTGTGTTAGCCAGTCAACTACATCCTCAGAACTTTTCGAGTTTAGGGTACGTGGCCTCTGAACACTGGGCATTATTCTAGGGTCAAAGGGAATCACAGCACCATGACCACGATGGCCCCTGCAGGGTGGCCTGCCTCTGCCTGTCATTTTTTTTATATTAGTTTAATTGTACTATGTGTGCAAGCTACTATGACACCAGATATGAGTGGCACTGTACACTAGCAGTAGTTGGCAGAGTAGACGCTGTAGGCCTGACACACACACTTTCAGACAACTAACTGCTATTATATTGCAGTCAAATTTTTTTTTTTTTTTTTTTATGCAAGCTACTGTGACACCAGATATGAGTGGCACTGGTGACACTGGCAGAAGTTGGCAGAGTAGACGCTGTAGGCCTGACACACACGCTTGCAGACAACTAACTGCTATTATATTACAGTCAAAATTGTAGTTTTTTTTTTAAATGCAAGCTACTGTGATACCAGATATGAGTGGCACTGGTGGCACTGGCAGAAGTTGGCAGAGTAGACGCTGTAGGCCTGACACACACACTTGCAGACAACTAACTGCTACTATATTACAGTCAAAATTTTATTTTTAAATGCAAGCTATTGTGACACCAGATATGAGTGGCACTGGTGACACTGGCAGAAGTTGGCAGAGTAGATGCTGTAGGCCTGACACACACGGTTGCAGACGACTAACTGCTATTATATTACAGTCAAAATTGTTTTTTTGTTTTTTTATGCAAGCTACTGTGACACCAGATATGAGTGGCACTGGTGGTACTGTGCACTGGCAGTAGTTGGCACAGTACACGCTGTAGGCCTGACACACACGCTTGCAGGCAACTAACTGCAATTATATTACAGTCCAAAAAGTTTTTTTAATCACTTTTCGATTGTTTGCTATTACACATTTTGTGATATAAGGTGACAAAATGGCTATTTGACACATTTTTTTTTTTTTTTTTTACGGTGTTCACCTGAGGGGTTAAATCATGTGATTTGTTTTTATAGAAAATGTTGTTACGCACGCGTAGATACCTAATTTTTATAATTTTTTTATTTATTACATTTTTATACACTAATATCATTTTTGCAACTACAAAAAAAAATTATGTTTTAGTATCAAAATAGTCTGAGAGCCATAGTTTTTGTATTTTTTGGGTGATTATCTTAGGTAGGGTATCATTTTTGTGGGATGAGATGACCGTTTGATTGGTACAATTTTTGGCTGCATATGATTTTTTAATCACTTGCTATTACACTTTTTGTGATATAAGGTGACAAAACAATAGCTTTTTTGACACTTTTTTTTTTACGGTGTTCACCTGAGGGGTTAGGTCATATGGTATTTTTATAGAGCAGGTTGTTACGGACGCAGCGATACCTAATATGTATACTTTTTTTTTTACATTTAACACAATAAAAGCATTTTTGAAACAAAAAAAATCATGTTTTAGTGTCTCCATAGTCTGAGACCCATAATATTTTTGGGGGCTAATTTTTTGCGGGATGAGGTGACGGTTAGAGTGGTACTATTTTGGGGGGTATATGCCTTTCTGATCGCTTGGTGTTGCACTTTTAGTGATGCAAGTTGACAAAAATGGCTTTTTTTGACACAGTTTTTATATTTTATTTTTTATGGTGTCTATCAGACGGGATAGATCATGTGATATATTTATAGAGCCGGTCGTTACGGACGTAGCAATAACTAATATGTGTGTTTTTTATTTTTTTTAATTTTAAAATCAGGGGAAAGGGGCATTTTTTTCTTTTTAACTTGAAACTTTATTTTTTTTATTGAAAACCCTTTTTTTAACTTTTGGTTTTTAAACTTTTTTTTCTGTCCTACTCTGGGACTTCAACTTTTGGGGGTATGATCCCCTCTGCAATGCATTACAATACATCTGTATTGTAGCTCATTGCCTGTTTGTGTACTACAGTGAGTAGTACACAAACAGGTTGCCTAGGAGACCCAGCCTGAGGCTGGATCTCAAGGGCACCCATAGAAGGCAGATCCCGATGCCATGCAAGGCATTGGCAGCCTCTGCATGGCATCAGCCTTCTGACACATCAAGTCCCAGCCACAGCAGCGCTGGGTCAACTTATTGTGGAAATCACTGTTAAGGAGATGGGGTACTGGCGGGTCACTAATAAATGGGCAGCCGCTGTGGAGGTCACTGTTAAAGGAGAGGGTGCTGTGGAGGTCACTGTCAATGGAGGAGGGGACTGTAGAGGCCACTATTCAAGGGGGCAGCGGGGTATTGTGAGGTCACTGTTAAGGCAGAGGGGTACTGTGAGGTCATTGTTAAGGGAGTGGGGTACTATAGCAGTCACTATTAAAGGGGCAGTCGCTGTTAAGGGGGCCAGGAATGGTGGAGGTCACAGTTAAGGGGACTGCAACCTATAGTCAGTGTTAAGGAGTGGATGCTGTAGAGGTCACTGTTAAGGGAGCTGACCCCTGTGGAGGTCACTGTCAATGGGTTAGGGTGCTGTAGAACTCACTGTTAAAGGGGCAGGCTGCTGTGAAGGTCAAAGTTAACGGGGTGGGCTGCAGTGGAGGTGCCATTTTAAGGAGGCGTGGCACTGTGGGGGTCAGTGTAAAGGGGTGGGGGGCTGTGGAGGTCACTGTTAAGGGGTTGGGGTACTGTAGATGTCACTGTTATAGGGGATACTGCTTATATGTTTTAAGAACACACACAAACATTAAATGAAATAGATGAAATATACCTGTGCGAAGCTGGGTCCTTTTGCTGTTTTTTTAATAACAGAATATGACAGCAGTATAAAACGCTTGAATTTCACACATACAGATGCAGACAAGGCGCAAATTAAGTATTTTGCGCAAAATGGGTGTTTTTTTTTAATACCAGAATAAAACAGCAGTATCTAAAACATGTATCTCACACTGACAGATGCAGACAAGGCCGTAAATTAAGTATTTTGTCCAAAAAAGGGTGTTTTTTTTTATACCAGAATAGCACAGCAGTATCTTAAGCATGTATCTCACACTGACAGATGCAGACAAGGCCGCAAATTAAGTATTTTGCCCAAAAAGGGTGTTTTTTGAATAACAGAATATGACAGCAGTATATAACGCTTGAATTTCACACGTACAGATACAGCAAGGGCTGTAAAATTTTGTATTTTGCCCAAAAAGGGTGTTTTTTAAAACCCAGAAAATTATAGGTGTATTTCTAGCTTAAATTGCACACTGACTAATGCGGCAGAGGCCCCAGATGGAGGGTATTGTATTTTGCCCAAAAATGGGTGTTTTTTAAAACCCACAAAATTATTGAAGTATTTCAAGCTTGTTTTAACAATCACAGTTGGAGCAAAGGCTGTAATATGAAGTACTTTGCCCAAAATGGGTGTTTTTTAAAAATAACAGAATAGCACAGCAGTAACTAAAGCGCGTATCTCACAAGTACAGATGCAGACAATGTCGCAAATTAAGTATTTTGCCCAAAATTTGTGTTTTTTGAATAACAGAATATGACAGCAGTATATAACTCTTGAATTTCACACATACAGATGCAGACAAGGCGCAAATTAAGTATTTTGCCCAAAATGGGTGTTTTTTTTAATACCAGAATAAAACAGCAGTATCTAAAACATGTATCTCACACTGACAGATGCAGACAAGGCCGTAAATTAAGTATTTTGCCCAAAATGAGTGTTTTTTTAATACCAGAATATCTAGCTGTATTTCTAGCCTAAATTGCACACTGACTAATGTGGCAGAGGCCCCAGATGGAGGGTATTGCAAAAAATTAGTGTTTTTTAAAACCCACAAAATTATTAAAGTATTTCAAGCTTGTTTTAACAATCACAGATGCAGCAAATGCTTCAATATTAAGTACTTTGCCCCAAAAATGGGTGTATTTTTAATAACAGGATATGACAGCAGTATATAGCGCTTGAATTTCACACGTACAGCTGCAGACAAGGCCGCAAATTAAGTATTTTGCTGAAAAAGGGTGTTTTTTAATACCAGAATAGCATAGCAGTATCTAAAGCGTGTATCTCACACTGACAGATTCAGACAAGGCTTCAAATTAAGTATTTTGCCCAAAATGGGTGTTTTTTTAATAACAGAATATGACAGCAGTATATAATGCTTGAATTTCACACGTACAGATGCAGCAAGGGCTGTAAAATTGAGTATTTTGCCCAAATAGGGTGTTTTTTAAAACCCAGAAAATTATAGCTGTATTTCTAGCTTAACTCCTTAAGGACACAGCCTTATTTCACCTTAAGGACCAGGCCATTTTTTGCAAATCTGACCAGTGTCAATTTAAGCGGTGATAACTTTAAAACGCTTTAACTTATCCAGGCCATTCTGATATTGTTTTTTCCTCACATATTGTACTTCATGACACTGGTAAAATGAAGTTAAAAAAAAATCATTTTTATTTATGTGAGGCTTATATAATAGAAACCACCCCATTCTAGAAACTACACCCCTCAAGGTATTCAAAACTGATTTTACAAACCCTGTTAGCCCTTTAGGTGTTCCACAAGAGTTAATGGAAAATGAATAATATAAAATAAAATTTCAGAATTTTGGGTGAATTTTCCATTTTTATCTATTTTTTCCAGTAACAAAGCATGGGTTAATAGCCGAACAAAATGCTATATTTATTGCCCCGATTCTGTAGTTTGCAGAAGCACCCCATATGTGGCCGTAAACTACTGTAAGGGCACACAGTATGGCGTAGAGGGGAAACGTGCGCCGTATGGTTTTTGGAAGGCAGATTTTGCTGGACTGGTTTATTTACACCATGTCCCATTTGAAGCCTCCCTGATGCACCCCTAGAGTAGAAACTCCATAAAAGTGACCCCATCTAAGAGCCTACTCCTCTCAAGATATTCAAAACTGTTTTTACAAACTTTGTTAACCCTCTAGGTGTTGCACAAGAGTTCTTGGCAAATGGAGATGAAATTTTAGAATTTCAATTTTTGGGCAAATTTTCAATTTTAATCCATTTTTCCAGTAACAAAGCAAGGGTTAACAGCCAAACAAAATGCTATATTTATTGCCCCGATTCTGTAGATTCTGTAGTTTGCAGAAACACCCCATATGTGGCCGTAAACTACTGTACAGGCACACAGTAGGGCGTAGAGGGAAAGGTACGCGGTGTGGTTTTTGGAAGGCAGATTTTGCTGGACTGGTTTATTTACACCATGTCCCATTTGAAGTCCCCCGATGCACCCCTAGAGTAGAAACTCCAGAAAAGTGACCCCATTTTGGAAACTAAGGGATAAGGTAGCAGTTTTGTTGGGACTATTTTTAGGGTACATATGATTTTTGGTTTATCTATATTACATTTTTGTGAGGCAAGGTTACCAAAAATTTAAATTCTGAAATTTCATCTCCATTTAAAAAGACTAAAAAAAGTCATATTCAGTGAAGCCCACTGTGGGGGGGCTCATAATCATCACTAGATGAGGAGGAGGACACGGATGACAACAGGAAAGTGGGGTCATCCTCGTCCTTACTGGGACTCTCGGACTCGGAGGCAAGCTGGGCGTATGCCTCCTCGGCCGAAAACATCCGGCGGGCCATAGGGGAGTGTGTGTCTGCGTGTGTGTGTGCGTGTAAATCTTTTTTTGGTGTTCGTGTGTGTGGGGGCACGGGTGTTCGCGAACTCACCCTAAACCTAACAGATAATTAAAAAAAAAGACTAACTAAAAAAAGGGGGGAAAATGTGAAAAAAATAAAAGAAAAATCTAAATCGCTGATCAACCGTCCGAAATAAATAAAAGATGCCTGCACCCAAAAAAGTTGTGGGGGGGGGGGGGGGGCAGGGGGCAAGTTGCAGCATCCCTGGGGTGTCTAGAGTCGCACAGCTGTGCTGTGGACCCCAGACACCCAATTTAGGGTGATGCAACCAAAACAGTTATTTTACACTTGAATTTCAGATGCAGCAAGGGCTGTAAAATTGAGTATTTAGCCCAAAAATGTTGTATTTCTAGTTTAAATTGCACACTGACAAATGCTGCAAAGGCACCAGATGTAGAATACTGCCAAAAATGGGTGTATTTTTAAACCCAGATTATTATTGCAGTATTTCAAGCTTGAATTTGAATGTCACAAAAGCACATATGCTTGCATAAAATGGCTGCCACCGCCCACCTAACTAACAGACGGATAAAAGTTCTTTTTCTGTGTCACTGGGCTCAGGGTAGGGTAAAAAGATTGTGCACTGCACCCACAAAACTAAATCTAGGTAGATTCCTGAGTTAACAAGCACTTCTGATTAAAGATTCTTTCCTATTCTCTCCCTCACAGCAGCAGCATCCTCTCCCTACACTAGTAACAGCAGAGTGGCGTGCAGCGCTGCGTGATTTCAGCTTACATAGAGGCTGGTTCACATGCTGCACTGGCCAATCACAGCCATGCCATTAGTAGGCATGGCTGTGATGGCTTCTAAGGGCACAGAGTTAAACGCTTGTTGATTGGCTGCTCTGCGGCCTTTCAAAAAGCGCCATTAACTCGCCGAACACCGAACCCTAACTTTTACTGCAATATTCGGGTTCGGGTCCGGGGTCCAAAAATCCTAAAGTTCGGTATTAATCGCTGACCATTAGATTTACAGTGCTATATATTTTTTTCCCATAACTCGGACAACCACTTTAACTCAAGGCTAAGCTTTTGACAGCCTGTCAGCAGGCAGGAAACACACAGTGAGCCAGGACTGGAACCCAGCCCTCTTTCCCTGATATTTGCAGTGCAAGCCAAATAATATACAGAGACAAAACCAACACAGATACGTGGTTGTACAGGAATGGGTCATTACCAATGAGGCAGAACAATACAAAATCAGAATACAAAGGGTAGTTAGAATAGCCAAGCCAAAGTCAGAACCAGATGGAAATCATAGTACCAAATCACAAAACAGAGAGTGGTCAAAGGCAAGCCAAGGTCAGTATAACAAGCAATCAAAACGCACACAGATCCGGAATCGGGAGCACAACTAGGGAGAAAAACCTATTACTGGCAAGTGTGTTTTGCAATCAGGGGATTTAAATAGAGCAACGATCCTGACTTGGCACCCCATTGGTCCAGAACACTAGTTGCCTTTATGATGCAATAATCAAACACACCTAAACCAATCGCTTAATCTTCCCCCAGCATGCATGCGCTGTGGGGAGAAACAGAGTGAGCACTCCATAACTATGAGCGCGCTTGCATTACCAAGGGGTGTGGCTTAGACAATGTGTCACAGGGGGCACAGCCCAGCATCGCGTCTCACATTGCGTTGGCCACGCTGCAACTCCAGAGTGCATCGTTGGAGCCCAGACAGGTAAGTTGGTAACAGACCCATAGTTCTATTTAATAGACTCGCTTTAGCTGAAAACTAGCTCCCCAATCATGAATGTTATTTCTTACTCATTGTTCCTCCAATAGCCACAAATAAATCAAACACCATATAGGATAAAAAAAAAAAAGAAAGGTGCAATCTGGTTGTTATGGGCAACTTAACCCGTTTTCTTTTACACCATTTTTTTTTTTTTAAATCTCCCTTATTAACTGTGATAAGATGCATACCTCTATGTAATATATAGTTAGGTTCAGAAATATTTTGACAGTAACACAGTCTTCATGATTTGGGCTCTGCATGCCACCACATTGTATTTGAAATGAAACAACTATCTCAGCAATTGAAGTGTAGACTTTCAGGTTTAATGCAAGGCGTATAACAAAAATATCCTGTGAAACGTCAAGGAATCACAACCATTTTTCTACAAAGCTTCCTCATTTCAGGGGCTTAAAAGTAATAGGACAAATTAACATTTCTAGAAATAATATGTCCATTTTAATACTATGTAGAGAATCTTTTGCAGGCAATGGCTGCCTGAAGTCTGGAACCCATGGGTATCACCAAACTCTGGGTTTCCTTCTTTGTGATGCTTTGCCAGGCCTTTACTATAGCTGTCTTCAGTTGTTGCTTGTTTGTGGGTCTTTCTGCCTTAGGTTTTATCTTAAGCAAATGAAATGCATTCTTTATCAGGTTGAGATCGGGTGATTGACTGGGCTATTGCAGAATATTCCACCTCTTTGCCTTAAACGGATTCCGTCATGAGATTTTACCCCTATAACCTAAACATATGCCCATGTCCATACTAAAAACATTAATCCTAAGCTGGCCTTATTAAACCTGCTTGTGGCTCTATTAGCCCAAAAAACAGGTTTTTATAACCTGTCAATCACCTACCTAAGGTGCCCAAGGGGACGTCCGTTAATGCAGGGTGCCCGGTCGCACCCATCGCCGTCTGGTGCCCATCGCTGCCTTCCCTGTCTTAATCGCCGTCCTCCCTGTCTACAGTGCCGCCTTCGTTTCCTCAGCGCCACCTCCGCAATCCTCCCGTCCCTCTGCCAGATCCTGCGCGTGCGCACTAGGCTCAGCCGGATGCGCCCATGCGGACTCCTGGCAGCGGCTTCGTTGAGCGAAGTGAGCATGCACATCAGGCCGAGATCTGGCAGAGAGACGGGAGGATTGCGGAGGCGGCGCTGAGGTGAGGAAGGAAGGCGGCACTGTAGAGGTGAGGAAGGCGGCACTGTAGAGGTGAGGAAGGCGGCACTGTAGACAGGGAGGGCGGCGATTAAGACAGGGAAGGCGGCGCTGGGCACCAGGCGGCGATAGGTGCGGCCGGGCACCCTGTATTAACGTATGTCCCCTTGGGCACCTTAGGTAGGTGATTAACAGGTTATAAAAAAACAGTTTTTTTGGGCTAATAGATCCACAAGCAAGTTTAATAAGGCCAGCTTAGGATTCATGTTATTAGTACGGACATGGGCATATGTTTAGGTTATAGGGGTAAAATCTCATGACAGAATCCCTTAAAAATCTCCTGGGTTGTTTTCGCAGTATGTTTTGGATAATTGTCCATCTGTACTGTGAAGTGCCGTCCAATCAACATTGCTGCATTTGGTTGTAATCTGAGCAGAAAGTATATCCCTGTACACTTCAGAATTCATGCGGCTGCTTCTGTCTTCAGTCACATCATCAATTAACACAAGTGACCCAGTGCCATTGGAACCATGCATGCCCATGCCATCACACTGCCTCCATCATGTTTTACAGAGGATGTGGGGTGCTTTGGATCATGATCTGCTCTAAGCCTTCTCTATACTTTCTTCTTCCCATTATTCTGGTACAGGTTTATTTTAGTCAATCTGTACAAATAATGCTGTTCCAGAACTGGGTTGGCTTCTTTAACAGTTTTTTAGGCTGATTAATGGTTTGCACCTTGTGGTATTTGCTCTCATGAAGTCTTCTCTTTATGTTAGACTTAGATAATGATGCACCTATTTCCTGAAGAGTGTTCTTCACTTTGGTGGATGTTGTGAAAGGGTTTTTCTTCACCAGAGAAAGGATACTGTGATCATCCACCACTGTTGTCTTCCATGGAAGTCCAGTCCTTTTTGAGTTTCTGAGCTTATCGGTGCGCTCTTTTACCAGAATGCACCAAACTATTGATTTGGCCAGTCCTAACATTTCCGCTATCTCTCTGATGGATTTCTTCTTTTTTTCAGTCTATGGTCTATTTAATTTCCATTGAGAGCTCCTTTGACCGCATGTTGTGGGTTCATAGCAACAGCTTCCAAATGTAAATGCCACACCTGGAATCAACTCCATACCTTTCACCTGCTTAATTGATGATGGATTAACAAGTGAATAGCCCATTCAGCCCATTAAATTACTTTTGAGATAATTGTGCAATTACCTTTGGTCCTTTGAAAAAGGGCAGCTCCATATTTAAGAGCTGTAATTCCTAAACCCTTCCTCCAATTAGGATGTAAATAGCCTAAAATTAAAGTTGAGAGTCTGCACTTTGAGCCCATATTGATTATATAACTATATCTTAAATATGTTTTGGTAAACAGATAAAATGCCAAAACGTTTTTCACTGTCAAAATAATTGTAGATGGTAAACACTTTATATGTATCAGTATTTTGGGAAATATTTTCCAATAATTAAGTATATTCAACATTATAAATTTTGTGACGAAAACATGGGCATCCTAAGAAATTGAAATGCCAGAGGTACCGCTCTATACCAGAGACTAATAATAATAAAAATAATAACAATAATGTAGAATGAAACTTGGTAGTCAGCTCGGTCATCTTCCTTATAAACAATGAGTTAGTAACATGTTCAACAATATGTGTTATAATGTTCAGCAATATGTTATTGCCTCCTGTCTGTGTGAAATTAAGAACAGTTTTGTAGTTTTTTCACAAAATGACCTGAAATGAAGACTAGACGGGTCTGGCTACAATACATTATGCCACCATACACCATAATTCCGCAGTAAGACCAATGTGACACTCTCTTGTGAAGGCCTTTTCATGGCATTGCCCATGTGGTCTCCAGACTAATACTATGGCTTTTTATTATGTCTAATGACTGAAGAGGATGGACCTCCATTGCAGTATTTATTTCCATCTTGCTGTTCACCACTATAACCTTTGATAGCGAAGGTATGAAATCAATGCGACACCAGTAGCTGGACATCTGGCTTTTATCTCAGTGTTGCGCAAATGCCTTCTGATAGTTTGTCTAGACACTGTTTGCCACTCTAGGCTTGGGATGTGACATCCAATTTTATTTGCAGTACGGAATGGACCACTACATGCCATTATTCTAATCAATCTGTCCATGTAAAGGTTTGCCTTTGTTGACCACATGCTATAATTTCAGTTCATCGCTGTTCTCCCACTCCCTGGGACACACAACTTGAACAGTGCTGACATCTCAACCTAGGTGGGTAGTAATCTGCTAAAGGGAAAAAAACAAGGTCTCTTAGTTCAAGGGTTCTGTCCCTCTCAGTTGGCAACAAGTGGCAATAACTGACACATTGATGAACAAGAGGCATCCCACAATCATCCTATATGTCTCATGTGGTTAAAAAAAAACTTTGCTTTCAATCTGTTTTTTTATGCCCCTCCTACATGCCCCTCCTACATGCCATAGATTTGAGCTAGGTGATTAAAAATGTGATCATCTAAAGATCTTAGTGACACCTGTTTCCTCCTTGAATTGCATAACTTTACAACTTGTCCTTCTTGGTGTTACAATTTCAAAGCTGAAGAGTATATTTCTAATTTTAGATTATCTGTATTTATCACTTGTGCAACATCTACTTGTAAGTCATGTTTTTCACAATTTTAAAGAAAGCAGATGTTCAGGTTAAAGCACCTATGGTGCAGATGGTGGAGGAGACTGTCTACAGATGGAGCCTATACTGTCAAACTCAAAAGGCTTAAGTGAGTGTGCAGATTAAAGTTACACCTCATCTCTGTGGATAGAGGTCACCTTCTTAAGGTCAGTGCCCATATGAATGCTCATAACAGCACTTCAAAAATGCTTGACTACATTGCAGTTCTTCAGCTATCTATTGGAAAGCATCTAATGAGAGGGGCCAGAAATGCATTTAATTGGTACAAAGCTTCTATGTATCTATGTATACTATATGGACATATCTTAATTATAGAATTCAGGTATTTCATTCAATTCCATCACCACATATGTATAAAATCCAACCCCTAGCCATGCTGCCTTTACACACATTTGTTGAAGACAGGCTTGCTCTAAAGAGGTCACTGAATTCCTGCTCTGTATTGTAATAGTATGTTGTCATTGCAACAAATCCATTCATGACAGTGTTGGACTGGGATTCCTTGGCCTCAACAGAAGATATTATTCATGAGTCCCAACCCATATTTCACCAATAAAGTCTAATAGGTTTTTAATCAAATATATAGACCCTAGTGGTAATTGATTGGCTCTAAAGCAGTCAAATGTTATTTTTTTCTCCTGGACCTTTGGGGCCCACTATGGTCTCAGAGCCTGGGCTCACCAGAGGATCATGATAATATGGTTTTCTATGGCTGAGCAGCTGCATACCAGCCTTATATTACCAAGCACAATGCCAAGCTTTGGATGGAGTGGGGTAAAGCATGTCATCACTGGAGCTGTGGAAATTGTTCTATGGAGTAACAAATCACATGATGGACGAGTCTGGGTTTGGCGAATGCCATTAGAACGTTACTTACCTAAATGCATTGTGCCACTGTTAGGTTGGTGCAGGAGGGATAATTCTATGGGGTTGTTTTTCAGAGAGTGGCCTAAGCCTCTTAATTTCAGTGAAGTGAAATCTTAATGCTTCGGCATACCAAGACTTTTTGGACAATTGTATGCTTCAAAATTTGTGGGAACAGTTTGGGGAAGGCCCTTTACTGTTCCAGCATGACTGTGCCCCAGTGCACAAAGGAAGGCCCATAAAGACATGGTTGGATAAGTTTGATTTGGAAAAACTTGACTATCCTGCACAGAACCCTGCCCTCACCACTAGGATGAATGAGAAATGAGATTGCGAGTCAGGATCTCTCCTTTAGCATCAGTGTCATGACCTAACAATTATCTATCTATCTATCTATCTATCTATCTATCTATCGGTTTGTCTGTCTAATGTTATATAACAGTCTGGTGAAATTTGAAGTCAGTTTTGCTTGAGACTGCAAAGGAGTATTTTGTGCCATAATGTATGAAATGGTGCACATTCTCTGTTTAATTTGGCACATTTTTTAAACGTAACACTTTTATCTAGAGATTTTACTCCAGTGTTCTTACACCACCCTCTACTGTTCAACCTTTTTGAGACTTAAAAAAAAACCCGAGTGAAACTAATTAACATAGCTAACTAGACTCACTTTTCCACCCACTTTTCAATACTGGGGTGAGTGGTATAAAAATTAAAAATGTCAAAATTTTGCACAAATAAGCCCAAAAAGTCACAAAAGCCCTAGTTTTAGACTTTTTGAAGCCAGAATTCTGAAATGGCAAATTCTCTCCAACATGTATTTTTTCCACAAAAGAGTAACTAGCTTTACTATAGGCATAATAAAGTCTTACTTTTTGCTGGATTGGGTTTAAACATACGACTGAGGCTGTTTATCCATAGCCCAGCATGAGCTGTGTTTTGTTCTCTTTAGAAATTGACAGTGTGAAACATACTTAATTTCTGCAGATGTTTTTGTAAGGGATTTTGATTATTAAGAATGGGATTTATGCAACCCTAACAATCGTAGGTTGACTTTATGCATTCTTTCTGTAAATATTTGCTATTTAGGGGCATGTAAAATACCATCAGAAAACAGCATTGGAAATATGTAAATCTCATTTATATAGGTCTGAAGTGACTTAATTCCTTAAAAAACAAATTACATCGACATATTAATCCATCTACAGCCTGCTAAACTATTGTAAAATCCTCCTCCAGCTGCCAGGGACACCTGTCTACATGCTGTTCTCGGTCAGCGCTGCTGAAAGCTCTATCCACAGCTCACACTATGCAGAAGAGCTGGCACAATGCATAGTGTGAGGGGTGTGCGGGCATGCTGCTTATTTTCCTATTTCAATATTATATGAAAGAATAAGGACAATTTTAATTAACCGACTTCCTTTCCTTGTAAAATGACAAAACAAATTAACGTGTCGTTTTATGGTTTTAATGGCCTGGTCCATCACTTATCCTTTTATTATTTCAGATTCCAATGAAACCTAATAAAACACAATAAAAAAAGATTAATACATAAAAAAGAAAGGACCGTTAGCATTTGCAAGTCTAAAAATTACTGTTCAGAAATAAGCCAATTCAGAGGTGCAAAAGGGGTGGCTGTAAACTTCATAGAATTCCACTGAACCTTTTTCTTACTTGTGTATAAAATCCTTCCTGCTTGATGCTGTATACCCCAATGAAGTGATCCCTGCACAGCTAGATTGACAATGACTAATTACTAACTATTTTCTAGTATGTCAAATGTCCAGTATGTTGATCTTCCTACAAGCTGTATGAAGGTCTGTGCGTGGCGTCCGTAGATAATATAGAGGTCATCAGAGAATGCTTTAGACTTTGACTTTGTCCTTGAGGCCAAATGTGATATATGAGACCTGAGAAATTCACATTACACGAGAAGTTACAAACCAATACAAATGTGTTTTCTATGAAGGCTTGATGTACAGTATTTTATATGTGGTACTGTGTATTGGTAGATGATTGTACCTTATGGAATGCAAGTATTTTAAAGTGGACACATTTAATGTACTACACATAAACTAGATACAGATAGCTGTTCTGATTTCTGTCCACTGACATAGCCATATAAGGGCTTGTTTTTTGTAGGGCAAGTTGTACTTTCTAATGCCACCATTTAATGTTGCATATAATGTTGTGGGAAACTGAAAAAAATTCCAAATGCAATTCCACCACAGTTTTATGGGTTTTGTTTTTATGGTGTTCCCTATGTGTAAAACTAACACATCAACTTCATTCTCTGGGTCAGTACAATTACAGAAATACAATATTTATCTAGTTTTTGTTGAGTTTTACTACTGAAAAAAATATAAACTTTGGGAAAAAATAATTTTTCTTTGCATTGCCATATTCTGAACTCATAACTTTTTATAGTTACATTTCTGGAGCTGTGTAAAAGGCTAGTCTAGCTCCCCTGAATATCGATGGGTCAGGTCTTGTTGGTTTCTCCATGCCACCTTTTATATCGACTGGCATGTTTTGTTTCATTTCAATTCCACAAATGACCTCAGAAAGCTAAGTAACCTTTTCTATCTATTGAATTATCCCTAGTATATTATTTCTTCAGTGATCACCCCTTGATGAGCCGCGAGTTTGCGGAGGAAACGTGTCGGGGTCGCAATATTTCAGGTCATCTGTATGCTTTCAGCAGTTTATATTGTTGTGGAAATTTTATTATGCAGACATTTATCTTAGGATGTGTGTGTGTTTTTATAGATTGTCATCTATCTCCCTGTGTTGGATTTAACCGAAGAGCGCTCTAGCAGAGGGTACTTGGGTTAAATCGGGACCAGTGGTAAAACCATCAGTATGAAAACCTTCTCATGGGCTTGGAGACGTGCTCTCAGTGTGTAGGGGGGCGTTTGCCGGTTTGTGAGCTCTAAGGACAATGCACTGGGCTTCTTCCCTTCAAATGTCTATACACATTAGAGAAGTGAAGTCTGTATAACGAGAGATACATATTATACCTCTGCTGCAGCTTCGCTATCACTTTCTGGATACATATCTTTTAAGACATGCATATGTGCCTTGTCGGTATACTCGTACCGTATACTGACAATAGCCATAGCAATGTCTCGCAGATAATCTCAAACCTATAAGAACCAGTAGAATGATCTTTACTAGATACTGGTTACTTTGAGCAGTATTGAATGGGATCCATGCTGACAGTGATGGGCGGCGACCTGGCTGATCAGACAATAGACATGGCTCATCGTTCCTTTTACAGGAATGGGGTGTGTGCATTGCACTGTCCAGCCACATTGATGCCCTCCCCTGTCCTTTGACAAGTACCTGAACTATCTCATCTTCCTGTGTTATCACTTCCTGTATCCTTGTTACATGAAGTAAGTGGTCAGGTGATGGGCCAACCCCTTTCTATTGTTAGTGTGACTAAATAAAAGGTGAGCAGACTGTGGAGGAGGGGATGTTGCTCAGAAGAACTCAAGATGGTAACACCTTTGTCTGACTGTGGTTGAGAGATTTTTACCTTTCCTTACACAAAGCCTGATGCAAGCGGATTTTTGATATTAATATTTCTACAACAGTTGGCGAGCACAGTTAGGAAGATAATTGTTTTCCCTGTTATCAGCAGAACTTAAAGGAGACACAGCTTAATTTTCAAAAAGCAAAAAAGGCCGGCATAAGGTAATATCCTTTTCCTTACTCTAATTTTTGGGAAAGTTTTGCTCTTTGTGAACTGAAATCTGTGTACTCCAATCTGCTGATATCAGGAAAAAAATCTACTGAAAGAACCTTTTGGTGTATATGGTTGTTATCTGCTGCGTCAAGGGGTGTAAGGATAAGGTAAGTGTTTTTCCATTGTGTTGATTGTACAGAGATTTTGCAGAGATTGTAATGTGTGTGCTGAGTAGTACAGGGTATTGTGTTTTTTTGTAACTTCTTAACTTTTATATTACTGTGATTTTGTAAGAGGCGATTTTATAGAGGTTTATTGGTTTTAGTGTTTGTACATTAGAGACAGCATTTAGAGAGTATTTTTATATTGTTAGCCTGTAAATCACCCGCAGAGTGGAGATTTTGCTCTGGTTTCGGGGGTGGGGAACAGGGAATATAGAAACTGTTTTGTTTAATTTGGATTTTCTATTGCTGGATTTTGTAGACACTATCTTGATTTCCTTTGTGTCAAGCCATGTGGTTTCTCGGCCATCTTTTCTTTGTGTGGTGTGTGAAGACATAAGGTTTTGTCGGCCATCTTGGTTAGTTTGCTATGGAAAGTGATTTGGTTGTTTTTGTCTGCAATGTTAGTTTTGTCCAGAATAATTATCTTGCATTTTTGTATCTTTCTATGTACAGTTTGATTTTGTTTTGATAAGTTTTGTGATGGATATCAGTTAAGTGTTCGGTTATGGTATAGCTCAGTGACCAGTCTGATACAGGAATCATTGTGTGAACATTAGTGGCAGTTTAGCAATGAAATCATTCTATAGTTGATGATTCTGCTTAATGTTTGTATATATGTGGCTGTTACACTGAATTGTAGACTTGTTTAGCATAATTAATATGGGTACAGCAGTGTAGAAAGGAGGTTCTTGTAGTTCTGTGCCAAAAGTATTGGGACAACTTCTAGAAATTGGTGTTTGGTTTTCTTGTGCAATGGAAAGCAGTTTTAAAGAAGTTGCAAAGTTGAAGGACACAGCGGCTATTCTTCAAGCTATGCAGGGATCTACTGATCCATGGCTGGAGGCTCAGAATTGTGTAGCAAGCCTGATGGGTACCAAAAAATGGCGCAAAAGGAAAGGCAAGTATGCTCTGATTTTTGCTGCTGGGTGGATAGTGGATAAATATCAGGAGTCTTGTAGGCTGAAGCTGAGTTTGGAAGGAGAAGTGGAAGATTTAAAAATGGAAATTGTTAAATTGAGAACTCTTGTCCAGCAGGCAGCTGAAGCTAGCGCTAATTATGAATCTACTGTTAGGTGTAATGCTGAACTGCGCAAGGAAAATGAATGTTTATCTGAAAGCCTGATGCACGCACAGGGTGCTATGGGGGAGTTGTCTGCTCTCTGCAGGAGGACAGAGGATGAGCATTCTTGGTGCTTAGTGCAGCCAGAGTTATTGAAACAACCGTCAGAGAGTAATGTGTCTAGGATTAGAGGAAATGTATGGGCTGTAAGCATAAAAAAGTCTGAGGACTGTGGTTCAGATAGTGGAACCGACTCAGAGATGGAGATGGACAATGTGTCTGACCCTGGAGTTGGAAGTGTTAACACAATGCCAGAAGATTCCTCAGATGAGTCTGTGGTAAGTGGACTCAATACAGATAGTAGTGTGAGATCTAGTCATGCTAGCATGGTTAATGTTGTGCACCAAGTCAAATCACCATGTGCCCAGACAAGGTATTGTGCAGGGAGGCAAGCTATTCATTGTTTTGCATGCAGGGAATACGGGCACATTGCACGATATTCTGATGTTGCTAATGGCAACAGACACAGGTATGTTAAGTACCCCAGAACCACACCTAGAAGTAAAGTGGTTTATTCAGCAAAGTGGGGTAATGGTCCCAGACATGGTTCTTTGCAAAGGCAGAGAACCCAGGGACAGCCAAGGTCATTGATCAATGAAGCAGATTTTAAATCACAATATAAACGGTCAAAATGTGAAAATTTGAAGCTCAGAGAGGAAAGAGATCGGTTCATGGAATTCAGTAGAGTTTCTAATTTTTGTGTGCCAGAGAAGGGTAAATTAAGGTCTTTGTAAACCATCTTACTGTTTGTATTTACAGAAAATGGAGGAACTCTGAGACCTAATTTAAATAGATTTTTCCCTTCCCCTAGAAAAAAAAAATGGTTTTGGGACCTTGCAATGTTAAATCCTGCTTCTTTGGGAAAATGAATCTAAAGCTGGTTTGGGGCTGGGCAAATTAACATTTCAATGACTGGGTGGGTAGAAATTCTCCTGCTATTTTTCACGGTTTGAGGTGAACCCTCCAAGACATTGATGTGTTAATTCAGTGTTCCTAAGGTTTTTGTTTTTGTATTTGAGTTTTGGTTTTTAATTTAAAATTAACTTTTTACTGAATCTCAATGTATATAACAAGACTTTCTGTAACTGAAGTTTTCTATTTTGTTTTTTTCTCTCTCCTTTTTACACGTCTTCTTTTACTAATCCATTTTTATTTTTTAGGTTTTTATTGATGTAATCAAGTTTTTTTCAGTTTTTCCTTTTTACTAACCCATTTTTATTTTTAGTCTATTATAAATGTTTTCCTTTTTCATATTTTGGCGCTTTTCTCTTTCTTTTTCTTTCCCTCTCTCTTTTCTGTAGATTTGGTTAGGAGTACTGGGGGTCTCATGATATTGTGTGGGAACTACTCTCTGAATTCAAGGGTTGCTGCTGAGCGAGAGGTTTTTGATCAGTCACTTCAAAAAGGGCTTTGTGTGCTGTTCAGCTTGACTATATAGAATAATATAGGCAAAGGAAAGTGAGTTGCTGAGCTTTTTTTAAGGAGACAAGGTGATATATATCACCCGGGCATACCAATAGCTGTGTGAGTAACCCCTTTCCCCACAGGAGTACTGTGTGTTTGTTTCCTGTGCGCACATTGCACTCCAGGTCAATTGGAAGTGCTATCCTGTGATCAGGTCACTATTCAGAGCCAAAACCTAGGCTGGTATATCTCATTAGGAGACTCTGAGGGCCGCCGGGTGTCGGCGAGAGCCCTTTTCCTTACAATGATTACTCCTTTTCCTGAGGTCTAACTAGGGTGAACAGAGTCCGTGTGTTGGTGCCAGAAACCCTAGGGCAGTGGTGGCGAACCTATGGCACGGGTGCCAGAGGCGGCACTCAGAGCCCTCTCTATGGGCACCCACACCCTGGAAAAAGTCTATGGTGTAGACTTTTCCTGCCATTCAGCAGCACAGGGCTCACTATGAACAGCACAGGCAGCGCACTGAATGTAGGCAGGATATTGTAAATAAATGATAAAGTACATGGAAGATCATCTATATTGGACTGTAGTATTCAAGGTAAATTGCTGTGTTGGCACTTTGCGATAAATAAGTGGGTTTATGTTGCAGTTTGGGCACTCGATCTGTAAAAGGTTCGCCATCACTGCCCTAGGGCAACTCAGAGGCGAATGAAGGGGAGTAGCAGCCATCCGGGCATGTGCCGCAGGACAGTCCAAGCGTGTGTCACAGGACACTGTAGGTGGACGCACCTACTTTTAGAAGGCTCGAGCATGGGTTCGAGGGAAATTTAGGGAACATAAGGGTACCACTTCTGACTATAGGACAGCCAAGCAGTACATGAAATCCATCTATGGAGGAGGAGTTGTTAAGCCTCTCAAAGATTGGCACCAAGGGACTATAGGTTCAGAGTGGACCATCCCCAAAGAAGGGACCTTTGAGGTCTGGATTCTGAAAAAGTTTGTCCGTGAATTCCCCACTAGACTCCAAAGCCATGGTTCCCTCCAGAAACCAGAACTGTGGCTGCACATATCCATCGATCTCCAGCAACAGGGCATTCAAAAGTCCCAGACAGTGCGAACTAACACTATCATGTACTCCCGTCCAACTAAAACTACAGAGTCCAATAGAAGTGCTTTTCTCTTTCTCTATATTTCTCTCTCTCATCCCTCCCTCATCTCTCCATCTAACCTTGAGACGATGCACCATGTTGAATCCAGCCTCTCTTCGTCCTGGTTTTAAGGACGATGAAAAGGGGGAAAGGTGGTGCCAAAAACAACAATCTTCAAACTTTTTACTAACCATTCTAACCTCTCAACTGTCAATCAATTCTCTAACCTAGTAGGGAATTATGTGGAGAACCTTCATGACTGCCTTTTCTTTGATGGTACTTGGGTCAGATTTTTGCAAAGAAGGTAAAAATCACGGCCGATCCATGGCCTGAATGTTCAGCTTTAGCCCTTTTATTCCATCAGGTATGCCCCCAGGCAGCCCCACGGGTTATCACCCGATGTCCACCACCAGGTTCGGGAGTTTCTCCCGGACCCAGACTCAATAACCAGTGTTCATTCTAGTCAACCAGGTGATTGGGTCGTGCTAAAGAAACATCCGAGGATGGGATATCTTGGGCCATTCCAGGTGCTGCTGATGACGCCAACCTCTCTGAAGTTCAAGGGACGAGACAACTGGATCCACACCAGTCATTGCAAGAAGCTGCTCAACTAAGTCAAAGAATGAAGAGTATCACTTTTGTTTATTTGTTACAAGGAGACATTTGTTGATAGCACATAATGATACATTCCTAGAGGGTAATATCAGCTATAGGTTTAATATTACCTCTGGCTCCTGCTCCTCGCTTGTTAATACTGTATGGGTGTCTGGGCAGCTAGGCGACCCGTAGATGTAGTATGCTTATGCCTGGCTAGCAGACACCATTGACAAGGGTCAGGCCCATACTGACAGGAGGAGGGCAGAGGCGGAGCTATGACTAGTGAGGGTTGGAATCCATTTTAAAGCTTTGGGAGGTCTTGGGGCTCACTGGTTTTCCATTGGATCCGGGCGTAAGGAAATAGGACATGTTTTTTTTTGTTTCCATTCCTTCTATACGCTGGAGTGAGATGTTCCTGATGTCTAATCAACCAAGTTACCGAAGCCCGAACAGACAAGACGCCCTGAAGACCAAACCATGGACCAGATGCAGAGGATTCCAAACCAGCCGGCGACCAACACGAAACGCCACCTCCTGAGTCACCTTCCGAAGCTACGTGTCAAGATTGACTTTCTGTTTTCCATCATCTGTTTTGTTTTATGGAGACTGGACTTTTCGTAGACAAGACAGTTTTTTTCAAAGAAGAAGATCGAGATTCATCGAGGGACACTGGGGAGCATATGACAAAGAGGAGGGACTGTTGTGGAAATTTTATAATGCGGACATTTTATCTTAGGGTGTGTGTGTGTTTTTATAGATTGTCATCTGTCTCCCTGTGTCGGATTTAACCGAAGAACGCTCTATCAGAACTCAAGATGGTAACACCTTTGTCTGACTGCGGTTGAGGGATTTGCCTCTCCTTACACAAAGCCTGATGCGAGCGGATTTCAAATATTAATATTTCTACAACAATATGTATATGCTAGGTATATACTTGTATGTAGGGCTTTAACAGGGTGTCGTTTAGGGCCTAGGCACGGGGACAGGGTACCTCCACCATTAGGGGGCATCCCTGGGCAGAGACTACCTTAGGGCCGGTTAGGGATAGATAATGTATCTACCCAGCCTTTTCATATCTGTCGCCCCATAGATATTGCCTATACCTGCTCCGTCATTGTTAATCTATCCATTGTATTGTTATTGTTAGGTGAGTGCTATTTTCTCATACATTTTTATCAATAGTTTTGTCCTATTACCCATAATCTATTAATAAAGGTAATTTTAGAAGCACATATATTTCTCTTTTTCGCTTATGTTAATTATAATTATGTTTATATTTTAATGGTATGGGTATTTTGGGAAATGGTGATACCTATGCTCTTTATTTTTTATTGTTTAGTTATTTTTATTATTGATAAAAAAAGGGGAGGTAGAATTTTATTTATTTTTTATTTTGTAAAACTTTGTTTTAATGTTTTTAAGTTCTCTCCCTTGAGTTCACTGTTCATTATAAATATGTTTATATTTTAATAGTATGGGTATTTTGGGAAATAGCGATACCTATGCTCTTTATTTTTTATTGTTTAAGTTCCCTCCCTTGAGTCAGATTGCTGTGACAAGTCTTGGAGCCTGCAGAAGGCAAGAGGTTGCCAGAGCAAATGAATGGTTCCCCCAATCTCAGCGTGATGCAGCACTCTTGGGTAAAGAGTTCTCAGATGCTGTAGTGGCAATTGGCCAAGGCATCTGAGAGGTTAAAAGTCTTTAATCAGCGTTATTGCCAATCACAGGCTTTACCCCTAGGCACCTGGGATCTATGGTGCCTGCTCTGCTTCTGTGCAGACGCCATCTTTGAAGACCCAACATGCACTAACCTGTGGTCCGAGGGCCACATGCATCACACCATGCCTTTCTTTGTGTCACCCAACCATCTAGTCAGACATGCTTGTTTGTGTCTGGTGGCTGCTCACATGGATTTTATGTCAGAGAGAAATGGAGTGGCACATTTTGCGAGAGAAGGGATAGGTAAATACTGATGGTGCATTGTGTATCCATCTCTGGGACCAATAAATATTGGCAGAATAAGGGTCTTCTTAAAGGGGTAGATAAGATGGCCATGTGGGCATTTGACTGTCTTTATTGTAGTTTCTGGGTGCACTGAAACACTTGTTGTATCAGCAACTCACATAAACTACAATGGAGAGAGATGCACTTTCCAAAGTGCCCCCTTTCTCCCAATAGGTGGCAATATGGAAAGTGGAGCCAGAAAGTAGACTTTTGATATGCCAGTAATGTCTTAGATTGTAATTCCCCTTTAATTTTTTTTGCAGCTTTTGGTAATAGTTTAGTCTGAAAATGCTGCCCTCAGACAAGAGAAGGTTGTGCACTCTAGGTAGGCAGCCTTCCTTGTCTTAAAGGCTATGGACATTTTATCATTGCATTTTACTAATTTTGGGCTAAAAATCATTTTTGCAATCAATCTTCATTAAACATTTTCAGCAGTTTTTGTGATACAGGGGTTAAATTTCTGTCTATTTGCAGACTGTAACTGTGTACTTTCGAATTAGCTCCTGTATACCCCTTATCTATGATCTCTTGGCCTCAGTCACACTCATTATAGCTAAATTGTTTTAAAAAAAATGATAGGAAATTGACTTTTTACTGATGACCGATCCTCTGGGTAGGTCATGAGTATCTTATCAGTGGGGGTCTGACACCTGGGACCTCTGATGATCAGCTGTTTGAGATGGCACTGACACTTGACAACACTGTCCATTTGATATCAGCTGTGCTTGCTATTCCAGCACAGTCACTTCAATTGGGCTGAGCTGCGCCTAGGCCATGTGACAAATGAACACAATGTCACATGGCCTAGGGAAAGCTGTGAGAAGGCTGTGGTGCTCCTGCTCGTGCTGGTGCCTTCTCAAACAGCTGATCGTACCTTCACCGATCAGATACTGATAACCTATCCAGAGGACTAGTCATCAGTAAAAATATCTCAGAAAACCCTTTTAAATGAGTATTTATGAGGTCAGGAGATCAGAAAAAAGAGCTATATATGATCTGTCATCTGATGGTCTGAAAACAGATTTTTTTTTCTAAAAAATTGTCAAAAAATTATCATTTTATGGGGGCAGATGGCTGCTGGCATTTTAAGGCATACATGTAGGTATCGGAAGAAACAATTACTTGTGTTTAAAAAGTAGTCTAAAAGTTACTCCTTTTTGGAATGTAGCAAACCTTGGTGTTATTAAAAAATACACTCATTGATAAAAAAATAACGTATCCAGATAAAAATGGATTGCTGCAAAACTCGGCATGCAGTTATGTCTTTGGCAGATATGAAAATGATTACAGGTGTAGTATGATTAGACACCAGGTTTTGCCTTAAGATTGCATAAAATAACTTTACCCGCTGCCCTATGCACTAGTAAAAGGCTCTCAGAGGCTACTTTTGGGTAGTGTACTGCTTGGTAAGAGATCATTGACTTCTAGACATTTTGCCCATTTGACAGACTCAGAGAAGGGGAGCATCATTGGACTAAGAGAAGTAGGATGGTCATTTTGATGAAGTACCTGCCATCTTGGATTGTTCTGACTAAGCTGTTAGGAGGAGTTGGGAGAAGTGGTTATGTGAGGGCACACACATATTCCAAAAAGTAGGAACAGCTCCCACAGTTTTGTTGTCCACCATCCAGACACAGGTGTCACCTTCACTACACACCCTAGTCTCTGCCTAGCCCTAGGCCATTTCCAGGGGCTTAGCAGAAGGATATTTGGTGTAACCAGTAACTTTGTTTGAAGTGATGTTGTGAATGAGAAACCTAGACTGCTATTGAATTGAACTGTATCATCTTAAACAACAAATCCACTTCCGGTTTGTGATCCAACGATGGCCAGGTTTGAGTATGGAGGCCTTGAGATGAGCGCTTCAATCCTGCATTTTCTGTGGTGTGCCACACTACCCCAACTGATTGGTGTGATTTTATTGCCAATCAAGCATTTATGGGACCAGCTAGGATGCCAGTTTTGGCAACCTACAAGTGTGCAGGATATACAGGCCCAGCTGCAACATCAGTGGGAAATTGGGCATATGTGCTGCGGGATACTGTATGGAATCTGTATGGCTTCATGCCCAACCATATTTCATCTTTTATCCAGGCTAGAGGTGGCCTGACTGGGTACTAGAGCTTTCTTTCAATTATACAGTTTTCACCAATAAATTTATCCTTTGCTCTAATATTGTGATCATCTGAATATGTATGGGGTAGCCGTGAGAAAGTTGGGACAGATAACTGTTGGCTGAATAATCTATTGAATGACAGCTATTGTACTGGGAATTGGGAAATTTGTAATGAATCCTGTAATGCAGAATTGATTCACTCATCTCTATATGTAACTTGTTAGTTTGGAATGGGAGGAAACTTGAAAAACTTGGGGTAAAGCAACACAAACATTTAAATGTAATGTTTTGTTTTAATGCTGAAGTTAGTAGGCAGCACAAGTTGTGACTATAATTATAATTTATTCTTTAAATGTTTAGATAAGTTCATGTCATCAGATGACCATGTGATCAGGTGACACATCACTGTGACTGTAAATTGGGAAGGGGGGGGGGGGGGAACTGAAAATGAGCCAGGCTTGCATGCCTGAATTATTCTTTCTTCTGAACAGCTAATAATTTTTTGGGACACATTAGAAAACCATAATGAATGCTAAATGTCTAAAGCTTAGCATACTGGGAGGACATTAGTAACATTTGCTGTCAATAGTAAAATGATAATTACAATTATAAACCGTCTTTATCTTTAATGAATTTAAAGGTGTGTCAATTTTTTTTAACAAATGGAATTTAGGGCAACCCTGCCTTGAGACATTTAACAGGGAATTTCCATTCAGGTTTTATAGGTTAGTAACATAGTAACATAGTTTATAAGGCAGAAAAAAAAGACATCTGTCCATCCAGTTCAGCCTGTTATCCTGCAAGTTGATCCAGAGGTAAGCAAAATAAACTCTGTGAGCTAGAAGCCAATTTTCCTCACTTTAGGGGAAATAAATTCCTTCCCGACTCCAGTCAGGCAATCAGAATAACTCCCTGGACCAACAACCCTCTTTAGTAACTATAACATATAATATTCTTAAGAAAAAAATGTGGGGGGTTCAGTCAGCACAACCCTGTATGCAGGTGCACATTGCTATGGCGAAATAAACATATAAACGCAAAAACACAAATGCAATCGCACTCTGCAACCAGCACTCTGCCCTGCCTCTATGCTGGATGTTGAATGAGGCATTAGTGTACATTTTGGCCAAAGCGTAATAAGCCACTCACCGCGTCAAGGTCGCCTCTATGAGTGGTCCCTAAAACTAGTTTCCACCTGTTATGGGCCATGTCAGCCACTCAAAGTCCAGGGAGCGCAGGTGCAGCATTCACGCTAGGCACACTCTGCTTTTAACCCCGTCCGGTGCCATTACAGCTTCCATCGGATCCAGGGATGCAAGTACCAACATAGTGGGCTCAGCATGCATGTTGGTACTTGCATCCCTGGATCCGATGGAAGCTGTAATGGTACCGGACAGGGTTAAAAGCAGAGTGTGCCTAGCGTGCATGCTGCACCTGCGCTCCCTGGACTTTGTGTGGCTGACATGGCCCATAACAGGTAGGAACTAGTGTTAGGGACCACTCATTGAGGCGACCTTGACGCGGTGAGTGGCTTATTACGCTTTGGCCAAAATGTACACTAATGCCTCATTCAACATCCAGCATAGAGGCAGGGCAGAGTGCTGGTTGCAGAGTGCAATTGCATTTGTGTTTTTGTGTATATAATATTATTACACTCCAGAAATACAGTACATCCAGACCCCTCAGGCAGAGATTTCCATAGTCTCACTGCTCTTACCATAAAGAATCCTCTTCTATGTTTGTGTAGAAACCTTCTTTCCTCTAGACACAGAGCATGTCCCCTTGTCATATTCACAGTCCTGAGGTTAAATAGATGATGGGAAAGATCTCTGTACTGACCTCTGATATATTTATACATAGTTATTACAGCTCCACTCAGACATCTTTTTTCTAAAGTGAATAACCCTAATTTTGATCTTCTTTCTGGGTACTGTAGTTACCCCATTCCAGTTATTACATTAGTTGCTCTCCTCTGAACCCTCTCCAGCTATGTCTGCCTTGTTCAGATGAGCCCAGAACTGTACACAGTACTCCATGTGTGGTCTAACTAGTGATTTGTAAAGTGGCAGGACTAAGTTCTCATCACGTGCATGTATGCTGCCCCTTGTGATGCAACTCATTATTTAATTGACTCTGGCAGCAGCTGCCTGACACTGGTTCCTACAGCTTAGTTTGCTGTTCACTAAAATTCCTAAGTCCTTTTCCATGTCAGTGTTACTCAGTGTTTTACCATTTAGTATGTGCTGGTGACTTGCATTATTCCTTCCCATGTGCATATCCTTACATTTGTCAGTGTTAAACCTCATCTGCCCCTTCTCTGCCCAAGCCTCCAATCTTTCCAGATCTCTCTGTAACAGTATATTGTCCTCTTCCGTATTAATTACTTTACACAGTTTAGTGTTGTGACGAAACCAACCTCGCCACTGGGTGGTGGAGAAGCCTGGCTACCAGCCTCGTGCCCCAGGATTATGGGCCCTCTCATCAGCCAGGCTTCCTTTGTTCACAAAGGACTTTTACTAACTTTTGAACCCCTGGTCTAATTTGTGCCATTTTGGGATATGTTAAATGTCTATGTGTACTGTAAAGGGTGGGACATTGTATATTTGAGTAGTGATGTCTGTCCTATTGTCCCCACGTGTGTATTGGCGATTCCCCTTTGTCCTGAGAGATAGTTGACTTACTCCTCGGTTGTCTCCAGGACAGAATACATTGTGTATTCTCCTGCCTGTGATACAATTACCCCACACAATGGGTTGATGCAATTATCACAGGCAGGAGAATACACAATGTCTTCTGTCCTGGAGACAACTGAGGAGTAAGTCAATTATCTCTCAGGACAAAGGGAAATCGCCAATACACACTTGGGGACAATAGGACAGTCATCACTACTCAAATATACAATATCCCACCCTTTACAGTACACATAGACATTTAATATATCCCAAAATGGCACGAATTAGACTAGGGGTTCAAAAGTTAGTAAAAGTCCTTTGTGAACAAAGGAAGCCTGGCTGATCAGAGGGCCCATAATCCTGGGGCACGAGGCTGGTAGCCAGGCTTCTCTACCACCCAGTGGCGAGGTTATTTTTGTCACAAGTGTCATCTGCAAAAATTAATATTTTCCTGTGTAAGCCTTCTACAAGATCATTAATATGTATATTGAAAATAATAGGGCCCAATGCTGACCCATGTGGTACCCCACTTGTGACAGTGACTCATTTTAAGTGTGTACTATTAATAAATACCCTCTGTTTTCTATAACTGAGCCAGTTACTTACCCACATGCAGACATTTTCTCCCAGTCCAAGCATTCTCAGTTTATATATTTACCTTTTATGTGGTACAGTATCAAATGCTTTGGAGAAATCAAGATATACGACATCCATTGATTTGCCGCAGTCAAGTCTATAACTTACCTACTCATAGAAACTGAATAAATTAGTTTGACATGGCGGATCCCTCATGAAGCCATGCTGATACGTTGTTATTTGCTTATTTTCATTGGGTGAATCCAAGATAGCATCTCTTAGAAAACCTTCAAACAGTTAAAACAGATTATAAAATTCTTGGCTCTGTTTTTGAACCCTTTTGGAATATTGGCACCACATTTGCTAAGTGCCAATCCTGTAAAACTCTCCCTGTCAATATAGTGTCCTTAAAGGGGTTCTGCAATTTGTTTAAACTGAGGATCTATCCTCTGGATAGATCATTAGCATCTGACCGCCGGGGGTCCGACACCTGAGACCCCACCGATCAGATGTTTGAGAAGGCAGCGGCGCTCCAGGAGTACCGTGGCCTTCTCACTGTTTACCACTGGCCCAGTGACGTCACAACTAGTATCAACTTGCCTGGGTGCGGCTAAGCTCTGTTCACTTGAATGGAGCTTAGCCTCGCCCAGGAAAGTTGATACTACTCGTGACATCACTGGGCCAGCGTTAAACAGTGAGAAGGCCGTGGCGCTGCTGGAGCACCACTGCCTTCTCAAACAGCTGATCGGCAGGGGTCCCAGATGTCGGACCCCCGCCGGTCAGATGCTGATGATCTATCCAGAGGATAGATCATCAGTTAAAACAAACTGCAGAACCCCTTTAAATATCAGAAATAAGGGTCTGGCTATAGCATTACTTAATTCTGTGAGGATACAGGGGTGTATGCCACCTGGTCCTGGTGATTTGTCCATTTTAATCTACTTAAGATGCCGTTGTACTTGTTTCTGGGTCAGACAGGGCACTTTTAATGGGGAATTTACGTTTACATTCTGCAATTTCTTCTGACTTTATTTTCCCCAGTGAATACAGTGGAGTAAAAAGTATTGAATAGCTTTGCTTTCTCCTCATCTCTGTCTACAACTCTGTTAAGTGCCGACACCTTTAGATTCATACTTTTTACCATGTATATAATTTAAGAACATTTTAGGGTTAGTTTTACTCTCTTTGGCTATTAATCTCTCAGTCTCCAGTTCGGCTACTTTTATTTGTCTTTTACATATTCTATTTTTTTCTTCTTGTTTTTAGGTGCTTCCTCTCTACTCTTCTGTTTTTGTGATTTAAATGCTTTCTTTTTGCCATTTATTGCTTTATTTACAATTCTATTTATCCACATTGTTTTTTTCTTGCTCCTTACCCTTTTATTCCTATAATTCTTTCTTATTCTTGGGGACTTTGTCCTAGTTAGTTAGGCCAATGGCCTCTCTTAGTTGGCTACATTTAGCTTTTTTGAAGCTTTGTATTTTTGTGCCTCCCTGAAGAAACACTCGTTTGGGTGACAATTGGGAGGTTATTATTTTATAGTCATTATTTCCCGGGTGTCCCCTCAACTTACACATATGTTGTTCTGTAAGGTCTGTTGGTTATTACTAACTCCAGTATGGCCGTCCCTCTAGTCAGGTCCTGAACCAGTTGCAAAAGGTAATTATCTTTGGTTATTGCCAAGAACTTGTTTTCTTTTATGAGATCTATAGGTTTCAGTTTCCCAGTCTATAACTGGGTAGTTGAAGTCCCTCATAATAATGAACTCATTTTGATTTGCCGCCTCGTCTATTTTGTTTAGTAGTACATTTTTTGTGGACTCTGGTTTATTCAGTGGCTTAGAAAAAAAAACTATCATTATTTTATTATTGTTTTTGCCTTCATGTATTTCTACCCACAGTGACTACACATGTTCATGTCCCTCACTTATATCTTCCCGGACTGTGGGCTTTAGACAGGACTTTACATAAAGGCAAAACTCTCCCCCTCTCGCTATCATCCAGCCATGTCTCAGTTATTCCCACTATGTCATAGTCCTCCTCACACACTAATTCCAGTTCCTCAGTTTAATTAGTCCGGCTTCTGGCATTAGTGTTCATACCGTTGAGAGTTTTTTTAAATATATTTTTTACCCTACACCTTTCTTTATAAACTGTTCTAGTCCCTCCTTTCATTCCACCTCCAGGTCTCTATCTGCACTATCTTTCCCTCCTATAATGTAATTACCCTACCCCCAGTCCCTAGTTTAAACACTCTTCCAACCTTCTAGCCATCTCCATCCCCCAAAACAGCTGTACCTTCCCCATTGAGGTACAGCCCATCCCTACGATAAAGCCTGTAGCCGACAGAGAAGTCAGTCCAGGTCTCCAGGAACCCAAACCCCTTTTTCCTACACCAATTCTTGAGCCACTTGTTAACCTCCCTAATCTGCCACTGCCTTTCTTGTGTGGCTCATGGTACAGGTAGTATTTTGGAAAACACTACCTTTGAGGTCCTTGCCTTAAGTTTATGACCTAAATCCCTAAAATCATTTTTAAGGATGCTCCACCTACCTCTAACTTTGTCATTGTTTCCAATGTAGATGATGAATGCTGGATCTTCGCCAGCCCCTCCCAGTAATCTGACAATGCGTTCCGTGATACGTTAAATGCCAGGAAGACAAAACACCATTCGACGAACCCTATCTTTGTGACAGATCGCCCTATTCCACAACTAGCACCTGTCTGACCTGCCCTGCTCTCCTGGTATCCACCTTGCTGGAGCTGACATTCCCTAAGCTGGCAGAGGAAGTGCTGTAGTGCCTGAACTGACATCCCCCTCATTTGCAAACTTGTTGGGGTGTATCAGATCTGGGCCAGCCTCCCTGGCACTCTTTCCTCTACCTTGCTTTCTAACTGTTATCCAGCTACATACCTCACTTTCCTAAGCCTCCAAGCTACCACCTTCCCCCATATATACCCCACAGAGTGCCTGCTCAGTGAGCAGCAAACTCTTTTCCAAATTTCCAACTCTACTCAGTTTACATACACGATGTACGTTACACAATTTGCTCACATTTTTAACAAAGATATGCATCCTCAAATGGGTGTTCCAGGACTGCATGCATTTGACAAGATGTGCACTGGACTGCGCTGTCAATAATGGAACACATACTAATAACGATTATGCAAGAAAAGAGAAAAAATACAACAGTGCAGTGATAAGCAACCGACTTACTGTAGTCCCCTCCTAAAGTCCCAGAATCTCAAGTCACACACTTAATGCAAACACACACTGGAAGTAAAAAAATAAAAAACACTCACAAACTCACGTTGTTTGTCTGCTCACAACCAACTTCAAACCAGACTGCTTTTTTTCTTCTGAATTCAAAATAAAGTTTTGCTTATTTTTAAAGTGAACAATAGAGATTGTAGATTTGTTCAGGGAAAGCTGTATTAATTTAGTTTATTTTGTGTGTCCTGAGGACAGCGATACAGATGACTATGGAGATGAGCGCTTCCACAATGGAAGCGCTCATCTCCCTGTGTCCTGCCGCTGCCCCCTACTTTTCACCAGGGCTATGCCGCCAGCTCAGGGGGGGGGGGGGCAATTGCCCTTTTGCTCCCCCCTAGATCCGCCAGTGGGCTGTGGCGGCCTATGCGGGCCTATCTCCGGGTGGCCTACTATACGGGCTGCTGGGCCTATTTTCACACAGGGGCCTGGAGCTGAAGCTCCATCTGCCCCTACTTTAATCTGGCCCTGTGTGTGTCCTTGCATGACAATGCACTTTGGTTGTACATTTATTTTATTTAAATTCAACCCTAGAGCTAACTTAAAAGTTTGGCGTAATAGTACTATAGAGGGACCAAGGAATAAACACATGCACATACGGGCGCTTTAAAAACAACCAGTTGATGTACTGGACTTCTACAGTCTTTAAAGTGGAGAAAATCTTCTGTATAAATAACTTTCCAAATTGTAATGTTGTTCACGTAGAGGGTTTCCTCAAATATATAGTAGGAAGTACTTTGGAGACTGCTTCTCTGAGGCTTTAGAGTAACACATTTTCTTCATGAGCATATCTAAATTCATAAGCAAGTGAAATAAATGGTCCATGTGATTTACTGTTCTCTAGTCACAAGCTTTCATCTTTTGTTGCCTGACTAATTCTTCTGGAGGCCCCCAAAATACAGCAAGATAAGTACAGTGTATGTTATATCTGAGTTTACAGCTGGGATGAGAGAGGTCATTTATAAAAAGCATACCGTGCAAAGTTCCCACCATAGCAATTCCATGGAATGCCTGGTTATTTTCCATATTATTTAGACATGTCTAGTCTATGATCACTTGCAGAGGAACTTGGTCTATTCACATATTGGTATGAGAATATTGTCATGAGATAAATGTCATTTTCACATAAAAACTCTAAAAGAGTCAAAATGTTTCCAATAGAAACATATTATTAATGAGACATTACTGATATATTACATTCTTTACCAAGCCAAGGGTAAGAGCTGTATAATGAATGTGTTATGTTGGCAGTGCTCACCACTGCCCTTCTATCTATTGCGGGCGTGGACGCCACATGACTCCCCATGCATCACGTGTCCTAGTTTCTGGTGTCCTCTGCAAGTTGCGGCTTGCATGCTCTTGCCTAGTCTTCCAGCCATGTGGGAAGTCAAGAGCTCATGTCCTTCTTTCTTAAAGGGCCAGTGCGAGTGCTCCCGAATCCTTCCCCACCTGAAGGCTGAGGGTCCCTGGGTATTTCAGGCATGCCTTCCAGCCAGAAGATGCCTGAGCATTAGATTCCCTGGTGACCAGAACAGGTGTCAGGAAGTTTAGTGCTTTGCGTTTGTCCTGCGATTTACCTGCAATATTCCTGCCTGCATTCTTCTTTGTGCTCCAGTTTTCTACCTCTCCTGCCTGTGTGCTCCTGACCTCCTAGTTTAGTTTAGTTCAGTCCGTGTTTTAGTTCAGTACCCATTCTGACTATTTTGTTCGTGCTACTATCAAATACCCAGTCTGCCTGCTTTCCGTGACAGACCCTGTACCTTGCCTGCCTGCCCCATCCTTATCTACCCTCATCTAAGTTATCTTTGTGGTTGCCCAGATCTCAAATCTGTTTTGAGTATTGGTTCTGGTTTATGTTGTTCCTGCCTTATACCTGCGTTATCTCTGGCCTGATTTACCATTGCTTGCATCGGAGTCAGTGGGTCAGCTGCCAACTACGGTGCATCTGAATAAATTAGAACATCATCAAAAAGTGTATTTATTTTAGTAATATAATATATATTATATAGATTCATTACACACAGAGTGATCTATTTCAAGCGTTTAAATTTTTTTTATGTTAGGATAAGGATGTTATTGAAGACTAGAGATAAGCGAACTACTCAAAATTTGTTTAGGGTCCCGTTTGCCAAATTTTTGAAAAAATGTAGTTCGGACCCAAATCAATTCGGGCCAAACCGAAGTTGCTTAAATTGCCCTGAAAGTTGGTCCATAACCCCCTCTAGCCTCCTAGGATTCATCATTTTTAGGAAAACTTGTTATCTCTTTTTTTTTTTTTTTTTCCCCTCCACCCTCCCCAAGCTCTGGAACGCAATGACAGCAAAAGTAATTGATGTCTGAGTGACACTGATATACATAGCTATGGGTAAATTCACTTTTAATGCATTAACATGCAGTGTGTTTAAAAAACACACCACGTTGGTACACGTGTCTTTTTCATATTCCAAAGCGTCCAAAAATTGACCCTTATCAGGGGCAGATGATGTTTAAACGCACAGAGTTATGGGATAAAAATAAAATAAAATAAAAAAGTGGCTTGGGGGGCCAAGCATCCCCAAATTATGTCTTGATAGGGTCAGAATGCCTGCATATACGGCACGCACAAGTGTTTATTGTCAGAAAAAAAAGTGGCTCATTGTGAACAAGCCTAAGAAAATTCTCCAATTTAATTGGGAACAGCAGCAGTGCAATGTTGATGTGGAAAGGGAATACGTATATACTGTAGTAGTATACAACCACAATAGTGGCGGCAACAGTAGCAATATAGCATGCAACATACAAGGCTGTCTATGGGTAGTAGTAGCAATAGTAGTAGTACTTTCATTAATGGTGTGGCAGTAGGGGATTAACAGCCATATGGTACATGTTGGAAAAAAGGCAGAAGCAGTCTTACAGGAGATGATGGTCAGCAGGTCGCAGTGGCAGGATTGTGGCAGGGGCATGATGCAGGTGGCAGCAACGGCCTTTCAGAAAGTGATGGTAGGAAGGTCACAGCATGTGGATGATGCAGTCGTCAGCAGCAGCCACACAGAACATAATGGTAGGCAAACAGACAGCAACAGTGGTAAGATAGTGTGCCGCCAGCAAGGATAGATCTATTTATCAGAAAATCTTCCTGAATCTAGGCTTGGTTAGTTTTGACAAAAGTAATGTTTTGGACACTGGTGGAGGACCACTCGATGTCACCACACCCACCGCGACACTGAAAACCCTCTCTGAGATGACACTGGAGGCTGGGCAAGAAAGAAGAAAGAGAGCATGGTGTGCTAGTTCTACCCACTGTACAAGTCTACCTACACAGAAATTCATGGGGTCAGGGAACAGGGTATGCGCCAAAGACTGGCCAGAGTTTAGGTAGACCTGAACTTGAGTCGGGAGCTGTCAGCTTGCTGACTGGCCTCAGCCTGGCGTGGCACATGGAAAAACTGCACCATTATGTAAAGGAGACTGAAATGGCTGCTGCTGCTACTCCTGCTGCAGCTTATCCTTCTCATGGCGGCGGGAGGGAGGGAACTCTGCAAGGAGTGGAGAGGGACCTACCTTTCATACACACTGGTAGGAGGCATCTGCTCGCTCTAAGCTGTGGCAAGCTGCGTACACAGAGTTTTCTGGTAATAACGTAATTTATCCTCTCTTTTTGTGAAAAGAAAATATTCCCCCAATTTGCACTGGTAGTGAAGGTCTAAAAGTATGGATATTCAGTAATCATCAGACTGCTTGATGTCAACGATATGACTGTCACTGCTTGAGCAAGCGAGCATGTAGGTAGCCATTCTGGTCAGCATCCCGGAGGAGGAAGTGGTGGAGGAAGCACTCAATAGTATATTCCCCATAAGACGCAGTGACATTTCTCCTCCACTTTTGGGGGGAAAAAGTGCATCTTGTGGGGCGAAAAATATGGTATACATGGTGGTTAATTAAATTGAACAATTATATACAGACGTGGACAAAATTGTTGGTACCCTTTGGTCAATGAAAGAAAAAGTCACAATGGTCACAGAAATAACTTTAATCTGACAAAAGTAATAATAAATTAAAATTCTATAAATGTTAACCAATGAAAGTCAGACATTGTTTTTCAACCATGCTTCAACAGAATTATGTAAAAAAATAAACTCATGAAACAGGCATGGACAAAAATGATGGTACCCCTAACTTAATATTTTGTTGCGCAACCTTTTGAGGCAATCACTGCAATCAAACGCTTCCTGTAACTGTCAATGAGACATCTGCACCTCTCAGCAGGTATTTTGGCCCACTCCTCATGAGCAAACTGCTCCAGTTGTGTCCGGTTTGAAGGGTGCCTTTTCCAGACTGCATGTTTCAGCTCCTTCCAAAGATGCTCAATAGGATTGAGGTCAGGGCTCATAGAAGGCCACTTTAGAATAGTCCAATTTTTTCCTCTTAGCCATTCTTGGGTGTTTTTAGCGGTGTGTTTTGGGTCATTGTCCTGTTGCAAGACCCATGACCTGCGACTGAGACCAAGCTTTCTGACACTGGCTAGTACATTTCTCTCTAGAATTCCTTGATAGTCTTGAGATTTCATTGTACCCTGCACAGATTCAAGACACCCTGTGCCAGACGCAGCAAAGCAGCCCCAGAACATAACAGAGCCTCCTCCATGTTTCACAGTAGGGACAGTGTTCTTTTCTTGATATGCTTCATTTTTTCGTCTGTGAACATACAGCTGATGTGCCTTGGCAAAAACTTCGATTTTTGTCTCATCTGTCCACAGGACATTCTCCCAGAAGCTTTGTGGCTTGTCAACATGTAGTTTGGCATATTCCAGTCTTGCTTTTTTATGATTCGTTTTCAACAATGGTGTCCTCCTTGGTCGTCTCCCATGTAGTCCACTTTGGCTCAAACAACGACGGATGGTGCGATCTGACACTGATGTTCCTTGAGCATGAAGTTCACCTTGAATCTCTTTAGAAGTCTTTCTAGGCTCTTTTGTTACCATTCGGATTATCCGTCTCTTAGATTTGTCATCAATTTTCCTCCTGCGGCCACGTCCAGGGAGGTTGGCTACAGTCCCATGGATCTTAAACTTATGAATAATATGTGCAACTGTACTCACAGGAACATCTAGTTGCTTGGAGATGGTCTTATAGCCTTTACCTTTAACATGCTTGTCTATAATTTTCTTTCTGATCTCTTGAGACAGCTCTTTCCTTTGCTTCCTCTGGTCCATGTCGAGTGTGGTACACACCATATCACCAAACAACACAGTGATTACCTGGAGCCATATATATAGGCCCAATGGCTGATTACAAGGTTGTAGACACCTGTGATGCTAATTAGTGGACACACCTTGAATTAACATGTCCCTTTGGTCACATTATGTTCTGTGTTTTCTAGGGGTACCATCATTTTTGTCCATGCCTGTTTCATGAGTTTATTTTTTTACATAATTCTGTTGAAGCATGGTTGAAAAACAATGTCTGACTTTCATTGGTTAACATTTATAGAATTTTAATTTATTATTACTTTTGTCAGATTAAAGTTATTTCTGTGACCATTGTGACTTTTTCTTTCATTGACCAAAGGGTACCAACAATTTTGTCCACGTCTGTATGTTCTTCAATTATATAAATGGTAAAAAGTATAAATCTGAAGGTGTCAGCCCTTTACAGAGTGATGAGGGGGGAGTTGCAGAGAGCGATGAGGAGAAAGCAAAGCTATTAAATATTCAAGGTCAAAATATGTGCGGAAAAAATCTGCATCGTGTGCATTCACAATTTCTAATTTAAATAGAATACAATGTACATGACCTACAGTGCGGATTTTCTGCACCCAAATCCGTGCAGAAAATCCACACGCAATCCTGATCGTGTGTATTTAGCCTAAGAGATGCTATCTTGGAGTAACCGAATGAAAATAAGCAAATAATGCCATATTAGCATGACTTCATTAGGGATCGGTCATGTCAAACGAATTTAATCAGTTTATTTAAGGAGGTAAGTTCTAGACTTGACAGCGGTGAATCAATGGATGTCGTATATCTGGACTTCTCCAAAGCATTTGACACTGTACCGCATAAAAGGTTAGTATATAAAATGAGAATGCTTGGACTGGGGAAAATGTCTGTATGTGGGTAAGTACCTGGCTCAATAATAGAAAAAAGAGGGTGGGTAATAATGGTACACACTCAGATTGGGTCACTGTCACAAGTGGGATACCACAGGAGTCAGTATTGGGTCTTATTCTCTTCAATATATTTATTAATAATCTTGTAGAAGGCTTGTAAAATAAACATTTTTGCAGATGACACTAAACTGTGTAAAGTTATTAACACGGAAGAGGACAGTATACTACTACAGAGCGATCTGGACAGATTGGAGGCTTGGGCAGAGAAGTGGCAGATGAGGTTTAACACTGACAAATGTAAGGTTATGCACATGGCAAGGAATAATGTAAGCCACCAGTACATACTAAATGGTAAAACACTGGGTAACACTAACAACTTTTAGTGAACAGCAAACTAAGCTGTATGAACCAGTGTCAGGCAGCTGCTGCTAAGGCCAATAAGATAATGGATTGCATCAAAACTGGCATAGATGCCAGTCATGAGAACATAGTCCTGCCACTTTACAAATCACTAGTCAGACCACACATGGAGTACTGTGTACAGTTCTGGGCTCCTGTGAGGCAGATATAGCAGAGCTGGAGAGGGTTCAGAATAGGGCAACTAAAGTAATAACTGGAATGGGTGGAGCACAGTACCCTGAAAGATTATCAAAATTAGGATTATTCACTTTAGTAAAAAGATAACTCTGGGGAGATCTAATAACTATGTATAAATATATCAGGGGTCAGTACAGAGATCTCTCATCATCCGTTTATCAGGACTGTGACGAGGGGACATCATCTGCGTCTGGAGGAAAGAAGGTTTGTACACAAACATAGAAGAGGATTCTTCGCGGTAAAAGCAGTGAGACTATGGAACTTTCTGCCTGAGGAGGTGGTGATGGTGAGTTCACTAGAAGAGTTCAAGAGGGGCCTGGATTAATTTCTGGAGCGTAATAATATTACAAGCTATATCTACTAGAGAGGGGTCGTTGATCCAGGGAGTTATTCTGATTGCCTGATTGGAGTCGGGAAGGAATTTTTTTTCCCCTAAAATTGGAAAAATTGGCTTCTGCTTCACAGGTTTTTTTTTTTGCTTTCCTCTGGCTAAACTTGCAGGATAACAGGCTGAACTGAATGGACAGAGGTCTTTTTTTAGCCTTATAAAATATGTTACTAACTATAGATGTTACCAAAAAAGATTAAATTGCAACCGTGTAGAAATGAAATTCACGGAAACGATTGTGGCTTGATGCAATTTCACATTAATAAGATTGCTGCATTACACTCTGTATTGCTGCAGTAATCACGTATATATGCTGGTTTATTAAATTGAACAATCGAAAAAATAAAAATACATTTAATTGCAACTGTGTGGAAATGGAATTACGGAAAAGGACAACTGAGGTTTGATTCTCAATTTCAGTGGAGACAGTGGTTGTCTCATCATAGACAGTGGGGGCTTATCGTTAGGACATGCCCCCATTGTCTTATAGGTGCAGGGTCGCATATATCGACAGTGGAGCCCTGCAAGGTCACCGCCAAGCCGGCTCCTCATAGAGGTGAATAGTGCTGGACTAACATCGGCAAGTTCGCGGCGGGCCCCATTCACTTTATGAGCAGGCGAACCTGAAAAACCTTCAGGTCATATTTGCAGCCACCAAATACTAACTAGAAGTGCACAAATAGTCCCACAACATGGACAGTGGCATACTAGAGGGGATCAATGACAAAAATTCCCCAAAAATATGTATCTTAATCATGGGCCATTTTTATGCATCTTAAAGAGAAATTTTATAAAATGTGCCCTGCTGGAGCCCAGAAAAAATGTATTTTAGGCCACAGGAGTATGGGCCCTAAAAATTAGACATTTTCCTGACATAAAATAAATTGTGTTTATGTGGCTAGAGGTGCATTATGTGGTCACTGAATAACAATGTTACTGTAGCCCATTGGAGTTCAGGCCCCAAACATTAGGAATTCACCATACAGAAAAGATCAAGGTATTATGTGGCTGGAGGTATATTAGACGGTCATTGGATGTCAATTTTACTGCCGGCCAGTGGAGTTCAGGCCACAAACATTACGCATTCACCATACAGAAAAGATCAAGTGATTATGTGGCTGGAGGTATATTAGATGGTCATTGGATATCAATTTTACTGCAGGCCAGTACAAAAAAAATTCAAATACATATGTTTAAAATAACTAAAAATATAAAATTGGATTAAAAACATGGCTAATGAAATCCCCTCTCTTGAAAAAAACCCAAATGATGATAGGTGAAATTCGATAACACGTGGTCATCACAGGTGTTGAATTCTTCTGAGGCCCCAACAATTAGGCATTCACTGTAAAGAAAAGATCAAGTGATTATGTGGCTGGAGGGATATTAGACAGTCATTGGATATTAATTTTAGGCAGGCCAGTGGAGTTCAGGCCCCAAACATTACGTATTCACCATACAGAAAAGATCAAGTGATTATGTGGCTGGAGATATATTAGACGGTCATTGGCTATCAATTTTACTGCAGGCCAGTTGAGCACAGGCCCCAAACATTAGGCATTCACCGGACAGAAAAGATCAAGTGATTATGTGGCTGGAGGTATATTAGACGGTCATTGGATATCAATTTTACTGCCAGCTAGTACAAATACATTTCAAATACATATGTTTAAAATAACTAAAAATATAAAATTGGATTAAAAACATGGCTAACGAAATCCCCCCTCTTGAATAAACCACAAATGATGATAGGTGAAATTCAATAACACATGGTCATCACAGGTTTTGAATTCCTCTAAGGCCCCAACAATTAGGCATTCACTGTAAAGAAAAGATCAAGTGATTATGTGGCTGGAGGTATATTAGACGGTCATTGGATAACAATTTTACTGCAGGCTAGTGGAGTACAGGCCCCAAACACTAGGCATTCACCGGACAGAAAATATAAAGTGATTGTGTGGCTGGAGGAATATTAGACGGTCATTGGATAAGAATTTTACTGCAGGTCAGTGGAGTACAGGCCCCAAAAATTATGCATTCACCATACAGAAAAGAACAAGTGATTATGTGGCTAAAGGTATATTAGATGGTCAATGGATATCAATTTTATTGCAGGCCAGTGGAGTACAGGCCCCAAACATTAGGCATTACATGTGGACTTGCGGTTCACTCAGCGATGTCCGCAGGCGCTATATTTTTTTTATATTGTGCAGAACTTTGACCCATGACACATCTATCAGGTGGAACAGGACAGCCAATTGAGACGTTTCAGCCCATGGACATTCCCCCTATAAATAAACCCAATCTGGCCGCCATTTTACATTTAGTCTTTGGTCAGTGTAGGGAGAGGTTGATGTGTGGAGCAGGGACAAACTGATAGGGACACCAAACGCTTGCTAAAAGGGCCACAAAAGTACTTTTAAGGACTGATATAGGTGTACTATCGATAGGTGTGACATACTGAGGGGTGTGAAATACTTATAATATACTTTCTAACATAGAAAGTATATTATAGTGCATTTCAATTAGGAACCAGTTGTGTACGGTTCTGCTGCGATACCGAAGCTATACAAAAGGAGAAAAAAGCTATTAGAATAACTAATTGCAACTGGTGTTATATACCAGTTGCCCCCACAAAAAGCTAATTGAGGCAGGGGTGTAATGTAACTATAATTTTCCTTCTATATAGTACATTTGTATTGTGCAAAAGTTGTGTGCGGGTTCTGCTGAGATACCGCAGCTATACAAAGGGACAAACGCTATTGCAACAACTAATTGCAACTGGTGTAATATATCAGTTGCCTCCAAAAAAAAAACTGATTGAGGCAGGGGTGTGATATACCTATAAAATACTTTCTCTATAGTGCATTTGTATTGTGTAGCAGTTGTGTGCTGTTCTGCTGAGATACCGCAGCTATACAGAGGGACAAACGCTATTGGAACAACTAATTGAAATTTGTGTGATATACCAGTTTCCCCTCTCAAAAAAATGATTGAGGCAGGGGTGTGATATACCTATAATATACTTTCTATATATTGCATTTGTATTGTGCAGCAGTTGTGTGCGGTTGTGCTGTGATATCGCAGCTTTAAAGAGGGACAAATGCTATTGTAACAACTAATTGCAACTGGTTTGATATACTAGTTACCCCCCCAAAATTGATTGAGGCATGGGTGTTATATACCTACTATATACTTTCTATATAGTGTATTTGTATTGTGCAGCAGTTGTGTGCGGTTCTGCTTCAATACAGCATCTAAACAGAGGGACAAACGCTATTGAAACAACTAATTTCAGCTGGTTTGATATACCAGTTGCCCCCCAAAAAAACTGATTGAGGCAGGGGTGTTATATATCTATACAGGGAGTGCAGAATTATTAGGCAAGTTGTATTTTTGAGGATTAATTTTATTATTGAACAACCACCATGTTCTCAATGAACCCAAAAAACTCATTAATATCAAAGCTGAATATTTTTGGAAGTAGTTTTTAGTTTGTTTTTAGTTTTAGCTATTTTAGGGGGATATCTGTGTGTGCAGGTGACTATTACTGTGCATAATTATTAGGCAACTTTACAAAAAACAAATATATACCCATTTCAATTATTTATTTTTACCAGTAAAAACCAATATAACATCTCAACATTCACAAATATACATTTCTGACATTCAAAAACAAAACAAAAACAAATCAGTGACCAATATAGCCACCTTTCTTTGCAAGGACACTCAAAAGCCTGCCATCCATGGATTCTGTCAGTGTTTTGATCTGTTCACCATCAACATTGCGTGCAGCCGCAACCACAGCCTCCCAGACACTGTTCAGAGAGGTGTACTGTTTTCCCTCCTTGTAAATCTCACATTTGATGATGGACCACAGGTTCTCAATGGGGTTCAGATCAGGTGAACAAGGAGGCCATGTCATTAGATTTTCTTATTTTATACCCTTTCTTGCCAGCCACGCTGTGGAGTACTTGGACGCGTGTGATGGAGCATTGTCCTGCATGAAAATCATGTTTTTCTTGAAGGATGCAGACTTCTTCCTGTACCACTGCTTGAAGAAGGTGTCTTCCAGAAACTGGCAGTAGGACTGGGAGTTGAGCTTGACTCCATCCTCAACCCGAAAAGGCCCCACAAGCTCATCTTTGATGATACCAGCCCAAACCGGTACTCCACCTCCACCTTGCTGGCGTCTGAGTCGGACTGGAGCTCTCTGCCCTTTACCAATCCAGCCACGGGCCCATCCATCTGGCCCATCAAGACTCACTCTCATTTCATCAGTCCATAAAACCTTAGAAAAATCAGTCTTGAGATATTTCTTGGCCCAGTCTTGACGTTTCAGCTTGTGTGTCTTGTTCAGTGGTGGTCGTCTTTCAGCCTTTCTTACCTTGGCCATGTCTCTGAGTATTGCACACCTTGTGCTTTTGGGCACTCCAGTGATGTTGCAGCTCTGTAATATGGCCAAACTGGTGGCAAGTGGCATCTTGGCAGCTGCACGCTTGACTTTTCTCAGTTCATGGGCAGTTATTTTGCGCCTTGGTTTTTCCACACGCTTCTTGCGACCCTGTTGACTATTTTGAATGAAACGCTTGATTGTTCGATGATCACACTTCAGAAGCTTTGCAATTTTAAGAGTGCTGCATCCCTCTGCAAGATATCTCACTATTTTTGACTTTTCTGAGCCTGTCAAGTCCTTCTTTTGACCCATTTTGCCAAAGGAAAGGAAATTGCCTAATAATTATGCACACCTGATATAGGGTGTTGATGTCATTAGACCAAACCCCTTCTCATTACAGAGATGCACATCACCTATTATGCTTAATTGGTAGTAGGCTTTCGAGCCTATACAGCTTGGAGTAAGACAACATGCATAAAGAGGATGATGTGGTCAAAATACTAATTTGCCTAATAATTCTGCACTCCCTGTAATATACCTTCTATATAGTGCATTTGTGATGTGCAGCAGTTGTGTGCGGTTCTGCTGCAATGCTGTAGCTATACAAAGGGACAAACGCTATTGGAACAACTAATTGCAACTGATGTGATATACCAATTGCCCCCCCAAAAAAGTGTTAGAAGCAGGGGTGTGATATACCTATAATATACTTTCTATACAGTGCATTTGTATTGTGCAGCAGTTGTATGCGTTTCTGCTGAGATACCACAGCTATATAGAGGGACAGACGCTATTGGAACAACTATTTGCAACTGGTGTGATATACTAGTTGCCCCCCAAAAAAACTGATTAAGGCATGGGTGTGATACACCTATAATATACTTTCTATATAGTGCAATTGTATTGTGCATTAGTTTGTGTGTGGTTCTGCTGTGATTAGAGTTGAGCGAACACCTGGATGTTCGGGTTCGAGAAGTTCGGCCGAACTTCCCGAAAATGTTCGGGTTCGGGATCCGAACCCGATCCGAACTTCGTCCCGAACCCGAACCCCATTGAAGTCAATGGGGACCCGAACTTTTCGGCACTAAAACGGCTGTAAAACAGCCCAGGAAAGGGCTAGAGGGCTGCAAAAGGCAGCAACATGTAGGTAAATCCCCTGCAAACAAATGTGGATAGGGAAATGAATTAAAATAAAAATTAAATAAATAAAAATTAACCAAAATCAATTGGAGAGAGGTCCCATAGCAGAGAATCTGGCTTCCCGTCACCCACCACTGGAACAGTCCATTCTCAGATATTTAGGCCCCGGCACACAGGCAGAGGAGAGAGGTCCCGTAACAGAGAATCTGGCTTCATGACAGCAGAGAATCAGTCTTCATATCATAGCAGAGAATCATGCTTCACGTCACCCAACACTGGAACAGTCCATTGTCAGATATTTAGGCCCAGGCACCCAGGCAGAGGAGAGTGGTCCCGTAACAGAGAATCTGGCTTCATGTCAGCAGAGAATCAGTCTTCATATCATAGCAGAGAATCATACTTCACGTCACCCACCACTGTAACAGTCCATTGTCATATATTTAGGCCCAGGCACCCAGGCAGAGGAGAAAGGTCCCGTAACAGAGAATCTGGCTTCATGTCAGCAGAGAATCAGTCTTCATGTCATAGCATAGAATCATGCTTCACGTCACCCACCACTGTAACAGTCCATTGTCATAAATTTAGGCACCGGCACCCAGGCAGAGGAGAGAGGCCCCGTAACAGACAATCTGGCTTCATGTCAGCAGAGAATCAGTCTTCATATCATAGCAGAGAATCAGGCTTCACGTCACCCACCACTGCAACAGTCCATTTTCATAAATTTAGGCCCAGCACCCAGGCAGAGGAGAGAGGTCCCGTAACAGAGGATCTGGCTTCATGTCAGCAGAGAATCAGTCTGCATGTCATAGCAGAGAATCAGGCTTCACGTCAGCCACCACTGCAACAGTCCATTGTCATAAATTTAGGCCCAGCACCCAGGCAGAGGAGAGAGGTCCCGTAACAGACAATCTGGCTTCATGTCAGCAGAGAATTAGTCTGCATGTCATAGCAGAGAATCAGGCTTCACGTCAGCCACCAATGCAACAGTCCATTGTCAGATATTTAGGCCCAGCACCCAGGCAGAGGAGAGAGGTCCCGTAACAGAGGATCTGGCTTCATGTCAGCAGAGAATCAGTCTGCATGTCATAGCAGAGAATCAGTCTTGATGTCATAGCAGAGAATCAGGCTTCACATCACCCACCACTGTAAGAGTCCATTTTAATAAATTTAGGCCCAGCACCCAGGCAGAGGAGAGAGGTCCCGTAACAGACAATCTGGCTTCATGTCAGCAGAGAATTAGTCTGCATGTCATAGCAGAGAATGAGGCTTCACGTCAGCCACCACTGCAACAGTCCATTGGCATATATTTAGGCCCAGCACCCAGGCAGAGGAGAGAGGTCCCGTAACAGACAATCTGGCTTCATGTCAGCAGAGAATCAGTCTTCATGTCATAGCAGAGAATCAGGCTTCACGTCACCCACCACTGTAAGAGTCCATTTTCATAAATTTAGGCCCAGCACCCAGGCAGAGGAGAGAGGTCCCGTAACAGACAATCTGGCTTCATGTCAGCAGAGAATTAGTCTGCATGTCATAGCAGAGAATGAGGCTTCACGTCAGCCACCACTGCAACAGTCCATTGGCATATATTTAGGCCCAGCACCCAGGCAGAGGAGAGAGGTCCCGTAACAGACAATCTGGCTTCATGTCAGCAGAGAATCAGTCTTCATGTCATAGCAGAGAATCAGGCTTCACGTCACCCACCACTGTAAGAGTCCATTTTCATAAATTTAGGCCCAGCACCCAGGCAGAGGAGAGAGGTCCCGTAATAGACAATCTGGCTTCATGTCAGCAGAGAATTAGTCTGCATGTCATAGCAGAGAATGAGGCTTCACGTCAGCCACCACTGCAACAGTCCATTGGCATATATTTAGGCCCAGCACCCAGGCAGAGGAGAGAGGTCCCGTAACAGACAATCTGGCTTCATGTCAGCAGAGAATTAGTCTGCATGTCATAGCAGAGAATGAGGCTTCACGTCAGCCACCACTGCAACAGTCCATTGGCATATATTTAGGCCCAGCACCCAGGCAGAGGAGAGAGGTCCCGTAACAGACAATCTGGCTTCATGTCAGCAGAGAATTAGTCTGCATGTCATAGCAGAGAATGAGGCTTCACGTCAGCCACCACTGCAACAGTCCATTGGCATATATTTAGGCCCAGCACCCAGGCAGAGGAGAGAGGTCCCGTAACAGACAATCTGGCTTCATGTCAGCAGAGAATCAGTCTTCATGTCATAGCAGAGAATCAGGCTTCACGTCACCCACCACTGTAAGAGTCCATTTTCATAAATTTAGGCCCAGCACCCAGGCAGAGGAGAGAGGTCCCGTAACAGACAATCTGGCTTCATGTCAGCAGAGAATCAGTCTTCATATCATAGCAGAGAATCAGGCTTCACGTCACCCACCACTGCAACAGTCCATTGGCATATATTTAGGCCCAGCACACAGGCAGAGGAGAGAGGTCCCGTAACAGAGGATCTGGCTTCATGTCAGCAGAGAATCAGTCTGCATGTCATAGCAGAAAATCAGGCTTCATGTCAGCCACCACTGCAACAGTCCATTGTCAGATATTTAGGCCCAGCACCCAGGCAGAGGAGAGAGGTCCCGTAACAGAGAATCTGTCTTCATGTCAGCAGAGAATTAGTCTGCATGTCATAGCAGAGAATCAGGCTTCACGTCACCCAACATTGGAACAGTCCATTGGCATATATTTAGGCCCCGGCACCCAGACAGAGGACAGGTTCATTCAACTTTGGGTAGCCTCGCAATATAATGGTAAAATAAAAATAAAAATAGGATTGAATGAGGAAGTGCCCTGGAGTCCAATAATATATGGTTAAGGGGAGGTAGTTAATGTCTAATCTGGACAAGGGACAGACAGGTCCTGTGGGATCCATGCCTGGTTCATTTTTATGAACGTCAGCTTGTCCACATTGGCTGTAGACAGGCGGCTGCGTTTGTCTGTAATGACGCCCCCTGCCGTGCTGAATACACGTTCAGACAAAACGCTGGCCGCCGGGCAGGCCAGCACCTCCAAGGCATAAAAGGCTAGCTCTGGCCACGTGGACAATTTAGAGACCCAGAAGTTGAATGGGGCCGAACCATCAGTCAGTACGTGGAGGGGTGTGCACACGTACTGTTCCACCATGTTAGTGAAATGTTGCCTCCTGCTAACACGTTGCGTATCAGGTGGTGGTGCAGTTAGCTGTGGCGTGTTGACAAAAGTTTTCCACATCTCTGCCATGCTAACCCTGCCCTCAGAGGAGCTGGCCGTGACACAGCTGCCTTGGCGACCTCTTGCTCCTCCTCTGCCTTGGCCTTGGGCTTCCACTTGTTCCCCTGTGACATTTGGGAATGCTCTCAGTAGCGCGTCTACCAACGTGCGCTTGTACTCGCGCATCTTCCTATCACGCTCCAGTGCAGGAAGTAAGGTGGGCACATTGTCTTTGTAGCGTGGATCCAGCAGGGTGGCAACCCAGTAGTCCGCACAGGTTAAAATGTGGGCAACTCTGCTGTCGTTGCGCAGGCACTGCAGCATGTAGTCGCTCATGTGTGCCAGGCTGCCCAGGGGTAAGGACAAGCTGTCCTCTGTGGGAGGCGTATCGTCATTGTCCTGCCTTTCCCCCCAGCCACGCACCAGTGATGGACCCGAGCTGCGTTGGGTGCCACCCCGCTGTGACCATGCTTCATCCTCATCCTCCTCCACCTCCTCCTCATCCTCGTCCTCCTCGTCCTCCAGTAGTGGGCCCTGGCTGGCCACATTTGTACCTGGCCTCTGCTGTTGCCAAAAACCTCCCTCTGAGTCACTTCGAAGAGACTGGCCTGAAAGTGCTAAAAATGACCCCTCTTCCTCCTCCTCCTCCTCCTGGGCCACCTCCTCTTCCATCATCGCCCTAAGTGTTTTCTCAAGGAGACATAGAAGTGGTATTGTAACGCTGATAACGGCGTCATCGCCACTGGCCATGTTGGTGGAGTACTCGAAACAGCGCAACAGGGCACACAGGTCTCGCATGGAGGCCCAGTCATTGGTGGTGAAGTGGTGCTGTTCTGTAGTGCGACTGACCCGTGCGTGCTGCAGCTGAAACTCCACTATGGCCTGCTGCTGCTCGCACAGTCTGTCCAGCATGTGCAAGGTGGAGTTCCACCTGGTGGGCACGTCGCATATGAGGCGGTGAGCGGGAAGGCCGAAGTTACGCTGTAGCGCAGACAGGCGAGCAGCAGCAGGATGTGAACGCCGGAAGCGCGAACAGACGGCCCGCACTTTATGCAGCAGCTCTGACATGTCGGGGTAGTTGTGAATGAACTTCTGCACCACCAAATTCAGCACATGCGCCAAGCAAGGGATGTGCGTCAAATTGGCTAGTCCCAGAGCTGCAACGAGATTTCGCCCATTATCACACACCACCAGGCCGGGCTTGAGGCTCACCGGCAGCAACCACTCGTCGGTCTGTTGTTCTATACCACGCCACAACTCCTGTGCGGTGTGGGGCCTGTCCCCCAAACATATGAGTTTCAGAATGGCCTGCTGACGTTTACCCCGGGCTGTGCTGAAGTTGGTGGTGAAGGTGTGTGGCTGACTGGATGAGCAGGTGGAAGAAGAGGAGGAGGAAGCCGAGAAGGAGGAGGTGGCAACAGGAGGCAAAGAATGTTGCCCTGCGATCCTTGGCGGCGGAAGGACGTGCGCTAAACAGCTCTCCGCCTGGGGCCCAGCTGCCACTACATTTACCCAGTGTGCAGTTAGGGAGATATAGCGTCCCTGGCCGTGCTTACTGGTCCACGTATCTGTGGTTAGGTGGACCTTGCTACAGATGGCGTTGCGCAGTGCACACTTGATTTTATCGGATACTTGGTTGTGCAGGGAAGGCACGGCTCTCTTGGAGAAGTAGTGGCGGCTGGGAACAACATACTGTGGGACAGCAAGCGACATGAGCTGTTTGAAGCTGTCTGTGTCCACCAGCCTAAATGACAGCATTTCATAGGCCAGTAGTTTAGAAATGCTGGCATTCAGGGCCAGGGATCGAGGGTGGCTAGGTGGGAATTTACGCTTTCTCTCAAATGTTTGTGAGATGGAGAGCTGAACGCTGCCGTGTGACATGGTTGAGACGCTTGGTGACGGAGGTGGTGGTGGTGTTGGTGGTACATCCCCTGTTTGCTGGGCGGCAGGTGCCAACGTTCCTCCAGAGGCAGAGGAAGAGGCCGAGGCGGCAGCAGCAGAAGAGGTAGCAGGGGGAGCCTGAGTGACTTCCTTGGTTTTAAGGTGTTTACTCCACTGCAGTTCATGCTTTGCATGCAGGTGCCTGGTCATGCAGGTTGTGCTCAGGTTCAGAACGTTAATGCCTCGCTGCAGGCTCTGATGGCACAGCGTGCAAACCACTCGGGTCTTGTCGTCAGCACATTGTTTGAAGAAGTGCCATGCCAGGGAACTCCTTGAAGCTGCCTTTGGGGTGCTCGGTCCCAGATGGCAGCGGTCAGTAGCAGGCGGAGTCTCTTGGCGGCGGGTGTTCTGCTTTTGCCCACTGCTCCCTCTTTTGCTACGCTGTTGGCTCGGTCTCACCACTGCCTCTTCCTCCGAACTGTGAAAGTCAGTGGCACGACCTTCATTCCATGTGGGGTCTAGGACCTCATCGTCCCCTGCATCGTCTTCCACCCAGTCTTGATCCCTGACCTCCTGTTCAGTCTGCACACTGCAGAAAGACGCAGCAGTTGGCACCTGTGTTTCGTCATCATCAGAGACATGCTGAGGTGGTATTCCCATGTCCTCATCATCAGGAAACATAAGTGGTTGTGCGTCAGTGCATTCTATGTCTTTCACCGCTGGGGAAGGGCTAGGTGGATGCCCTTGGGAAACCCTGCCAGTGGAGTCTTCAAACAGCATAAGAGACTGCTGCATAACTTGAGGCTGAGACAGTTTCCCTGGTATGCATGGGGGTGATGTGACAGACTGATGGGGTTGGTTTTCAGGCGCCATCTGTGCGCTTTCTGCAGAAGACTGGGTGGGAGATAATGTGAACGTGCTGGATCCACTGTCGGCCACCCAATTGACTAATGCCTGCTCAGGCCTTACCATCCTTAGAACGGCATTGGGCCCCACCATATATCGCTGTAAATTCTGGCGGCTACTGGGACCTGAGGTAGTTGGTACACTAGGACGTGTGGATGTGGCAGAACGGCCACGTCCTCTCCCAGCACCAGAGGGTCCACTAACACCACCACGACCATGTCCACGTCCGCGTCCCTTACTAGATGTTTTCCTCATTGTTATGGTTCACCACAACAACAAAAATATTATTTGGCCCAATGTATTGTATTCAAATTCAGCGGGATATAAATTTGAGGCCTAGTATTTAGGCGCTGGGTGACCGGTATGGATTTAGTGACAGAATTAGACTTGGAAATGCACAGTAGCGTGTGTGTGAAGTTATTCTGAATGACCCTATGTGCACCTTGAATATTATATACCCTTTTAGGGATAGATTTCAAATAGCTCTGATATAGCAGAAACCACTAAATTATGAAATTGCTAAATTGGGAATTGTATTTCAACCCAGAACAAAAAATGTGCTTTGACGGACACTAAATAACTTTCCCAGCCACAACAGGACAGCGGTAACGAGAGATTTAGCGGGATATAAATTTGAGGCCTAGTATTTAGGCGCTGGGTGACCGGTATGGATTTACTAACAGAATTAGACTTGGAAATGCACAGTAGCGTGTGTGTGAAGTTATTCTGAATGACCCTATGTGCACCTTGAATATTATATACCCTTTTAGGGATAGATTTCAAATAGCTCTGATATAGCAGGAACCACTAAATTATGAAATTGCTAAATTGGGAATTGTATTTCAACCCAGAACAAAAAATGTGCTTTGACGGACACTAAATAACTTTCCCAGCCACAACAGTACAGCGGTAACGAGAGATTTAGCGGGATATAAATTTGAGGCCTAGTATTTAGGCGCTGGGTGACCGGTATGGATTTACTAACAGAATTAGACTTGGAAATGCACAGTAGCGTGTGTGTGAAGTTATTCTGAATGACCCTATGTGCACCTTGAATATTATATACCCTTTTAGGGATAGATTTCAAATAGCTCTGATATAGCAGAAACCACTAAATTATGAAATTGCTAAATTGGGAATTGTATTTCAACCCAGAACAAAAAATGTGCTTTGACGGACACTAAATAACTTTCCCAGCCACAACAGTACAGCGGTAACGAGAGATTTAGCGGGATATAAATTTGAGGCCTAGTATTTAGGCGCTGGGTGACCGGTATGGATTTAGTGACAGAATTAGACTTGGAAATGCACAGTAGCGTGTGTGTGAAGTTATTCTGAATGACCCTATGTGCACCTTGAATATTATATACCCTTTTAGGGATAGATTTCAAATAGCTTTGATATAGCAGAAACCACTAAATTATGAAATTGCTAAATTGGGAATTGTATTTCAACCCAGAACAAAAAATGTGCTTTGACGGACACTAAATAACTTTCCCATCCACAACAGGACAGCGGTAACGAGAGATTTAGCGGGATATAAATTTGAGGCCTAGTATTTAGGCGCTGGGTGACCGGTATGGATTTACTAACAGAATTAGACTTGGAAATGCACAGTAGCGTGTGTGTGAAGTTATTCTGAATGACCCTATGTGCACCTTGAATATTATATACCCTTTTAGGGATAGATTTCAAATAGCTCTGATATAGCAGAAACCACTAAATTATGAAATTGCTAAATTGGGAATTGTATTTCAACCCAGAACAAAAAATGTGCTTTGACGGACACTAAATAACTTGCCCAGCCAGAACAGTACAGCGGTAACGAGAGATTTAGCGGGATATAAATTTGAGGCCTAGTATTTAGGCGCTGGGTGACCGGTATGGATTTACTAACAGAATTAGACTTGGAAATGCACAGTAGCGTGTGTGTGAAGTTATTCTGAATGACCCTATGTGCACCTTGAATATTATATACCCTTTTAGGGATAGATTTCAAATAGCTCTGATATAGCAGAAACCACTTAATTATGAAATTGCTAAATTGGGAATTGTATTTCAACCCAGAACAAAAAATGTGCTTTGACGGACACTAAATAACTTGCCCAGCCACAACAGTACAGTGGTAACGACAGATTTAGCGGGATATAAATTTGAGGCCTAGTATTTAGGCGCTGGGTGACCGGTATGGATTTAGTGACAGAATTAGACTGGGATATGGCCAAAAAATAACCACACTATTGCTGGTTAAATGCACTTGGTGTGACAGCTTGACCAACCACACTACTGAGGGTTAAATGCACTTGGTGACGGGCGCAGCTTGCCCCTGATGTAGTATATATATGGCCAAAAAATGAACAGACAATTGCTGGTTAAATGCACTTGGTGTGACAGCTTCACCCTGATGTAGGCTTTAGCCAAAAAACAACCACACCATTGAGGGTTAAATGTACTTGGTGACAGGCGCAGCTTGCCCCTGATGTAGTATATGGCCAAAAAATGAACAGACTATTGCTGGTTAAATGCACTTGGTGACGGGCGCAGCTTGCCCCTGATTTAGTATATGGCCAAAAAATGAACAGACTATTGCTGGTTAAATGCACTTGGTGTGACAGCTTCACCCTGATGTAGGCTTTAGCCAAAAAACAACCACACCATTGAGGGTTAAATGCACTTGGTGACAGGCGCAGCTTGCCCCTGATGTAGTATATGGCCAAAAAATGAACAGACTATTGCTGGTTAAATGCACTTGGTGTGACAGCTTGACCAACCATACTACTGAGGGTTAAATGCACTTGGTGACGGGCGCAGCTTGCCCCTGATGTAGTATATGGCCAAAAAATGAACAGACTATTGCTGGTTAAATGCACTTGGTGTCACAGCTTGACCAACCACACTACTGAGGGTTAAATGCACTTGGTGACGGGCGCAGCTTGCCCCTGATGTAGTATATGGCCAAAAAATGAACAGACTATTGCTGGTTAAATGCACTTGGTGACGGGCGCAGCTTGCCCCTGATTTAGTATATGGTCAAAAAATGAACAGACTATTGCTGGTTAAATGCACTTGGTGTGATAGCTTGACCAACCACACTACTGAGGGTTAAATGCACTTTGACGGGCGCAGCTTGCCCCTGATGTAGTATATGGCCAAAAAATAAACAGACTATTGCTGGTTAAATGCACTTGGTGTGACAGCTTCACCCTGATGTAGGCTTTAGCCAAAAAACAACCACACCATTGAGGGTTAAATGCACTTGGTGACAGGCGCAGCTTGCCCCTGATGTAGTATATGGCCAAAAAATAAACAGACTATTGCTGGTTAAATGCACTTGGTGTGACAGCTTCACCCTGATGTAGGCTTTAGCCAAAAAACAACCACACCATTGAGGGTTAAATGCACTTGGTCGCAGCTTGGATGCACTTGGTCGCAGCACCGCACAAGACACAAAATGGCCGCCGATCACCCCAGAAAAAAGTGACTGACAAACGGTCTGGGCAGCCTAAAAACAGTGAGCAATTGAGTATCAGCAGCTCAATGATCCACAGCTGCAGATCGATCAATTAATCAAGTGCTTTGGAGGAGTTAATCAGCCTAATCTCACCCTACTGTCGCAGCCGCAACCTCTCCCTACGCTAATCAGAGCAGAGTGACGGGCGGCGCTATGTGACTCCAGCTTAAATAGAGGCTGGGTCACATGGTGCTCTGGCCAATCACAGCCATGCCAATAGTAGGCATGGCTGTGACGGCCTCTTGGGGCAAGTAGTATGACGTTTGTTGATTGGCTGCTTTGCAGCCTTTCAAAAAGCGCCAAGAAAGCGTCACAAAAGCGCCAAGAAAGCGACGAACACCGAACCCGAACCCGGACTTTTACGAAAATGTCCGGGTTCGGGTCCGTGTCACGGACACCCCAAAATTCGGTACGAACCCGAACTATACAGTTCGAGTTCGCTCATCCCTAGTAACTATATAATATATGGATCGGGCAGGTCTGCCAGAGTGAAAGCAGCTCTTACTTAGTGGCTCACGTAGGAGGAGGTCCTAATAAAGCATTGAGAAAGAGATTTTCTCTTTTTTTTTTTTTCAATTCTCAAATCCATCTCCTGTTGCTGGTTAACCCCTTAGGCACCCCACTGTACATGTATGGTGCTGTGATGGTGCAAGCTCAGGAGCTGTGCCTGCACCATGACTTAATTGTGCCAGCAGTGTTATATAGCTGACACCCTACTCTTATAACCATGGCATTAAAGTTTTTAGAAAGAGATAGGAGGCTTCATCTCTTCCCATTGGTCAAGGGTTTGCTATGGCCTAACAATAGCCCCTAGGCCAGCCACATATGGATGCCTACTCAGCCCTGCCTTTGGTTGACATAATACACTGAAATACAGAAGTATTTAAGTGTATTATATGACTGATCAGAAGATTGCATGTTCAAGTCCTCTAGTTGGGTAGAAAAAAAAAAAAAGTTAAAAAATGAGTTTGGAAAAATAAAATTCAATTGAAACAACAAAAGGTCACCTTTTTGACATTCAAACATATTTATTTAAAAAAAAAATATAAAGGCATTAAAAAAACTATACATAACTGGTATTGTATTTGTAATGAGCCACGCAAGAAAATTATCACACATTTTATCCTGTACAATGAACAACATAAAAAATACAAAATGCCAAAATTGCTGCTTTTTGTTCACACCACCTCCCAAAAAATGATATAAAAATGGTCAACTTCTACAGTATGTACAACCAAAAGAGCACCAACGAAAACTAAAACTCAACCACAAAAAAACAAGCCCTTATGCAACTCCATTGATGGAAAATAAAAATGCAGAGATACAAAAGAATTTCAAGAAAAATGTAGAGAAGCATAAAAAAATTGTTTTCTGTTGGCGTAATCATACTAACCTGTAGAAACAGTTTATTTGTGTCACCACAAGATGAACAAATTTTTTTCACACTTCACCCCAAAATGTTTTTGTAAAGTTTACACCACATTTGTTCTACTCCAAAATGATGCCATTAAAAATGCAACTCGTCTCACAGAACAAGCTCTCATACGGCTATGTCAATTAAAGAACATAAAAATTAATGGCTCTTGAAATGTGGAGATGAAAAAAAAAAGGAAAAAACATATTTTCATTAAGTACCAAACTGGCTGAATCCTTAAAGGGGTTTTCTGGTTATAAAAAAAAACAAAACATTTTTTATGTATTTAGAGCGCTCTAACAATATTCAGGTCACTCCACAGGTCCCACTCCATTTGTTTATATCCCGGCACAGGACTCTCAGGGTGTGCCCTATGCCGCTACTTTCTCTTCCCTTTTTCTTGTGACAGCTTTGAGGCTGCTGCAAGCTCCACATCTCTAACTTTCTGTCATAGCTTTTATCAAGCGGGGACCGTAACAGACATTCTTCCTCTCTCTAATATGCGCATGAGAAGAGTCAGAGATGATCCAACAGATGTAATACCATTGATGATGTTGCATTGAAAAAACAGAACAGTTGAGAGCAAGGAAAACACTGCCCCCAACAGAACGTTGATGGTGTTGCATCGACAGGGCAGATCCTAGCTAGGAGTACTCCACCTGAAAGGTTAACATGCTGATTTGGGGACCGGGACCAAACAAGGCTATGTGTGTCACAGGATTGCCAGGGTATAAAGACATGGGGCATTTCACAAGGATCTTCTCTATGAATAAGTGTATAGCTGTGAGAAGAGGGGTTTATTGGTTATGGGAAATTTGAACCCAGAATACCCCTTTAAGGGGTTAATACACCTTTTCTCTCTACTACAACCTTTTTCCTTGCCCATTCCTTCACTGACCCCAGCACATACAGTTCATAATGGCAACAATGGCAACTAATACAACTGTATGTGCAGCTACTACCAACACCTTCTGTGTCCTTCCCCCTTTACTTTGTAGCTTATTGCTCCCCCCCCCCCAGCAGGTCAATCTTTCCCTATGTACGAGTGTATCACTCAGTAAACTCATGTTTATTGCACTTTATTTTCTCAGGTTATATACACTCACCTAAAGAATTATTAGGAACACCTGCTCTATTTCTCATTAATGTGATTATCTAGAACAACCAATCACATGGCAGTTGCTTCAATGCATGTAGGGTTGTGGTCCTGGTCAAGACAATCTCCTGAACTCCAAACTGAATGTCAGAATGGGAAAGAAAGGTGGGCTAGAACAGCAGAAGGCCCCACCGGGTACCACTCATCTCCACTTCAAATAGGAAAAAGAGGCTACAATTTGCACAAGCTCACCAAAATTGGACTGTAAAAATGTTGCCCGGTCTGATGAGTCTCGATTTCTGTTGAGTCATTCAAATAGTAGAGTCCGTATTTGGCGTAAACAGAATGAGAACATATATCCATCATGCCTTGTTACCACTGTGCAGGCTGGTGGTGGTGGTGTAATGGTGTGGGGGATGTTTTCTGGGCACACTTTAGGCCCCTTAGTGCCAATTGGCCATCGTTTAAATGCCACGGACTACCTGAGCATTGTTTCTGACCATGTCCATCCCTTCATGACCACCATGTACCCATCCTCGGATGGCTACTTCCAGCAGGATAATGCACCATGTCACACAGCTCGAATAATTTTAAATTGGTTTCTTGAACATGACAATGAGTTCACTGCACTAAAATGGCCCCCACAGTCACCAGATCTCAACCCAATAGAGCATCTTTGGGATGTGGTGGAACGGGAGCTTTATGCCCTGGATGTGCATCCCCTCAAATCTCCATCAACTGCAATATGCTATCCTATGAATATGGGCCAACATTTCTAAAGAATGCTATCAGCACCTTGTTGAATCAATGCCACGTAGAATTAAGGCAAAAGGGGGTCCAACACCGTATTAGTATGGTGTTCCTAATAATTCTTTAGGGGAGTGTATATGCACCCTCTCTATTACATGTGAACAGAACTCTGGGAGTTAAAGGGATATTCCAGTAAAGACACGCTATCCCCTGCCCACTAGATATGCAACAATTATTAGATTGGTTGGTGTCTAACTAGTGGGATGCCTCATGGATCACAAGAACAATGGTCCCATGATCCCCACATGAAAGAAGTGGCAGTAGAGCATGTGCAGGTGGGTGGTCAATGAAACCCCACCAAAAGTAACTGCACCAATGGCGGCTGAAGAGGTTAGAAAAAAAGTGTATGGATATGTGGCCACAAAGAAATGCAGCCAGTGTAGTTCTCAGAGGATAGGACAGGACCCTTTACAGGTGTATTCCAGCAAAAACAAGCTCACAATCCACTACATAGATTCTAACTATTAAACTGGTGGGGGTCCAACCACTGGGACCAATCCCCAATCACGAGAACAGATGTGCCATATGAATGGAAGAGTAGTCAAGCATGCGTGCTGCTTCATTTATTTATTTGGGACCACCGGAGTTAGCCAAGCATAGTGCAGTCCCATAAAGTTTGAATGTAGCTGCATGGCACGTGCTTGACCGCTATTGCATTCATACGGTAAATGCATTCTCATGATCTGATCCAGTGAATAGGAGATAACTTGTAACTGGAGTAATACAATTCACTATTTTAAACCTTATTTCATTACTTTTGGACAGTTATATGATAGTTGGTATGGAGCAAGAATTATTTAGCTATCTCATTTTTATCCAAGTTGTCAGAAGATATCGACTGAATATAGACATTGGTTAATTCTCGTTATAGCACTCTGAATAAAGTGCTGTTGTCTCATCATTAAAATTTCCAGGAAATAAGAGAACAAGTCCTCTGTGTTTCTCAAGGCATTATGTTTATTCACCCAATCCCTTGTTTGCACTGGTAACGTACAGCAAGCAGCTTGTGGGTATGAAGGTGTGCACAAGTATAGGCAGGAACTACAGGGGCTTTACAACATATCCATTATTCAGCATTTTTTTTAAAGTTGTATATGATTTTTCTCTGGGAAATAATAGTGCTTAACAAAAGACCACAGTGAGATTTCATCAGAATGACACTGAAAATGCAAACCTGTTGAACTAAATACTGTAGATGGAGAGATATACAAAATTGAGTACTGTTATTTATTAAGAGTGTTGCTACTTCTAGGGGGGACAATGAAAGAGATTTTTTTTAAACCTGCTTCTAAAAAGATGACAGTTGAAATCTGATTGATCGCAATGCTCTTTTCTGGTCAGGTCTTAAAGGGAATGTGCCATCAGAAAATGACATATTTTTGGTGATTTAATTTTAAATTTTCCATGTCAATATTTATATTGAAATATTACATATCTATATTAAACAGAAACCATAATATCCTGCAGTTTTTGCACTGGCCACCTAGTATAATAATTGTCGCCATTTCTTGATCTCTACAGATCACTTTGCTGTAGTTATCTGCTTATCTATACATAGAGGTGGTATGATTATAGGCAGGATTAGAATTAAAGATAAGACAGGGTCCACCATTCACAGTAGGTGATTGTCAAAGCTGATCTATTCCCTCCCTGTACAATGACCTCTGCACAGGTCACAAACCATGCCTAGAGAACTCTCCCATAGAAGTCAATAAGGTCCCCTCCTGACCACTGTGTCCATGGACAATGGGGCTGCCGTGAAGCAATTTTCTTAATGCTTTCTAAATGCTGTTTAGGACAGCTTCAGATTAGAAAAAAAGGATATGTGTTACTATCTGTTTTTAACTGGCAGATACAATTTTTGGTGACATGTTTCCTTTAACATGCAAGAAATAGTCAATTATTGGCATTGGTGACTTATCTCATCTAGTGATTAGCTGAGTGGGTATTTTCTTTGTGTTGAGATGGAAGCATGAAATAGAAAGCAATGGAGACCCTGGCAGTGTTGGAATGGCAGCAGTGGGAGATCAGTAAAGTGTCAATTCGTATATGTTTTAAATCATTCTGCGTCCACTGCCACCAATTGGTTATGTTCTGGAAAATACTTTTAAGATCCTAATAGACACTTAGACCAGGTACTATAAAAGTTAGTAAAACAATCATAATATAAAGCAATGGATACGTAAATCTTTAAAGGGAATCTGTTACCAGTTTTATGCTGCTAGGTTCTAAGAGCTCCAGCGCATACCAATGAGCCACGAGCTCATGGCCAGGGGCAGACTGGGAGCTTAAAGTAGCCCTGAAAATAATACTAAAAGTACCCCTGTGTTGCCTTCGGGTCCAAATTGATGGAATGCAGGGCCAACACAAGTAGTCAGGGCCAGCAATATCATATTGCAGCACATTATACCACCCCATCACAAAATACTGCCGCCAGCAGCACAAAATATATCCCCAAAAACTTCCTTTGGCTGGCTGTGAAGTGGGCTCAGGCACTGGGAAATTTCCCTGTAAGGTCTATGACCTTTCCCCCCCGGTACACGGCTCTCCCCGCCCAGTGCCTCTGATAGTTATTTCCAACTGAATTAACAGCAGGTGGCAGGGAAAGCCATGGGCTCATGAATATCAGCACTCATTCGGCATTTGCTGGAGCTGTTTAGCACAACATTTTAGCAAAATAGCTAGGTCAATTAAACAATGTGACCTAGCATTTCGATTAGCGGGACTGTTACTAGTTTGTTGCTCTTAATTAGGACACAATAAACTGGTGACAGATTCCCTTTAATTAATGGGGTTCTCTTGGAATTATTGCAAATGGCTGCAAGCAACCCATCCTAAAATGTGAATAGGAAGGGTTGTGTCCTACTGTAGAGCTGTTCTTTTTGGGGGGGGGGGGGGGGGTGCTGACTAGACACCATGCTCGTATGCTTGCCTTCACAGAGTTGAGTAGCCTGACAGCTTCTTATTGTCGAGTGCTCATATACTCCATTCCTGTCAGGCTGCTCAGCCATAGTGGCATATCACACATAGGATCGCATCATTAAGATCTTTTGTTAAGTAGAAAACAAACCTAAAGTAGTATTCAAACCTAAGATGCCAGTACTAAACACTAACCCACCCTTGAAAGGTGTTCTGTTTGTATCCATTATTCAATCCATTATTTAGTTTTTCTGTTCCTCTGATGGAACAGGACAATGGAAAAATCAACACAGATGAGAATTCATCCTAATCAATGGCTTCTATCCATCCAGAGAGCATACATGCTTTCTGATTGTCACATATGAGGGTCTTTCTTTCTCTCCAGAAAAGGAGTGAGAAGATGAGCACTTGGCAATCCTATCACCTCTGTGCACAATTAGGCCATTTTATTGATACCACGACCCAGACATTTACCAGCATCCGGACCACAGTGTCAAATTAGTTACACCAAAAACACAAACGTCAACAAAGTTTCCAGTTTACCCTGTCACTAGAGTTGAGCGAACACCTGGATGTTCGGGTTCGAGAAGTTCGGCCGAACATCCCGGAAATGTTCGGGTTCGGGATCCGAACCCGATCCGAACTTCGTCCCGAACCCGAACCCCATTGAAGTCAATGGGGACCCGAACTTTTCGGCACTAAAAAGGCTGTAAAACAGCCCAGGAAAGAGCTAGAGGGCTGCAAAAGGCAGCAACATGTAGGTAAATCCCCTGCAAACAAATGTGGATAGGGAAATGAATTAAAATAAAAATTAAATAAATAAAAATTAACCAAAATCAATTGGAGAGAGGTTCCATAGCAGAGAATCTGGCTTCCCGTCACCCACCACTGGAACAGTCCATTCTCAGATATTTAGGCCCCGGCACCCAGGCAGAGGAGAGAGGTCCCGTAACAGAGAATCTGTCTTCATGTCAGCAGAGAATTAGTCTGCATGTCATAGCAGAGAATGAGGCTTCACGTCAGCCACCACTGCAACAGTCCATTGGCATATATTTAGGCCCAGCACCCAGGCAGAGGAGGGAGGTCCCGTAACAGAGAATCTGTCTTCATGTCAGCAGAGAATTAGTCTGCATGTCATAGCAGAGAATGAGGCTTCACGTCAGCCACCACTGCAACAGTCCATTGGCATATATTTAGGCCCAGCACACACACAGGCAGAGGAGAGAGGTCCCGTAACAGAGAATCTGGCTTCATGTCAGCAGAGAATCAGTCTGCATGTCATAGCAGAGAATGAGGCTTCACGTCAGCCACCACTGCAACAGTCCATTGGCATATATTTAGGCCCAGCACACACACAGGCAGAGGAGAGAGGTCCCGTAACAGAGGATCTGGCTTCATGTCAGCAGAGAATTAGTCTGCATGTCATAGCAGAGAATGAGGCTTCACGTCAGCCACCACTGCAACAGTCCATTGGCATATATTTAGGCCTAGCACACAGGCAGAGGAGAGAGGTCCCGTAACAGACAATCTGGCTTCATGTCAGCAGAGAATCAGTCTGCATGTCATAGCAGAGAATGAGGCTTCACGTCACCCACCACTGCAACAGTCCATTGGCATATATTTAGGCCTAGCACACAGGCAGAGCAGAGAGGTCCCGTAACAGACAATCTGGCTTCATGACAGCAGAGAATCAGTCTGCATGTCATAGCAGAGAATGAGGCTTCACGTCACCCACCACTGCAACAGTCCATTGGCATATATTTAGGCCTAGCACACAGGCAGAGCAGAGAGGTCCCGTAACAGACGATCTGGCTTCATGTCAGCAGAGAATCAGTCTGCATGTCATAGCAGAGAATGAGGCTTCACGTCAGCCACCACTGCAACAGTCCATTGGCATATATTTAGGCCCAGCACCCAGGCAGAGGAGGGAGGTCCCGTAACAGAGAATCTGTCTTCATGTCAGCAGAGAATTAGTCTGCATGTCATAGCAGAGAATGAGGCTTCACGTCAGCCACCACTGCAACAGTCCATTGGCATATATTTAGGCCCAGCACACACACAGGCAGAGGAGAGAGGTCCCGTAACAGACAATCTGGCTTCATGTCAGCAGAGAATTAGTCTGCATGTCATAGCAGAGAATGAGGCTTCACGTCAGCCACCACTGCAACAGTCCATTGGCATATATTTAGGCCCAGCACACACACAGGCAGAGGAGAGAGGTCCCGTAACAGAGAATCTGTCTTCATGTCAGCAGAGAATTAGTCTGCATGTCATAGCAGAGAATCAGGCTTCACGTCACCCACCACTGCAACAGTCCATTGGCATATATTTAGGCCCAGCACCCAGGCAGAGGAGGGAGGTCCCGTAACAGAGAATCTGTCTTCATGTCAGCAGAGAATTAGTCTGCATGTCATAGCAGAGAATGAGGCTTCACGTCAGCCACCACTGCAACAGTCCATTGGCATATATTTAGGCCCAGCACACACACAGGCAGAGGAGAGAGGTCCCGTAACAGAGAATCTGTCTTCATGTCAGCAGAGAATTAGTCTGCATGTCATAGCAGAGAATGAGGCTTCACGTCAGCCACCACTGCAACAGTCCATTGGCATATATTTAGGCCCAGCACACACACAGGCAGAGGAGAGAGGTCCCGTAACAGAGAATCTGTCTTCATGTCAGCAGAGAATTAGTCTGCATGTCATAGCAGAGAATGAGGCTTCACGTCACCCACCACTGCAACAGTCCATTGGCATATATTTAGGCCCAGCACCCAGGCAGAGGAGGGAGGTCCCGTAACAGAGAATCTGTCTTCATGTCAGCAGAGAATTAGTCTGCATGTCATAGCAGAGAATGAGGCTTCACGTCAGCCACCACTGCAACAGTCCATTGGCATATATTTAGGCCTAGCACACAGGCAGAGGAGAGGTTCATTCAACTTTGGGTAGCATCGCAATATAATGGTAAAATGAAAATAAAAATAGGATTGAATGAGGAAGTGCCCTGGAGTCCAATAATATATGGTTATGGGGAGGTAGTTAATGTCTAATCTGGACAAGGGACGGACAGGTCCTGTGGGATCCATGCCTGGTTCATTTTTATGAACGTCAGCTTGTCCACATTGGCTGTAGACAGGCGGCTGCGTTTGTCTGTAATGACGCCCCCTGCCGTGCTGAATACACGTTCAGACAAAACGCTGGCTGCCGGGCAGGCCAGCACCTCCAAGGCATAAAAGGCTAGCTCTGGCCACGTGGACAATTTAGAGACCCAGAAGTTGAATGGGGCCGAACCATCAGTCAGTACGTGGAGGGGTGTGCACACGTACTGTTCCACCATGTTAGTGAAATGTTGCCTCCTGCTAACACGTTGCGTATCAGGTGGTGGTGCAGTTAGCTGTGGCGTGTTGACAAAACTTTTCCACATCTCTGCCATGCTAACCCTGCCCTCAGAGGAGCTGGCCGTGACACAGCTGCCTTGGCGACCTCTTGCTCCTCCTCTGCCTTGGCCTTGGGCTTCCACTTGTTCCCCTGTGACATTTGGGAATGCTCTCAGTAGCGCGTCTACCAACGTGCGCTTGTACTCGCGCATCTTCCTATCACGCTCCAGTGCAGGAAGTAAGGTGGGCACATTGTCTTTGTAGCGTGGATCCAGCAGGGTGGCAACCCAGTAGTCCGCACAGGTTAAAATGTGGGCAACTCTGCTGTCGTTGCGCAGGCACTGCAGCATGTAGTCGCTCATGTGTGCCAGGCTGCCCAGGGATAAGGACAAGCTGTCCTCTGTGGGAGGCGTATCGTCATCGTCCTGCCTTTCCCCCCAGCCACGCACCAGTGATGGACCCGAGCTGCGTTGGGTGCCACCCCGCTGTGACCATGCTTCATCCTCATCCTCCTCCACCTCCTCCTCATCCTCGTCCTCCTCGTCCTCCAGTAGTGGGCCCTGGCTGGCCACATTTGTACCTGGCCTCTGCTGTTGCCAAAAACCTCCCTCTGAGTCACTTCGAAGAGACTGGCCTGAAAGTGCTAAAAATGACCCCTCTTCCTCCTCCTCCTCCTCCTCCTCCTGGGCCACCTCCTCTTCCATCATCGCCCTAAGTGTTTTCTCAAGGAGACATAGAAGTGGTATTGTAACGCTGATAACGGTGTCATCGCCACTGGCCATGTTGGTGGAGTACTCGAAACAGCGCAACAGGGCACACAGGTCTCGCATGGAGGCCCAGTCATTGGTGGTGAAGTGGTGCTGTTCTGTAGTGCGACTGACCCGTGCGTGCTGCAGCTGAAACTCCACTATGGCCTGCTGCTGCTCGCACAGTCTGTCCAGCATGTGCAAGGTGGAGTTCCACCTGGTGGGCACGTCGCATATGAGGCGGTGAGCGGGAAGGCCGAAGTTACGCTGTAGCGCAGACAGGCGAGCAGCAGCAGGATGTGAACGCCGGAAGCGCGAACAGACGGCCCGCACTTTATGCAGCAGCTCTGACATGTCGGGGTAGTTGTGAATGAACTTCTGCACCACCAAATTCAGCACATGCGCCAAGCAAGGGATGTGCGTCAAATTGGCTAGTCCCAGAGCTGCAACGAGATTTCGCCCATTATCACACACCACCAGGCCGGGCTTGAGGCTCACCGGCAGCAACCACTCGTCGGTCTGTTGTTCTATACCCCGCCACAACTCCTGTGCGGTGTGGGGCCTGTCCCCCAAACATATGAGTTTCAGAATGGCCTGCTGACGTTTACCCCGGGCTGTGCTGAAGTTGGTGGTGAAGGTGTGTGGCTGACTGGATGAGCAGGTGGAAGAAGAGGAGGAGGAAGCCGAGAAGGAGGAGGTGGCAACAGGAGGCAAAGAATGTTGCCCTGCGATCCTTGGCGGCGGAAGGACGCGCGCCAAACAGCTCTCCGCCTGGGGCCCAGCTGCCACTACATTTACCCAGTGTGCAGTTAGGGAGATATAGCGTCCCTGGCCGTGCTTACTGGTCCACGTATCTGTGGTTAGGTGGACCTTGCCACAGATGGCGTTGCGCAGTGCACACTTGATTTTATCGGATACTTGGTTGTGCAGGGAAGGCACGGCTCTCTTGGAGAAGTAGTGCCGGCTGGGAACAACATACTGTGGGACAGCAAGCGACATGAGCTGTTTGAAGCTGTCTGTGTCCACCAGCCTAAATGACAGCATTTCATAGGCCAGTAGTTTAGAAATGCTGGCATTCAGGGCCAGGGATCGAGGGTGGCTAGGTGGGAATTTACGCTTTCTCTCAAATGTTTGTGAGATGGAGAGCTGAACGCTGGCGTGTGACATGGTTGAGACGCTTGGTGACGGAGGTGGTGGTGGTGGTGTTGGTGGTACATCCCCTGTTTGCTGGGCGGCAGGTGCCAACGTTCCTCCAGAGGCGGAGGAAGAGGCCGAGGCGGCAGCAGCAGAATAGGCCGAGGCGGCAGCAGCAGAAGAGGTAGCAGGGGGAGCCTGAGTGACTTCCTTGGTTTTAAGGTGTTTACTCCACTGCAGTTCATGCTTTGCATGCAGGTGCCTGGTCATGCAGGTTGTGCTCAGGTTCAGAACGTTAATGCCTCGCTTCAGGCTCTGATGGCACAGCGTGCAAACCACTCGGGTCTTGTCGTCAGCACATTGTTTGAAGAAGTGCCATGCCAGGGAACTCCTTGAAGCTGCCTTTGGGGTGCTCGGTCCCAGATGGCGGCGGTCAGTAGCAGGCGGAGTCTCTTGGCGGCGGGTGTTCTGCTTTTGCCCACTGCTCCCTCTTTTGCTACGCTGTTGGCTCGGTCTCACCACTGCCTCTTCCTCCGAACTGTGAAAGTCAGTGGCACGACCTTCATTCCATGTGGGGTCTAGGACCTCATCGTCCCCTGCATCGTCTTCCACCCAGTCTTGATCCCTGACCTCCTGTTCAGTCTGCACACTGCAGAAAGACGCAGCAGTTGGCACCTGTGTTTCGTCATCATCAGAGACATGCTGAGGTGGTATTCCCATGTCCTCATCATCAGGAAACATAAGTGGTTGTGCGTCAGTGCATTCTATGTCTTTCACCGCTGGGGAAGGGCTAGGTGGATGCCCTTGGGAAACCCTGCCAGCGGAGTCTTCAAACAGCATAAGAGACTGCTGCATAACTTGAGGCTGAGACAGTTTCCCTGGTATGCATGGGGGTGATGTGACAGACTGATGGGGTTGGTTTTCAGGCGCCATCTGTGCGCTTTCTGCAGAAGACTGGGTGGGAGATAATGTGAACGTGCTGGATCCACTGTCGGCCACCCAATTGACTAATGCCTGTACCTGCTCAGGCCTTACCATCCTTAGAACGGCATTGGGCCCCACCATATATCGCTGTAAATTCTGGCGGCTACTGGGACCTGAGGTAGTTGGTACACTAGGACGTGTGGATGTGGCAGAACGGCCACGTCCTCTCCCAGCACCAGAGGGTCCACTAACACCACCACGACCATGTCCACGTCCGCGTCCCTTACTAGATGTTTTTCTCATTGTTATGGTTCACCACAACAACAAATATATTATTTGGCCCAATGTATTGTATTCAAATTCAGCGGGATATAAATTTGAGGCCTAGTATTTAGGCGCTGGGTGACCGGTATGGATTTAGTGACAGAATTAGACTTGGAAATGCACAGAAGCGTGTGTGTGAAGTTATTCTGAATGACCCTATGTGCACCTTGAATATTATATACCCTTTTTGGGATAGATTTCAAATAGCTCTGATATAGCAGGAACCACTAAATTATGAAATTGCTAAATTGGGAATTGTACTTCAACCCAGAACAAAAAATGTGCTTTGACGGACACTAAATAACTTTCCCAGCCACAACAGGACAGCGGTAACGAGAGATTTAGCAGGATATAAATTTGAGGCCTAGTATTTAGGCGCTGGGTGACAGGTATGGGTTTAGTGACAGAATTAGACTTGGAAATACACAGTAGCGGGTGTGTGTGAAGTTATTCTGAATGACCCAATGTGCACCTTGAATATTATATACCCTTTTAGGGATAGATTTCAAATAGCTCTGATATAGCAGAAACCACTAAATTATGAAATTGTTAAATTGGGAATTGTATTTAAACCCAGAACAAAAAATGTGCTTTGACGGACACTAAATAACTTTCCCAGCCACAACAGGACAGCGTTAACGAGAGATTTAGCAGGATATAAATTTGAGGCCTAGTATTTAGGCGCTGGGTGACAGGTATGGGTTTAGTGACAGAATTAGACTTGGAAATACACAGTAGCGGGTGTGTGTGAAGTTATTCTGAATGACCCAATGTGCACCTTGAATATTATATACCCTTTTAGGGATAGATTTCAAATAGCTCTGATATAGCAGAAACGACTAAATTATGAAATTGCTAAATTGGGAATTGTATTTCAACCCAGAACAAAAAATGTGCTTTGACGGACACTAAATAACTTTCCCAGCCACAACAGGACAGCGGTAACGAGAGATTAGCGGGATATAAATTTGAGGCCTAGTATTTAGGCGCTGGGTGACAGGTATGGGTTTAGTGACAGAATTAGATTTGGAAATGCACAGTAGCGGGTGTGTGAAGTTATTCTGAATGACCCTATGTGCACCTTGAATATTATATACCCTTTTAGGGATAGATTTCAAATAGCTCTGATATAGCAGAAACCACTAAATTATGAAATTGCTAAATTGGGAATTGTATTTCAACCCAGAACAAGAAATGTGCTTGAACGGACACTAAATAACTCGCCCAGCTACAGCACTAGGGACAGATTTAGCTGGATATAAATTTGAGGCCTAGTATTTAGGCGCTGGGTGACAGGTATGGGTTTAGTGCCAGAATTAGACTTGGAAATACACAGTAGCGGGTGTGTGTGAAGTTATTCTGAATGACCCAATGTGCACCTTGAATATTATATACCCTTTTAGGGATAGATTTCAAATAGCTCTGATATAGCAGAAACCACTAAATTATGAAATTGCTAAATTGGGAATTGTATTTCAACCCAGAACAAGAAATGTGCTTGAACGGACACTAAATAACTCGCCCAGCTACAGCACTAAGGACAGATTTAGCGGGATATAAATTTGAGGCCTAGTATTTAGGCGCTGGGTGACAGGTATGGGTTTAGTGCCAGAATTAGACTTGGAAATACACAGTAGCGGGTGTGTGTGAAGTTATTCTGAATGACCCAATGTGCACCTTGAATATTATATACCCTTTTAGGGATAGATTTCAAATAGCTCTGATATAGCAGAAACCACTAAATTATGAAATTGCTAAATTGGGAATTGTATTTCAACCCAGAACAAGAAATGTGCTTGAACGGACACTAAATAACTCGCCCAGCTACAGCACTAAGGACAGATTTAGCGGGATATAAATTTGAGGCCTAGTATTTAGGCGCTGGGTGACAGGTATGGGTTTAGTGCCAGAATTAGACTTGGAAATACACAGTAGCGGGTGTGTGTGAAGTTATTCTGAATGACCCAATGTGCACCTTGAATATTATATACCCTTTTAGGGATAGATTTCAAATAGCTCTGATATAGCAGAAACCACTAAATTATGAAATTGCTAAATTGGGAATTGTATTTCAACCCAGAACAAGAAATGTGCTTGAACGGACACTAAATAACTCGCCCAGCTACAGCACTAAGGACAGATTTAGCGGGATATAAATTTGAGGCCTAGTATTTAGGCGCTGGGTGACAGGTATGGGTTTAGTGCCAGAATTAGACTTGGAAATACACAGTAGCGGGTGTGTGTGAAGTTATTCTGAATGACCCAATGTGCACCTTGAATATTATATACCCTTTTATGGATAGATTTCAAATAGCTCTGATATAGCAGAAACCACTAAATTATGAAATTGCTAAATTGGGAATTGTATTTCAACCCAGAACAAGAAATGTGCTTGAACGGACACTAAATAACTCGCCCAGCTACAGCACTAGGGACAGATTTAGCGGGATATAAATTTGAGGCCTAGTATTTAGGCGCTGGGTGACAGGTATGGGTTTAGTGACAGAATTAGACTTGGAAATACACAGTAGCGGGTGTGTGTGAAGTTATTCTGAATGACCCAATGTGCACCTTGAATATTATATACCCTTTTAGGGATAGATTTCAAATAGCTCTGATATAGCAGAAACCACTAAATTATGAAATTGCTAAATTGGGAATTGTATTTCAACCCAGAACAAGAAATGTGCTTGAACGGACACTAAATAACTCGCCCAGCTACAGCACTAAGGACAGATTTAGCGGGATATAAATTTGAGGCCTAGTATTTAGGCGCTGGGTGACAGGTATGGGTTTAGTGCCAGAATTAGACTTGGAAATACACAGTAGCGGGTGTGTGTGAAGTTATTCTGAATGACCCAATGTGCACCTTGAATATTATATACCCTTTTAGGGATAGATTTCAAATAGCTCTGATATAGCAGAAACCACTAAATTATGAAATTGCTAAATTGGGAATTGTATTTCAACCCAGAACAAGAAATGTGCTTGAACGGACACTAAATAACTCGCCCAGCTACAGCACTAAGGACAGATTTAGCGGGATATAAATTTGAGGCCTAGTATTTAGGCGCTGGGTGACAGGTATGGGTTTAGTGCCAGAATTAGACTTGGAAATACACAGTAGCGGGTGTGTGTGAAGTTATTCTGAATGACCCAATGTGCACCTTGAATATTATATACCCTTTTAGGGATAGATTTCAAATAGCTCTGATATAGCAGAAACCACTAAATTATGAAATTGCTAAATTGGGAATTGTATTTCAACCCAGAACAAGAAATGTGCTTGAACGGACACTAAATAACTCGCCCAGCTACAGCACTAAGGACAGATTTAGCGGGATATAAATTTGAGGCCTAGTATTTAGGCGCTGGGTGACAGGTATGGGTTTAGTGCCAGAATTAGACTTGGAAATACACAGTAGCGGGTGTGTGTGAAGTTATTCTGAATGACCCAATGTGCACCTTGAATATTATATACCCTTTTAGGGATAGATTTCAAATAGCTCTGATATAGCAGAAACCACTAAATTATGAAATTGCTAAATTGGGAATTGTATTTCAACCCAGAACAAGAAATGTGCTTGAACGGACACTAAATAACTCGCCCAGCTACAGCACTAGGGACAGATTTAGCGGGATATAAATTTGAGGCCTAGTATTTAGGCGCTGGGTGACAGGTATGGGTTTAGTGCCAGAATTAGACTTGGAAATACACAGTAGCGGGTGTGTGTGAAGTTATTCTGAATGACCCAATGTGCACCTTGAATATTATATACCCTTTTAGGGATAGATTTCAAATAGCTCTGATATAGCAGAAACCACTAAATTATGAAATTGCTAAATTGGGAATTGTATTTCAACCCAGAACAAGAAATGTGCTTGAACGGACACTAAATAACTCGCCCAGCTACAGCACTAAGGACAGATTTAGCGGGATATAAATTTGAGGCCTAGTATTTAGGCGCTGGGTGACAGGTATGGGTTTAGTGCCAGAATTAGACTTGGAAATACACAGTAGCGGGTGTGTGTGAAGTTATTCTGAATGACCCAATGTGCACCTTGAATATTATATACCCTTTTAGGGATAGATTTCAAATAGCTCTGATATAGCAGAAACCACTAAATTATGAAATTGCTAAATTGGGAATTGTATTTCAACCCAGAACAAGAAATGTGCTTGAACGGACACTAAATAACTCGCCCAGCTACAGCACTAAGGACAGATTTAGCGGGATATAAATTTGAGGCCTAGTATTTAGGCGCTGGGTGACAGGTATGGGTTTAGTGCCAGAATTAGACTTGGAAATACACAGTAGCGGGTGTGTGTGAAGTTATTCTGAATGACCCAATGTGCACCTTGAATATTATATACCCTTTTAGGGATAGATTTCAAATAGCTCTGATATAGCAGAAACCACTAAATTATGAAATTGCTAAATTGGGAATTGTATTTCAACCCAGAACAAGAAATGTGCTTGAACGGACACTAAATAACTCGCCCAGCTACAGCACTAGGGACAGATTTAGCGGGATATAAATTTGAGGCCTAGTATTTAGGCGCTGGGTGACAGGTATGGGTTTAGTGACAGAATTAGACTTGGAAATACACAGTAGCGGGTGTGTGTGAAGTTATTCTGAATGACCCAATGTGCACCTTGAATATTATATACCCTTTTAGGGATAGATTTCAAATAGCTCTGATATAGCAGAAACCACTAAATTATGAAATTGCTAAATTGGGAATTGTATTTCAACCCAGAACAAGAAATGTGCTTGAACGGACACTAAATAACTCGCCCAGCTACAGCACTAGGGACAGATTTAGCGGGATATAAATTTGAGGCCTAGTATTTAGGCGCTGGGTGACAGGTATGGGTTTAGTGACAGAATTAGACTTGGAAATACACAGTAGCGGGTGTGTGTGAAGTTATTCTGAATGACCCAATGTGCACCTTGAATATTATATACCCTTTTAGGGATAGATTTCAAATAGCTCTGATATAGCAGAAACCACTAAATTATGAAATTGCTAAATTGGGAATTGTATTTCAACCCAGAACAAGAAATGTGCTTGAACGGACACTAAATAACTCGCCCAGCTACAGCACTAGGGACAGATTTAGCGGGATATAAATTTGAGGCCTAGTATTTAGGCGCTGGGTGACAGGTATGGGTTTAGTGACAGAATTAGACTTGGAAATACACAGTAGCGGGTGTGTGTGAAGTTATTCTGAATGACCCAATGTGCACCTTGAATATTATATACCCTTTTAGGGATAGATTTCAAATAGCTCTGATATAGCAGAAACCACTAAATTATGAAATTGCTAAATTGGGAATTGTATTTCAACCCAGAACAAGAAATGTGCTTGAACGGACACTAAATAACTCGCCCAGCTACAGCACTAGGGACAGATTTAGCGGGATATAAATTTGAGGCCTAGTATTTAGGCGCTGGGTGACAGGTATGGGTTTAGTGCCAGAATTAGACTTGGAAATACACAGTAGCGGGTGTGTGTGAAGTTATTCTGAATGACCCAATGTGCACCTTGAATATTATATACCCTTTTAGGGATAGATTTCAAATAGCTCTGATATAGCAGAAACCACTAAATTATGAAATTGCTAAATTGGGAATTGTATTTCAACCCAGAACAAGAAATGTGCTTGAACGGACACTAAATAACTCGCCCAGCTACAGCACTAAGGACAGATTTAGCGGGATATAAATTTGAGGCCTAGTATTTAGGCGCTGGGTGACAGGTATGGGTTTAGTGCCAGAATTAGACTTGGAAATACACAGTAGCAGGTGTGTGTGAAGTTATTCTGAATGACCCAATGTGCACCTTGAATATTATATACCCTTTTAGGGATAGATTTCAAATAGCTCTGATATAGCAGAAACCACTAAATTATGAAATTGCTAAATTGGGAATTGTATTTCAACCCAGAACAAGAAATGTGCTTGAACGGACACTAAATAACTCGCCCAGCTACAGCACTAAGGACAGATTTAGCGGGATATAAATTTGAGGCCTAGTATTTAGGCGCTGGGTGACCGGTATGGATTTAGTGACAGAATTAGACTGGGATATGGCCAAAAAATAAACAGACTATTGCTGGTTAAATGCACTTGGTGTGACAGCTTCACCCTGATGTAGGCTTTAGCCAAAAAACAACCACACCATTGAGGGTTAAATGCACTTGGTGACAGGCACAGCTTGCCCCTGATTTAGTATATGGCCAAAAAATGAACAGACTATTGCTGGTTAAATGCACTTGGTGTGACAGCTTCACCCTGATGTAGGCTTTAGCCAAAAACAACCACACCATTGAGGGTTAAATGCACTTGGTGACAGGCGCAGCTTGCCCCTGATTTTGTATATGGCCAAAAAATGAACAGACTATTGCTGGTTAAATGCACTTGGTGTGACAGCTTCACCCTGATGTAGGCTTTAGCCAAAAAACAACCACACCATTGAGGGTTAAATGCACTTGGTCGCAGCTTGTGCTGGCGCACCACAAGACACAAAATGGCCGCCGATCACCCCAGAAAAATGTGACTGACAAACGGTCTGGGCAGCCTAAAAACAGTGAGCAATTGAGGATCAGCAGCTCAATGATCCACAGCTGCAGATCGATCAGTTAATCAAGTCCTTTGGAGGAGTTAATCTGCCTAATCTCGCCCTACTGTCGCAGCCGCAACCTCTCCCTACGCTAATCAGAGCAGAGTGACGGGCGGCGCTATGTGACTCCAGCTTAAATAGAGGCTGGGTCACATGGTGCTCTGGCCAATCACAGCCATGCCAATAGTAGGCATGGCTGTGATGGCCTCTTGGGGCAAGTAGTATGACGCTTGTTGATTGGCTGCTTTGCAGCCTTTCAAAAAGCGCCAAGAAAGCGTCACAAAAGCGCGAAGAAAGCGACGAACACCGAACCCGAACCCGGACTTTTACGAAAATGTCCGGGTTCGGGTCCGTGTCACGGACACCCCAAAATTCGGTACGAACCCGAACTATACAGTTCGAGTTCGCTCATCCCTACCTGTCACACATGCTGTCCATACTAGATATTTGGTGTATAAAATGTGGACCACTTCTCTAGTGATACCTGTTACACACTGCAATTATAGTGGCAATGCTTCTTGCTAGAGAGGAAGATATAGTAATAAATTTCTGATGGAAAAAGTTTCTGTAATCATAAATTATTATTTTCAATTAATTTTGCAAAATAAATCATTATGACAACTATGGGAAACTGGGCTTCTGCATAGGGCTACAAGTAGGGGTGAAGAAATCGAGCTTTGGCTCCAAGATATGAAATTGATTTGTTAAAAAACTTGATTTTCATGCTGTACGGCAATGCTGTACTGTTTTTAAAGTCATAGAATTGAAGTCCGATGTTATTCACTGAAGTCTTGCGTGACTTTGGACTTAAAGGGACCTATGTCTATGGCAAAGCAGCAGCGAGCAGGAAGAGAGATGGGAGATGGCACGTGCACACTGTGAACGCCTTTCCTTCATACAGCTAATCGACAGGGGTGCCGGATGCCGGACCCCTGTCGATCTTAAATGGATGATCTATTCTGAGGATAGGTCATCAATATTAAAAGCCCAGATAACCCCTTTAATGGATTTTGCCTAGATTAAGCACATACATTTTAATGCTGCAGGTCTCTGAAGCAATTTGCGGATCCACAAAACACTGCGAAGGTGTGAATGGACCCTTACTAAGAGGTGCACATAGAACATCTCTTAATAAAAATTATTATTAGACAAGAACAGTAGTAAAGATATATTTTACATGTGCAAATAACAATATAGCACAGGAAAATATTCCTACTCATGCCTTTACTGAAGGTCCAATATTTCAGACAATAATCGGGAGCAAATAAAATGTTACCGAAAATTGCCTGATGGTCAGAGGAGATGAGAGCTACATTTACATGCAAATATCGCTGTTTACACAGCACAATCTGTTGTACAGAAATTATGAAAATGGACAAATTTGGCCAAAGGTGTAAAACCATATATCTATTAGTATAAATAACAAGGAAAACACATTTTATAAAAAAATTATGGGAGACATACTGTAAGTAATGAAGGTACATGATGTTTTATTTTCATTGGGGTATCATTTTAGGTAACCATTGCTTGATTAATAGCACTAGCAGAATTGTTGTCAAGATCCACCTGTTTTTCAGTCCTACATAAATTAAATCCTTGTCGTATCTCCAAAAACATATTGTGAGCAGCCTCCAAGGACAGCAAATCTGCAAAGTAAAAATAGGTTATTACGTGATGTTGCTAATGTAATGATAATATATTTGTAGATTTTGTAATAAGCTATTCTGACTCTTTTAATGAACTGCGGCTGCAAAACAATAACAACTTTATTTCTACTGGTTAAAATCTATATTCGTGTCTGCATTGTGTTACCAACAATCAGCAAGTTACATTTCACAAGTAGGGTAAGGGGATCCAGAGTCAACTGTCACATACTGCGTAACTAGGGCAAATGATCCTCTGCCTGGTTGCCTGCACCTCTCATGCAGCGTCTAGAGGAACAGAAGATAAATAAGGTAAGCAGTAGAGATGAGCGAATCCAAACTGACAAAGTGGAATTTGATCCAAATTTCTGGAAAAATGTGATTCGCACCGATTGATCCTGATCCTCACGATTCATGGTAATGAATCACATTTTTTCCTAAAATGGCTGCTGCACGTGTGAGGACATGGAGTAAGGAACTCTGGGAAGGCGGGATCACCCACAATGCCATGCATGCAGCCAATCAGCAGCCAGCCAGCCCTGTGATGTCACAGCTCTATAAATAGCCTCAGCCATCTTGGATTTTGCCATTTTCCAGTGTACTTAGTGCAGGGAGAGACGTCAGCATGTGCTAGGGACAGTTCTAGAAAAAACGTAATTGTGCTAAAAAATTTTTTACAAGTGCAGGGAAAGATTATTCAAGGTGTTCTTGTTATTGGGGTGCAAGTGCTGTTTGATACAGCCATTAATAGGGTTTATTACAAGGAAAATGTTCTATGTCTTAGGCCTCATGCACACGACTCTTGTTTAATCCGTGTCCGTTGCGCCGTTTTTCGTGATTTTCAGCAGACCCATTAATTTTCAATGGGTCCGTTGAAAACTCGGCTAATGCACCGTTTGCCATCCGCGTCCGTCATCCATAGTTCGAGTCTGTCAAAAAAAATATAACCTGTCCTATTATTTTCGCGGAAAACGGTTTGCCGACCCATTCAAGTCAATGGGACCGCTAAAAAACGCGGAGGCACACAAGATTGTCATCCGCGTCCGTGCCCGTTTTTTCCTATCATTTGCATGGCAAACCTGTCTTAGACTTTTTTTTGCTTTCCTTTATGTCTGGTGGTCCTCCAAAAATAAAGGAAGACACACAGAAACAAAAACGGAAACGGATCACGGAACAACGGAACCCCATTTTGCGGACCGATAAAAACAACTGTCGTGTGCATGCGGCCTTATTTGCCCTTGTGCGGTGCAGTTATATGTTCTAAAGCATTTTTTGGCTTGTATTAGTGGGAAAAAAGGGCTTATTAGCCGTTGTGTGGTGAAGTGCTAAAATTACAGCCCATTATGTCATGTATTAGTGGCAAAAGTAAAATATATTTGCCGTTCAGTGGTGCAGTTATATGTTCTGAAGCGTTTTGTGGCTTGTATTAGTGGAAAAAGATAAAATATATTTCCAGTCCAGCAGTGCAGTTATCTGTTCTAAAGCCTTTTGTGGTGTATTACTGGCAAAAGAAAAATATATTTGCCATTCAGAGGTGCAGTTATATGTTGTAAAGCCCTTTTTGTTGTGTAATAGTGGCAAAATAAAAATATATATTGCCATTCAGCGTTGCAGTTATATGTTAAAGCTTTTTGTGGCGTGTATTAGTGGAAAAAGAAAAAATATATTTGCCGTTCAGCGGTACAGTTATATGTTTTATATGTTCTAAAGCCCTTTTTGTCGTGTAATAGTGGCAAAATAAAAATATATTTGCCGTTCAATGGTGCAGTTATATGTTCTAAAGCCCTTTTTGTCATGTAATAGTGGCAAAAAAAATAAATATTTGCCGTTCAATGGGGGAGTTATATGTTCTAAAGTCCTTTTTGTCGTGTAATAGTGGCAAAATAAAAATATATTTGCCGTTCAATGGTGCAGTTATATGTTCTAAAGCCCTTTTTGTCATGTAATAGTGGCAAAATAAAAAAATATTTTTGCCGTTCAGCAGTGCAGTTATATGTTCAAAAGCTTTTTGTGGCATGTATTAGTGGCAAAAGAAAAATATATTTGCCATTCAATGGTGCAGTTATATGTTCTGAAGCCTTTTGTGGTGTGTATTAGTGGAAAAAGAAAAATATATTTGACGTTCAGCGGTGCAGTTATATATTCTAAAGCCCTTTTTGTCGTGTATTAGTGGGGAAAAAGAAAAAGGGCCGTTCAGCTGGGAAGTTTCATTATACTATAGACATTTACAGGGTGTATTAATAGTATAGATACGTACTTCCTATTAGGTGCAGTGAATTGTGATTGTTATATTTTTTGGTGTGTATTAATAGGAAAAAGAATACGTCTTATTAGCCAGTCTGCAGTGAACCAACATTGTTATACTGCCATTGTTGGGGTGTATTACTGGGAAAAATAAGTAGGTGTTATTAGCCATACTGCAGTGAATTTACATTGTCATACAGACATTGTTGCGCTGTATTAATAGCAAAAATAAGCACATCTTATTAGCCGTTCTGCGGTGAATTTACAATCTCATTCATTGGTGAAATTTGTTTGTGATACAGCCTTTTTTGGGAAAATTGATGGGTGATTGTAGACTGCCTTTTGCTATACAGACCGAATTACGTTGATTAGCCATTCAGTGGTGAAATTAGTTTTTGATTAGTGTTGAGCATGAATATTCGAATAGCAAATTTTTATTGCAAATTCGCGAATAGATAGAATATAGAGCTATATGCTCGTTATATCGAATATTCTGATTTTTTTTTCCATCTGAACACGATTCCTCTCTGCTTCTTGCTTGTGGGCCAGTGAGAAGGAAGCAATGTCAAGTTCACAACAAGTTCACAACAATACCAATCAGTAATCTGTAATCAGACCTGCTAAAATGTGAAGTTGCACGTAGTGCGAAAAAATATTCTAATCACTGCTGATTAGCACAATCGCGAATATATTGGAGCACTTGACTCTATCTGCATATAAAGCTATTCTAATGTTCCGCCATTCCAATCATTTTCTCCAGTCTCAGGAAACTTATACCAGCTTGAAAAATGTAGCCAAAGTGACCCACGCCTGTATTTCGCGTTACGAATTCACATTACCTGATTTTTACATTGGCGATTTTTCGCATTCAATAAAATAATCTCGAATTCTCAAAATTCGCGAACATATGATGAATATTCTACAAAATATTCGTGAAATATTGCGAATTCGAATATAGCTCCTGCCGCTCATCACTATTCGTGATACAGCCTTTTTGGGGAAAATTGATGGGTGATTGTAGACTGCCTTTCTGTGTACAGACTGAATTACATCGATTAGCCAATCAGTGGTTCAAATTGTTTGTGATACAGCCTATTTTGGGAAAATTGATGGGTGATTGTACACTGCCTTTTGCTGTGCAGACCGAATTACGTAGATTACCCATTCAGTGGTGAAATTTGTTTGCGAAATAGCTTTTTTGGGGAAAATTTATGGGTGATTGCAGACTTCCTTTTGCTGTACGGACCAAATTACGTCGATTAGCCATTCAGTGGTGAATTTTTTTTGTGATACAGCCTTTTTTGGGAAAATTGGTCGGTAGCTGTAACTACGGTCAAGGACAATATATGTCCTTTACGGCCCACTGGGTAAATGTGGTTCCTGATCAGCCACTTGGCCAGGTGACGCAGATTCCTCCTCCACATTCTTAAGGCGTTGTTCCTGCGACACTGTCCGCCTCTGCCTCCTCATCCTCCACCGTATCCTCAGCCTCCACTGCAGGGACAATTCACAGTGCTCCTCCGGCATACTACATGTGCAGGGAACGGTGGTGTCAGGCTGTTCTACAACTTGTTTACCTGGGCGAAAGGAGTCACACACGGGAGGAACTGCTCTGTGTCCTTCATCAAGAAATCAAATCCTGGCTTTCTCCACGACAACTGAAAATCGGAACCATGGTAACTGACAATGGGAAGAACATGGTGTCGGCGCTGTGTCAAGGAGAGCTGAGTCATGCACCCCGCATGGCACACGTGTTCAATATGGTTGTCAAGCAGTTCCTGAAGTCTTCCACCCATCTAAAAGACATCCTAAAAATGGCCAGGAAACTTATCATGCACTTCCGCCACTCGTACACCGCAAATCGCACCCTCCTTGAGCTGCAGCGGTAGAATGGCATCCCGCAACATAGGCTGATATGCAACGTTTCCACCCATTGGAATTCCACCCTCTATATGTTGGACCGACTGTACAAACAGAAAAAGGCCATAAACGATTTTTTGATGATCCAAGCGGACAGGAGTACTACCCTGTGTAACTTCGATGTCAGCCAGTGGCAGCTCATGCGTGACATCTGCATTTTGCTCAGGCCCTTTGAGCACGCCATGTTTTTTGTCAGTCACCAGGACTACGGGATGAACAATGTAATTCCACTGCTTCATGTCCTAGAAAAGATGCTGGTAAATCTGGCTGGTCAGGGGACTGGAGTCAGGGCGCCTACATCTCACGGCTACATGATTCCTGTGGGGGCTCTACTGGATGAGGAGGAAGACATTGGAGCACAAGCAATATGTAGTGAAATGGGTGGTTTCACTACAGGAGCAGAAGCAGGCAGAGGAGCTACAGGGTGATGAAGAATATGAGGCAGAGGACCCAGACCCACAGTGGCAGTATGCAGTGGAGATGGCGGCAGGGAGTCCCTCTGAGTCACTTGCACAAATGGTCCGGTGTATGCTCACTTGCTTGCAAAGTGACAGCCGAATTGTTACCATTAGGCAGGGGGATGATTCTGGCTCTCCACCTTGTTAGACACTCGCTACCGGTCCAAAATAGGGGCCTTTTTTACATCCGATGAGATGGAGGACAATCTGAACTACTATAGAGACATCCTATGTAGTCAGTTGGACGCTGCCTATCTGCGCCGTCGTCGATCCTCTCACAGGTCTGACCAGGGGGGCCCTCTGCTCTCACGTTTCACTGCCATGACGGCTGGGGACGGGTGGGGTGGGGTAGTAGGAACAGTACCAGCTACATCAGCAGCAGCCTGAGTCTAGAGTCGCTGATGAGCAGCTTTCTTCACCCGCCTAGTGAAGAAACTACTGACCAGCAGCAGCTTCTAGACCTGGAGCAGAACCTGAACCAGCAGGTGGTGGCATACTTGGAGTGCATCCTGCCTGCCGAAATTGAAGATCTGCTGGACTACTGGGCAGCCAAACTGGATTTGTGGCCGCAACTGGCCAAGTTTGCCCTGGAAAAGCTGTCATGCCCGGCCAGTAGTGTGGCATCAGAGCGGGTGTTTAGTGCGGCGGGGCCATAGTTACCTCAAGAAGAACTCGCCTGTCCACCCAAAATATGGACAGTGTGATGTTTATCAAGATGAATCAGGCGTGGATCAGCCAGGATTTCCACCCACCAATGCCTGATGCATCAGACTAGATCATCCATGGTGCCACACCAACACTTTGACAAAAGAGACCGGTTTCTTCTGGCTACCTGCCTCAACTACTATTCTGATGCTGCCACCCACCTGATGCCACACATGATGCCAAGTGCTCCTTCTTTCACCCACCATCTTCAGCTGGTACTGGTATTGCCACCCATCTCCCCACTCTGTCACTGGGTAACTCTGTGGTCTCTTGATGCTGCTGCCACCTCCACACTATGTCATTCTGCCACTCTGTGGTCTCCTCATGCTGCTGCCACCTCCATACTATGTCACCTTGCCACTCTGTGGCCTCCTCATACTGCTGCCACCTCCACACTATGTCACCTTGCCACTCTGTTGCCTCATAATGCTGCCGCCACCTCCACACTATCATTGTGCCACTCTGTGGCCTCCTCCTGATGCTGCTGCCACCAACTCTACACTCTGTCATTGTGCCACTCTGTGGCCTCCTGACGCTGATTCCACCTCACCACTATGTCAGAGGGCCACTCTGTGGACTTTTCATGCTGTTCCCACCCTCCCTACTTCATGACTGGGCTACTATTTTGCTTTTGGCCTGGCTGACTTCATCATTTATTTGACCCTTCCTCTGATCTGTCAGAAGGAAGGAAAAATGAGATGCACAAAGGATCCTGTCTGTATAGCAGCTAAAAGACCTGTATGGTCCCTTCAGAATTGGCTTGTGATATGGAAGCCGAAAGCTGTAGTGGGTTTAAAACACAGAAAACATGCAAATATTCCATTCTCGTGTCATCTCTGTTTTGGATCCACTCTTGATTCTTTTTTGGCATTAGCAATACTGATGGATTACTGATCAAATGCTGACCAAGTGAAGGTGGATGCACCACAGACAGGATCAGTTTTTTGTGGGTTATTGTTCTAATGGATCAGAGGAAGGGCAAAATAATCACTGACGTCAACACAAATGTACTGCTAACACCCTCTCCACTCTGTTGGGGGGCTCTACTTGTATAAGCTTTTAATAGAACAGGTTCTGTAGGCATCTATGTGGAATCAGCTGATAACCTTGTAAAAGGAGTGCGCTTCTTCTTCTTCTTGGCGCTAACATCGACCTGTAAGGCTTAGTTTATACTTGAGCTATTTGGTCAGTTTTGGCCCTGTGACTGCCCAAATAAGTGAAGTGTGCAGTGATTCTAAGAGCTAAGCCTGTCATCTGCATGCCATACTGACTCACAGTATTATTTCACTGACACAGCAGACTCCCTATGCGTGTTACAGTGTTCTACACCACTATAAAGCCTACCTGCAGCCAAGAAATAGACGTTTTTTAACGTTTTTTAACACCATTCCCCGCAAATAAATTAGGATCGAACAAATTTTTTTCAGAAAATTCGGCAAACCGGTCGTATCGAATTTATGAAAAATTTGCTCATCTCTAGTAAGCAGCTAGTAAGAAATTCTGATTCTCCACATAGAGAATGCAGGGATTTTTTTTTACCATCCCTGCCTCCCTCTTTGCTGTATGGACAGTGCTCATTGAATGCTGTATGTACAGATCAGGAAGTGGCAAAGGTTTGTGGGGAAAGATACAGTAAACCTTGTAATTTGTACATCTTTATCTCTTTTCTTTTTGAGCTGGGGTGGTCATATAAGTCATATAAGTGGTCATATAAGTGACTGACAGCTATATGTGAATGCACACATGACTCCTTAGCTCAGAATGAGCAGAGATTTAGATGCAAAAATGACAAATATATATATTCATTGACAAAAGGTATGTACCAAGAAGTTGTTGTTGGAATGTAATTAAACTTTGTATATGTGTGAATGTAATGATGATGTATGTAAATGGAAGGATACACTTATTGTGGGCCCCCTCTAGTCTGGATAGAAGATGAGATAAGGTTGGACATGGAGGAAGGTTCTGTATAGTATCCTGTGGCACATTTGCCCACAGATATTATAGCTGGACCTATAGATCCTGCACACTCATAGGTTGCCGAAGCTGGAGTCGCAGCAGGTCCCTTAATCCATGGAAGTATTCCAATCTGACAGACATTTCTGGGAAACCCTTGGGAAAATGCAACTTGGAAGCCCTGCCTTGAGAGGCAACATATGTAGCCCTAGTATCACTACTAGGGATGACCAATTGTCATATCTGATGACTATCATCACACCAGCAATCACTCTAAAGCAAAGGCTGGATTGAAACCCTTACCATGAAGCCTCTATACTCAAAACTGACCATTGTCGGATCCCAAAAAGAGCCCTCTCTAAAAATGATACGCTTACAGTCCGGAGCAGTCCAGGTTTCTTGTTCACAACACTAATGCAAACAAAGGTGACAGTGACTGACTGTCAATAACAGGAAATGTAATGCGTGCCATAAGACCAAATCTCCTTCTAAGTACCTGAAAACGGTCTGGGCAGAGACAGGCATGTGTAATGAAGGTGCCATCTGTGTCCGGATGGTGGACAATAAAATTGTGGGAGCTGCTCAAATGATACTCTCTACTGGTGGTCTGTCTGGGCCATCTGGAGCCTCTTCACCATGTGTGCATGCCCTCACATAATCACTACTCTCAACACCACCTAACAGCTAGTTCAGAATGGCCTAGACGTTACACAATTCTTTTAAATGATGATCCTGTTTCACTCAATCCAATGATGCACCCACTTTTAAAAGTTTTCAGTTGAGCAAAACATCTTAATGCATTTTAGAGGCAAGTCTAGTAGGTAATGATCTCTCACCAAGATTTACATTACCCAAAAGTAGCCTCTGAGAGCCTTTTATGGGGCAGCAGGTGACCACACCTGTAAATCATTTACATATCTGGCTGAGACATAACTGCATGCTGAGTTTTTGCAGTAATCCTACATCTCTATCTGGGTGCATTTTTTTAAATGAATATATATACAGTGGATATAACAAGTCTACACACCCCTGTTAAAATGCCAGGTTTCTGTGATGTAAAAAGATGAGACAAAGGCAGGGGCGTCGTTAGGTCAAAACATTCGGGGCTTGAGCCCTGGATGTTTTGATCAGTGCCCCGAATGTTATGCTGGCAGGCAGTCATTTCCACACAATCTTTTGTACAGCCCGGAGCCCGACTCCGCCCACTCATGTGACTGATCACATGCTCCTGACATCATGAAAGGGCCTTCTGCCCACTAGTAACTATCAACTCCTGCCTGAGGTAGGACATGTGAATGGAGCATTTCTAGGTGCATGTTTTGGCTGTATTCTGCCCCCTGCCCTGTACTGTACCCCCTATGCTGCACTGTGTGTGCCTCCTGCCCTGTACTGTACCCCCCCATGCTGTACTGTGTATACCCCCTGCCCTGTACTGTACCACATATGCTGTATTTTGCCTCCTGCCCTGTACTGTACCCCCCATGCTGTACTGTGTATACCCCCTGCCCTGTACTGTACCACATATGCTGTATTTTGCCCCCTGCCCTGTACTGTGCACCCCATGCTGTATTCTGCCCCCCCTGCCCTATGCTGCACTGTGTGTGCCTCCTGTACTGTACCCCCTATAATGCACTGTGCCCCCTATGCTGCACTGTGTGCCCCCTGCCTTATACTGTACCTCCTATAATGCACTGTGCCCCCTATGCTGCACTGTGTGCCCCCTGCCTTATACTGTACCTCCTATAATGCACTGTGCCCCCTATGCTGCACTGTGTGTGCCCCCTGCCCTTTAGTGTGCCACCTATGCTGCACTGTGTGCCCCCTGCCTTATACTGTACCCCCTATAATGCACTGTGCCCCCTATGCTGCACTGTGTGTGCCCCTGCCCTGTATTGCGCCTGCTATGCTGTACTGTACCCCCTGCCCTTTAGTGTGCCCCCTATGCTGCATTGTACCCCTATGCTGTACTGTGCGTCCCCCCTTGCCCTGTACTGTACCCCCTATACTATACTGTGCCCTGTACATTGCAACCTCCCTTCTCTGTCTCTAGTGCTTGCCACTTGGCACTGTCATGGCACACTAAGGACGGTTTTACATCACGTTTTGCCATTCGTCTAATGCAGGGGTAGGCAACCTACGGCACTCCAGCTGTTGTGAAACTACAACTCCCAGCAGGCATTATTGCTCTGCTCTTCTCATAACTCCCATAGAAATTAATGGAACATGCTGGGAATTGTGGTTTCGCAAAAGCTGGAGTGCCGAAGGTTGCTGACCCCTGGTAATGTATACATAAAATGTATGTTAACAGGTGACTCAGACTGACACCATCAAAAAAAATGATACGTTAATGTATAATTTATTTATTTTTTTTAACAGACTTTGCAGAATACAAAGCTATGTGTGCTGTGCTTTTGTATCCCATTTTCCAACGTAAACATTGAACGGATGGCAAAAATGTGATGTGAACTCTCCCTTACATATGCACATATAGGATGCCAGGATAGTCATGGAGGGGGGGGGGGGGCCCATACAAAATTTTGCTGTGGGGCCCAGTCAGTTCTAGCTACGCCCCTGGCTGGCAGGGTCGGCCGCTCTGACTCTCCTGCGCTGCACAGCCCCGTCATCCTAATCCGTGTCCTGCAGTAACTGAACTTTAAAACAGCGCTTATGATCACATTACTATCTTACACACTCAGCTCCGGAAACATGCAGTGCTGGTGGCGCTCGCTTACTGACGTCACGCGTGTGACGTCAGTGAGTTAGCGCCGCCCGCACTGCCTGTTACTGGAGCTGAGTGTCAAAGTCAAGATAGTAATGAGATGTGGGCTGATTTAAAGTTAAGTTACTGCAGGATACGGATTACTGAGGGGATGATCTGTTGGGTTGCCCAGAAGGCTAGGCCCTTCACAGTAGTTATTAACCCGTTTCAGCAGTCCTCCATTCACTGAAGGGGGGACTGCTGAAAGGGCTTAATAACTACTGTGAAGGGAGGACTGCTGAAAGGGGTTAATAACTACTGTGAAGGAGGGGACTGCTGAAAGGGGTTAATAACTACTGTGAAGGGAGGACTGCTGAAAGGGGTTAATAACTACTGTGAAGGGAGGACTGCTGAAAGGGCTTAATAACTACTGTGAAGGGAGGACTGCTGAAAGGGGTTAATAACTACTGTGAAGGCCCATGGGGCGTGGCTTCATGGGGTGGGGGCGTGGCTTCCCAGGGGCGTGATACAATGGGCTTGTGCCCCGGATGTTTTCAGACCCTAGCAACGCCCCTGGACAAAGGTAAATCATTTCAGAACTTTTTCCAACTTTAATGTGACCTTCAAACTGTACAGCTCATTCGAAAAACAAACTGAAATCTTTTAGGTAGAGAGAAGAAAAAATATAAAAATAAAATAATATAGTTGTATAAGTGGGCACACCCTTAAACTAATACTTTGTTGAAGCACCTTTTGATTTTTTTTTTACAGCACTCAGTCTTTTGGGGTATGAGTCTATCAGCATGGCACATTTTGACTTGGCAAAATTTGCCCACTCCAAATCTGTCAGATTGCGAGGGCATCTCCTGTGCACAGCCCTCTTCAGATCACCCCACAGATTTTCAATCGGACTCAGTTCTTCTTCTGGTAAAGCCATTCTTTTGTTGATTTGGATGTATGCTTTGGGTCGTTGTCATGCTGACAGATGAAGCTCCTCTTCATGTTCAGCTTTCTAGCAGAAGCCTGAAGGTGTTGTGCCAATATTGACTGGTATTTGGAACTTTTCATAATTCCCTCAAGCTTAACTAAGGCCCCAGTTCCAGCTGAAGAAAAACAGCCCCAACGCATAATGCTGCCACCACCATGCTTCACTGTGGGTATGGTGTTCTTTTAGTGATGTGCAGTGTTGTTTTTGCGTCAAACATATTTTTTTTGAAATTATGGCCAAAAAGTTCAACCTTGGTTTCATCAGACCATAACACATTTTCCCACATGCTTTTAGGAGACTTCAGATGTGTTTTTGAAAAATGTAGCCTTTCTTCAATGTTTTTCTTTGTAAGAAAATGCTTTCGTCTTGCCACTCTACCACATACGTAGCCCAGACATATGAAGAATACAGGAGATTGTTGTCACATGTACCACACAGCCAGTACTTGCCAGATATTCCTGTAGCTCCTTTAATGTTGCTGTAGGCCTCTTGGTAGCCTCCCAGACCAGTTTGCTTCTCCTCTTTTCATCAATTTTGGAGGGACGTCAAATGCTTGGTAATGTCACTGTTGTGCCATATTTTCTCCACTTGATGATGACTGTCTTCACTGTGTTCCATGGTATATCTAATGCCTTGGAAATTCTTTTGTACCCTTCTCCTGACTGATACCTTTTAACAATGAGATCCCTCTGATGCTTTGGAAGTTCTCTGTGGACCATGGCTTTTGCTGTGGGATGCCACTAAGAAAATTTCAGGAAAGACCAACTAGAGCAGCTGAACTTTATTTGGGGTTAATTAATCAAAGGCACTTTAAATGATGGCAGGTGTATGCTGACTCCTATTTAACATGATTTTAAATGTGATTGCTTAATTATGAACACAGCTACATCCCCAGTTATAAGAGGGTGTGCACACTTATTCAACAACATTATTTTAGTTTTTTATATTTTCTTCCCTTCACCTAAAAGATTTTAGTTTGTTTTTCAATTGAGTGGTACAGTTTAACAGGGGTGTGTAGACTTTTTATATTTACTGTGTATGTGTATATATATATATATATATATATATATATATGTTAGAGATGAGGCAATTGATTGTTTAGAACTGATTCATCTCATCAGCAGGACTGCTTCACCTGTGAGGTACTGTACATGGTGAAGAAGCACCCACATACTGCTAGATTAACAGGGCTGGACACTTAGTCCGGTCTTGACAATTTCCTCCCTGTGCTGCTGCTCCTATTAAGAGAGGCTCTGTATTGGTTTCAGAGCTGCGACTGTGCAGATGCCAATAACAGTTACATTAAAAGTGTGTCTTTTTCCCTTTATTTGCACCTTCTTTTTGAATCACCCAGTATAAATACCCACTAAAAAAGACACATCATACCGTATATTTTTATATGTTATTCCATCTTAAGGTTCTTAGGGATGTAATGTATAATACTTCGGAATCATTTTGCACAATAGGTTTCATTACTGGTAACTTCCATTGTAAGTCGTAAATTAAACAGTAAGGCTTCTAAACACATCTGTCTGTAAGTAACTGCATAGCGGGCCGAATACCATTAACTCATCCAGAGAAAAGGTTTCAGGAACAGCGATGGTGTCTGGGGACAACTTCATTTGGACCCTTCTGATAGACAAAAGATTTCCAAATGCCAAAATTATTGTGCAATATGGACAACCAGCTGTGCTGCGTTAATGTTTCAACTGTTTAATAACTTGAAATAGTCATTTTCTGTCTGTCATGACATTGTTAATAGAAAAGTCATAAAGATGGTCTATTTGTATAAAGAATAATACAATGTCTGGGATGAGTCTTTTTATGTAAAATAAACTGATGGTGGAAATCATGGTTGGAGGGCTGCTGTATATGCAAATTTACATATGAGGAGCTTGACCTTCATCGTAGTCACCCAGAAATTACTGCAAGGTCAGACTACTTAATGAGAAAAATACAATTCTGATTATAGCTTTTTATTGCTTTATTAAATAAGTAATACTTAAATGCATAACTGAATTGATACGATAATACATTTGCATTATATGGGTTTGAAGGGTCAACCAGGCAAACATGTCAAGATGGTATGGTAGGGCAACTTTTCCCCTAAGGCTAATATTTTTTTCTAATAGAAAATTAACAACTTGGTCTTGATCAGCGGGTATCCAGCTCTGCACATTACTATCCGACTATGATGGACACGGTCGGTGAACTCTGGCTGTCTGTTCCTCTCTTGGATCAGGTTGCCCGAGTTTACATTGCATATATGAACTAAAATGTCTTCATGTTGGGTGCTTTCCGAATTTATTAAAAGGGTTGTCTCACTTCAGCAAATAGCATTTATCATGTAGAAAAGGTTAATACAAGGCACTTACTAATGTATTGTTATTATCCATATTGCATTCCTTTGCTGGGTTGATTTATTTTTCCATCACATTATACACTGCTTGTTTTCAGGGGTTATGGCCACCCTGCAATCCATCAGTGGTGGCCGTGCTTGCACATTATAGGAAAAGTGCTGTCTTCTCTGGTGGCTGGGACTGTGGGATTGCGCATAGGCATGCATGCTCAGCAGTTCTGGTCCAAGTCGCATTGATGGCCGTAACCCCTGGAAACAAGCGGTGTATAATATGATAATAATGATATGAAAATGAAAATTGAATCAAGCCAGCAAATATGGACCATCACAATACATTAGTAAGTGCCTTGTATTGACTTTGTCTAATTGCTGAAGTGAGACATCCCTTTAATTAGAGAAGTGGGCCCTTTCAATACAATATGAAAGTTGATTTAAATGGTCAGAGCTTTAACATAATTGCTACATGGATACCTATACTTCATGGCTACTAGAGATGAGCAAATCGAAGCTGACGAAGTGGAATTCGATCTGAATCTCAGGAAATATTACATTCGCAATGAATGCGAATTTCCTCGCGCTTCATGGTAACGAATTGCAATTTTTCCTAAAATGGCAGCTACACATGTGAGGACATGGGGGCAAGGAACTGTGGGAAGGCGGGGTGACCCATGATGCCATGCATGCAGCCAATCAGCAATCAGCCAGCCCTGTGATGTCACAGCCCTATACATGTACCATGGTTAGCACTCCCGCTGTTAACTCAAATTTCTTAACTCATTTAATTATCTTGAGACAAAAGCCATTGAAAAGCAATTAAAGGTGTTTGCTTAGATTAAATAACCAAACTCAGAAATCTCAGAAAAAAGGAGTGCTAACCATGTGACATCTGTAAATACAGCGGCCATCTTAGATTCAGACATTTTCCAGCATTTTGAGTGCAGGGACAGACTTGAGAAGGTGCTAGGGACAGCAATCGGAAAATTCTCATTGTGAAAAAGAAAACTGAAAAAAAATTATTTATAAGTGCAGGGAAAGGATAGGGAGGAATCATTTTACAGCATCTTAGTGCAGGGAGAGACGTCAGAAGGCGATAGAGACAGTGCTAGAAAAGCGATTTACAAGTGCAAGGAAAGGATAGGGAGGAATCATTTTACAGCATCTTATTACAGGGAGAGACGTCAGAAAGCGCTAGGGACAGTGCTGGAAAAGCGATTTACAAGTGCAGGGAAAGATTATTTGGGCATCCAAATAGCCATTATACAGCTCTGTCATTCCAACAATTTGTTCTTGTTATTGGGGTGCAAGTGCTTTGTTGAAAAGCCTTTAGTGGCTTATTTTAGTACAATAGGAAAAATATATACACACTTCACCGTTGCAGTTATTTGTGGTGAAAGCATTTAGTGGACTATTTCAGTACAGAAAGAAAAAAATATATATGCACTTCACTGTTGTAGTTATTTTTGGTGAAAGCGTTTAGTGGCTTATTTCAGTACAAAATAAAAATATATTCCCAGTTCACTTCTGCAGTTATTTGTGGTAAAATTATTTAGTTGCCTATTTCAGTACAAAAAGAAGAATATATACACACTTCACTGTTGCTGTTATTTGTGGTGAATGCATTTAGTGGCTTATTTCGGTACAAAAGGAAAAATGCATACGCACTTTACTGCTGCAGTTATTTGTGGTGAAATTATTTAGTTGCCTATTTCAGTACAAAAAGAAAAATATATACACACTTTACTATTGCTGTTATTTGTGGTGAATGCGTTTAGTGGCCTATTTAAGTACAAAAATAAAAATATATACGCAATTCACTTATGCAGTTATTTTTGGTCAAAGCGTTTAGTGGCCTATTTCATTACAAAAAGCAAAATATATACGCATTTCACTGTTGCAGTTATTTGTGGTGAAAGCGTTTAATGGCCTATTTCAGTACAAAAAGAAAAATATATACGCACTTCACTGTTGCAGTTATTTGTGTCAAAATCATTTAGTGGCCTATTTCAGTACAAAAATAAAAATATATACGCACTTCACTTTTGCAGTTATTTGTGGCGAAATTGTTTAGTGGCCTATTTCAGTACAAAAATAAAAATATATACGCACTTCACTGTTGCAGTTATTTGTGGAGAAAGCATTTAGTTGCCTATTTCAATACAAAAAGAAAAATATATTCTCAGTTCACTTCTGCAGTTATATGTGTTGAAAGCGTTTTGTGGCCTATTTCAGTACAAAAATCAAAATTTATTCTAAGTTCACTTCTTCAGTTATATGTGTTGAAAGCGTTTAGTGGTCTATTTCAGTACAAAAAGAAAAATATATAAGCATTTCACTGTTGCAGTTATTTGTGGTGAAACCTTTTAGTTGCCTATTTTAGTACAGAAAGAAAAATATATATGCACTTCACTGTTAGAGTTATTTGTGTTGAAAGCATGGCCTATTTCAGTACAAAGATAAAAATATATCCTCAGTTCACTTCTGCAGTTATATGCGTTGAAAGAATTTAGTGGCCTATTTCAGTACAAAAATATAAATACATTTTCAGTTCACTTCTGCAGTAATATGTGTTGAAAGCGTTTAGTGGCCTACTTCAGTACAAAAATATAAATACATTCTCAGTTCACTCCTGCAGTAATATGTGTTGAAAGCATTTAGTGGCCTATTTCAGTCCAAAAAGAAATATATTTTTGTCGTTTTTAGGGGTGTTAATTTGCTTTAAATTTATATAGTTCAGCTAAAAGTATGCCAGACAGAGAAGTGCCAGGCCATGCAAAGAGGAGTGGCAGATGCATAAATGTTTCTGGCGCAGACAGAGGTTGCAGCAGAGTAAGGGGGCATGGCAGCAGGAGTCGCAGTGAGAGGCCTGAGCTCCCGGTGTCATCTAGCGGTCGTGTCTTGACCAGCAACCCTGCGGTTCTTGATTAGTTAACTTGGTCATCCACTTCATCCCAAGTGACATCAGACACCCCCAGCCAACAGTCGGTGGGTTCGTCAGACGCAACACTTACTTGGCATGGCCCGGCAGCAGGCCCTGTGCCCTCACCTGTCCTCAACCTGCCTCTGTCCTTTCCTCCACTAGGCGGGCAATAAGTGTTGAGGGGAGTGGCGTGGGAGCTGGTGTTGCTAGCGGTCAGGCTCCTGACCCAGAGACGGTGGAGGAGGACATCAGTGACGTGCAGACAGTACTCGATGATGATGATGTAGCTGATCACACTTGGGACCCGGGTAACGAAGGGGCTTCATTTTTTTTCCTTTTCTTTAAATAATCATGTAATATTATAAATTCCGGTGTCTCCATGATAAATCTGATAAATCTGCAGCATGGGGGCACTGTGTGGCTTCTACACACTTTCAAAATAATCCTTCAGCGGGGTGAATAGATGCCGGATGGCGGGACGCTCCATAACCCTCCCAGGAGCTTTTGTCAGGAGCAGCGGTTCATTTCTGAGACTTCCTTATAGTGCGGGGGGAATCCGAAGACCCTCTCCATCTCCGTGCACCACAGGATGTCCTCCTTCCCATCCATGGTGACTTTGAACTCATGATGTTTTCCCTGACGAAGAGACCAGGGGTTGGTAGTTATGGTTTGAATCTTGATGAACTTCACTACTCTTCAGGGCTACAAACAATCTTGAAGCTATGTCTTCTCATTGTCTGTAGCTACTAGAGGCCTGTTCATGCCAGGCAGTTTCCCCAAGAAGTATCTGGCTCTATGAGCAGCCGATACCGCACTTGCATCAATCTTGACAGGATTCGTCTCCAGTTGGAGAGAAATTGTTCTTTGGAATGCTTTCTCCATCACAACCATGTCATCGAATAACCAGAAGACTGGACGATTCACCACTGTCTTATGCAACACAATTTTTTTTTAAATTAAATGTATTAAATATTTAATATTAAATGGAACCAAAATCTATTAAAATTATAAGAAACTAAACTTAAATTCACCAATATATTATCCCAATCTGTGATGGAAATTCCCGGACAATCAATTTGCCAAGCTTTTTGTGCAGGACAACGCATTATTAAATCGTGCATAGCCGAAGTGGCCTCTTCATGGTGCTGCCACCTCCACATTTTGTCGTTGAGCCACCCTGTGGCCTCCTCATGCTTCTGCCGCCTCCACAATCTCTCATTGTTGTGCTACTCTGTGGCCTCCTCATGCTGCTGCTACCTCCACAATCTCTCATCGTAATGCCACTCTGTGGCCTCCTCATGCTGCTTCCACCTCCACACTCTGTCATTAGGCCACTCTGTGGTATCCTCATGCTGCCGCCACCTCCAGACTCTGTCATTGTGCCACTCTGTGTCCTCCTGATGCTGCAGCCACCTCCAGACTCTCTCATTATGCCATACTGTGGCCTTCTCCTGATGCTGCCAACTCCAGACTCTGTCATTGTGCCACTCGGTGGCTTCCTCATACTGCTGTCAGATCTAGACTCTGTCATTGTGCCACTCTGTGGTCTCCTCATGCTGCTTCCACCTCACTACTATGTCATAGGTCCACTCTGTGGACTTCTTATGCTGTTCCCACCCTCCCAACATCATGACTGGGCCACTATTTTGCCTTTCGGCCTGGCTGACATAATCATTTATTTGACCCTTCTTCTGATCTGTCAAAAGGAAGGAAAAATGAGACGCTCAATGGATCCTGTCTGTGTAGCAGCTGTAAGGCCTGTATGGTCCCATCAGAATTGGCTTGTGATTTGGTTGCCAAAAGCAGGAGTGGTTACAAAACACAGAAGACTTGCAAATATTCAGTTCATGTGTCATCTCTGTTTTAGATCCACTCTTGTTTTTTTGGCATTAGCAATACTCATGGATTATTGGGCAAATGCTGAAGTAGTGAAGGTGTATGCTCCACAGACAGGTTCCGTTTTTTGTGAGTTATTGTTGTGCTGGATCAGAGGCAGGGCAAATTAATCAGTGACACCAACACAAACTTACTGCTGACACCCTCTCCACTCTGTCAGGGGGCTCTACTTGCATAAGCGTTTAATAGAACAGGTTCTGTAGACATCTATGTGGAATCAGCTGACGACGGTGTAAAAGGAGTGTGCTTCTTCTTGGCACTAATATTGACCTGTAAGGCTAAGTTCATACTTGAGTTATTTGGTCAGTTTTGGCCCCATGATTGCCCAAATAATTGAAGTGTTCAGTGATTCTAAGAGCGACGCCTGTCATCTGCATGTCCTATGGACTCACAGTATTATTTCACTACCAAAGCAGACTCCCCATGCATGTTACTGCAAGGCACAGTGTTTTACACCACTATAAAGGCTCTCTGTAGCCATTTTTTTTAACGTAATTTGTTGCAAATTTATTTGAATCAAACAAAATTTTCCCCCCAATTTTTTACAAGTTCGCGAAATCGGCAAATCAATTTTTTTAAAAATTTGCCTTATCTCTAATTTCTAAAGTTTTATATTTATATATTTTTTTTTATTTGGTTGCTTTTTTTACTTTTGCATTTCTAGAAAACTTTGCATTCTATTAGTCATTGCTGTTTCTAAAGAATAAGATGCAATTATAAAAATACGTACAACATATACATAAAGCCAGAAAGTTCCTGAAACAGTCATGTCTCTGGCACTTTGAAGAAGCCTTGTATATGTGCAACTAGAACTGTCCCACCTTACAAAGCCATAGTGGCTGTTGTGTATATGGTTAAAAACAGTTTTACCTTCTCTTACCAAAGTTCCTTTGCTTTAACCTTGTCAAGTTTGCCAACATTATAAAATACAGAGTAAAGTGATCTTCAGATAAACTCAATGCAATGCTATATTGCCCTTCATACAGAGTGTAAAGGATACACATTTTAGCAATATCAGTTCTTGCTTTTCTTATTTGGTTAACCCATATGTTTGAATCATTCCTATTAACCTTGGCTAAGATAAGTAGAAAGTAGACTTAAACTCTTGAATTCTTCATGAAACACCTCATGTACATTTTCAGTGGTTACTTTATCAACTGGCAATGACCCTGTAAAGTGCTCTTGGATCTAATCACGCTCACAAGGAAAATATTAAACAAGTTCTCATTCCTTCAGTGTTGCTTGTAATAAAAGGACTAAATAACATTTTCATTGTTTCTAGGGTTTTCAGTTGATATTTAATCAAAAAACTACTAAACATAATGCTATCTATTGTTGTTGGGAAGGAGCCATGGGAAACTGGGGAGAGGCTGACCATAGACTGGATGACAGAAAGTCCAGAAAAATATCTGTTCCCATGGTCTCCTCATATGATCTAGCTCAGAACCAAAAATTCCCTGGTGTAGAATAAACTACTCACAAAAAGTTAGGGATATTTGGCTTTCGGGTCAAATTTATGGAAAATGTAAAAAGTTTACACTACAATGATATTATGTCATGAAAGTAGGGCATTTAAGTAGGAACATGCAGTGGTGATTTCCTCATCTCAAACCATTTATTGAAACAAAAGCCAACAACAGTGGTAGGTATACCCCTACAAAAAAAAAAATCAATGTCTCAATAACTTATCATGTGGCCTTGAGCAACAATTACAACTTGACAACAATTTATTATGCTGTTCACAAGTCGACTCATTGTCTGCTGAGGCATGGCTTCCCACTCTTATTGAAGGGCGGCCCTCGGGTCATTGATGTTTTGAGGTACAGAGTTACAAGCCTCTACACAGCGACTCAGCTGATTCCATAGATTTTCAATGGGATTCAGGTCTGGAGAAAGTGCAGGCCCCTCCATTTGAGGTACCCCAGTTTCCAGCAGCAGTTCTTGAATGATGCGACCTCGATGAGCTGGCACATTGTTGTCCATGAAGATGAAATTAGGCTTGTGTTGTTCATGCAAAGGCACACTGCATTAATTATGTTATTCAAGTAGTATGCACCATTCACAAAGTGTAGGACAGTTCTGTATTGACTAGACACACCTGCCCAATCTGTAACACCTACACCAAAGGCTGGTCCACTTGTCCCACGTAAATGCTCCCTGGCCCAAGCAAGATGTTTGTGCCTGGTGGTGTGGTCAGGTAGCCTTGCAGGTCATCTATCACACAGACCACGCTGATGTAAACGGCTTCGAATTGTCTGACGTGACACTTGGGTGCCTCTCATCTCCCTTAAATGTGCCTGGAGTTGTGTGGCATTCATCATCCATTTCCATCTCTCTGTATCTCTGTTACAACCTGCTGATGACACTCTGTGACACTCTAAGCTCTGTGGCTACTTCCATCTGAGAACATCCTGCTTGAAGCCTCTGAATGGCGAGGTACTATTGATCAATTGTTTGGTGTCGTCTTGATGTCAAAATGTGAACAGCATGATGAGGAGGACTGTTTAAATACCAATTCTAATTGAACCAGGAAATTTATAGGGTGATTCATGGATCAAACACCTGTTGTGAAATTTGCCGTTAAGCTCCTTGTTAGAGAACAGCAAGTTGTGCAAAAAGTACTGAAACACTGAACAGTTGGACATGTGAATTTAAAAGTTTAGAGAAGGTTACATGCAGTTCACCTGTAAAGGTTAGAGTGCATTTTAGGTTTATTCAGAAATTTCACCCACAAGCCAAATATCGCTAACCTTTTGTGAGTAGTGTGTATGTTGCATACTCAGGCTTCCTTTCCATCTGCTTTGGTGTTCCATTTCAGATCCCATCAAAATGTATATGCAACATCTTGCACCACACTATAGATAATTTTCTATCACTTACAAAAGTCCCTGCTCACTATGTAACATTTTTGAAGTGTTGAAAGAAACTAAGTGCAAAGATGAAACCCATACAATGACAGAGAGAACATACTAACTCCACATGCAGTTGTGGTCCTTAGTTGGATTTGAACCAACGCAACTGTGCTAAACACAGTCTTGAAAACTAATGTGACTATTGCAGACTGCCAAATGTTTCCAACACTGAAAAGTAGAATCCACAGTTCAGTTTATGCCCACATAATACTTGGCTGCTCTAGACTGCTGATGTTAATACAAGATGTGCTACTGTATGTAGTGAGAGTTATGTTATACTTATCAAATCCTGGAATCCTCAGAGCACTCATTAATACACCAAACATCCAGGTGAAATTGAACCCATTTAGCAAGTTGTGATCCCTTGAAATGGCAATGAATCTTTTTGGCAGTGACAGGCAGTGACGGATGGTATAGCATTCATCATCGAGAGTTTTTGTTAATATGATAACTTTTTAGAATCTGGATTCCAGCAGCTCTTTGATTTGTTAACACTGTTTAAGTCATTAGGCTAGCACTTATGAAAACACTGCTAATGTCCATTCAAGTAATTCCACATGGAGAACTACCATGCACATGTGCAGTAACAGTTATGAGTGGAGCCAGTCTGCCTAAATATATAAGTCAGCATTGTCAATAAAATGCCAAAAGGCTCAGTAGAAGCAGTGATATAGTTACATTCTGACCTCAAATGATACAGGAGGTATTGTTGGATTATCAGGCAGGATTTCATAATGCAGTAAAGAAGAAAATAAACCTGGGTCATATTTCAATCTTCAATGTGATGTTATCACTGTGGCTTTTTTAATGAGGAGTTTAGCATTGTTAACCCCTTAATGTATAATGCCTTCATGTAATCCCTCAGATGCCACTCACAATAGTGGAAGGGGTCAAAATCACAGAGCTCCAATTATTTGTCATGGCATCCTGGGGCCTTGTCAAGGTTCCCATGCCTGTCATAGCGAGCTGCCTGAAAAGCTCTGCTGAGACACAGCTTCATAGACAGCTTGTCAGAGTCCAATATACTGCTAATAGTCCTCTATTGAAGACTATGAAACAAGCAATCAGAACATCGCATGTTCAAGTCCACTAAAGGGACTAAAAACTACAGTGTACAAATTTAAAAGAAAAACCCCAAAATCTAAAAAATTCTAATCACTACCCTTTCTCAATTTTACATAGAAAAAGAAATAATAAAAAATAGACACTACAGGTATTGCCGTGTTCAAAAATGTCTAAACAAAAACATTTTTGGGTCACATTCCCCCCCAAAAATGGAATAAAAAGTAAGCATACATACCCCAAAATGATACTAATAACAACTACAGTTCGCCCTGCAAAAATACAGCTCTGTAGACAGAAATATAAAAAAAGTTCTGGATGTCAGGAAATGGTGATGCAAAGATTTTTTTTTCAAAGGTTTTATTTAAATCTTTTTAAATATGTAAAACATAATATAAACTATAAAAATTTTGTATACCATAGTCATACTGACCCTCTGAATAAAGACATAATGCCATTTTTAGCGCACAATCTAAAAATCCTTGGAATTGTTTTTGTCTTTAGTTTCACCCCACAAATATTTTTTTACTGTTTTCCAATACAAGATATGATAAATTAAATGTTGCCAGTAAAAAAAACTAAACTTTTACTGCAAAAAATATGTGTACAAAAAAAGATTAAAAATAAAGATTAAAAACAAAAATGCATAAACAATTGGCCCAGCTCTTAGGGAGTTAAAAGGATTTTCCAGGATTACTATGATATTTAACAGATATGCTAAGATATACCAATGCTTTTTTTTTCTTCCTGATTTGGGAAACTGTGACCTGTTTTCATCATTGAAAGATATCACACTAGTTTGTTTCTATCCTGTATGCACTTCCTCATGTATTCAACCAAACCCATGATGCACTTCTCCAGCCTCACCACTAACCAGCTGTAACGGTCACGTACACACACACACAGGGGGGAGGATAGTGACCACTGCGCTCCACCCTCACCCCTGGCCCTGCCTACTTGCCTCACGAGTCCTGACGACAGGGGACAACTGGACAGCAGTCCCTAACTTAGAATACGTGCGGGAAGGACAGACAAGACAAATAACGGATAGTGAACGGACCGGGTCAAAACCAAGAGGACAACGCAGTACAGAGGGATAAGAAAAGAAAGGTCAGGAGAAGCCGGGGTCAAAAATACCAGTAGAGTCGAGAAGTACCAAAGGAGTCCGCAAAGAATAGTCAGGTGGAAGCCGAGGTCAATATACCAGGAAGGATGTGCAGTACAGGAGGAGCAGGCAAAGGATTGTCAGGGAACAGGATCAGGTAAGTACACAGGTATCCAACAACTGCCAGGAACCTAAATTAAAAGGCAACCTGTGGCCAGCAGGCTGCCTGTATTTATAGTGGGGAGTGAGGATCATGTGATGTGGCCAGCGTCACATGACCAACAGATCGACCAGTCGAGCACCGAGTGATCAGCTCGGCGCTCAAGGCAGACCTAGGAGCAGGGAGCCTCCCAGCTAGCAAAGCTGCCCTGGGAATGAGGTCAAACACAGATCCTCACTCCCGAAGCTAAGCAGCAGGTCTGCGGCTGATGGGAGACCGAGTGCGCCTTCGGCACCCCGTTACAGTACCTCCCCTTTTACGAGGGGCCACTGGACCCAAGACTTCAGACGATGGCCTTTCAGGGTGTTCTAAATGAAATTTTCAAACAAGTCTAGGAGCATGAACCTCCCTGGCAGGTACCCAAGATCTCTCTTCAGGTCCATACCCCTTCCAGTGAATCAAGTACTGCAAGGAATTACGCACCTTCCTGACATCCACTATTTTAGACACCACATACTCAACAGCATCATTAACAAGAACCGGCAGAGGCGAGGCTTTCGATGGTACTACCGGTTCAAGATATTTTTTAAGTAGAGATTTATGGAACACATTATGAATGTGGAATGACTCGGCAAGCTCCAACCTAAATGATACCTGGTTAATCACCTCCGTGATCTTATATGGTCCAATAAAACGAGGAGCAAACTTTTTAGAATCTACCTTAAGAGAGAGATTCTTGGAGGACAACCATACCTTATCCCCAACCTGAAAATTCACCCCCTGAACGTCTTCTATCGGCCTTGAGTTTCTGAGAACTTTGAGCCTTTTCTAAGTTCGATTGAACCCGGGCCCAAACTCTGCACAGTTTAGAGGAGAGCCTATCTGCCTCAGGGTTAGAGGAGGAGACGGATGACCCAGAATGAAAACGGGGATGGAAACCATGGTTACAAAAGAAAGGTGAAACCCCAGCAGAAGAATTGACACGGTTATTTAAAGCAAATTCAGCCAATGGAAGAAATTTCACCCATAATTGCTGGTCATCAGCAACATACAACCTCAAGAATTGTTCCACAGACTGATTAAGGCCCATTACTCTCAGGGTGGTAGGCAGAGGAAAAAGTCTATGAAATTTGTCATTTTTGACAAAAGGCCCTCCAGAATTCGGACACAAACTGCACACCCCTGTCAGAAACAATATTTTCCGGGATACCATGCAATCGAACAATTTATTTCACAAAAATAGACGCCAGGGTTTTGGCATTCGGGAGTTTAGACAGGGGAATGAAATGGACCATCTTGCTAAACCTATCGACCACTACCCAAACTACAGTCTTACCCTCCACCGGCGGTAGGTCACTTATAAAGTCCATCGAGATATGGGACCAGGGTCTACTGGGAATGGGTAGGGGTCGTAGGTTACCAGCAGGGCGAGTCCTAGGTGTCTTGGACCTGGCACAAACCTCACAGGCTGACACGTAGGACTTGACATCCCTAGTTAGAGTGGGCCACCAATAAGATCTAGAAACCAGATCCTTAGTGCCCTCAACACCCGGATGTCCACAAAAGGCAGAATCGTGACACTCACCCAACTGCAGGAGACGAAATTGTACGGGAACAAACAACTTATCTGTTGGGGTGGATACCGGTGCCAGATGTTGTTCAGACCTAATGCGAGCCAAGATATCCTGGGTTAGAGTTGCTTTGAAGATTTTTGCTGGTAGGATGGATTCAGGTGGTACCTCAGTAGGTTGAAAAGCATGGAAGCTCCGAGATAATGCGTCCGCCTTCACATTTTTACTTCCCGGCCTGAACGTAATGGAAAAATCAAAACGAGTAAAAAACAGAGCCCATCTGGCTTGACAGGGATTCAACCTCTTAGCAGACTCGAGAAACATAAGGTTTTTATGGTCAGTGACAACAGTTACACAATGCCTTGCCCCCTTCCAGAAAATGCCTCCACTCCTCAAATGCCCATTTAATGGGCAGCAGCTCCCTATTCCCTATGTCGTAGTTTCTCTCAGTGGGAGAGAATTTCCTGGAGAAGAAGGCACATGGTCTCAGGTTAGTGAGGCTAGCAGGACCTTGTGAAAGGACTGCTCCTGCGCCGTCCTCGGACGCATCCACCTCCACAATAAAAGGTCTCTCCTGATCAGGCTGGATTAGAAAGGGAGCGCTACTGAATGCCTTTTTTAATTTTTCAAATGAAGAAATGGCCTCAGTAGACCAATTCTCCAAATCGGCCCCTTTCTTAGTAAGGTCGATCAACGGTTTAGCAATTATGGAAAAATTCATAATAAATTTACGATAGTAATTGGCGAAACCTAAGAACCGTTGTAAGGCCTTTAAGGATGAAGGTCTTACCCATTCCTTAATTGCTAGTACCTTACCAGGATCCATCTTGAAGGCGTGAGGAGTCAGAACATGCCCTAGAAACAGAATCTCCTGAACACCAAAGACACATTTCTCTTGCTTAGCGGATAGCTGATTTTCCCTTAACACCTGTAATACTTGTTTAACATGAGACACATGGGATTCGAAGTCAGGAGAGAATATCAAAATGTTGTCAAGATAGACAATAACAAATTTGCCTAAGAACTCCCTAAGAATGTAATTCATGAAGTTTTGGAACACAGCTGGGGCATTGCTGAGTCCAAAAGGCATCACCTGATATTCAAAGTGTCCTGCCGGTGTATTGAACGCCGTCTTCCATTCGTCTCCCTCCTTGATTCGGATTAGATTGTATGCCCCTTTCAGGTCAATCTTGGAAAACCAGGTTGCCCCCAGAACCTGGTTAAATAAATCTGGAATCAATGGGAGGGAGTATCTATTCTGGACAGTGATTTTATTTAATCTCCAGTAATCGATACATGGGCTAAGACCACCATCTTTTTTCTTAACGAAGAAAAACCCCGCCCCCATAGGAGAGACAGAAAGTCTAATATGCCCTTTGCCAAGGCTCTCCTTAATATAATCTTCCATGGCCTTGCGTTCAGGCTTAGAAAGATTATAAATTCGCCCCTCAGGAAACTTGTTCCCCTCTACTAGCTCTATAGTACAATCATAAGGTCTATGGGGAGGTAGAACCTCCGGGGTTGGTGATGAGAATACATCAGAATATTCCCTAATAACAGTGGGTAAAGTATCAGACTTTACTGAGACCCCAGCCTGTACCCCGGACAAGCACGAGTCACACTTAGGCCCCCATCTCACCAACTCCCCCTTGGACCAATCTATAGTGGGGTTATGTAGTCGGAGCCAAGGCAAACCTAGTACCACCTCAACCGGTAGGTTCTCCAGGACAAAAAGGGAACATCTCTCTGAGTGGCACACACCCACGGTTAGAGAAATCTCTGAGGTACATGAGCTCACCATACCACCAATAAGAGGAGTAGCATCAATAGCCATGACATGGATATGAGTTGGTAAATCAAACATTGGAATACCCAATCTTACAGCATACTCAGAGTCAATAAAGCTGGCCGCTGAGCCAGAATCAATAAAGGCCTTACCCGGCCATTTATCTACCCCCAGAGAAATCGTAATGGGTACCAAAAGCTTATATTTAGAAAAATCAGGGTGTACCTGGTCTTTAGGTTGTCTTGCCTTAGGAGAACAGAAAGGACCTTCTTAGGACACTGGTTGATCCAATGGTCAGGATCTCCACAGTAAAAACATTCTCCATGCCTGCGGCGAAGATTCCCTCGGGTCATGCCAACCTGCATGGGTTCCTCGGTGGAGACCTCAGAATTGTCTCTGGGATAGGCCTCTGGCTGGACCACCATCTGGGAAGAGAACTGTCATTTCTGTCGTCTCTCTCTAACCCGTCGGTCAAGTCGGACAACAAGGGTCATCATCTCCTCTAAGGTCTCTGGAAGTTGATAACTGACCAGAAGATCCTTTAAATTATCAGACAGACCTGACCTGAACGGATTCTTCAGGGCTGGTTTGTTCCATCCTAAGGGGACACACCACCTTCTGAATTGGGTGCAATAATCTTCTGCAGGTAGATTGACTGAACCAGTGCCTCTAGAGCCATCTCGGCAACTAGAGTCCTGTCTGGTTCATCATAGAGGGTACCCAGGGCCTGAAAGAACCCCTCCACAGAAGTTAAACAACTGGCGCCAGCAGGTAAAGAGAACACCCAGTCCTGGGGATCACCCTGTAGTCAGGAAATGATAATGCCCACGCGTTGACTCTCGGGGCCAGAGGACGGAAGTAAAGTCTGCAACTCTCCTTAAAAGAGAGAAACTTCTTCCGGTCTCCAGAAAAGGGTTCTGGGAGCTTAATCTGCGGCTCAAAATGCGGACTGGAGGCCTGAGGAGTGGAAGAACCTTGCCCTAACTCAAAAGAACTGAGTTTTTCCCCTAGCTCATGTACCATCTACGTCAAATTAGAGACATGGTCAGTCAGGGTCACCAGAGGATTCATTTAACAGTGGTTATTGGGCCTGTTAATCTGTGACGGTCACGTACACACACACACAGGGGGGAGGATAGTGACCACTGCGCTCCACCCTCACCATTGGCCCTGCCTACTTGCCTCACGAGTCCTGACGACAGGGGACAACTGGACGGCAGTCCCTAACTTAGAATACGTGCGGGAAGGACAGACAAGACAAATAACGGATAGTGAACGGACCGGGTCAAAACCAAGAGGACAACGCAGTACAGAGGGATAAGCAAAGAAAGGTCAGGAGATGCCGGGGTCATAAATACCAGGAGAGTCGAGAAGTACCCAAAGGAGTCCGCAAAGAATAGTCATGTGGAAGCCGAGGTCAATATACCAGGAAGGATGCGCAGTACAGGAGGAGCAGGCAACGGATCGTCAGGGAACAGGATCAGGTAAGTACACAGGTATCCAACAACTGCCAGGAACCTAAATTAAAAGGCAACCTGTGGCCAGCAGGCTGCCTGTATTTATAGTGGGGAGTGAGGATCATGTGACGTGGCCAGCGTCACATGACCGACAGACCAACCAGTCGAGCACCGAGTGATCAGCTCGGCGCTCAATGCAGACCTAGGAGCAGGGAGCCTCCCAGCTAGCAAAGCTGCCCTGGGAACGAGGTCAAACACAGATCCTCGCTCCCGAAGCTAAGCAGCAGGTCTGCAGCTGATGGGAGACCGAGTGCGCCTTCGGCACCCTGTTACACCAGCTAGTTTATAGCTCCTTCCACCCATCTAGTTACATAGACACTCCCCTATCTCTGCCTATAACAACACCCAGCTAGTTTATAGCTCCTTCCACCCATCTAGTTACATAGACAGTACCCTATCTCTCCCCTTAACAACACCAGCTAGTTTATAGCTGCACCCACCAACTAGTTACATACACTCCCCTATCACTGCCACTAACAATGCACAGCTAGTTTATAGCTCCTCCCACCCATCTATTTCCATAGACATTCTCCTATCACTGCCCCTAACACCCAGCTAGTTTATAGCTCCTCCCACCAGATAGTTACAAAGACATTCCCCTATCACTGCCACTTACAACACCAGTTAGTTTATAGCTCCTCCCACCAGTTAGTTATATAGACACTCCTCTACCACTGCCCCTAGCACCCAGCTAGTTTATAACTCCTCCCACCCAGCTATTTACATAGACATTCGCCTATCACTGCCACTAACAACACCAGCTAGTTTATAGCTACTCCCACCAGCTAGTTATATAGACACTCCCCTATCACTGCCTCTGTATGGACATTACATCACAGGAAATAAGAAAAAGCTGCATGGACATAGTCATGTGACCACAGCCCATAGTGGAGGATAGGAGCAATAAAGGTAAAATAAATAAATTACAAAATTATATCTAACTTAACGAATGCTTTAAAAATAAAAATTTGGGAAATGTTTTGCTCCTTCATAGTGGTAGGCATGTTGTATAAATCAAATGAGATGAACCCCTTAGTTAGAGGAGCGGAACAACGAAAAAAAACGGAAGTGCCGGATACAATGGAATCTGTTCAGTTTCACTTTTGGAATACTATTTTGTTACCAGAGAAAAAAGCATGCAAGACTTTTTCGTCCTGCCCTTTTGATGGAATCTGTGACGAGGGCTCTGAATGGCCTAACACAGTACAAAATTCTTGGACATTTAGCAGCCCAAATGAATGCATTCAGTTGAATACAATCTTGTGGACTGCAGCTGTCATTCAATAGTTAAAATCAATCAGTTAAAAACAAATTGCAGTGTAGCCCAGGCCTAAATATTACTATTTTAACATTTGTTGTAAAACACTTAAAAAAAAATATATTTTCTATTAAATCACCCACATTCATAATACAGTCCTGATCATATGTTTAAGACCACTTGGAAAATGGCAAAAAAAAAATCATATTTAGCATGGTCTGATCTTAACAAGGTTCCAAGTAGAGCTTCAACATGCAACAAGAAGAAATGGGAGTGAGACAAAAAAAAATTGAGCATTCAATTTAATGAAAACAACGAATAAACTGAAACAGTCTGTTTTTCAGCTGATCAAAAGTTTAGGACCACACCTCCCAAAAAAAACTAAACCCCCCCCCAAAACAGAAATCCAACTTCCAAACATGAACTCAGTAATAAGTAGCTCCGCCGTTATTGTTTATCACTTCAAAAATTTGTTTCCATGAGGTGAGTGTGAACATTTCTCCAAGTGGTGAAGACGGCCGCATGAAGGCCATCTACTGTCTGGAACTGTTGTCCCTTTTTGTAAACTTCCCTTGCCATCCATCCCCAAAGGTTCTCAATTGGATTTAGATTAGGGGAACACGCAGGAGTTCCATTGTTCCACTGAAGGAAAAAGCACCCCAGACCATTATGGCGCCCCCTCCACTGTGGCGCGTAGAAAACATCTCAGGTGAGATCTGCTTGTCATGCCAGTAACGTTGGAAGCCATCAGGACCATTAAGGTTAAATTTTTTCTCATCAGAGAATAAAACTTTCTTCCAACTTTGAATGTCCCATGTTTGGTGCTCTCTTGCATAGTCCAAACGAGCAGTTCTGTGGCGTTCAAGGAGACGAGGTCTTTGAAGACGTTTTTTGTTTTTGAAGCCCTTTAGTCTCAGATGCCGTCTGATGGTTATGGGGCTGCAGTCAGCACCAATAAGGGCCTTAATTTGGGTCGAGGATCGTCCAGTGTCTTGATGAACAGCCAATTGGATCCTCTGGCTCAGTGCTGATGAATTTTTTGGGGGTCTTCCACTTGACTTTTTTGTTCCATAACCCTCAGGATCATTTAAGAAATTCCAAATGACTGTCTTACTGCGTCCCACCTCAGCAGCGATGGCGCGCTGTCAGAGACCCTGCTTATGCAGTTCAACAACCCGACCACGTTCAAAAAGGGAGAGTTTTTTTGTCTTTGCCATCACAACGTGTGACTACCTGACAGAAAATGACAATGAATCCACATCTTTGCACAGATTTGGTCTTTTAAAGGCATGTGATCCTAAATTTTGGATCAGCTGAAAAACAGCCTGTTTCAGTTTAATCGTTATTTTTAATTAATTGAATGCTCAAAAAATGTTTTGACTCACTCTCATTTCTTCTTGTTGCATGTTGAAGCTCCACTTGGAACCTTGTTAAGATCCAACAATGTAAAATATGATTTTTTGCCATTTTTCAAGTGGTCTTAAATTTTTTATCAGGACTGTACCTTAACAACTAGTAGTTATGTCTTTTTCTCTATTGCATTTGGGACTGCAGTTTTAAAAAACAGGACGGTAGGATAGAAACATGAATGTTCAGTCCAAGGTCAGGACAGGAAGAATAGGTCAGTTCTAAATGTAGGAAACAAGGAAATACTTCCTCACACTAGACAGGAACCATAGGAACTTACTGCTCAGGCAAAGTTGAAGGTAAGAAAGCATAGCACAGTGGTGGCGAACCTTTGGAATGGGTGCCAAAGGTGGCACCCAGAACCCTCTCTGTTGGCACCCACACCCTGGAAAAAGTCTACGGTGTACCAATATGCCTTAGACTTTTCCTGCTATTTATCAGTGCAGGGCACACAATGAACGGCATAGGCAGCACATTGAATGTAGGCAGGCTATTATAACTAAATATTAAATACATGGAAGATATACTATATTGGACTGTAGTATGCAGGTTAAATTGCTGTGTTGGCACTTTGTGATAAATAAGTGGGTCTTTGGTTGCAATTTGGGCACTCGTTCTCTAAAAGGTTCACCATCACTGGCCTAGCATATACAGAAACATGATCTGCCTTTGGCTGAGTGTAAAACTACATATCTTGTACCCAGAGCCAGATGAAGGCTGGTGGATGCTTGGGGCGAAAAATCTGGTGGGAACACAAGAAGTTTTTTTTTTTTGTAGCTTTAGCAGCGGGTACTTCAGTAGGTGTACTCAGTGCATAGCTTTAAAACATTGCTCCTAAAATACTATATATTGTATTATGTATGACATATACAGTGGATATAAAAAGTCTACACACCCCTGTTAAAATGTCAAGATAAATCATTTCAGAACTTTTTCCACCTTTAATGTGACCTATAAACTGTACCACTCAATTGAAAAACAAACTGAAATCTTTTAGGTGGAGGGAAGAAAACAAAAAAAACAAAAAATATTGTTGTTGCATAAGTGTGCACACCCTCTTATAACTGAGGATGTAGCTGTGTTCAGAATTAAGCAATCACATTCAAAATCATGTTAAGTAGGAGTCAGCATACACCTGCCATCATTCAAAGTGCCTCTGATTAACCCCAAATAAAGTTCAGCTGCTCTAGTTGGTCTTTCCTGAAATGTTCTTAGTCGTATTCCACAGCAAAAGCCATGGTCCACAGAGAGCTTCCAAAGCATCAGAGAGATCTCATTGTTAAAAGGTATCAGTCAGGAGAAGGGTACAAAAGAATTTCCAAGGCATTAGATATACCATGGAACACAGTGAAGACAGTCATCATCAAGTGGAAAAAATATGGCACAACAGTGACATTACCAAGAACTTGATGTCCCTTCAAAATTGATGAAAAGACGAGAAGAAAACTGCTCTGGGAGGCTACCAAGAGGCCTACAGCAACATTAAAGGAGCTGCAGGAATATCTAGCAAGTACTGGCTGTGTGGTACATGTGACAACAATCTCCCGTATTCTTCATATGTATGGGCTATGGGGTAGAGTGGCAAGACAAAAGCCTTTACTTACGAAGAAAAACATCTAAGCCAGGCTAAATTTTGCAAACACACACCTGAAGTCTCCCAAAAGCATGTGGGAAAAGGTGTTATGGTCTGATGAAACCAAGGTTGAACTTTTTGGCCATAATTCCAAAAGATATGTTTGATGCAAAAACAACACTACGCATCACCAAAATAACACCATACCCACAGTGAAGCATGGTGGTGGCAGCATTATGATTTTGGGCTGTTTTTGTTCAGCTGGAACTGGGGCCTTAGTTAAGCTTGAGGGAATTATGAACAGTTCCAAATACCAGTCATCAATATTGGCACAAAACCTTCAGGCTTCTGCTAGAAAGCTGAACATGAAGAGGAACTTCATCTTTCAGCATGACAACGACCCAAAGCATACATCCAAATCAACAAATGAATGGCTTTACCGGAAGAAGAATAAAGTTTTGAAATGGGCCAGCCAGAGCCCACACCTGAATCCAAATGAAAATCTGTGGGGTGATCTGAAGAGGGCTGTGCACACAAGATACCCTCGCATTCTGACAGATTTAGAGTGTTTTTGCAAAGAGTGGGCAAATCTTGCCAAGTCAAAATGGGCCATGCTGATGGACTTATATCCAAAAGACTGAGTGCTGTAATAAAATCAAAAGGTGCTTCAACACAGTATTAGTTTAAGGGTGTGCCCACTTATGCAACCATAAATGTGTAAGGTGTCTCATTTGTTTACATCACAGAAACCTGACATTTTTACAGAGGTGTGTAGACTTTTTATATCCACTGTACATGTATACAGTTATATCAGTGACACACACTGGGGGAGATTTACTACAGTTTAAAATGTGTAAAAATTGGGCCAAATATATTAGGTGTCTTGGATGATTGGTCAAGGATACGTTTAATATGCCAAATGCATTAATGTCTAATGTACATGCTCCAGTCGGTCCACAGTCTAGTGTAAATGCTGCAGTCAGTCAGTCAGTCCATAGTGTAGGGGTACATCCACACCGAACTGAAAATACAGCAGAAAAGCCCACTGCAGATTTTGCCATGGATCTGTAGACAAAAAACTGCATTTATTGCATGTGGTTTTGCAGTAAAAATGTCTGTAGATTTAATCCTCTCCATTGCAAAGAGTGAAATCCACAGTAAAGCGTACATTGAAATACTGCAGATTTCAAATTCCCACCACAGGTCAATTTACACAGCAGGTGGATAAGACTCCTTAAATTTCATTAACTTTGCTGGTACTGTACAACCATGCTGATTTTCTGCACGAATTACATGTTGGCAAATCTGCTACTTTTCAGTCATGTGTGGACATAAATAGTGTTGGTCGAGCACCAAAGTGCTTCGGTGCTCGAGTAGAACACCTCAGGAGCACCCATGCACAATGGAAGTCAATGGGAGAACCCGAGCATTAAACCAGGCACCCCCTGCTCTGAAGAGGGGAGGGTGTTTGGTTCACAGGAAAAGGTCAGAAATTGATGGAAACACCACTGAAATGGTTCGGGAACTGCAAGGGGGGATGTCTGGATGCATCTTGGACTCCCAGGTCACTGCTGGGAACGATGTTGTCTGAATAGTACGCCACTTTTACAGACTGACAATAATACTCACAAAACGTATCCTGGCTGATCCACGCCTGATTCATTTTCACAAAGGTCAATCTATTCACATTTTGGGTGGACAGGAGAGTTCTTCTTGGGGTAACTATGGCCTCCGCCACACTAGACACCCGCTCTGATGCCACACTACTGGCTGTGCAGTACAGCGTTTCCAGGCCAAATTCAGCCAGTTGAGGCCACAAATTGAGTTTGGCTGCCCAGTAGTCCAGCGCATCTTCAATGTGGGGTGGCAGGGTGCTGTCCAAGTATGCCACCACCTGCTGGTACAGGGTATACTCTATGTCTAGCTGCTGGTAAGTAGTTTCTTCACTAGGCGGGTAAAAAAAAGCTGCCCGTCAGTGACTCTAGACTCAGGCTGCTGCTGATGGATCTGTAACTGCTCCTACCACCCCATCCCTCCCCAGCAGCCATGTCAGTGGAACGTGAGTGCAGAGGGCCCCCCCGGTAAGACCTGCGAGAGGATGGACGATGGAGCAGATAGGCAGCTGCCAACTGACTTCATGGGATGTCTCTATAGTAGTTCAGTTTGTCCTCCCTCTCAGTGGGTGTAAAAAAGGTCCCCATTTTGGACAGGTTGCCAGGGTCCAACAAGGTGGAGAGCCTAAAGTCATCCCTCTGCCGAATGGTGACAATTCAGCTGTCACTACGCAAGCAAGTGAGCATGTATCCGGCCATTTGTGCAAGTGACTCGGAGGGATTGCCTGCCTCCATCTCCACTGCATACTGCCACCGTGTGTCTGGGTACTCTGCCTCCTCTTCCTCATCACCCTGCAGCTCCTTTGGCTGCTGCTGACACGCATTTAGCTACACATTGCTTGTGCTCCAATGTCCTCCTCCTCCTCCAGTTCAGGGCTCATGTGGCCGTGAGATTGAGGTGCCATGTCTCCAGTCCCCTGACCAGCCAGATTTATTAGCATCTGTTCTAGGACATGAAAAGTGGAATTGCGTTGTTCATCCCATAGTCCTGGCGAAGGACAAATAATGTGGCCTCCTCAAAGGGCCTGAGCAATCAGCAGGTTTAAAGCATGAGCTGCCACTGCCTTAGATCAAAGTTACACAGGGGAGTACTCCTGTCTGCTTGGATCATCAAGAAATAGTTTATGGTTTTTCTCTGTTCGTACAGTCAGTCCATATGGAGGGTGGATTTATAACAGATGGAAATGTCGCATATCAGCCTATGTTAGGGGATGCCGTTCTGCTGCTGCAGCTAAAGGAGGATGTGCTTTGTGGTGTACAAGTGGCTGAAGTGCATGCAAAGTTTCCTGGCCATTTTTAGGATGTCTTACAGATGGGTGGAAGACTTCACAAACCGCTTAACAACACGATTGATCACATGTGCCATGCAGGGCGCATGGCTCAGCCCTCCTTGATGCAGCGCTGACACAATGCTCTTCCTGTTGTCGGTCACCATGGTTCCAATTTTTTGTTTTTGCTGAGAAAGCCAGGATTTGATTTCTTTATGAAGGACCCAGAGCAGTTCCTTCCCTGTGTGACTCCTTTCTCCCAGGCAAACGAGGTGCAGAACAACCTGACACCGCTGTGCCCTGCACATGTGATATGCTGGAGGGGCACTGTGAATTGACCCTGCAGTGGAGCCTGAGGACACAGTGGAGGATGAGGAGGCAGAGGCGGACATTGTCGCAGGACCAACGTCATGAGAACGTGGAGGCGGAAGCGACATCACCTGGCCAAGTTCCTGGTGTGGCTGTGGAGAAACTACATTCGCCCAGTTGGCCGTAAAGGACATATATTGTCCCTGACTGTAGTTACAGCTCCACACGTTGGCACTGCCATGCACTTTGGCACACAACGAAAGGCTCAAGGACTGGCCCAGCTTCTGTTCTACATGTGTGTACAGGGCTGGTACTGCCTATTTGGCAAATAAATGATGGCTTGGGACTCTCCACCTCGGCTTGGCACAAGCCATCAGTTCTCTGAAAGGTGCAGAGTCCACCACTTGGAAAGGGAGGAACTGCAGCACCAGCAACTAGGACAGGATCACGTTCAGCTTCTGCGCCGTTGGATGAATGCACGCATACTGTCGTCTCTTGGCAATCACTTGGGTGATCGATTGCTGACGGAATGACTGGCGAGGAGCAGGAGCAGCAGATGATGGGAAGAATAAACAGCTCCCTTTAGCTGAGGTAGTAGAGCCTTGACTGCCTGAAATAGGGTGCGTGACACTGGGTGTTGTAGGCTGGACCACCACATTGGAGACACGGTTCTCCCAGGCCACTTTATGATAACGCTGCATATGTTGATGCAGGTCTGTAGTGCCAACATTGACACCCTGGCAACGCTTCTCCTTCTGCCCACAGATTCTACATATGGCCTTTTTCACCTCCTCCGGTGTTAACAAAAAACTGCCACACCGCCGAGTAGGTGATTTTACCCTCAACACTAAGCACTGACTGACTGCTACCGCCGCTGCCTCTGTGAACCTGTGCACTGTTATTTCCAGGTGCAGGTATGCTCCTGCGAAGCAGGTGGTCTACTCCAGGCACGATTGACTCCCGACCTCCCACTGCTGTCAGCTCCCAGCTATGCTAGCGACTTGTTGGCTCCACAGGCAAGCTGCCACCCTCTTCTCCCGATGATAATGAAGCTCCTTCGTCACCCAGATCAGATACATCATCATCATCGAGTACTGTCTGCACATCACTGATGTCCTCCTCAACCTTCTCTGGGTCAGGAGCCTGACCGTTCGCAACACCAGCTCCCATGCCACTCTCCTCATCACTACTTGCCCGCCTAGCGGAGGAAGTGGTGGATTTCTCCTCCACATCTTGGTAGGCCAGTAGCTGCTGACTGTCCTCTAGTAGCTCATCCTCACTATATCGTGGAGCTGAGCCCACAGCATACAATACTGAGGGAACAGAAAAGGACAGAGTCAGGTTGAAGACAGGTGAGGGCACAAGGCCTGCTCTCGGGCCATGCCAACTAAGGGTTGTGTTTGACGAACCCACTGACTCTTGGCTGGGGGTGTCTGAGGTCACTTGGGACGAAGTGGATGACCGGGTCAACCATTCAAGGACTGCTTGGTTGCTGGTCAAGACACGACTTTTTTTTTTTTTACCACTAATACGGTTAAAAAGGGCTATAATTCTCTCACTTCACAACACAACAGCAAATACTTTTTTGTGTTACTAATACACGCCAAAATGGTCTTTAGAACATATAACTGCACCTCTGACCGGCTAATATATTTTTTCTTTTTCCACTAATACACACCACAAAAGGCTTTATAACATATAACTGCCCCGCTGAACGGCAAATATATTTTTATTTTGACACTAATACATACCACAAAAGGTTTTAGAACAGATAACTGCACCGCTGATCGGCAAATATATTTTTTCTTTTTTCACTAATACACGCGACAAAAGGCTTCAGAACAGATAACTGCACCGCTGAACTGCAAATATATTTTTTATTTTGCCACTAATACATGCCACCAAAGGCTTTAGAACAGATAACTGCACCGCTGATCGGCAAATATATTTTTTCTTTTTTCACTAATACACACCATAAAAGGCTTTAAAACATGTAACTGCACTGCTGACAGGCAAATATATTTTTATCTTGCCACTAATACACGCCACAAAAGGCTTTAGAACAGATAACTGCACCGCTGAACGGCAAATATATTTTTCTTTTTCTGCTAATACACGCCACAAAAGGCTTTAAAACATGTAACTGCACCACTGACAGGCAAATATATTTTTTTGTTTTTCCACTAATACACGCCACAAAAGGCTTTAGAACAGATAACAGCACTGCTGATCGACAAATATTTTTTTTTCTTTTTCCACTAATACACGCCACAAAAGGCTTTAGAACAGATAACTGCACCGCTGAACGGAAAATATATGTTTTCTTTTTCCATTAATACACGCCACAAAAGGCTTTAGAACATACAGTATAACTGCACCGCTGACAGTCAAATATACAGTATATATTTTTTTCCTCTAATAAACGCCACAAAAGGCTTTAGAACATAACTGCACCGCTGACCAGCAAATATATTTTTCTTTTTCAACGAATACACGATAAAAAGTGCTTTAGAACATATAACTGCACCACTGAACTGCAAATATATTTTACTTTTGCCACTAATACAGGACAAATAGGGCTGTAATTTTATTACTTCACCACACAGCTGGTAATAAGCCTTTTTCTCCCACTAATACAAGCCAAAAATGCTTTAGAACATATAACTGCTCCGCATAAGGGCAAATAAGATGTACAAATATTTCCTTGTAATAAACCCTGTTAATGGCTGTATCAAACAGCACTTTCACCCTGATAAGAATGATTTGCTGGAATTACAGAGCTGTATAATGGCAATTTGGACCCCCAGTCAGTGTATCAAGGTGTAATAGGATTGTTCCTATTACCCAGGCTGTAACCTCCCTTACTGAACCCTGTTCAACATAAATACTGTGGAATGATTCTTCCCTATGCTTTCCCTACACCTTGAATAATCTTGCCCTGCACTTGTAAATCATTTTTTTCTAACACTCCTCCTAGCGCCTGCTGACGTCTCTCCCTGCACTAAGTACACTGGTAAATGGCAGAATCTAAGATGGCTGACGCTATTTATAGGGCTGTGACATCACAGGGCTGGCTGCTGATTGGCTGCATGCATGGCAATATGGGTGATCCCACCTTCCTTTCTCCATGTCCTCCATGTCCTCACACGTGAAGCAGCCAATTTTTCATTAAATTTGGTACGAATTTCACTTTGTCAGCCTCGTATTGCTCATCTCTAGTTGTTAGGGGCAACTTAAGCCAGTTCTCCTTTGCATTAGTTTTGATAAATCACCCCCAAATTGTCATGGGTTTTGTCAGGAGATTGACAGAAGTTAGGAGGAGTTCTATCAGGCAGCAAAGGAGAGACACAAGGTAGCAGGGAAAGACATAGGGAAGCAGGGATCCTCTCATCCACAGGACCCCTTGTAGGTTGTGGGACCCCTTTCACTTGCAGCGTCCTTGCTATACACACATCAGGTTGCTGCCCACCCATGGCATCCACACCAGCTACATGGGAATATGCATTGCAGAACCTTCATTCACACTTGTAAAAGATGCATTTCCCCCAACCTCTACAAACAAGTGAGTTCTGGGGCCTAAAAGCTGGATGCCCCGGGCTTATACCCCACGTATTCTCCCTTTAATATGGCCCTGCTCATAGCAGCCATGATACAGCCAGAAGCAGATCAGGAGGTCGCAGGACTTTTTCGACTTGGAGGAAGACAGAGGAACGTTGTCTGAAGCCCCTACAGAAGTGGCTGGCATCCCATTAGGGTATGGCCACATAGTAAATTCTCTGTATGCTTTTAGGAAGCCAAAATCATGAGTGGATCACAAAAAAAAAAGGAAGTATAAAGGACAAATATGACATCTACTCTTTTTGGAATTCACTCCTGCTTTTGGCTTCCAAAACTGCATGCAGAAACCTGACTGTGTGGCCGTACGCTTAAAGATGCAACAGTTGGTTAGAATACCTTTGTAAAGTTAATTGTTTTGCACTATATATACAGTAAGATGTTTAGCATGAATTTGCAATACTAGTCATAGGCAACATATCATCATGGGTACTTCTTCACATCTGAGTTTAAAAATGTGAATACATTTTCCATTGCCCTCTATTTTGAGGATCAAATTTTGATCCTTCCTTTGAGTAATGATTTTTTAAATGGTGTTGATATGAGAGGATTTTCTTCCAAATACCAACTCAGACATACATATGTATAGGGATAGGGTATTAGCAAAGACTCTAGTACCTATCAACAAATACATTGGGAGACACATCCTCTGATCTGTCAGCTCAGGAAGGACTATTCACGTTCACTCAACAAAACAACTTTTAGCCTTCTAAACCTCACATAATTGTGATAATCCCTATCATCGTCCTTTTAACCACAGACAGAAAAAAATGCTTTCAGTATAGCGTCGTTTTACAACAGACAGATTCAAGCACACCAGTCATTTAAAGTGCACTCCAGAATTTTTATATACATAGTTAATTCATGTAATAGTTAAAAAGAAAATAATTGGAAATTGTAATCAATGATGATTCTCATTTTTTTCTCATATTTGAAATAGTAAATATTTAAGATTTTCTCAGAACAGACACGTTAGATCTTGAGAACTGCTGCACATACAATATCTAATGCTGTAAACTACAGAGTTACAGAAACCTATTTTTTGTTGTAATAGTTTTTATAGGGAAAATTCATCAAACTGGTGTAAAGTAGAACTAGCTTAGTTGCCCATAGCAGATTCCACCTTTCGTTTTCCACAGCTCCTTTGGAAAACGGAAGGTGGAATCTGATTAGTTGCTATGGGCAACTAAGCCCCTTCTACTTTACACCAGTTTGATAAATCTTCCCCTATGTTTTTTCTCATATGAGTTAAATAGAAAAGATTATTTATTTTATATTAAAATGTCTGCAATATCTTATTTGTGATCTCAGTTATTAGTGTTAGGCTATTTTCAGACAAGTGAGTTCAATGTGAGAAACTCACTGCATGTGGCACTGATTTCCCACTCTGACCTCTGTTCCTCTGGCAAGATCGCAAAGCATTATAATGATTTATAATACTGTGTGTCCCTACCAGACCTCGGATCTACTGAATTGCTGTTACACAGTGCGATCACTGTAAGGAATCATTCACATGGCCGTTGCCCCTCTGCTGCCTTATTGCATTGCCATATTGGGTCCGCAAATCCGAAGATGCTGTGCGGAAAGGAAGTGCTTCCGTGGGGTCCGTTCCGTGCCTCTGCACCACAAAAAGATAGACCTTGTTCTTGCAGTACACATGCACTTTCCTCTCCGGTATTGCCCCTTGCAATTAATTCCTCTTGTCCATCTTCTCCTGCACTCAGAGGTGGAGTAACATGCTCAGTACCTTCCCTGCTCCCCTCCCCTCAGGCTGGGTTCACACCTGAGCGTTTTACAGCGCGTTCCTACGCGCTGTAAAACGCTCAACAAGGAGAAACCAATGATTCCCTATGGGAATGGTTCTTCCCAGTACTATACTGCAGAAACAGAATCTTCCTTCTGCTGCTCCCCTCTCACTTCTACTTGGCAATCACCTTACCTTGCCTCATTGGTGGTGCCCCCCTGAGTATTGGGAGGATTAAGTTAATGTATGGATGTGAAGTTTTACATTCTGCTTTTTGCCATTTTAGGGCAATGTAAAGATTGAAATTTGGAAATATTATTACTTTGACCTCGGCCGTGAGAGTATGTTGTACTGAGCTGGAGGTGTGGATGGCTCCAGTTGGTCTTGCACCCCTGACCAGCCTCTGTCCTATAGGCTGATTTTAATTATTGTAAGTATAAAGCTGTAGCCTGCTCTCCCTGCAATCATTGGAAGCCATCTGGCACCAGGAGAGGTATAGAGTGGGCTCGGCAGGTATGTTGGTACCAGCATTCCCTGGGTTTAATGGGGGCCATTATGGCACAGAAAATGGAAAAAGGCAGAGCGCACCCAGCATGCATGTAGAACCTGCATTCCCTGAATTCTATGGTGGCCAGTATGTAGTATTTAGCATTAGGTTGCCGTCTTACAGAGATCGCCTTAACGCATGCAGACAAAATGTATTTGCCAAGAATCTCAAATTTACAAAATAAGCGTAGCATTAGCACCAGAACATTTTCTATGACTATGGCATTATTGTACGTTATTTGTGTTTGCAGAGTGCTGTTGCATTGTGTTTTTTTTCTTCGTGTTTCTAGCCATGGCGGCGCACCTGCTCATTGGGATGTGCTGACTGACTCCCTTTTCTTGCAGCTCAGGGGGGCTTGTCTCAGCTCTCCCTATCACAGCTCAGGAAGCAGTGGAAGGGTGAAACCGAGCATGTGCGGCCTTCTCAGTAAGCCAAAGAAATTATAAGAAAAAAAAAACAGCAGGTGGCGCTATACATACACATTTTATATAATAACTAAGCGGCTATGCTAATTTTTTAAATACATGCAATTACAAAGTATTCAGATCCAGGTGCTGGTTTAAAACTGTAGAATATTTTTTGTGGGACAACCCCTATAAATCTACGCCAGCTAGGGAGCTGGTAAAAATTTAGGCAAGTTGCACGGCCAGCACTTAAAGAGGTTCTGCAGTTTTTTCAAACTGATGATCTATCCCAGTGTTTCCCAACCAGTGTGCCTCCAGCTGTTGCAAAACTACACTTCCCAGCATGCCCGCACAGCCAAAGGCTGTCCAGGCATGCTGGGAGTTGTAGTTTTGCAACAGCTGGAGGCACGCTGGTTGGGAAACACTGATCTATCCTCTGCATAGATCATCAGATCGGCGGGGGTCCGACACCTGGGACCCCTGCCGAGCAGCTGTTTGAGAAGGCAGCGGCGCTGGCAGCAGCACCGTGGCCTTCTTGCTGTTTACCGCAGGCCCAGTGACGTCACGAATAGTATCAATGGCCTGGGCGGGGCTAAACTCTGTTCACTTGAATGGAGCTTAGCCCCGCCCAGGCCAGTAGATACAAGTCGTGACATCACTGGCCCTGCGGTAAACAGTGAGAAGGCTGTGGTTCTACTGCCAGCGTGGCTGCCTTCTCAAACAGCTGATCGGCAGGGGTGTCAGACCCCCGTCGATCAGATGCTGATGATCTAACCAGAGGATAGATCATAGGTTGAAAAAAAATAACTTTAAGTTATGTAGCAGATTTAGCAGCACAAGGTTATTAAGGCCAGCATCTAAAACACTGGTCTTAATAAATAACCCCATTAGTGTCTTAGGGTGACACCCCTCTATGCACTAGGAGAACATATGGGAAGGGGTTGCCTTCATGGCTTTGTTGAACATAAATATCATTGACAGAGCTTATGCAATTTTTTTTATTTTGAAAGTAAAGCAAAATGCATATAGAATATTTTACATAACCTGATATAGGAAAACAAGCAGTATGACTAAACAAATGAAAGATAAAACCTTTCTCATGATTTACAAAAAAAGAATGTAAGATCTTCTTCATATGAGTCATTTAAAATCTGCATGACTTGGTTAGCACCTGCTTGTTATCTTCAGGACACCAGTAATTTTTGGAGAATGAAAAATATAATATATTTTACAGTTGGATTGAATTGCTAAGGAAATGAAGATCAAGCATTTCTTTGATTTTACTGCCAATGAGAAAATGTTGAAACATTTATAATGAAGTCATCGAATCCCAAAACTGCCCCAAATGTTAATTTTCTTTATGTGGGTGGCCTCAATGGAAATGTGAAATTGATGTAACAGTTTGAGAAAGATAAATAGTTAATTTTAGTTACAGAAATACTTTAACCCCTTCCCTCTGCATGCATTTTGTGTATTGGTGACTGAGCAATTTTTTTCATTTTCTGATCGTTGCTTTCCAAGAGCTATAACTTTTTGTATTTTTCCATTGATTCGGCTATATCAGGGCTTGTTTTTTTGTGGGAAAAGTTGTAGCTTTTAATGGCATTGGTCATGGGAGACCTGTTCAGCGCTTATTCTAGGTTATAGAAAACAAATGGTCTAGGAATAAAGCTCCTTAATGACTACCATAGAAACCCACATCGGTGGACATTAAGGGGTTAAAATCCCAAGCAGACTTAAAAATCAATCAATTTATTGGTGTAGCCAATACATCTGATATCAAGAAAACTTTAAGGTGTTTTGCAAGAATGTTTATTTTTTTTTAAAACTTCCCCCACTTGGCCGGAACTGTAAAGGAAAAATGTATTATCTGCTTTCCAGCACTGCCTCCCTGCTCCTTCTCCTCTAGGCCTGCCATGCTCCGCTGGGCCCCCTCAATGTCAACATCTGGCTGCCAAGGGATTGATGTAAGGGAAGCCGGTCACCGCCACAGCCAATCACTGATGTTGATATTGAAGGAGCCCATCAAAGCATTACAGGCCTAGAGGAAAAGGACCAGGAGGCAGCAGCAGGATTGCAGGTTTGGCCAATTGGGTGTATGTGTGTGTATGTGTGTGTGTGTGTGTGTGTGTGTAATGGGGGGAGGGGGGTGGCGGGATTGTCAAAATCCCCCATTCTTGAAAAACCCCTTTAAGTTTTCTTGATGTCATATGTATTTGCTACTTGGGATTTTAACCCTTTAATGTCTACCGATACAGTTTTCTATGGTAGGACCATATAGCTAAAAGACATTTCACTGCACAAATTGCATTTTCATCAAATGTTCGCGAACTGCAAGTTCACTGCGGGTCCCATTCATTTCAATGGCAAGCGAACCTGAAAAACCTTCAGCTCATATTTGCAGCCACCAAATACTTAGCAGAAGTGCACAAATAGTCCCACAACATGGACAGTGGCATACTAGAGGAGGATCAATAACAGAAATTCCAACAAAAAATATGTATCTTAATCAGGGGACATTTTTATGCGTCTTAAAGGGAAATTCTCTGAAATGTGCCCTGTTGGGGCCTAGAAAATATTTATTTGAGGCCACTGGAGTACGGGCCTTAAAAATTTGGCATTCACCTGACATAAAAGAAATTCTGATTATGTCGCTCGAGGTACATTATGCGGTCAATGGATAAAACTTTTACTGTAGGCCACTGGACTACAGGCCCCAAACATTAGGCATTCACCGAACTGAAAAGATTATGTGGCCGGAGGTATATTACACGGTCAATAGATATCAATTTTACTGCAGACCAGTACAAATACAGGTCAAATACATATGTTTAAAATAATTAAAAATATAAAATTGGATTAAAAACATGGCTAACGAAATTCCCCCTCTTGGAAAAAAAAACTAATGATAATAGTTGAAATTCGATAACACGTGGTAGTCACTGGTGTTGAATTCCTCTGATTCCCCAACAATTATTTATTCACCGTACAGAAAAGTACAAGTAAGTATGTGGCTGGAGGTAGATTACACGGTCATTAGATATCAATTTTACAGCAAGCCAGTGGACTATAGGCCCAAAAATTATGCATTCAGCAGAAAGAAAAGAACAAGTATTATGTGGCTGGAGGTAGATTGTGGTCATTGGATATAAATTTTACTGCAGGCCAGTGTATTTACAGGCCCCAAAAATTATGCATTCACCGTACAGAAAAGATCAAGTGATTGTGTGGCTGGAGGTGTATTAGACGGTCAAGGTACATAAATTTTACTGAAGGCCAGTACAAATACAGATAAAAAGATATATTTAAAAGAACTAAAAATATAAAATTGGATTAAAATCATGGCTAACAAAATACCCACTCTTGAAAAAAAAACTAAGGATAATAGTTGAAACACGTGGTTGTCACAGGTGTTGAATTCCTCCGAGGCCCAAAACATTAGGCATTCAATGGACAGAAAAGGCCTTTTATGCCTCATTATTTACATACTGTAAGACAGGGACCATTCTTTGTTCTTGGTGTTGTAGTATATGTGTGCGCTGGCATGAGGAAATTCAATTAAACGTGGTTGTCACAGGTGTTGAATTCCTCTGAGATCCATGCCTCATTCATTTTTATAAATGTGAGGTAGTCCAAACTGTCGTGAGCTAGGCGAGTGTGCTTATCGGTCAAGATCCCCCTGCTGCACTGAACGTCCTTTTGGACAGGACACTGGACGAGTGGCAAGCCAAGAGTTCTATGGCAAATTGTGCCAGCTCTGGCCATAGGTCAAACCTGCATACCCAGTAGTCCAGGGATTCCTCATAGTAAGAACGTCGACATCGGCCGTTAAACCGGTGTAGTAGGACAGCTGTCGGTCTAGGCGTTCCCTGAGACTGGATCCGGAGGACGGCTGTCGATGGGTTGGCTGCAAGAATGATCTCATATCCAAAGTGACCAACACATCTTCAAACCCCCCCTCTTCTTGCAAGTGCTGTTGGATTGGTACCCGCAACTGTCTCTCTGTGAGTGGAAATTCCTCTGCCAACGCCCACAAAAGCAGAATGCAGCATCTCTCAAAGCAAGGCCTGGAAATGCTGCATTTTGACAGCCCTCTGTGATGATGGTAATATGCCCACCATTTTGTGTTTGTATCGGGGGTCTAAGTACGTTGTCACCCAGGTCCTACGTTTGTCATCTCGCTTTGGATGTTTTTTAACATGAATTTCAATAAAATATATATTTTTATAGCTAATCAGTCTCAGTGTTCTGTTATAGGTTTCTCTGGTATATCACATCAGTAGAAATGATTTGTTCCAATAGCGTTTGTTACTCTGTGTAGCTGCGGTAACACAGCAGAACCGCAAGCAAATGCTGCACTACCCAAATGCACTATATAGAAAGTATATTATTGATATTTAACACCCCTGCTTCAATCAGTTTTTTTGGGGGGGGGTGGGGGGGGCAACTGGTATATCACACCAGTTGAAATTATTTGTTCCAATAGCGTTTGTCACTCTGTGTAGCTGTGGTAACGTTACAGAACCGCAAACAAGTGCTGCACTCCCCAAGTGCACTATATAGAAAGTATGTTATTGGTATATCACACCCCTGCCTCAATCACTTTTTTTGAGGGGGCAACTGGTATATCACACCAGTTGAAATTATTTGTTCCAATAGCGTTTGTCACTCTGTGTAGCTGCGGTAATGCAGCAAAACTGCAAACAAATACTGCACTACCCAAATGCACTATATAGAAAGTATATTATTGCTATATAACAACCCTGTTTCAATCAATTTTTTGAGGGGGCAACTGGTATATCACACCAGTTGAAATTATTTGTTCCAATAGCGTTTTTCACTCTGTGTAGCTGCGGTAACACAGCAGAACCACAAGCAAATGCTGCACTACCCAAATGCACTATATAGAAAGTATATTATTGGTATATAACACTCCTGCCTCAATCATTTTTTTGGGGGGGGCTACTAGTAAATCACACCAGTTGAAATTATCTGTTCCAATAGCGTTTGTCACTCTGTGCAGCTGTGGTAATGCAGCAAAACCGCAAACAAATGCTGCACTACCCAAATGCACTATATAGAAAGTATATTATTGGTATATAACACCCCTGCTTTAATCACATTTTTTGGGGGGGGGGGCAACTTGTATATCACACCAGTTGAAATTATTTGTTCCTTTTTTTACTCTGTGTAGCTGCAGTAGCACAGCAGAACCACAAGCAAATGCTGCACTACCCAAATGCACTATATAGAAAGTATATTATTGGTATATCACACCCCTGCCTCAATCAAATTTTTCGGGGGGCAACTGGTATATCACACCAGTTGAATTTATTTGTTCCAATAGCGTTTGTCACTCTGTGTAGCTTCGGTAATGCAGCAAAACCGCAAACAAATGCTGCACTACCCAAATGCACTATAAAGAAAGTATATTATTGGTATATAACATGCTTCTTCAATCATTTTTTTGGGGGGGGCAACTGGTATATCACATCAGTTGAAATTATTTGCTCCAATAGCGTTTTTCACTCTGTTTAGCTGCGGTAACGCAGCAGAACCACAAGCAAATGCTGCACTACCCAAATGCACTATATAGAAAGTATATTATTGGTATATAACACTCCTGCCTCAATCTGTTTTTTTTGGGCGGGGGGGGGGGGCAACTGGTATATCACACCAGTTAAAATTATTTGTTCCAATAGCGTTTGTCACTCTGTGTAACTGCGGTAATACAGCAAAACCGCAAACAAATGCTGCACTACCCAAATGTACTATATAGAAAGTATATTATTGGTATATAACACCCCTGCTTTAATCAAAAAAAATTTGGGGGGCAACTGGTATATCACACCAGTTGAAATTATTTGTTCCAATAGCGCTTTTCACTCTGTGTAGCTGCAGTAGCAAAGCAGAACCACAAGCAAATGCTGTACTACCCAAATGCACTTTATAGAAAGTATATTATTGGTATATCACACCCCTGCCGCAATCAATTTTTTCTGGGTCAACTGGTTCATCACACCAGTTGAAATTATTTGTTTCAAGAGGATTTGTCCCTCTGTATAGCTGCAGTCTCGCTGCAGAAAGGCACACAACTGCTGCACAATACAAATGCACTATAATATACTTTCTAAGTTAGAAAGTATATTATAAGTATATAACACCCCTGTAAGTCACACCTATCGATAGCACACCTATACCAATCCTTAAAAGGACTTTTGTATTCATATTAGCTAGCATTTGGTGTCCCTAACAGTCTGTCCCTGCTCCACACAGCAACCTCTCCCTACACTGGCAAAAGACTGAATGTAAAATGACGGACAGATCTGGTTTATTTATAAGGTAGGGGATATGTTCATGTGCTGAAATGTCTCATTTGGCTGTCCTGTACCACCTGATGGATGTGTCATGGGTCAAAGTTCTTCACAATGTAAAAGAATATGGCGCAGGCGGACATCACCATATGTTCCCCCGTTCGGCGAAATGCAAATTAGCTAAGTTCTCCGCAAAACGACCACTGGGCGAACTGCAAGGCCATCTGTTATCTCTGGCTTCTGATAAACACAGCATTATTATTGAGGACAAAAAGGATAATATTGTGGACTATATAGCTCACTCCTCTCAGTCACAGCAGGATGATGTGGAGATCACCTCTCACTCAAACACTGTGCCTTGGAGGCATGGGTCACAGCATTTCTTGTGCTCCTCCTCTCTGCAATACCAGAGAAGCTTTTCAGTTGCATCCTCTCTGTCTTTAATGCCCCTTCCTAGTGGGGTGCTTCCTTTTGCCTAAGAGGCAATAAACCCCATGTGCTATTGAAGATGCTCAAGATAGTCTCCCTGTTGATTACTTGTGTGAGAACAGTTAATTTTTGTATTGCCATGAGGAGGAGATTCAGGTGATGCAAAGCTGTGTCTGTGGTGGTAGTAGTAACACCGGTAGGGGCAGTCGTAGTGACAGAGGCATTGGGGCAAAACTAAGCAGGGAATCAGGAGGGGACCAAGGATCCCACGATGATATATCACAGGTCTGCTAAAAGTGGCCTGAAGAGTAAGAATGACAATTACTGTGTATTGGACATGATCTGGGGGCCCAATTGTGGTGATGGGGAGGAGAGTGGTGGCAGCAGCATCAATAAAAAGCAGAGGCAATATAAAGCCAGGACCTCCCAAAACACTGCCAGGGCCAGATCTGTTTCTATTATGGTTAGCTTGAGAACTGGTGATGCCACTGATACAAAATATGCCGGACCTAGTCCAAGCTTGGCAGCTGTTAGCTTTGTGTTGAGTGTGCAACTATCTCTCCTCTGACTGTTTTGACAAAAGCATTGCTCTGTGCAAGATCTGCAGGATTAAAGTACTTCTATTTTTGCACTATTGTATATAAATGTCTTGCTGCTTAGCAAGGATTTAGACATATGTATGGATTATAACTTTTTGAAATGTCACAAAATTCTCACTCTAGTAAGCGGGTAAATAAAAAAACCTGTAGACATATTTAAAGTTGCAACAAATGTATCCATATCACGTGACATTCATATAAATTTGTCACAAATAATTGAACATATGACTGGTAAATGTGGCGCATGATAAATTCCCTTCATAGTATATTGTCAAGTGGAAACTTGCACATTAAGGGCTCATACACACAAACATAGTTTTTTCTACATCCGATCCACATTTTATGCGGGTCAGATACAGGCCCTTTCAATTCAACGAGGCCGTAAAAGATTCGGACTGCATACCGTGTGCTGTCCACATCTGTATGTCCATTCTGTGGCACCCCCTAAAAATATAGAACATATCCTATTCATGTCCGTTTTACAGGATGTGCTATTCCTCAAAAAGTGGCACACAAATGGCTGGTATCCGTGTCTTGAAGATCTGCAATTTGCAGACTGCAATATAGGCTATGGTTGTGTGCATGATCCCTAAGATTCCATAGCAAGCAGTAAAGTTAAAGAATTTGTGAATGCATCAAAACTTCAGTGTTACTTAAGAGTAAAAAATTCATAATGCATATGTGAATCATTGCATTTGTATTCTTGAACTCCAATTAGGGCTCCATCATGCATGAGTCTGTTCGCTTGATTTTTTGTCTCGATAAAAATTCATTTTTTCATGGTTTTTTTTTTCATTATAAAGAAGGATATGGAGAAAATGCCTAAAAATGCTATTGCTACAGCATGCTGCAAGTAAAAAAATGCAAAGGACACAAATTCACACCTTAACTGAAAAAAGCTACTTTGAAAAAAAGCATGTGTGTACCGCATTTCATAATTCCTAGACCAAAAGGACCCAAAAAAAGCATGTAAAAAAGTTACAAAAACAGCAAAAACGCCATAGAAAAATTGTATGTGAACCCAGCCTAAAGATTTTTTTTTTCCAGCAATGAGAAATTGCTGCATAGTTCTGAAATAATGCTGGAAGCTGCTCAGTTTAATCGTTATACCAGAAATCAAAACTCCGGAAATGTGTTAACCAGGCACAACTAGAGCAATAGTGGGCAGATGCTCTGCTATTGTATGTAAAATATCAACAATGTCAGACTTTTTTTATGGTTGTACAGTCTCTTGCAACTTTTTTCAGTAAGAATGGCTTTTGATAAACAACAAAAAAGAAACCTTACCCATGTATTTGATGCCCCACTGTTCCTGTGCTGCTCCAAACCAGTCTTTGGTTCTGATACTGCAGCGATGACATCCTTGAGATTGCTGCAATTAATCACTGGCCACAGCAGTCACAAGGGTTAGTGATGCACATCATTGCTGCAGCGCCTATCTCTGTTATATTATGCAATCCCTGACTACTCTATTTTAAATGTTTCCACAGTTCACACACAATATGACATGTAGTGCAAATTTGAAATCCACAGCATGTAAATTTATGCTGTGCATTCCAGCCATAGATATCACCTTTTGAAGTCTTCATTCTACAGAAGACATTGCTGAACTGCGTGCTGCATATAGCCTCACAGAGTCAAACACACGTACAGTATAAGACTATCATAGTTTGCAGTTGTATTATTTATGATTATCAGTTTTTTGTTTAAAAAAATAGGGCAGTTTTTGGAAAAAGATTATCATTTTTGTGCCACTTTTTCATGTATTCTTTTGAGCTAAATCCAGAAGTGAATTAGAAGGGAAGGGGAAATACTTAATGAAGAAGATACTTATACTGTCCCCCTTCCTCTTGGATGTACTTCTGACTTTGGCTCAGAGAACTACTTCAAGAATTGCAGTGGCTTTAAAAAAATAATAATTTGAAATCACCCTAATTGTTGAATGGTCATTTTTAGTCACTTTACTCCGTTCATGTGCTGCACATGTGTAGTGCAGCTGATAAATAGTTTGTGCAATGAGCTGTACATTTACAGTACAGTAGTGGTGCCACCATAGTTGACACACTGCTTCAATACCTGAGATCAGAGAAAACTGAAATTCCAGCCTTTTAAGATGTAAATGGTAGCCACAGTATCTAAGGGATTTTTTGTCACAGGAGAAGACCTGGGGAAAATGTATCATGAATCTTAATATACTGCAATACAAAAGTATTGCAGTGTATTATATATAGCAAGGGCTGAACTTTTGGTCTGCAGGGTGAGGTACTTGTAAAGTGGGTCAATCACAAATTCTGCACACCCCAAGGTACAATGCAATTAAAGATATAGGTTTTATTCCAAAGGCACAAAGTAACACATAAATCCACAGCCGTGGATGATATAATGTGAAAATGGTTAGTGTGATTGTAATCTGATGTTTCCATCCCAGAGGCGGGCCTTGGTCACAGTGTCAGTAGGGGGGAAAAAGGGAAACAGCCATCATAAATATACATCATAAATATACAAGATACATACTGTATATTTATCAAAATGTATAAGAATGTATAAGTAGCAAAATGGAATAAAGTAGGTATCAGAATAAGACAACTGAAGGTAAAGGCAGGCAAATCCAGTGGGGATGTATGGAACATAAATAAGGGAGAATACCATGAATATATTTATGATGGCTATTTCTCTTTTTCCCCCTAGTAACTCTGTGGACAAGGTCCGCCATTGAGATCGAAGTGTCAAACTACGTCACAATAACCTTGGTTACATTACATCATCCACTCATGTGGAGTTATTTGTTCCTTTGTGCCTTTGGAACAAAACCTATACCTTTAACTGCATTGTACCTTGGAGTGTGCAGTGGTTTATCTATGAGTTAAACTGAATAGTCAAGTCCCAAAACAGGGCAAAAAATGTAAAGAAAATCAATATAAAATTTAGAAATATAAAAAATAAAATAAAAAACACACCCCAAAAAAAAACTAGTAAAGAACCATAAATGGTATTTATGTGTCCATAATGACCAGGGCAATCAAACTAACACTTTATTGATCCCATAGGTTATACACTGTAAAAAAAAAAAAGAAAAAAAAAAAGAGAAGAATAATTGGGTAAAATTTATCATGAGGAGAATTTGAAAAGTTTGGCTACTTTCACATCTGCGTTGTATTGTCCACTTTTGAGATCCAGCACAGGGTCTCAAAACCTCAGCACAACGCTTCAGTTTTGTCCCCATTCATTGTCACTGGGAACAAATCTAAACAAACCAGAACAGAATGCACCAGAATGCATTCCATTCCAGTCTGTTGCATTTCCATGCCGTACACAAAACCACTGAAAGCAGCGTTTTTGTGTGCTGCATGGGAAACTGAACATACCAGATCTGGCATCAAAAACCATGTAAATCAATAGTGCAGGATCCAGTTTTTTAGGACAAGAAAAAAAAAAACTATGGTTTTAGTGCCGGATCCGGCATGTTTTTGTTCAATATAATACAACCAGATTCGTTCTGAATGGATGCAGCTGGTTGTATCATAAAAAATGGAAGCATTTTGCTCTGGTTTTAGTAACATAGTATATATAAGGCCGAAAAAAGACATTTCTCCATCCAGTTCGGCCTGTTATCCTGCAAGTTGATCCAGAGGAAGGCAAAAAAAAAAACCTGTGAGGTACAAGCCAATTTTCCCCACTTAAGGGGGAAAAAAATCCCTTCCCGCTTCAATCAGGCAATCAGAATAACTCCCTGGATCAACGACCCCTCTCTAGTAGCTATAGCCTGTAATATTATTACACTCCTGAAATTCATCCAGGCCCCTCTTAAATTCGTTTATTGTACTCACCATCACCACCTCCTCAGGCAGAGAGTTCCATAGTCTCACTGCTCTTACCGTAAAGAATCCCCTTCTATGTTTGTGTACAAACCTTCTTTCCTCCAGACGCAGAGGGTGTCCCCTCGTCACAGTCACAGTCACAGTCCTGGGAATAAATAGATGATGGGAGAGATCTCTGTACTGTCACAAAAATCTGGTCAAACAGGTGAGGCAATCTGAGCCTCCCTGATGTACTGCACAATAAATTGCAAAGAAAAAAACTAAAAGGGGCAGTAGACTAAGTAAAATTACGATTTATTAATATACAGGAGATAAAATAAGACCCCTACTGACATACAACGAGTAAGACGTGCCCTCTCAAACGGTAAAGGTGAGAGGGCCTGCACAGTGACAATACAAACAAAAAATGCAAAAAATACAGCTGGGTAGATGGACAAGTTATACACGGAAGGTACGGCGGGGGGGGGGGAGTATGGTGTATACTACCCAATAGCCCTAATGCCTCCCTACTTGTCCTATTACGCCCTAAAGCGTGTATGCAAAGGACGGGGTCCAAAAAAACCCACAAGGGATGGCCCAGACAGGAACACTGATCCTGGCAAAGAAGCCCTAGTAAGGCCCTAGCCGATTTGATATGGCCCAGGAAACAAATATTCACACTATGGAGCAATATACTGGTAGGTCAAAAAATACAAAAAATAGAGACACTCCCCCACAGAAACCCACAAGGAAAAAATGGGAAAATACTCAAGTGTCCCGACGCGTTTCATCCATTGAAGCCCCAGGATTCTTCAGGGGACACGGGGCTACACGGTGGTTGACCCTGGTGACTAGATAGTCCAGTGGGCAGGGTATGGCCTATATGTTTTTTGGAGTCAGTGTGTGACTAAGCCTACAGAAAACGATAAAATACATACATATTAAATAGCTATAACGTAGTCAAAGGCATGAACCTCCCCATCAATTACCCAGTATAGGGCCTTGGAGAGGTTTTCTCACTCAGTGATGGCTGCGGTCAGGAAGTGGCTGTTGGCACACTATACGGCAAGACCCAGGATGGTGGTGTCTGTAGTGAAGATGACCGGCAGCTGGTGGGGCCAGAAATGCCGCTTTATAAAGGCTGAGGTTCCTGGTGGAACGCATCCTCCCAGGTTTGTATACTTCCGGTCAGACGCCTCCGGGTGACGTAATCCTCAGGCGTCTGATTCCGCGGTCACGTGATCGGAAGCTCCGAAAATCACGTGACCGCGCCTGCGCCTCCAACCCCTGCCCCATGCGTTCCATGAGGCTAGGGGTGGAACGCACGGCCGGCGCAGGGCCCCGACATCACTTGACCGCGCCACTTAGGACGCGCATGCGTCATGGCCGTGGTTCTAGGATCGAGGCCCGGCCCCAGCCGCAATAGTACAGAGTCGTCCCTGGCAGCAGAGATCACACTATGTGAATATCTATCAATTAACCATCCGGACCCGGGACACCCATAACATCCTGCCATGGCCTCTCCTGTGGCCTGCAGGATATTAAACATTTATATTAAAGGTGAAGTGCTCATCATTTATGCAATCAATGGGAGACTCGCATTCATCCTAGGAATGGGGTGGAGGGAGGGAACACTCAGAGGGAGAGGCATACTCATCGCAGGTCCATCGGGATCCCTAACCCCACTGTGTCCCTCCCCCCCCCCCCCCCCACGGGGACATGACAATGTGTGCCCAGTATCCCGCGTCATAGACCAAAATAAAAGGGGTTTATAGTGGGAAAAATGGCCAAAAAGCCTGAACGAGAAGATTGGTGATCAGAGGAAACAGCTGAAGTTCAGTTGCTCGTTGAGCCCATTGGGGGCGACCGTGTTGAGTGTAAATGTCCACCAGCATTCTCTTTGTAGGATAGATCTATTCCAATCACCCCCACGTGCTGGTTTGGGCACATGTTCAATCGCCATGAAACTGATGGACGCCAGACGTCCCTCATGGGCCGTCTGTACATGGCGTGCAACGGGAGTGTCCCTGTTGTAAAGAATGTCCCCGTAGTGCTCGCCCATACATTTGCGTAGCTCTCTAAAAGTCTTGCCCACGTAGCGCAGCCCACATACACACATTATCAAGTAAATTACACCTATAGTGCGGCAGTTTAGAAAACCTTTTACATGGTAGATGGTGTTGTTGGGCCCTCCGACAAACGTCGGCCAGGTCTTGGATCCCTCAGTTTCCCTCACTTTCAGGAGGGGCAGCAATCTGAGGGATAGACTGGTACATAGCCACTTTGTCCCTGCAGTCAAACCCCGGACGTGGCTGGATAGACCAGTGACAGGTTGCCACAGATGCGGACGATGTAGCTTCTGTGGCTGCCTGTCACAGGGGAAGACGTTTGTCGGAGGGCCCAACAACACCATCTACCATGTAAAAGGTTTTCTAAACTGCCGCACTATAGGTGTAATCCAGATCCATCTGTAGCTGTATATTGTCCTCTTCAGTGTTAATTACTTTACACAGTTTAGTGTCATCTGCAAAAATTTATATTTTACTGTGCAAGCCTTCTACAAGATCATTAATAAATAAATCTGAGTGTGTACCATTAATAACCACCCTCTGTTTTCTATCATTGAGCCAGTTACTTACCCAAATACAGACGTTTTCTTCCAGTCCGAGCATTCTCATTTTATATACTAACCATTTATGCGGTATGCCAGATCTCAAAACTGGACAGCAAGTGTGCAGATGTGAAGGTAGCCTCAGTTTTGCAGGAGTATGCATTGCTATAATTTGCACCAAATGTATTCAATTTTACACTGTTTGATAAATTTGGTACATCTTTAAGTCTAACACTTGAGATGTTTCTCTACTTTCTACACCACCCGTTTACTAAATAAACATTTTGACAATTTTTGCAACTTTAGTCTTACTTGATAAATTTGGCTTAAATCAGCTCAACGGATTGACCACACCTACTTTTTAAAAAGGCGGTTTAGAATAGTGTAAAAATGAAAAATGTTGCAAAAAAATTGCACAAGAAAATGAAAAAGTCCAAAAGCCCTATTTTTGCATTTCCTTAGATTACGTAACTGAAAATCTGTGGCAGTAATATGTAACAGGAGCATAACGATCATCAGCATAACAATCGTCCATTCACTAAGCACATCGGATGAAATTTTTAGATGATGGTTTTAATCAGTCAGTTAACATGACTAGATTCAGTCAGTTTGCCGAATTTTCTGAAAAGATTCGATTCGATCCGAATTTATTAGTGGCAAATCATGTTAAAAAACAGCTATTTCCTTGCTTCAGAGAGCCTGTATAGTGGTGTAGAACACTGTGCCTTGCAGTAACACGCATAGGGAGTCTGTTGTGGTAGTGAAATAATACTGTGAGTCAGTATGACATGCAGATCACAGGCGTCGCTCTTAGAATCACTGCACACTTCACTTATTTGGGCAGTCCCGCGGCCAAAACTGACCAAATAACTCAAGTGTAAACCTTACAGGTCAATGTTAGCGTCAAGAAGAAGCACACTCCTTTTACACCGTTGGCAGCTGATTCCACATAAATGTATATAGAACCTGTTCTAGTAAATGCTTATACAAGTAGAGCCCCCCCGACAGAGTGGAGAGGGTGTCAGCAGTAAGTTTGTGTTAAAATCACTGATTATATTGCCCTTCCTCTGAGTGACACAATGACAGAGTAAGGTGGCAGCAGCAGCAGCATCAGGAGGCCACAGGGTGGCACAATGACAGAGTCTGGAGGTGGCAGCAGCAGCAGCATGAGGAGACCATAGAGTGGCACAATGACAGAGTGTGGAGGTGACAGCAGCAGCAGTATGAAGAGGCCACAGAGTGGCACAATGACAGAGTGTGGAGGTGGCAGCAGCAGCATGATACCACAGAGTGACCCAGAGACAGAGTTGTGAGTTGGCAGCAGCATGAGCAGGCCACAGAGTGACACAATGACATAGTGTGGAGGGGGCAGCAGCAGAACAAGAGGGCCACAGAGTGGTCCAATGACATAATGTGGAGGTGGCAGTAGCAGCATGAGGAGACCACAGAGTAGCAAGGTGACATCGGCATGAGGAGACCACAGAGTGGCAAGGTGACATCAGCATGTGGAGACCACAGAGTGGCAAGGTGATATCAGCATGAGGAGACCACAGATTGGCAAGGTGACATCAGCATGAGGAGACCACAGAGTGGCACAATTACAGAGTGTGGAGGTGGCAGCAGCAGCAACATGAGGAGGCTACAGAGTTGCACAATAACAGTGTGGAGGTGGCAGAAGCATCAGCATGATGAGGCCACAGAGTAGCACAATGACAGAATGTGGAGGTGGCAGCAGCATGAGGAGGCCACAGACTAGCACAATGACAGGGTGTGGAGGTGGCAGCAGCAGCATGAGTAGATCTGAGTGGTGAGGTGGCAGCAGCATCAGGAGACCACAGAGTGACCCGGTGACAGAGTGTGGAGGTGGGTGGCAATAACAGTACCCGCAGACAATGGTGGGTGTAAGAAGGAGCACTTGGCATCAGATGTGTGGCATCAGACGGGTGGCAGCATCAGAATAGTAGCTGAGGCAGGTAGCCAGAAGAAACCGATCTCTTTTGTCAGAGTGTTGGTGTGGCACCATGGATGATCTAGTCTGATACATCAGGCATTGGTGTTTGAAAATCCTTGCTGATCCACGGCTAATTCATCTTGACAAAGGTCAGTCTCTCCACATTTTGGAGGGAAAGGAGAGTTCTCCTTGGGGTAACTATGGCCTCTGCCACATTAAACACCAGCTGGTCTGATGACACACTACTGGCAAGGCAGGACAGCTTTTCCAGGAACAAACTCGCCCAATTGCGGCCACAAATCCAGTTTGGCTGCCCAGTAGCCCAGTGGATCTTAAATTTAAGGTTGCAGGGTACTGTCCAAGTATGCTCCAGGTCTAGCTGCTGGTGAGTAGTTTCTTCACTAGGCAGGTGAAGAAAGCTGATCATCAGCGACTCTAGACTCAAGTTGCTGCTGATGGAGCTTGTACTGCTCCTACCCCCCCCCCCCCATCTATGTCAGTGGAATGTGAGCACAGATCCTTCCCAGTCAGACCTGCAAAAGAATGGGCGATGGCGCACATAGACAGCGGCCAACTGACTACATAGGATGTCTCTATAGTAGTTCAGTTTGTCCTCCCTCTCAGATGGTGTAAAAAAGGCCCCCATTTTGTACCGGTAGCAAGGGTCCAACAAGGTGAAGAGCCAGAAGTCATCCCTCTGCTGAATGGTGACAATTTGCAGGGTTGGTACTGCCTTTTTGGCAAAGCAATGACCAGAAGATGTCCATAGACTACAAGCTGACTTGAACACTCTGAGTGATTGGGCATCAACTTGGCAAATGAGGTTCAATGTGGATAAATGTAAAGTTATACATTTTGGTAGTAATTATCTCTGTGCATCATATGTCCTAGGTGATGTAAAGCTGTGAGAGTCACTTATAGAGAAGGATTTGGGTGTCCTTGTAGATGGTAGATCAAATAACAGCATACAATATCAATCAGCTGCTTCTAAGGCCACCAGGATATTGTCATGCAAAAAAACTAGGCATGGATTCACGGGGCAGGGATGTAATATTACCACTTTACAAAGCATTGATGTGGCCTCATCTGGAATATGCAGTTCAGTTCTGGGCACCAGTCCATACAAAAGACACACTGCAACTGGATAAAGTACAGAGGAGAGCGACTAAACTGATAAGGGACATGGAGGGTCTTAGTTATGAAGAAAGATTAAAAAAAAAAAAAAAATTTAGTCTTTAGTCTTGAGAAGAGACGTCTAAGGCTATTTTAACACTTGCGTTCGGAGCGGATCCGTCTGGTATCTGCACAGACGGATCCGCACCTATAATGCAAACGCTTAGATCCGTTCAGAACGGATCCGTTTGCATTACCATGAACATGATAGTGCAAACGGATCCGTTTTGACTTTACATTGAAAGTCAATGGGGGACGGATTCGTTTGAAAATTAAGCCATACTGTGTCAACTTCAAACGGATCCGTCCCCATTGACTTACATTGTAAGTCTGGACGGATCCGTTTACCTCCGCACGGCCAGGCGGACATCCGAACGCTGCAAGCAGCGTTCGGGTGTCCGCCTGCTGAGCGGAGTGGAGGACAAACGGTGCCAGACTGATGCATTCTGAGCGGATCCGCATCCACTCAGAATGCATTGGGGCTGTACGGATCCGTTCGGGGCCGCTTGTGAGAGCCTTCAAACGGAACTCACAAGCGGAGCCCGGAACGCAAGTGTGAAAATAGCCTAAGGGGCATGATTCATCTATACAAATATATAAATGGGGCATACAAAAAATACTGTGAAAAACTGTTCCATGTAAAATGCCCTCAAAAGACAAGGGGGCACTGCCTCCGACTGGAGAAGAAAAAGTTCAGTCTCCAGAAGCATCAAAGCTTCTTTACTGTAAGAACTGTGAATCTGTGGAATAGACTTCCTCAGGACGTGGTCACAGCAGGAACAATGGACAGTTTTAAAAAGGGTTTAGATGATTTCTTAAAAGTAAACAACATTAATGCTTATGAAAACGTGGAGAAATCTGAGTCTTACTTCCTTCTGGGATTCACGTCGCCACCTATCTCTCGGTTGAACTTGATGGACTTGTGTATTTTTTCAATCGGATCAACTATGTAACTATGTAACGGTCACTGAGTCAGGAGCCTGGCAGCTAACAACACCAGCTCCCACGCCATTCTCCTCATCACTGCTTGCCCGCCTACCGGAGGAAGCTGCGGATGTCTCCTCCCCGTCTTGGCTGGGCAGTAACTGCTGACTGTCCTCTAGTAGCTCTACCTCGCTGTAAAGTAGAGCTGAGCCCACAGCATATAATAATTGTCTGAGGTAACAGAAAAGGACAGAGGCAGGTTGAGGACAGGTGAGGGCACAAGTCCTGCTCCTGGGCCATGCCAACTAAGGGTTGTGTCTGATGAACACACTGACTCTTGACTGGGGGTGTCTGATGTCACTTGGGACAAAGTGGATGACCGAGTCAACCATTCAAGAACTGCTGGGTTGCTGGTCCAGAGTAGGGATGAGCGAACTCGAACTGTATAGTTCGGGTTCGTACCGAATTTTGGGGTGTCCGTGACACGGACCCGAACCCGGACATTTTCGTAAAAGTCCGGGTTCGGGTTCGGTGTTCGTCGCTTTCTTGGCGCTTTTGTGACGCTTTCTTGGCGCTTTTTGAAAGGCTGCAAAGCAGCCAATCAACAAGCGTCATACTACTTGCCCCAAGAGGCCGTCACAGCCATGCCTACTATTGGCATGGCTGTGATTGGCCAGAGCACCATGTGACCCAGCCTCTATTTAAGCTGGAGTCACATAGCGCCGCCCGTCACTCTGCTCTGATTAGCGTAGGGAGAGGTTGCGGCTGCGACAGTAGGGCGAGATTAGGCAGATTAACTCCTCCAAAGGACTTGATTAATCGATCGATCTGCAGCTGTGCATCATTGAGCTGCTAAAATTCAATTGCTCACTGTTTTTAGGCTGCCCAGACCGTTTGTCAGTCACTTTTTTCTGGGGTGATCGGCGGCCATTTTGTGTCTTGTGGTGCGCCAGCACAAGCTGCGACCAAGTGCATTTAACCCTCAATGGTGTGGTTGTTTTTTGGCTAAAGCCTACATCAGGGTGAAGCTGTCACACCAAGTGCATTTAACCAGCAGTAGTCTGTTTATTTTTTGGCCATATACTACACCAGGGGCAAGCTGCGCCTGTCACCAAGTGCATTTAACCCTCAATGGTGTGGTTGTTTTTTGGCTAAAGCCTACATCAGGGTGAAGCTGTCACACCAAGTGCATTTAACCAGCAATAGTCTGTTTATTTTTTGGCCATATACTACATCAGGGGCAAGCTGCGCCTGTCACCAAGTGCATTTAACCCTCAATGGTGTGGTTGTTTTTTGGCTAAAGCCTACATCAGGGTGAAGCTGTCACACCAAGTGCATTTAACCAGCAATAGTCTGTTTATTTTTTGGCCATATACTACATCAGGGGCAAGCTGCGCCTGTCACCAAGTGCATTTAACCCTCAATGGTGTGGTTGTTTTTTGGCTAAAGCCTACATCAGGGTGAAGCTGTCACACCAAGTGCATTTAACCAGCAATAGTCTGTTAATTTTTTGGCCATATACTACATCAGGGGCAAGCTGCGCCCGTCACCAAGTGCATTTAACCCTCAGTAGTGTGGTTGGTCAAGCTGTCACACCAAGTGCATTTAACCAGCAATAGTGTGGTTATTTTTTGGCCATATCCCAGTCTAATTCTGTCAGTAAATCCATACCGGTCAACCAGCGCCTAAATACTAGGCCTCAAATTTATATCCCGCTAAATCTGTCGTTACCGCTGTACTGTTGTGGCTGGGCAAGTTATTTAGTGTCCGTCAAAGCACATTTTTGGTTCTGGGTTGAAATACAATTCCCAATTTAGCAATTTCATAATTTAGTGGTTTCTGCTATATCAGAGCTATTTGAAATCTATCCCTAAAAGGGTATATAATATTCAAGGTGCACATAGGGTCATTCAGAATAACTTCACACACACGCTACTGTGCATTTCCAAGTCTAATTCTGTCAGTAAATCCATACCGGTCACCCAGCGCCTAAATACTAGGCCTCAAATTTATATCCCGCTAAATCTGTCGTTACCGCTGTACTGTTGTGGCTGGGCAAGTTATTTAGTGTCCGTCAAAGCACATTTTTTGTTCTGGGTTGAAATACAATTCCCAATTTAGCAATTTCATAATTTAGTGGTTTCTGCTATATCAGAGCTATTTGAAATCTATCCCTAAAAGGGTATATAATATTCAAGGTGCACATAGGGTCATTCAGAATAACTTCACACACACGCTACTGTGGATTTCCAAGTCTAATTCTGTCAGTAAATCCATACCGGTCACCCAGCGCCTAAATACTAGGCCTCAAATTTATATTCAGCTGAGTTTGAATACAATACATTGGGCCAAATAATATTTTTGTTGTTGTGGTGAACGATAACAATGAGGAAAACATCTAGTAAGGGACGCGGACGTGGACATGGTCGTGGTGGTGTTAGTGGACCCTCTGGTGCTGGGAGAGGACGTGGCCGTTCTGCCACATCCACACGTCCTAGTGTACCAACTACCTCAGGTCCCAGTAGCCGCCAGAATTTACAGCGATATATGGTGGGGCCCAATGCCGTTCTAAGGATGGTAAGGCCTGAGCAGGTACAGGCATTAGTCAATTGGGTGGATCCAGCACGTTCACATTATCTCCCACCCAGTCTTCTGCAGAAAGCGCACAGATGGCGCCTGAAAACCAACCCCATCAGTCTGTCACATCACCCCCATGCATATCAGGGAAACTGTCTGAGCCTCAAGTTATGCATCAGTCTCTTATGCTGTTTGAAGACTCTGCTGGCAGGGTTTCCCAAGGGCATCCACCTAGCCCTTCCCCAGCGGTGAAAGACATAGAATGCACTGACGCACAACCACTTATGTTTCCTGATGATGAGGACATGGGAATACCACCTCAGCATGTCTCTGATGATGACGAAACACAGGTGCCAACTGCTGCGTCTTTCTGCAGTGTGCAGACTGTACAGGAGGTCAGGGATCAAGACTGGGTGGAAGACGATGCAGGGGACGATGAGGTCCTAGACCCCACATGGAATGAAGGTCGTGCCACTGACTTTCACAGTTCGGAGGAAGAGGCAGTGGTGAGACCGAGCCAACAGCGTAGCAAAAGAGGGAGCAGTGGGCAAAAGCAGAACACCCGCCGCCAAGAGACTCCGCCTGCTACTGACCGCCGCCATCTGGGACCGAGCACCCCAAAGGCAGCTTCAAGGAGTTCCCTGGCATGGCACTTCTTCAAACAATGTGCTGACGACAAGACCCGAGTGAAATTCATTTCCCTATCCACATTTGTTTGCAGGGGATTTACCTACATGTTGCTGCCTTTTGCAGCCCTCTAGCCCTTTTCTGGGCTGTTTTACAGCCTTTTTAGGTCCGAAAAGTTCGGGACGAAGTTCGGATCGGGTTCGGATCCCGAACCCGAACATTTCCGGGAAGTTCGGCCGAACTTCTCGAACCCGAACATCCAGGTGTTCGCTCAACTCTAGTCAAGAGACGAACGCTAGATGACACTGGGGAGCTTAGGCCTCTCTCTGTGACTTCTGCTGTCATGCCCCCTTACTCTGCTACAGCCTGTGCCTGCGCAAGAAGCATTTAGGCTTCTGCCACTCCCCTGTGCAGGGCCTGGCACTTCTCTGTCTGACATACTCTTAGATCAAATAAATAAATAAAAAGGAAATTAAAACACCCCAAAAAAGCCTTTAGAACATATAACTGCACGGTGAACGGCAAATAATATATATTTTTTCCACTAATACACCCGAAAAAAGGCTTCAGGACATTTAACTGCACCGCTGAACTGCTAATATCACTTTATTTCCCACTAATACACCACAAAAAAGGCTTTTCGAACATATAACTTCACCACTGAACGGCAAATAAGCCCTCTTTTTTTCCACTAGAACCCCCACAAAAAAGGCTTTAGAACATATAACTGCACCGCTGAAAGGCTAATACCACTTTTTTCCCACTAATACTCCCCAAAAAGGCTGTAATTTTGTCACTTCACCATACAACGGCTAACACACCAGTAAAAGGCTTTAGAACAAATAATTGTACCACTGAACAGCAAATAAGCCCTCTTTTTTTCCACTAATACACCACAAAAAAGGCTTTAGAATATAAAATTGCACCACTGAACAGCTAATACCACTTTTTTTCCCACTAATATACCCCCAAAAAGGCTGTAATGTTGTCACTTCACTGCATAATGGCTAACTGCCTTTTTTTCCTCCACGAATATGCCACAAAAAAGGCTTTAGAACATATAACTGCACCGCTGAACAGCAAAAAAGCCCTTTTTTCCAACTAATACACCCCAAAAAAGGCTTTAGAACATATAACTGCACTGCTGAACGGCTAATAACACTTTTGTTTTCCACTAATACACCCCAAAAAAGGCTTAAAAACATATAACTTCACCCCTGAACGGCAAATAAGCCTTTTTTTCCAGTAATACACCCCCAAAAAAGCTTCAATGCTGTCACTTCACCGCACAACGACAAATAAGCCCTTTTTTCCCACTAATACACCCCAAAAAAGGCTTTAAAACATAACTGCACTGCTGAACGGCTAATGAGCCCTTTTTTCCCCACTAATACACCCCAAAAAATGCTTTAGAACATATAACTGCACCGCACAAGGGCTAATAAGACGTACAAATATTTCCTATTAATACACCCTGTTAATGGCTGCAGCACTTGCACCCCAATAACAAGCAAGGCTTGCTGGAATTACAGAGGTATCATCTATTGCAAACCTGAAATAATTCCTCCCTTTCCTTTCCCTACACTTCTACTAATCTTTCCCTGAACTTGTAAATATTTTTTTCAGCACAATGAAGTCTTTCCTAGCACTGTCCCTAGCGCCTGCTGACATCTCTCCCTGCACTAAGCACACTGGAAAATAACAGCATCCAAGATGGCTGAGGGTATTTATAGGGCTGTGACATCACAGGGGCTGGCTTACTGCTGATTGGCTACATGCATGGCATTGTGGGTGATCCCTCATTCACAGAGTTCTTTGCTCCATGTCCTAACATGTGCAGCAGCCATTTTAGGAAAAAATGTGATTCGTTAACACGAAGCGCGAGGAAATTCGGATTCAGTGCAAAACAAATTTTTCCTGAAATTTGGATCGAATTTCACTTTGTCAACTTTGATTCGCTCATCTCTAAACATGACTGTTCAATTTTAAATTACACCCAACAAAGAGTGGTTTAGGTTGAAATTGTCCATTTTGATCAACTGGGCTTCTTAATAGAGAAATACACCTGGGAACAACATGAGGAAGCCATCAGCTTCAGGCACATATATACAAACTGTGGAGATCATTGTGTGAACTCTGGTGGCACAGGGGATATTAACTGTTGTAGAAAAAGCCAATCTTGATAAATCGCCCCCAATGTCTCAGAAATGCATAAAATGGACAGTGTTGTATAATGATGTATCATAATACAAACAAAACAAGTGGTAATGCAAATGTCACAATACAGTGGTCACGCAATGCAGAACCAAGCAGAATACAGGTGAATCCAAGGCAAACATAACTGCAGGCAAAAGACAAGACACAGAACACTGGCAGTCGAACGGATCAGGAACCCAGACATACGGCACAGGCTTCATGCACTTGGACAGACGGACTTCAGCAACTTTTCAGACATAGCAGAACTTGGTAAGACAGACTTCAGGGGCCCAGACATACATAGCAGATTCTGGATTGCATTGATTAAGACGCTCACACTATTGCAAAAGGACACAGTTCAGACACAGTGGTACATGAACACGGATAGAAACTGACCCATACAGGCAGATAAGCTCAATACATACTCTAGCAGAGCACAGAATTTTTACATGGACATAACCAGAATTATCCTGATACAAATTTGAGATATAAACGCCAACAAAGGGCACAGGGACTCCAACCAGAACAAAGCAAGACACAGCAAAACAGGCAATGAAAGACATGATATAACAGACCTGATATAACGTGAAAGAAAGACATGATTGCACAACCAGGGCAGGTCACAGCACTCAAAAGACAACTCCCAAACTAATGCAGAACTCATGAGTATATAACTGAATTAGCAAACTCATGAATCGAACAGATGCAGACACACACAGCAAGGGAATGATTGCAATACAGAAGCGAGGAGTGACACTGGGACCAGTATACACGGAGAAAATAGCCATACTGGGAATGTGACATCCCTACACTGGCTTGGTGCTTTCCCACAACACTGCTGTCTTGTTGCTAAGGGATGGGAAAGGTATCCAGGCAAGGGAGTGCTGAACAATCAGGGGTGACTGGTGACCTAAATACATTTAGCAAAAATGTTGAATCATGCTAGTAAACAATATAGAATGGTGTGATATCATTGCCCTTTGGAGGTGATGCCCATTCTCTGCATGGTGCCCATTGATTCTTGAGCTGATGACTTGAATCATCTGAGATGAATTGGCAGTAGTGTTGTGGCTGCTTGACAACTCCATTTAAAAGGTTAAAGATGATAAGCCATACATGTCTACTCTCCTGAAAGAGACTCTTGGAAAAAGGTAGACTCCTAATAAGGCTTTTCTCCTGTATTACTAGTGATGGTAGTTCAGGATTGACAACAGGGATTGGCATTTGTATCCATCGTCTGCACAGCATAGTGTGCAAATGTGTGTAAGTAGGGTCAGTTGAAATTGCAGTTATGGTCATGGTTCTGCACAGGCAATAGGTAAAAAGGCACACAGTATAAAGAACGTGGATTATGACTGTCATAGGGTTAATTCAAACACAGGTTTGGCCCTGGAATATTTTGGGGATAAAAAGTCAAAAAATATCTGACTTGATCAGCATTTTTAAAATGCCAGACCCAGAGCTTGATATGATTTTTTAAAAAGAAAACAAATATATGTATATTATATTTGACTGAATAAATCCCTAATTTGTGTGATTCGAATGGGGAATTGAATGAAAATATTAAAATAATGATTTAAAAAAAAATGGCAATGACAATGCCAGGAGGGAAGTAGTCCATGTCGATATCAGAAGAAACTGTAAGTTTAAGTTTAAAGTCTTCCACTCTGTATTCCATAATCCTCAAAATCACCATAGTGAGAACAAGGAGACGCTTACACATTATTCTGATGTATAGCTTAGGGTGGGTTCACATCTGTGTTCTGGATTCCGTTATGGCTTTCCATTATAACATGGTTATAACGTAAAATAACGGAATCCATAAGTCGGAAGTCAAAACGGAAGCATTCCATTTTGATCCATCTTCATAGAAGTCTATGGGAATCATAATGGATCCATCTGGTTCCCGTTATGCAAGACGGAAAACAAAGTCCTGTCGACAGGACCTTTTTCTCCGTTCTGCATAGTGGAAATGGGACGGATCCGTTATGATTCCCACAGACTTCTATTAAGACGGAATGCCTTTTAAAGGCTTCTGCCGTTTTGCATTCTGTCATAATACAAGTCTATGGGCAGTATCATAGATCCGTCCTTCCGTCTTATGGGTTCCGTTATTTTCCATTATAACCATGTTATAACGGAAAGCCATAACCGAATCCAGAAATCAAATGTGGACCCACCCTTACTCTTCCTTGCAGGATACTTAGCAAAAAAAGACTTTACATCCTATTCCGTTATTTATTGTGGTGTTAGATTATCTTCATTGGTCACCTTAACCCTTTTCTTGTCATTCTTATTCAGGCACAATGCACTCCAGGTAGTTCTGTTATATCTCTCAGATACACCTGTATATGTGTTAAACCTATAGATAACTATACTGGATGAACCTTTTGAAAATATACTAGCATTTAAAAGGAATGCATCCATTTTTTTTCCTGCATTAGGCCTCATGCACACGACCGTGCTGTTTTTTGCGGTCCGCAAAAAACAGAAGCCGCCCGTGTGCCTTCCGCAATTTGCGGAATGGAAAGGGTGGCCCATTGTAGAAATGCCTATTCTTGTCCGTAAAATGGACAAGAATAGGACATGCTATATTTTTTTTGCGGGACCATGGAACGTTGCTGCGGATGCGGACAGCGGAGTGCTGTCCGCATCTTTTGCACCACATTGAAGTGAATAGGTCTGCACCCGAGCCGCAAAAAATGCGGCTCGGATGCAGACCACAAAAACGGTTGTGTGCATGAGGCCTTACACGTATGCATTTCCTCTAATGACACTCATGCATTTCTCAAATCTGCATTTATTTTCTGTTTGTAGATGATTTATTCTATTTCCATCTTGCCTGAGCTGTTTTTAACAGCCTTTAGAGATTTGCGTTACAGCAGCCACCATGGGCCATAGACATAATAGACAGGAGGGCATCCCTTTGACTTCTATGGGTGTATTCTAGGCATACTCTGTGACCTGTGCAGTGGTCAGTAGGGAGTAGGTAAGCTGTGGTATCACCTACGGTGAATGGTGGAACATGTGTCATATATGCAGAGTTGTTATCTGTGATCCTCCATGTGATAATAACGAGAGTACTGTTGAAACGTGATCTGTATCGATAAGGAAGTGACGCTTATTATTTAGATTAGTGGACAGTGTGAAAACTGCAGGATTTTAGAATTATTTTAAAATATACATAGTGACATGGAAAACTAAAAATAACATTAACAAAATATCTTATGTTTAACATAAAGCTTGATTTTAAATTATAGGTCATTTTCTCATGGCACATTCCTTATCTTGCAGAGATCCTACATCAGTTATACTGATGTAAGAATACGCAAATACTACTGTACATAGAATTCATAACGATAAACCTTCAAGACCCACAATATTACATGAACCCTATGATTTCTTTTGGTACAGTAATAAGAATAATTAATATGTGTACATTAGATCCTTTTCATCTGTAAGTTAAGACCCCTAGGCCCCTTTCACACGTGCGAGTTTTCCGCACAAGTGCAATGCGTGACGTGAATGCATTGTACCCGCACTGAATCCTGACCCATTAATTTCAATGGGGCTGTGTACATGAGCGATAATTTTCACGTATCACTTGTGCGTTTGCGGAAAAATCTCAGCATGTTCACTATTCTGTGTTTTTCACGCAACGCAGGCCACATAGAAGTAAATGGGGCTGCGTGAAAAACGCAATGCATCCAGATGCACTGCGTTGCATTGCATTTTTCACACAAGTAACTTAGCAACACTCAAGGGATATCAGACAGGAAGTAGGAGTTTCGCTACTGGCTTGAGACAGCACATGAGCCAGAAGTTTGCTGCACCATTTTACAGCCCTTGCGGAGATAAAAAAAAATTAAAATGCCAAAGACACTACAGGCAATGGACGTGGAGAGGCTCATTATCCTCGTGCAGGACAGGTCCTGCCTCTTGGATCTTCGTTCTGGGGAGTACCAGGACTGCTATAAGAAAGATGCGGCCTGGCTGGAGGTAACCCAGGATCTATTTGCCACCATCTGGGAGAAAACCCAAGGCCAAAGTCGGAAGAATTTGAGTAAGTAGACGATGTATGCAAGGTTGATCCTTGCTGTCCTCCCTAGTATATAGGCCATGTCATATGTTATCCTCCTTAGTATATAGGCCATGTCATATGTTATCCTCCCTAGTATAAAGGCTATGTCATATGTTATCCTCCCTAGTATATAGGCCAGGTCATACATTTTCCTCCCTAGTATATAGGCCATGTCATACGTTATCCTCCCTAGTATATAGGGCACGTCATATGTTATCATCCCTAGTATATAGGCCATGTCATACGTTATCCTCCCTAGTATATAGGCCACGCCATATGTTATCCTCCCTAGTATATAGGCCATGTCATATGTTATCCTTCCTAGTATATAGGCCATATCATATTTTATCCTCCCTAGTATATAGGACATGTCATATGTTTTCCTCTGTAGAATTGCATATTTGCCTACATTTTACTTTCTTGTCTTTTTATTGCAAGTTGAAGAGGTCAAGAATCATTGACGGAGCTGCCGGGACCAATTCAGAAAAGAAATGAAGCACCATGGGCGAAGTGGTTCCGGGCCACCCAAGAAAAGGCCCTATATATTCAAGGAGCAGCTGATGTTCCTCCGTGACGTCATGGAGCTGCGTCCGTAAGTGCATTCTACACACTGACCACTACATGTTAAGCAATACACACTGTATGTAGACTAGTTAGGTACTGTGAAGTGTTAAATGTGAAATGTCATAGCTGCCGATAGCAACCATTCCCTTTCTTTAGCAAAAGTAGGTGAACAACATGACAAGTGGAATAGGAATTGTTGGTATGGCCACCTATAACACTTATAATTTACCCAATGTAGCTAAATGACCACATATGTCATATGTAGTTTAGGTCATGTAGTACTATGTGACAAATGTATTTTGCTCATGATATTAATATGTGAAATGAATATGTTGAATCCTAAATAGTGTTCATATAGTTATATAGTATGTTTGTTATATTTTTTGTAGAACGGAGGACAACCTAGAGGAGGAAGGAGAAGAGTCAGCTCTGCAGCTATCAAGCGCCTATGAAGAAGACGCTACCTCAGGGACCGTGCAGATGGAGAGTGTGGCAGGAGCCAGAATGGCAGAAGCCAGGCCTCCACCTGCATCCAGAGGCAATGACCTATCCAGCCCAGACGGTGGCCATTGCCTCCTGCCAAGACTCATGTGAACATGCATGTTCTTGATTATTTATCTTGAGCCCGGCAGGAGGATCATCACAATCTATTTGGCTGAAGTCTGGCCCATTATATGCACCATCTGCCTCCAGAACGATTACTGAGAACCAGACAGGCTCTCGAAATCGTTATCGAGGCAGCCACTCACCCCCACGACCCTACAGAAATGTTTTCTGCCTTGGAAAACTTGAGCCTCCATGGGCACATGTTTGGCCCCCACCCAATGCCACTTTCACAGGGCTCATAGGGTCCCCCCACAATTCCCTCCTCAAAGGGATTTTTATGGGCCACCTATGCGCCCATATGGTCCACAGTATCAAAGGCAATCTACGTATGACCAGCATGTCCCCTCCTCCTCCCAAGCTGGGCCACCCAAGTACTCCAGGCCCCCCTCCCAACAGCCCAAACACCCTACCCTGGGCCTCAGTATCAGGGCCCCCCTCGCCATCTGGGCGTTATATTAATTTATAATTATTTTAATGTTCTAGTGATTTGATTTTGTGTTCTTCGTTGAAAAAAAAATAAGATTTTAGTTAAGTTGACTATTTCATATGTTAATAAACATAGTTTTATTTTCCATTTTTTTGTTAGTTCCTTTTATTATATACAGTGCATCATTATGTTTACGTCACACAAACACATACACGACATTAATAATTGTACACTTTTAGTAAACATTAATATGACCCAAATACAGTGAATATTTTCACTTTGACCATCTATCACTTACACACCTTAATAATATTAGTGTGCTTTTCACCATTATGCCAAAAATTAATGTGACAGACCGCTTGCGCCAATCAATGCTTCCTTGTGCTCACTGAGTACTTCCAAGCACTCCACCGGACACCATCAGCACTGTAGTCTCCACTTCCAGCATTACAGCTTGGCTGGCATCTCGCTGTTCTCTACCCACCCTGGGCCCAAGACTAGGATCCAGCTTCCAGTGGGTATAACCATGTTGTAATCGCAGGAGAGTATAATACTGATAGCAATCCCCAGAGTAAATCTAGCTGTTCCTCCCACACATGAGACGAGGCTCTATGTTGAGGGTAAAACAGGAACTGACTTTATTGAAGGCCAACTCAGTATATATACAGTTCAAGAAGTCTAACAACATAAATCAATCAACCATGAACAACATTCTATCAGACATCCAAACCCCCCCCCAGATCTTAATGAATGAATAGGGACAGAAGAGACACATGTGATGGGATTATCTCCTGAGTGTATCATAGGGTGATCTACTCATCTACACCAGAGTCGGCTACTCCTAGAGTCAGCTATCTTAATCCCATCACTAACACAATCAGTGGGAGTCTCAGTGCAGTGTTAACCCTTTTTGTGTTGCTGGATTTACACCCTGCACCTTTAGTGGGCAATAGGAAATATGTGGCATATACATTCCACACATAATTCAGGGTTCATAGATCCTTGTAACCCCAAAAGGTCTCAGTGGGTCTCCATAGTTCTGGGTCCATAGTCCGTAGGAAGGAGGCTAGCCCTCAGGCCTCTCTAGCAGCCCCAGTGACGTTTCAGTCCATCACAATTACAAACTGCTTTTTAAATAACAGGCCGAACTGGATGGACAGATGTCTTTTTTCGGCCTTATGTACTATGTTACCTTTATTATACATATATACATGTTAGAAATAAGATAATGTCCTTTTAGCACACAATAGTCAAAACATAAGAGTTGAAGTATAAACGCCATGACACATGCAATTATATTTTTTATTATATGAGATCGAGGCCAACTAAAACTTTATCAATGATGATGTGAAAACATGCATACACTCTGGTGGGTCCTTTTATGTAATCGTACGCACTTCCCACTTAGGCTCCGGCCTGGTGCACCTGCCCAACCCATACCATCCCTGTGGAACAGCCTGCCTCTTCCTCTGCCTGTCATTTTCAAAATGACCCTGTTAAAAAGTCCCTATAGAAGAGCAGTATTTGTGGATGCAGTTATATCGCATGCCTCAATCAATATCTTGTAGAAGCCGGTATATCAATCCCCTCTATCAGTATTTTGTGGAAACAGGTATATAGAACCCAATAATGAGCATTTGCTGGAAGCCTGTAAATCAAACCTCTTAATCAATATTTTGTGGAAGCTGGTGTATCACAGGCCTCAATCAATATTTGGTGGAAGCTGGTATATTAATACCCTATATCAGTATTTTGTGGAAACAGGTATATAGAACCCAATAATGAGCATTTGCTGGAAGCTGGTAAATCAAACCCCTTAATCAATATTAGTGGGAAACTGGTGTATCGCAGGCCTCAATCAATATCTTGCAGAAGCCGGTATATCAATCCCCTCTATCAGTATTTTGTGGAAACAGGTATATAGAACCCAATAATGAGCATTTGCTGGAACCCTGTAAATCAAACCCCTTAATCAATATTTTGTGGAAGCTGGTGTATCACAGGTCTCAATCAATATTTGGTGGAAGCTGGTATATTAATACCCTATATCAGTATTTTGTGGAAACAGTTATATAGAACCCAATAATGAGTATTTGCTGGAAGCTGGTAAATCAAACCCCTTAATCAATATTTGGTGGAAGCCGGTGCATTGCATGCCTCAATCTATATTTGGTGGAACCAGGTGTATCACAACCCTCAATCAATATTTTGTGGAAGTGGTATATCGCACCCCTTAATTAGTTTTTTTGGGGGCAACAGGTATATCACACCAGTTGCAATTAGTTATTCGAATAGCGTTTGTCCCTCTATCTAGCTGCAGTATCTCAGCAGAACCGCACACAATTGCTGCACAATACAAATGCACTATAATATACTTTCTATGTTAGAAGGTATGATATAGAAATATCACACCCCTCAATCATTTTTTTTTTTGGGGGGGGGCAAACAGGTATATAACACCAGTTGCAATTACTTATTCCAATAGCATTTGTCCCTCTATCTAGCTGCGGTATCTCAGCAGCACCGCACACAACTGCTGCACAATACAAATGCACTATAATATACTTTCTAAGTTAGAAGGAATATTATAGGTATATCACACGCCTCAATCAGATTTTTTTTCTTTTTTAGAGCAACAGGACTATCACACCAGTTGCAATAAGTTAATCCAATAGCGTTTTTCCCTCTATCTAGCTGCAATATCTCAGCAGCACCGCACACAACTGCTGCACAATACAAATGCACTATAATATACTTTCTATGTTAGAAGGTATATTATAGGTATATCACACCCCTCAATCAGATTTTTTTTTGGGGGGGGGGCAAACAGGTATATAACAATAGTTGCAGTTAGTTATTTCAATAGAGTTTGTCCCTGTATCTAGCTGCGGTATCTCAGCAGCACCGCACACAACTGCTGCGCAATACAAATGCACTATAATATACTTTCTATGTTAAAGGTATATTTTAGATATATCACACCTCTCAATCAGTATTTTTTTGGGGGGGAAACAGGTATATCACACCAGTTGGAATTACTTATTTCGATAGCGTTTGTCCCTCTATCTAGCTGCGGTATCTCAGCAGCACCGCACACAACTGCTGCACAATACAACTGCACTATAATATACTTTCTATGTTAGAAGGTATATTATAGGTATATCACACCCCTCAATAAGATTTTTTGTGGGGGCAAACAGGTATATAACATGAGTTGCAATTAGTTATTCCAATAGCGTTTGTCCCTCTATCTAGCTGCGGTATCTTAGCAGAACCGCACACAACTGCTGCACAATACAAATGCACTATAATATACTTTCTATGTTAGAAGGTATATTATAGTTATATCACACCCCTCTTTCAGTTTTTTTTTTTGAGCAACAGGTATTTTACACCAGTTGCAATTAGTTATTCCAATAGTGTTTGTCCCTCTATCTAGCTACAGTATCTCAGCAGAACCGCACACAACTGCTGCACAATACAAATGCACTATAATATATTTTCTATGTTAGAAGGTATAAGTATTTCACACCCCTCTGTATGTCACAGCTATCGATAGCACACCAATACAAATCACTAAAAGGACTTTTGTGGCCCTATTAGCTAGCATTTGGTGTTCCTAACAGTCTGTCCCTGCTACACACAGCAACCTCTCCCTACACTGGCAAAAAACAGAATGTAAAATGGCTGCCAGATCGGGTTTGTTTACAGGGTAAGGGGTTTGTCTATGTGCTGAAACGTCTCAATTGGCTGTCCTGTCCCACCTGATGGATGTGTCATGGGTCAAAGTTCTTCACAATGCAAAGTATATGGCGCCGGTGAACATTGCCATATGTTCGCCTGTTCAGCGAACCGCAAAGTTCGCCGCGAAACGACCGCCGGGCGAACCGCAAGGTCATCTCTATTGGAGATGTTGGAGATATGTTCTCCAATGTGCTTCAATGCCTCATGGTTCACCTCACATATTGCAGCGTACATTGGTTTTATGTGTTGAATAATTCAATACTTAACATTTAGAGATGAGCAAATCGAATCCCACAAAGTGGAATTTGATTAGAATTTTAAGGATAAATTCGATTCGCCTCGAAGCCGAATTTCCTCGTGCTTCGTGTAAACGAATCAATTTAACATGAAATAGTGTAAAAAACCAAAAATTCATACTTACCTCCTCTTTTTGCTTGTGAAAGGCTGCCATCTTTATTGAAGATCTCGCCGAAATTCCGTGCGTATGACATCACCACGTTGGCCGGTGTGATGATGTAATGTCGCCCCGGCTGATATTTTATGCCAGATCTTAAAGCAAGATGGCCGTCCCTCACGATCAAATGGAGGCGGTAAGTTTGAATTAAATTTTTTATTATTATTTAAAAAATTGTGTAAAATTACACTCAGATGCCGCGATCATGTATGAACGTGGCATCTGAGGGGTACAATGAGGAGGGCAACGCTATCGCAGCTTACTAAACCCGCTACTTACTAAAAAATATGCTTTGTGATGAAGTAATTCGTCACAAAGCGAATTATTTTGTAAAATTCAACGAATCAGTCGAATCAAACTTTTTCAAAATTCGCTCATCTCTAATAACACTATCTGCAGTTTTTTCATTGGATTTCACTGGATATGATTTCTCTGCATTGTACAGCAACTATTGCATTTAAAAGAAACCTTATAACTTAGCCAGATTGAATTTTCCGAGCCCAAGCTATTGAGATGACTGTAAAAACTGGGAGAAATCATATTTTTTATTGTCCAAGCTCTGCTAAAAAATTGCATTCCTTTTTGAGAATATAAATAAAAATCACAGAAAACAAATAATAATGCACTAACACAATAGATGCAAGCATTATATATGGACTAAGCCCTCATTCTGATATGATAAAATCTAAGACTCTCAGCCAATATATTTTGATCAAAACACATCTGTGCCCACCTACCCAGCACCAAGGTGGTCTCAGTCAGGCAGATCCTACTCTATACCTACTTATGCAGTTGTGCTGCTCCTAGTTACTTTTATGCGCATACAGCAACCAATTAGAGGAGGAGAACACACATCCAGTGATGGACGAACTTCGGCCGGGATGGTTCGCGAACGCGATCAAATATTTGCGAAATGCAATGTTCGCAACCGGCCCCATTCACTTTAATGGCAGGCGCACCTGAAAAACCTTCAGCTCATATATGCAGCCACCAAATACTTAATAGAAGTGCACAAATAGTTCCACAACATGGACAGTGACATACTGGAGGGGGATCAATGGCAAAAATTCCAACAAAAAATATGTATCTTAATCAGGGGTCATTTATATGCGTCTTAAAGGGAAATTCTCTGAAATGTGCCCTGTTGGAGCCTAGAAAATATTTATTTTAGACCACGGGAGTACGGGTCTTAAAAATTAGGCATTCACCGGACATATAAGAAATTCTGATTATGTGGCTCAAGGTACATTATGCGGTCAATGGATAAAAACTTTACTGTAGGCCACTGGACTACAGGCTCCAAATAGTAGGCATTTACTAGACAGAAAAGATCAAGTGATTATGTGGCCGGAGGTATATTACACAGTCAATGGAATTTGTATACAAATCCCCCCTCTTGAAAACAACCCTAATGATAGTAGTTGAAATTCGATAACACGTGGTCGTTAGTGTCGAGCGAGCATGTTAGGCCGAACTGCTGTTCTGCTCGAGCATCACTATGCTCGGCATAATACTGCGGGTGCTCGAGTACAATTTAATAAAATGAAAGTCAATAGAGACCTGAGCATCAAACCAGGCACACCCTGCTCTGAAGAAGAGAGGGTGTCTGGTTCACAAAACAAGGTTAGAAATTGATGGAAACCCCATCAAATCAGTTTGGAAACATCATTAAGAGGATGCTGGATGCATCTTGGACTCCTATTATCTATGACATTCAATAGACAACCACACAAAGGCTATATGCCAAAAGCCAGGTATATGCAAGCCATCAATCTATCCATGAGACAGATGACAGGCTTAGTCAGCATACCTTACAATGGCAGCCTTGTGCACTATGAGACATTCCAAACCAGCTCTCATCTGAATGAGAGCCAGTAAGCCTCAAAGTTACTTCAGATCTGTTGGATGGCTTTTGTGGACCTGCACACCTAGATCAATATTATTAGGGAGACAAAAAGTTTTCTGATTGTTCTAACATAATATTCAATAACCTTTCTTTACAGTTTTGTCATGTAAAAACTAATTTGCATCAACATGGACATATGGGAAAGACATGCAAATGAGTATGAAAAGAGTCATGAACAGCGCCATCTATTGGTTTCATAGTCTTATGACAAGACGATTACTCTTGTCATAAGACTATAAAAACCAATAGATGGCATTGTTCATCTTGTTGGGACGCTAGTAAGTGGGGCACACTGCTCAACAGAGTTCACACACCACATAGCACTCAGCCTATAATAGCCTATGCTAACACTGAGGTGTATATTGGATTGCTGCTATCATTCACAAATCTTCTAGCACTTTATCGGCGGTAAAATAAACTGGCTAGGGTGTATCTGAGGACTATTGCCCTGCTTGTAATGACTCATGAACAGTGCCATCTATTGGTTTCATAGTCTTATGACAAGACTATTACTCTTATCATAAGACTATGAAACCAATATATGGCGCTGTTCATGAGTAGTGTAGATTGCAAATCTTCCATGCAAACATTTTTTCAGCTGAAAAACAAGGCAGATTCTGCTCATTTGCATGTCTTTCCATATAGCCATGTTTATGCAAATTAGTTTTTACATGACAAAACTGTATAGAAAGGTTATTGAATATTATGGTAGGACAATCAGAAAACTTTTTGTCTCCCTAATAATATTGGTCTAGGTGCGCAGGTCCACGCAAGCCATCCAACAGATCTGAAGTAACTTTGAGGCTTACTGGCTCTCAGTCAGATGAGAGGTGGTTTGGAATGTCTCATAGTGCACAAGGCTGCCATTGTAAGGCATGCTGACTAAGCCAGTTATCTGTCTCATGGATAGATTGAGGCTTGCACATACGTGGCTTTTGGCATATAGCCTTTGTGTAGTTGTCTATTGTATGTTGTAGATAATAGGAGTCCAATACGCATCCAGCTATCCTCTTAATGCTGTTTCCAAACCATTTTGATGGCGTTTCCATCAATTTCTAACCTTTTTTTGTGGACCAGATACCCTCTTCTCTTCCAAGCAGGGGGTGCCTGGGGTTCTCCCATTGACTTCCATTGTGCTTGAGTGCTCGGTAGAGTACAAGAACATACTGATGTGTTTGGCCAGAGCACACTGTCACGAGGGTATCGAGAACCACGCCTGACTCCGTTATACCCGGGGTCAGGAAGTCGCAGTGGTTGGCTGCACGCTCTATTTAAGATAGGGCTGTTTTCCTTATGGTAGCTTTCTGGGTTTGCTTTGCAAACCCTTTTGGCTCACTCAGGGATCCGTAGCTCCTTCTCCTCAGCTGTTCCTTGTCCAGCACTCCCAAACCTCCTTATATTCCTCTCTCACACTTCTCTGGTTGCCAGAGATAGAGCTTCCTGCCTGGACATCTATTCTGACCCACTGGAGCTGTGTTGCTGCGTTCTCGGATTGTTGATTCAGAACGCTACCCTCCGGATCCCTGTTGGACCTTTGTGGACTGCTGTGGTCGCCCACCTGGGTGTATGTGTTTGTCTGTATTTGTCTGTCCTCTCCCTGGTGTTTCCCTCTTAGTGCAGTGGTGCGGACTAGCGATCACTATCTAGGGCTCATTTCAGGGAAAGCCAGGGTTTAGGCACGTGATCGCCGCACGGGTGAGGAACCCGTCTAGGGACGTCAGGGTAGTCAGCTGCCAGCCGCAAGGTGAGTTAGGGGTCACCACCTTTCCCTCTCCCTTGGGCAGGGCTTTCCCTGTTTTCCTCCCTGTGCGTGACGTCGGTCATTACACACACAAGCACTTTGGTGCTCGATCAACACTAGTGGTCATCACTGGTGTTGAATTCCTCCAAGGCCCCAACAATTATTCATACACAGTACAGAAAAGAACAAGTAAGTATGTGGCTGGAGGTAGATTACACGGTCATTGGATATCAATTTTACAGCAGGCCAGTGAACTACAGGCCCCAAAAATTATGCATTCAACGTTTGTCACTCTGAGGAGCTGCGGTAACGCAGCAGAATCGCAACTAAATGCTGCACTACCCGAATGCACTATATAGAAAGTATATTATTGGTATATCACACCCCTGCCTCAATCACTTTTTTGGGGGATGCAACTGGTATATCACACCAGTTGAAATTATTTGTTCCAATAGCGTTTGTCACTCTGTGTAGCTGCAGTAACGCAGAAAACCCGCAAACAAATGCTGCACTACCCAAATGCACTATATAGAAAGTATATTATTGGTATATCACATCCCTGCCTCAATAACTCTTTTGGGGGAGGCAACTGGTATATCACACCAGTTGAAATACTTGTTCCAATAGAGTTTGTCACTCTGTGTAGCTGCTGTAACGCAGCAGAACCGCAAACAAATGCTGTACTACCCAAATGCACTATATAGAAAGTATATTATTGTTATATCACACCCCTGCCTCAATCAATTTTTTGGGGGCAACTGGTATATGACACCATTTGAAATTATTACTTCCAATTGTGTTTTTCATTCTGTGTAGCTGTGGTAACGCAGCAAAACCGCGAACAAATGCTGCACTACCCATATGCACTATATAGAAAGTTTATTATTGGTATACAACATCCCTGCTTCAATCAGTTTTTTGGGGGGGCAACTGGTATATTACACCAGTTGAAATTATTTGTTCCAAGAGCGTTTGCCCCCCTGTATAGCTTCAGTATCGCAGCAGAAACACACACAACTGCTGCACAATACAAATGCACTATAATATGTTATAAAATATATTATAAGTATATAACACCCCTCTGTAAGTCACATCTATCGATAGCACACTTATACCAGTCCTTAAAAGGACTTTTGTGGCCCTATTAGCTAGTGTTTGGTGTCCCTAACAGCCTGTCCCTGCTCAAAACAGCAACCTCTCTCTACACTGGCAAAAGACTGAAATTAAAATGGCAGCCAGATCGGGCTTATTTTTAAGGTAGGTGGTATGTCCATGTGCTGAAATGTCTCAATTGGCTGTCCTGTACCACCTTATCGATGTGTCATGGGTGAAAGTTCTTCACAATGTAAAAAAATATGACGCCGACGGACATCGCCATATGTTCGCCTATTTGGCGAACCGCAAACGAGCAAAGTTTGCCACAAAACGACCACCGGGTGAACCGCAAGGCCATCTCTACACACAGCTATGTGTACCACTTTAATCAAGGCGGCCTGTTTGATAGGAGGGGCAAAAGTGCACAAGAATGCTACTCCCAGGATAAAATAGAGGCGCATTCACACTTAAACGGGTTATCCGAGACTAAAAAATGCCCCCCATATTCCTGAGCCTCTCACACTGAATTTACTTACCTGGCTCCCCTGAATCTACTTACTTGGCTTCCTTGTTTTAATCTACACATGGGGAGAAGTTGCAGTGGCAGTGTATGGGCCAGGAGCAGCACAGGCAGCAGGGAGCCAGGTAAGTAGATTCAGTGTGAGGGGCCCGTGCATATGGAGGACAATTTTTTTTGTCTCGGATAACCCCTTTAAAGGTGCCACTCCCTCAAGTGTATACTACAGCCTAAGCAAAAATCACAGAGAAAAGATAAAAAAACTAAGATAAAAATATCCTATTTGAGAATATCCCACAAGTCTTCATCTTTATAAAGTATGGGCAAATATTTTCAGATAATATTAACCATTTGATAATAAGTATTGCTATAGTGTGCACTAAATTTGAAATTAAATAAAAAAAAAAGCACTTTGGGTTCTCTTTTCTCATAATTTCTTTGCACTCCTTAGCACATCCAAATTGTAGCATCTTCGTGTAATTTGATCATAATGTGCATAATTTTTTTTAACTGGCTGTAGACTTGTCTGGCTCAGACATACAGTACTCCCTCATGGGTACATGTTTAATGACATTCCAAGATGGCAGCTTGTGGCAAGTAATGTAGAAATGGCAACTTTTGGTTTGTGATTGTCACGCAGAATATAATGAGACTTTTTTGTCTTCTATGAGCCAAAGATCTAATAATGATATGGATTCTCCAAAATAGAGATTTAAATTTCAGGTTGTCATCATTATCATTCCAGAATGAGATAAATGCTGGTATGGACATTGAAGCTCTCCCCAAAATGAGGAAGACGTCCACAATATAGCGGCAAATGTCTCCCATGCTATCTAGATGTGTATTGTTCTTCCCACCATACTATATATAAATTAGCCAGGGATGGAGAGAACCATGTAACCATTGGGCATCCCTGTAATTTACTTGAATGAGAGCTGAGCTGCAGTAACCCAGCACAGGTATTACACTTTGAATAGAACTGTGCTTCAGGCTCCATTCAAAGAGGCTGTTCTCGTGCCAGAAGCATGGAAGCAGGGGCATAGAAATCACTCGGCCCCATAGCAAGAATCTAAATTGGACCCCTATGGCGCATTCATGGCCCCTCCCACTACCAGTATATACAGCAGTGTACTGATAAGTGAGGTGTGAGATATAAATGACACCTCGTATCTTACATATAAATACACCACCGTATATACAATATATCTGTACACACTGCATCTATGATACCTAGTATCTCACATGTCAGTACACTGCTGGGTATACTACATACACCGTATCTATTATACTGTATAATAGATGCAGTCAGTGTATCTATCTATCTATCTATCTATCTATCTATCTATCTATTGTGCTGCCTAATTTTTGCAATATTTACTCTCTCTCTCTCTCTTTATATATATATATGTATATATATCAATACTGTATATATATATATATATATATATATATATATATATAAATATATATAGATATATATATCTCTACATATATTTATATAGTATATAAAGCAGTGAACTAATGTGACAAGTACAAGGTATAATAGATGCAGTGTGTGTGTATAATATGTGGGTAATATGAAAAAAAGTGTAAAAAAAATGTTTTTAAAAATAAAAGAATTAAAAAATATATAAAAATTTAAATCACTATCCTTTCACCAAAATGTAACTAAAAGTATGTAAGCAATGAAAATTACATATCACAGGAATCGCCACATGCGAAAACACCCATACTATTAAAATATAAAAATATTTATCCCATCTCGCCAAATAAATAGTCATTAAAAAGTCATACACTTCCCAAAATGGTATTAATAAAACGTACAGATCAACCTGCAAAAAATGAGCCCCACACAGCTTCGTACACATAACTACAAAAAAGTTATAGGGGTTAGAATATTGAGATGAAAAGACAAAAATATATTTGTTTATATATATATTTTATATTTTATATATATGTTTTTATTTTTTTCTATTATCATACAAGAAAAACTATACATGTGTGGTATTTCCATAATCATACTGACCAGGAAAATGAAAGTAACAGGTCAGTTTTACCATATAGAGAGCGCTGTAAATACAAAGCCCCAGGAATTTTTTTTCCAGCTCCCCACTACATCATATGTAATAAACAAGCCCTATGTGAACAGAAAAATGAAAAAACTTATGGCCTCAAGAAGGCAGGGAGTGAAAAATTTAAATGCAAAAACAAAATAACAAAAAAATAAAAAATAAACATCGGGGGCTGAAAGTGTTAAAAATGTACTGTGGTGTCAGATTTTTAACTTTTTTTTTTTAAATAGCCCCCAAAATTTTGCCAAATGCCTGCCGGAGTAATGTCGACCTTTGTCTTCTGATCTAAAAATGGCTGATGCCAATTTGACAAATTTGCCTGAATCAAATTGCCAAAAATTTGGATTTGGTTTCAATACAATTTTTTTTATAATTTAATTTTGATTGGAACCAAATGGATTTGCTCATCTCTAGAAGTGGGTGTCAATCCCATATCGATCAGATATTGATGATCTATCCTGAGGATAAGTGATTAACATGTGGAGCCTGGTCAAGCCCTTTAAGGGGGTTAAACAACAAACAAAGGGCACCAAATCAATCTTTATATTGCTTGTAATTAGTGATGGCCAGTTTGCATTGTTCGCCCGCGAACACATGCGGGCTGCCATCTTAAATCACAAGTTCGGCGAGGCACAGGTGAATCCTTACCGGTCTGAAACAAATGCGGTCAGCGGGAGCAGGCATTTCCGAGAACAGCCACCGGGGGCCTTCATCGGGCTGTTCTCCGAGCTGCCTGCTCTCGCTGACCGTATTAGTTTCAGACCAGCTTACAGCGCAGGCACAGGTAAGGACTTACCTGTGCCTCGCCGGACTTGTGATTTAAGATGGCAGCCTGCATGTGTTTGCGGGCGAACAATTGAAACTGGCCATCACTGCTTGTAATATTCCTATTTACAAAATGTTCCTTTATAAATTAGTTCTTAAAATAATATTGAACCACATGAAAAAAATTTCAGGTAGGATAAGTATATAGAATCTTATGTATTTTACTTACATCTTAAAACAAGTTCTGCTTCCAACCTAATTGTAAATGTACTGTATGTTGCATGGGGATGCTAAACTCCTGCCAAATATCTATCAGTGTGTGATTTATGACATGCGATATGCTGTTCAGCTCAAATGGGAACTGTTTAGCTGAAATATGAGAAAGGATAGGCCTTATGCATTCAAAGCCACGATGACAAGTTTCTGTTTGGCTTACTGAGAGAACATACCGTACAAAGGTGCCACATTTTACAATCAGAGGGAAAACACAGGCGTTCTAAGCTAAACAATCTAGAACAAAAGTTTTCTTTCACAAGTATTTTCCCTTTTGTTTATATGTGTGTGCGCGCGGCCTGAGCTTTATATGAAATCAGATACAACAGAAATTGTATTTTCTTTTCTTTAATAACTTTGTAAATTACAGCCAGACAGTAAATGTTAATTGGGACAAAGAACATGTTTTCTTACTGCAACATGGCCGGTCATGAACTTGTAAATCCTGAAAGAAATTTTCAAAATGTAGTATTAAAATGCAAAACAGATATTAACTAGCAAACTACAAAAGTACATATGGCAACATTACTATATATTAGGATAATGGGAACAGTGTTCCCTCTAAGCCTTGGCAGCTGCTGAGCGGGGTCGGCTTAGAGATGGGCAATGCTTAGTCAAAGGTTGGCGATAGGAAAATCAAACAAGAGATAATCGTTGACACATTGGCCAAACATCTAGCGTATTAGGCATCTCCTGTATATAATTATATATGTACAGCCGGTATAAACTATACATCTTCTTGTATATAGTGATATGGACCATGCTAGTATAACCTGGATAGCTCATGTATATAATTATATATGTACAGCTGGCATGTTATACATCTTCTTGTATATAGTGATATGGACCATGCTAGTATAACCTGGATAGCTCATGCATATAACTATAGATGTACAGCTGGCATGTTATACATCTTCTTGTATATAGTGATATGGAACATGCTGGTATAACCTGGATATCTCCTGTATATAATTATATATGTACAGCCGGTATACGTTATACATCTTCTTGTATATAGTGATATGGAGCATGCTGGTATAACCTGGATATCTCCTGTATATAATTATATATGTACAGCCTATATAAGTTATACATCTTCTTGTATATAGTGATATGGAGCATGCTGGTATAACCTGGGCATCTCCTGTATATAATTATATATGTACAGCTGGTATAAGTTATACATCTTCTTGTATATAGTGATATGGAGCATGCTGGTATAACCTGGATATCTCCTGTATATAATTATATATGTACAGCCTATATAAGTTATACATCTTCTTGTATATAGTGATATGGAGCATGCTGGTATAACCTGGGCATCTCCTGTATATAATTATATATGTACAGACTATATAAGTTATACATCTTCTTGTATATAGTGATATGGAGCATGCTGGTATAACCTGGATATCTCCTGTATATAATTATATATGTACAGCCTATATAAGTTATACATCTTCTTGTATATAGTGATATGGAGCATGCTGGTATAACCTGGGCATCTCTTGTATATAATTATATATGAGAACCTATATATAGCCCTAACAAAATTGCGGGCTTACCCCTAATTAGAATATATATACCGATTTGAAGGAGTAAGGGAAAATGAAATATAGCTTGATTTGAAGAACATATACTACAATAGTACACAAATACTCAATTTTATTAAGAGAATCACAAAAGACACATGATCAGCACTGGTCACAAATAAGACAATACATACAGGTTACAAGACATGTTTAAAAACCAAGTGAACCGATGGTAGGCTGCCAATACAAATATCCAGAGTAAAGTGCAAGTGCATAGTTATCCCATGCACTTGCACTTTACTCTGGATATTTGTATTGGCAGCCTACCATCGGTTCACTTGGTTTTTAAACATGTCTTGTAACCTGTATGTATTGTCTTATTTGTGACCAGTGCTGATCATGTGTCTTTTGTGATTCTCTTAATAAAATTGAGTATTTGTGTACTATTGTAGTATATGTTCTTCAAATCAAGCTATATTTCATTTTCCCTTACTCCTTCAAATCGGTATATATAATTATATATGTACAGCTGGTATAAGTTATACATCTTCTTGTGTATAGTGTAATGGACAATGCTGGTATAACCTGGGCATCTCCTCTATATAATTATATATGTACAGCTGGTGTAAGTTATACATCTAAGTTATACATCTTCTTGTGTATAGTGATATGGACTATGCTGGTATAACCTGGGCAAGTGTGCATCTCCTGTATAATACAGGCGATACCTAGGTTATACCAGCATGGTCCATATAACTGCAAGATGTATAACTTATACCAGCTATACATACAGTGGATATAAAAAGTCTACACACCTCTATTAAAATGTCAAGTTTCTGTGATGTTAAAAAATAAAACAAAGATAAATAATTTCAGAACTTTTCCCCCTTTTTTTTTTTTTTTTTTAAATATCTCTTTATTGCCATCATCTCAAAATTCATCATCTATAGATTGGATAAAAATTACATTTTTTGAGCCATCAGAAAGAGATGAAAAAAAACATTCCAATCTTATTTTATACATACCCAAATATTTTTACTCCCAAGTTACCCACCCTCCCACCTCCCTTAGGAGGGGGGGAGAGGGAGACGTGTAATACAACAACAAAAAAAAAAATAATCTGTCTATCCAGCCCTACAGTAACCACCTCTTCCATATTTCATCCATAGTTTTTCCTTTTCTACTATGGCCCTCCATCACCCGTTCTTCTTTAATCAAGTCATCCACTGCTTTTCTCCACTGCCGAACTGTTGGAGGGTCAGCCCCTACCCATTTCTTAAGTATTAAGAGTCTAGCTTGAAATAAAACCTTACTAAGGACCATACTTATATCTCTATTTAGACCTAGGTGTTCGGTTGCCCCCAAAATACATGTCATCGGATCTTCTGATATTTGAACCTTCAAAATTCGATATATAGTATCTGTTATTTCTGTCCAATATCTAAACAATCTGGGGCATCTCCAAAAGCAATGCATTAAGTCGGCACTCTCTCCCCCACATTTTACACAATCATCCGAGGCTCTAACACCCATTCTTTTCAGTATCCATGGGGATCTATGCAACCTGTGGACCACAAAAAATTTTGAAATCTTATGTGAACCCCTATTTGAGACTTGAGAATAATTTTTTAATGCATTCCCATAATGCTTCCCCCCTTTAATGTGACCTATAAACTGTACAACTTAATTGAAAAACAAACTGAAATCTTTTAGGTAGAGGGAAGAAAAAAATATAAAAATTAAATAATATGGTTGCATAAGTGTGCACACCCTTAAACTAATACTTTGTTGAAGCACCTTTTGATTTTATTACAGCACTCAGTCTTTTTGGGTATGAGTCTATCAGCATGGCACATTTTGACTTGGCAAGATTTGGCCACTCTTCTTTACCAAAACACTCCAAATCTGTCAGATTGTGAAGGCATCTCCTATGCACAGCCCTCTTCAGATCACCCCACAGATTTTCAATTGGATTCAGGTCTGGGCTCTGCCTGGGCTTTCCAAAACTTTAATCTTTTTCTGGTGAAGCCATTCCTTTGTTGATTTGGATGTATGCTTTTGGTTGTTGTCATGCTGAAAGATGAAGTTCCTCTTCATCCTCAGCTTTCTAGCACAAGCCTGAAGGGTTTGTGCCAATATTGACTGGTATTTGGAACTGTTCATAATTCCCTCTAGCTTAAAGGGAACCTGTCATGTGGATATTTGATTATAATCTAACTAATTATATACAATCATTAACTACTAAAAAGTACCTTAGATGTATTCACTTACTGGTGTGACAGATGGTTACCTCATAATATACACACAAAGATGCCGCATGCTAATGAGCTGATTGGAGTCCGGCATGATGTCATTGAGTCCAGCGTATATTTAATTCAGAGCTATAGCCACTCCCCTGCCCACCTGCTGCTGATTCATATGGAAACAAACTGTCATTCAGCAGAAGGTGGGCGGGGAGAGTCAGGAGCTCATGAATATTCATGACTCATCATTATTAGCTGGAGCTTTTCAATACAAGATGTTGACAGATTGACTAGGTCAATTAAATAAAATGACCCAGCATTTTGCTAAGCGAATCAGTCACTTATTTATGTTGCCCTTAGTTAGGACACCATAAAACTGGTGACAGGTTCCCTTTAACTAAGGCCCCAGTTCCAGCTGAAGAAAAACAGCCCAAAGCATGATGCTGCCACCACCATGCTTCACTGTGGATATGGTGTTCTTTTGGTGATGTGCAGTGTTGTTTTTGCACAAAACATATCTATTGGAATTATGGCCTAAAAGTTCATTCTTGGTTTCATCAGACCATAACAGCTTTTCCCACATGCTTTTGGAAAACTTCAGATGTGTTTTTGCAAAATGCCTGGCTTGGATGTTTTTCTTTGTAAGAAAAGGCTTTCGTCTTGCCACTCTACCCCATAGCCCATACATATGAAGAATACAGGAGATTGTTGTCACATGTACCACACATCCAGTACTTGCCAGATATTCCTGCAGCTCCTTTAATGTTGCTGTAGGCCTCTTGGTAGCCTCCCTGACCAGTTTTATTCTCGCCTTTTCATCAATTTTGGAGGAACGTCCAGTTCTCGGTAATGTCACTGTTGTGCCATATTTTCTTCACTTGATGACTGTCTTCACTGTGTTCCATTGTATATCTAATGCCTTGGAAATGATTTTGTACCCTTTTCTGACTGATAGCTTTTGGAAGCTCTCTGTGGACCATGGCTTTTTCCTCGGGATGCGACTAAGAAAATTTGAGGAAAGACCAACTAGAGCAGCTGAACTTTATTTGGGGTTAATCAGAGGCACCATAAATGATGGAAGGTGTATGCTGACTCCTATTTAACATGATTTTGAATGTGATTGCTTAATTCTGAACACAGCTACATCCCCAGTTATAAGTGTGCACACTTATGCAACCACATTATTTTTTATTTTTTGTTTTCTTCCCTCCACCTAAAAGATTTCAGTTTGTGGTACTGTTTATAGGTCACATTAAAGGTGGAAAACGTTCTGAAATGATTTATCTTTGTCTAATTTTTTTACATCACAGATACCTCACATTTTAACAGGGGGTGTGTAGACTTTTTATATACACTGTATATAATTATGTACAGGAGATGAGATGCCCAGGTTATACCATCATAGCCTTTATCACTATATACAATGAGTGGGCCATCATTCTAGTCCTAGCAGGGAGGAACAATGCAGCCGATATAGTGATGCTGAGTGCATTCTAACTCTTATCGCTAAAGCTGAGTGCATTTTAACTCTTATTGCTGATGCTGACAGCCTGGCTGACTCTTCATACATTTACTCTGAGCTGAAGGGAGAAGAAAAACACCACAAGTCATTAGAGATTCACTCTAGCCTCTAAGATGGCGGCACTGCCTTTTCCATATTACCTTGCACTGCTGCTACGTGCTCTGCTCAACAGTGACGTAACTAGAGTTCTATGAGCCCCAGGGAAAACTTTGAATTGGCCCCCGCACTACAGGTTTGAATGCGTTGTCGTACAATATAAAATAGAAGAGGTAGGTGTTTTTTGCACATCTCCGTATATATTCATCACATATTGGTGGCAGCAAAGTGGGATCAAGATACTAGTGTGTGTGAGTGTGGGACCCATACTCCCAGACACTAAAGACTACCAGCAGTAGTTTTTTGCCGCTGGAGTCTTAAGATCAGCTAAACACTAGACAGTCTGACTGTAAATACAATAAGGTGTGTGTGTGCATCAGGTTGCAGTCTGTGTCAGTGATCATCCATGTCAATGATGGCCAGTAACACAAGAATCAAGGCTAAGGAGATGGCCGATGCTAGGAACTGTGGAGGGGAGGACGCAGTCCAGATGGGGGCCCAAGAAGAGGTGAAAGGCAACTTTCTTCAAGACGCGGTGGAGCACAGCCAAAGCTCCCCAAGGAGCCAGTTTCTGTCGGTTTGGCCCGCGGTGGGCTACACTCCACATGCCCATCCCCCCATCCAGGCAGGCTCGGCTGCTCTCCTACAAGCTGCCCTGGAACCTGCCCTGGACCATTTCCAGGCCGGAAAACAGGCTGCCTACAATATCCTCATGGCAGCTGCAGAACGTCACGAGCAAGCAGAGGCTGCAGAGCTTCGCAAGCAAGCAGAGGCGGCAGAACATTGTGAGCAGGCCAAGGGTGAGCATCAGCTGCAAGAGCTCCAGCTCCAACTCCAGCAGCCCTCCCCAGCCCGATGTGAATCTCCAGATCCGGATTCCAAAACTACAGGCGGAGGTCTTCACCCTACTGGGGACCTAGACACCTTTTTGTTGGCGTTTAAGATGGCCTGCCATCAGTACCAGCTGCTGGAGGACCAGTGGGTCAGATTCCTAACGCCACGTCTCAGAGGGAAAGCCCTTAAAATCTTCGGGTACCTGCCCAGAGAGAACATCCTGAGCTATAAGGACATCAAGCAGGCTCTGGTCCGGCAGTACAACTTAACCCTTGAGATGTACCGGAAAAATCTCCGGAGTTTGAAGCGGGGTCCTACCCAGAGCTGGGCCAATCACATGCGGGCCTTGCTGAGAGCGGTTGACCAATGGACCACAGGATTGGAGCTCACCACCGTCCAGCAGCTGAAGGAGCTAATCGCCACAGAGCAGTTTTTGTGGAATTGCCCGGAGAACCTGCAGCGGTACCTCCGTGACTGGAAGCCAAAGGGGGCCTCCGCAACAGCAGCCCTGGTCGATGAGTACACCAGCAACAGGACTTGAGAGACCCGGAAACCTGTCGGCTGGAGAGGGGGTAAGACGCACGCTGCACCTGCCTCTAGACCCAAGTGGGCACCAGCCCCTGCTTCACTGGGGGAACCTTAACTTTGCCACCTATGCAAGCAGCCAGGACAATTCAAGGACATGTGTCCCCAGCACCCGAGGGACCGATCCCAGTCATCGACCCGGAAACCGTCAACTGTGTTGTGTGTGGGTGGGGGTGGTGCGAGGTCCCTTGACAATTTTCAACCGGTCACCGTGGGCCAGGCCGTGGCCATGGGGCTTAGAGACACCGGCGCTGAGATGACTCTAGTACGGCCTGAACTGATGGCACCACAAGATTTATTGCCCGGGAGATCCTTACTGTCTCTGGGATAGGAGGAGTAGAACCGCCGCTGCCCGTCACCAAGGTCTATTTGGACTGGGGACCCGGTCGAGGAGTAAGGGAGGTGGGGGTATCCACAAATATCCCTGCCAGTGTTTGGCTGGGGACAGAATTGGGTCAGCTTGTGTCTAAGTACGTGGATGGACTTGGGGCAGCTTGTGTCAAAGTACGTGGCCACTGACACCTCAAGGTCCCATCCCCAGAATGTGATGCCATGTCCACCCCTGTTAATACTGTTAATGTACATAAGATGCCTGTTGATGGGGATGTAGGGGATGTAATGTGTGCCTCTCCCCTCACTGGGGAGGGGGTCATTCACGCCAGCTGTGCTGAGGCCCCAGGGAGTGGCCAGCAAGCATGCTGAACCCTGTTGTCCTTAGGTGTGGTTACTGAGGGGACAAGCAGGGGGCAGACAACTGCGGAGGATGAGGATGCAAGTGAGGTCAGGGCTGTCCCAGGAGAAGTAGGGCTCCCAGATAAAGCCTCAGTGCAGGGTTTCTGCACAACTGGGATGTCAGAGGGTCAGGTTAGTCCGTCTGGACTGGTGACTTGGTTGGAAGTCGAGGAGAAGCAGGCACTACCAGCGGTGGCAGCGGCCAGTCGGAGTGCTGGGGGCCTAGGGACTTTGCAGGGGTCTGATGGCTTTCCCCCTTCTGACCAAATGGCTAACGAGTCAGACGGAGGCCAGGAGACAGGTCCCAGGGACCTGACAGAGGACGTGGCAGTCTCGTCCATTCTGGCCGCGTCCGGTCAGGGTTTTCAGGCGGCGATAGCGGCTGATGCCAGTCTGAATGCTCTCAAGGCACAGGCTGCACAGCCTCCCACGGACTTAGACATCGAGAGGTGGTCTAGTACCAAGGATGGCTGTACCGGGTCATGGTCCAGCAGGGATCACCGGAGGCGTGGCCTAGGGACCGACAGCTAGTGGTACCCTATCAGTTCCAGATGAAGTTGTTGCGGGTTGCGCACGAGATTCAGATGGCCGGACACCTAGGGGTCATATTAACCCATTTCTACTGGCCAAAGATGGGGGCCCATGTGGCTGCCTACTGCTATTCATGTGACACCTGCCAGCGGGTGGTGAAGGCAGGGCTGCGCCCCAAAGCCCTACTGGTAATGCTGTCCATAATTGAAGAGCCTTTCAGGAGGGTGGCTGTGGATCTCATTGGACCGCTGTCCATTCGCAGCAGCTCCGAGAAACGCTTCATATTGATGGTAGTAGATTATGCCACCCGGTACCCGGAAGAGGTAGCCTTGCCGTCCACCCGGGCTGACAAGGTGGCCACCGCCTTGCTGGAGATTTTCTCCAGAGTGGGCTTTCCTCAGGAAATGCTCACCAACCGGGGGACCCAGTTCATGTTGCAATTGATGAAGTCCCTCTGTAGGCAGATGCAGGTGCAACATCTGGTGACTAGCCAGTACCACCCACAGACCAACGGCCTGTGTGAACGGTTTAATGGCACCCTAAAGCTGATGCTTAAGATGTTGGTCGACTCCAAAGGGCATGACTGGGAGCGGTACCTCCCACACCTGCTGTTCGCCTACTGGGAGGTCCCACAGGCCTCCACGGGGTTCCCCCTCTTCGAGCTCTTGTACGGGCGACATGTGCGGGGGCTCCTGGCTCCAGTGAAAGAGGGGAGATGTAGCCACCCCTGGAGTGTCGGTCATCGAGTATGTCAAGCTGGTGCACGATAATATGGAGGTATGGGTACTAGTCCCCGTACTTCAGGATAAGCTTCAGGTGTCCTGGGAATGCCCGTACCTTGTGCACGAGGACCGGACCACGCCCGGGGAAGGTGGAAGGCCTTCCACACGAACATGATGAAGGCACATTATGAGAAGGAGGCCCTCCTTGTATGCAACCTTCCAGAAGGGGGGGAGGAGAAGACCCTCCTGGACATGCTCTCCCAGGTTAAGGTGGGTGGGTCCATGTGGATGTGGATGTGGGCCAATAGGTCTTGAAGGGAAAATGGTCCCAGCTGGGACACCCTTCACCCCTTCCAGGAATTGTTTAGCAACAAGCCTGGATGGACAGAGTTGGCCATCCATCATGTGGACACCGGAGATCACCCCCCAATCCGGCGTTCAGAATATCGGGTTTCCTTGGAGGTGCAGAAGCACATGCGCCAGGAGATTACTGAGATGCTGAAACTGGGGGTCATCCAGGCATCCAACAGCGCTAGGTCCTCGCCTGTGGTCCTTGTCCCAAATAAGGATCGGACCACCCGATTCTGCTCGGACTACAGGGAACTCAATGCTGTCACAGTCACGGATGCATACCCAATGCCACGCATCGATGACCTGCTCGATCAGTTGGCTGGGGCCCAGTACCCGACCATCATGGATCTGAGCCGGGGGTATTGGCAGATTCCCTGACCCGTGAGGCACAGGAATGCTCTGTCTTTATCATCCCGCTAGGATTGTACGAGTCCACTGTGATCAGCCTGCTGCTTAAGGGACTTGAAGGGTACGCGGCCACGTACCTGGATGACATTGCCATCTTCAGTCCACAAGGGAGGATCACCTAGAGCAATTGACACAGGTGCTCGGGTGGATACACCAGGCAGGCTTGACCCTAAAGCCGGAAAAGTGCCAGTTGGGCATGAGAGAGCTACACTTCCGGGGGCACTGGGTAGGCGGGTGAGGCCATAAAGCCAGTGCCCGGGAAAGTGGATGCCATCGCATCCTGGCCCACACCCAGGACCAAGAAACTGGTGATTTTTCTGCATACTGCTGGGTACTATAGGAGGTTTGTCCCCCATTATAGTAGCCTGGCTGAGCCCTTGACAGACCTCACCAAGAAGAAGCTGTCCTCCGCAGTCGATTGGAGAAACTACTGCGAGGTGGCCTTCTGGGTGCTAAAGGCTGCCCTCTCGAGCTTCCCTGTACTACAGGCATCCAACTTCACGCGGCCGTTTATAATACCGACCGATGCCACTGATTTCGGCCTCGGTGCCGTGCTCAGCCAGGTCAACATGACGGGCCAGGAGCACCCCGTTTTGTACCTGAGTCGAAAGCTCCTGCCGAGGGAGGTTGCCTACTCCACGATGGAGGAGTGCCTGGCAATTGTCTGGGCACTGCAACGGTTGCAGCCGTACTTATATGGGCGTTACTTCACAGTGAAGATGGACCAAAACCCCCTCAGCTGGTTTAACACTGTGTCAGGGACGAATGGGAGGTTGCTACGCTGTCAGGGACGAATGGGAGGTTGCTACGCTGGAGCGTCGCTCTCCAGCAGTATCACTTTACCATTCGCCACAGGAAGGGACGGGAACACAGACGGATTATCTCGGCAAGGAGAGGATGCGGATGGGCGCACTGGGGAACACAGGAATGTGCTGCCCCCTAGTACTCTCTAAAGGGGGGAGGTGTGAGGAACATGGAAATTATGATTCAATGTCAGCCATGATTTTGATTTGATTTGATTCAACTTTATTGTCAGTACACAGGTATAAATACAGGGTACCAAAATGCAGCCATCTGCTGTCAGATAACAGAGAACTCAGCAGGGGGTCCTGGCTCAAGAGGCCACTTGTGTACATTTCACACCTTCACCCATCCAGCCAGGAACCCAGTTAATTTAACAGGAAAAGCCTCTCTGTAGGGGGGTCTCAACCATTGCCCAGATCAATCAGATCCCTCAGACATCATGAAACCAGTGATTCATAAAGAATTATCAATCGCCTGTCCATCACAGGCTTAAGCAGTTATATATCTGCCAATATGGACATGCACTTGGTCATAGGTTGGTAGTAGGGTGCCAGGAAGGGGAGATACACAGATCTCCCCACAGAAACCTAGTAATGGTACCATGTTTGGGCTCTACCTGTAGCCGGAACCCAGGGGGATCCATTGGTCCCGGAACCATCTCCCTGTGACCTTCTGGTCTGGAGCTATGAGCCCTAATGGGTTTTGTGGGTCGTTGGGCTGCCAGGACCAGCAGGGAGGGGGGAACCCTCCCTGAGGCAGGGAGGGGAGGGGCAGACTACAGTTGAAAATGGCCAGGCAATCAGAGTCCAGCGTCTTTCTCTGGAGGGGGATCACGTTGTGAAACATGTTTGGAGTGACCGTGGACAAACTGCTGACATCACTGCCCCCATGTGACTACAGCCAAGCCTTACAGCAACACATTATTCATCACCACCCAAAAGACTACTGGTAACTGACCCTTTTCTGTTTAACCCTGTTGTACCACATCATCTGTATTTGCAAACTCAGACCACTGTATATATTCTCTGTGTGTATAGTGTTATATCTAGTGCGCCCTTAAGGCAATTAAATACATAATTTAATCTTGTGCTGTTCTGGTATCTCGATCCATAAATTCCCACGTCTGTGTTTTGGCATAGTTATACGCTACTGCGGGTTGGTTTCTTGCCGTATATAATCCCATTAGCAGACCGGGTTTATATAAAAGGAGAAACTGGTGGCAGTCTATCCGGACTGAAAAAGCGCTATTTCACTGGGGCAGTGAAAAGGATCTCTCGGCTTGTGGCCTCTCTGTGCCCGCGTGGACAGGAGGTGTCTGTGTAAACTGTACAAAGAGAACCTTACGTACTCCCAGGGAGTAACCAGTGACTATACCGTATCCCGTGTGCTCAACGTGGTTGACGTCAGTCGAGCTCACGAGATAAGGTATAGATGGCTGCATTTCGTTACCCTGTATTTATACCTGTGTACTGACAATAAAGTTGAAACAAATCAAATCAAAATAATGGATGACATTAAATCATAATTTCCACATTCCTCACACCTCCCCCCTTTAGAGGGCTCCAGGGGGCAGCACATTCCTGTGTTCCCCCGTGCGCCCATCCGCACCTTTTCCTTGCCTGCGACCCCGTGGTGACAGCTCTTCTGGTGGTGAATGGCCAAGTGGTACGGCTGGAACGCAAGGCTCCCGCGCACCCACCTCCCATTCATTCCTGACCAATACAGTCAACCTGACTGAGCATGGCACCAAGGCCAAAATTACTGGCGTCGGTACTATAAATGGCCGATTGAAGCTGGCTGCTTGTAGCACTGGGAAGCTGGAAAGGGTGGCCTTCAGCGCCGGGAAGGCTGTCTCGCAGTTGTTTGTCCATTCGACTGAGGAGGGAAGCTTCTTCCTGGTGCGGTCTGTCAGGGGCCTCGCCATGCTACTATAGTGGCGCGCAAACCTCGAATAGTACCCGGCGGTGCCCAGGAAGGACATCACCTGGTTCTTGTCCCAGAGGGTGAGCCAGGATTCGGTGGCATCCACTTTCCTGGGCTCCGGTTCCACCACCTACCCGCTGCCCCTCACTTATGCCCAGCTGGAACTTTTCTGGCATAATGGTCAAGCCTGCCTGGCAGATCTGCCCGAGCATCTTCCCCAGATGCTCTCGGAGATCCTCCCATGTAGGAACGAAGACCGCAACGACCTCCAGGTACGCGGCCTCGTACCCTTTGAGTCCCTTAAGCACCTTGTCGACCATCCGCTTAAAAGTTGCAGGGGCATACTCCATGCCCAACGGCATCTTGGTGAACTCTGTCCTTCCAGGCTTTTTGTTGAACATTTCCCGGAAAGGGTGGCATTCTGGGAGGGCAACTGCCTCCCACTCATGATACGACTGCATCAGATTCACGGGAAAGACCTTCTTCCTTCCCTGGGCGTGGTCCAAGGTGACCAGATGGTGCGCGAGGTACGGGCCTTCCCAGGCTGCCTGAAGCTTATCCTGAGGTACGGGGACCAGTATCCATGCTTGCTGACCCACCTGGTGGGTCCTCTCACAAGCCTTTTCCTGGAAGCGCATGACACACTCGATGACCGACACTCCAGTTCCCCGTCCAGGCCTCTGTCTTAGCGGCCCATGCGTATCTAGCTAGGGGAATTTCATGCGCAACCTGCAACAATTCCGTTTGGAACGGATAGGGTACCACTAGCTGTCGGTCCCTAGGCCACGCCTCCGGTGATCCCTGCTGGACAGTGACCCTGTACAGCCGTCCTTGGTCCCAGACCACCCGCTCGAGGTCTGAGTCCGAGGGAGGCTGTGCCGGCTGCTCCTTGCTCGCTATCGCCACCTGAAAACCATGACCGGACGTGGCCAGAATGGACGAGACTTTCACATCCTCTGTCAGGATCCTGGGACCTGTCTCATGGCCTCCGTCTGACTCAGCAGCCACTTGGTCGGAAGGGGGAAAGTCATCAGACCCCTGAGGGGCCCCTAGGCTCCTAGCACTCCCACTGCGCATGACAGCAGCTATGGCCTTTGCCACCCCTGGTAGTGCCTGCTTCCCCTCGGCTTCCGACCAAGTCACCAGTCCAGATGGTCTAACCTGGCCCTCTGACATCCCAGTTGTGAAGGAACCCTGCACTGAGGCTGTACCTGGGAGCCCAACTTCTCCTGGGACAGCCCTGATCTCATTTGCATATTTGCATCCTCCTCCTCTGCAGCTGTCTGCCCCCTGCTTGTCCAGACGTCCCTCTTATCATCTCTTCCTTGATATATTTGGTTGTCATTTATATCACTTTAAGATAACAATAAAACAAGATTTTCACCTACATTCAGAGGATAACTCTCCTTAATGCCTGATTTGTCCTTTATCATGAAAGCTGTAAAAGTGGAGCAGTGTTTTTACACAGGACTAATGGTTCTTTTACACAGATCGATGATCAGGCTAATTATCGGGGATGAAAGTTCGTAGAAATGCTAGTTCCCAATAACTGACCCATGTAAATGCAGCCCCGAACTCTGCTGACATTCAGCCAGCTATCGGGAAAGTCTGCTTCATTGCTGATAATTGCCTGAATCCATGGAAAAGGACCTGTGTGTTTATCTGGGACACTTCCCCAATACACCGATGAAATTCTTAAAGTTTTCTGGTGTAGATTGGGACTTTTGCAAAAGTCACACATTCATTAACATATTAACCTACACTTCTATGTATATTGTAGTACTATTTCATAGCAAGGCATATTGGTATGCCCTTCAAGGTCTTTGAAAGACGGAGTTAATTGGACATTGTAATCAATAATGTCCCTAGTAGGCTGCTCCCAAAGATTTGGACACTCACATATATTATATAAATTCAACTGCTCCTTTATACTACTATGTATAGCAGTTAATGTTGCCCATCTTCAGTATGGTTGTTGGTTCTCAAGATATTGTGTTGCTGGACTTCAGCTCCTAGGTACCAAATGAACTGACAGAGGACTCTTGTCAGATGCTGCAACAGCAGGAGAGGGCATGAAAGGATCTCAACTGGGAAAACATACAAACTCCATACAGATATCTTTGGTCATATTTTAACCGAGGACTCAAGCAATGCTCAAGCAAAGCAACCAGTGCTAACCGCTGAGCCACCATGATACCCATATCTCACAGTCTTGTTGCTCTGGATATATTGATATAACTATAACTTTTTAATAATGATTCCAGACAGCACAACCTAAACCATGTGCCTTAAATTATTTAGAGGACAATGAGACTTGAATCTAGGAACTTTAATACATTTATTAAAATATATAGTAAATTATTTAAAAATTGTTCACAAGATCTCTTCCACTACACCATCTATGAACTATTTATACTACCAGTGTTTTCTTAAGTGGGAGTGAACAAAGGGGGAGATTTATGAAGATTAACTTTTTGCACGGGTCTTGTTATTCCCTGCGCTGCCTGAGAATGCACCTAATTTATGCATCTAAACAGATATTAACGACAGCTCAGAGCTTCCATAGATCTGGCTTCAATTACAGCAGAAAACTGGTATTAATTAATATACATTTGTCGAGGTGACTGGTCACACCCCCTTCCTGGCCTTGCCACACCCCCTTAGAGAAAGTAATGAGGGCAATGTAAATTTGAGACATGAGACAATTTTTTGTTCAGTTTACAGATGCGCAAACGTACAAATAAGGGGTGCAATTTGATAAATTTGGTACAATGTATAACAACAAAGATTTAAGAAAACTGATTTCAAATATGACCCTTAGAGATGAGCAAATCGAAGTTGACAAAGTGGAATTCAATCCGAATTTCAGGAAAAAAATTTGATTTGCACCGAAGCCGAATTTCCTCATGCTTCGTGGTAAAGAATCACATTTGTTCCTAAAATGGCTACTTCATGTGTGAGGACATGGAGAAAGGAACTCTGAGAAGCCAATCAGCAGCCAGCTTTGTGATGTCACAGCGTACTTAGTGCAGGGAGAGAAGTCAGCAGGCACAGAATAAACTTCATTGTGCTAAGAAAATGATTTACAAGTGCAGGGAAAGATTATTCAAGGTATAGGGAAAGGATAGGGAGGAATCATTCTACAGCATTTAGGTTGAACAGGGTTCAGTATGGAAGGTTGCAGCCTGGGTAACAGGAACAATTCTATTACACCTTGCTGCACTGACAGGGGATCCAAATTGCCATTATACAGCTCTGTAATTCCAGCAAACCGTTCTTATTAGGGTGCAAATGCTGTTTGAAACAGGCATTAACAGGGTTTATTACAAGAAAATATTTATCCGTCTTATTTGACTTTGTGTGGTGCAGTTATATGTTCTAAAGCATTTTTTGGCTTGTATTAGTGGGAAAAAAGGGCTTATTAGCCGTTGTGTGGTGCTGTGCTAAAATTACAGCCCTTTTTGTTATATATTAGTGGCAAAACTAAAATATGTTTGCCATTCAGCGGTGCAGTTATATGTTTTAAAGTCCTAAAAAAATAAAAATAATATATAGCACTATACTCAATATAGTGCTATATATTCGTATTTTAGAACAGTGTTCAGTGTTCACTCCAGATAGAAAAAAATGACGACTATTCTAAAATACGAATATATAGCACTATATTGAGTATAGTGCTATATATTATTTTTTTAGAATATTCGTTAATGCCGAATATTCTAAAATAAAGAATATATAGCACTATATTCAATATAGTGCTATATATTCGTTTTTAGAATATTCGTCATTCTTTTCCATCTGAAGTGAACAGTGTTCAGTGTTCACTTCAGATGGAAAAAAAAATACGAATATTCTAAAATATGAATATATAGCACTATATTGAATATAGTGCTATATATTATTTTTTTTGAATATTCGTCAATTACCTTGCCGATTTTTGAGTAAAAAAAAAGAATGTAGAATATAACGAATATTCGAATTCGCGAATATTTGACGAATATTCTACAAAATATTTGCGAAATATCACGAGTTCGAATATGATCCCTGCTGCTCATCACTATATATTAGTGGAAAAAGAAAAATATATTTTCCGTTTAGTGGTGCAGTTATCTGTTCTAAAGCCTTTTGTGGCATGCATTAGTATGAAAATAAAAAACATATTTGCTGATCAGCGATGCAGTTATCTGTTCTAAAGCCTTTTGTGGCGAGTATTGGAAAAATAAGAAAATATATTTGCCGATCAGCGGTGCAGTTATCTGTTTTAAAGCCTTTTGTGGTGTGTATTAGTGGAAAAAGAAAAAATATATTTGCCGGTCAGCAGTTATCTGTTCTAAAGCCTTTTGTGTCATGTATTAGTGTAAAAAGAAAAAACATATTTGCTGATTAGCGGTGCAGTTATATGCTCTAAAGTGACAAAGGTGGAAAAAGAAAAAATATATTTGCCGGTCAATGGTGCAGTTATATGTTCAAAAGCCTTTTGTGGCATGTATTAGTGGAAAAAGAAAATATATATTTGCCGGTCAGCGGTGCAGTTATATGTTTTAAAGCCTTTTGTGGCGTGTATTAGTGGCAAAATAAAAATATATTTGCCGGTCAGCGGTGCAGTTATCTGTTCTAAAGCCTTTTGTGGCGTGTATTAGTGAAAAAAGAAAAAATATATTTGCCGGTCAATGGTGCAGTTATATGTTCAAAAGCCTTTTGTGGCATGTATTAGTGGGAAAAGAAAAAATATATTTGCCGGTCAGCGGTGCAGTTATATGTTTTAAAGCCTTTTGTGGCGTGTATTAGTGGCAAAATAAAAATATATTTGCCGGTCAGCGGTGCAGTTATATGTTCTAAAGCCATTTGTGGTGGGGTTTTTTTGTGGAAAAATAAAAATATATATTTTCCGTTCAGCGATGCAGTTATATGCTTTAAAGCCTTTTGTGGCGTGTATTAGTGGGAAAAGAAAAAATATATTTGCCGGTCAGCGGTGCAGTTATCTGTTCTAAAGCCTTTTGTGGCGTGTATTAGTGTAAAAAAAAGAAAAAAAAAAATGACGATCGGCAGTGCATATATCGTTTCTAAAGTATTTTGTGGCGTCTATTACTGGAAAAAGAAAAATTATCTTTACCGGTCAGCGGTGAAGTTATTTGTGTTCGGATCGGCTATCAGAAAGGTGAACCTAACCTATCTAACCCTATCTACAACAAGCAGTAGAGTTATGCCATAACTGCTGTGGTAGGGCAGCCTAAAGGGGGCCACCCTAATGTGAAGTGACTGTAAGAAGGTGTGGGCGGGTGGGAAAAATCAGCTGAATCGGCGTCAGCCTGGGCCTACAGGTGCTTATAAATAGCCTAGTAATCAGCTAGCCTGGGCCCACAGGTACGTATAAATAGCCTTGTAATCAGTCTCCCCTCCCACAAATGAGGCAATATCTTGCTTATACATGTTCTAAAGCTCTTTTTGGTGTGTATTAGTGGCACAACAAAGTATTTGCCGTTGTGTGGTGAAGTGAGAAAATTACAGCCCTTTTTGGAATGTATTAGTGGTAAAAAAAGAACTTATTAGCCATTGTGTGCTGTAGTGAGAAAATTACAGACTTTTTTGGGGTGTTTTAATTTCCTTTTTATTCATTTATTTGATCTAACAGTATGTCAGATAGAGAAGTGCCAGGCCCTGCAAAGGGGAGTGGCAGAGGTTGCAGCAAAGTAAGGGGCTGTGGAAGCAGGGGTCACTTCGAGAGGCCTGAGGTCCCAGTGTCAGCTAGCGGTCGTGTCATTACCAACAACCCAGCGGTTCTTGAATGGTTGACTCGATCTTCAACTTTGCAAGTGACATCAGACACCCCCAGCCAAGAGTTAGTGGGTTCGTCAGACACAACTCTTAGTTGGCATGGCCCGGGAGCATGCCCTATGCCCTCACCTGTCCTCAACCTGCCTCTGTCCTTTTCTGTTCCCTCAGCCAAAGAAGTATTGTATGCTGTGGGCTTAGCTCCACTACAGTGAGGATGAGCTACTATAACACAGTCAGCAGCTACTGGCAAGCCAAGATGTGGAGGAGACATCCGCCGCTTTCTCCATTAGGCGGGCAAGTAGTAATGAGGAGAGTGTAGTGGGAGCTGGTGTTGCATGCGGTCAGGCTCCTGACCCAGAGACGGTTGAGGAGGACATCAGTAGCATGCAGACAGTACTCGATGATGATGATGATATAGCTGATCGCACTTGGGAGCCGTGTGACGAAGGGGCTTCATTTGATTTTCTTTATATAATAATGTAACACACTTTCAAAATAATCCTTCAGCTTGGCGAATAGATGTTGGATGACCGGGACACTCTATGACCTTCCCAGAAGCTTCTGTCGGGAGCAGCGGTTCATTTCTGAGATGTCCGTGTAGTGCGGGGGGAATCTAACGACCCTGTCCATCTCCATGTACAGGGACAGGAAAGAAAAAAGAGGGGGTTAATCACCTGACTTCTCTGAAAGAGGATCAGGAAACTTAACTCGCAGGGCGCCAATAGGTATGGATACAGAATTTTACTATAAAAAAATATTAAAACATAAGGTTGTAAATTACAACAACCACCAGAATCTGTGCAATTTAAAATCTATGCAGTTTAAATTTTATGCACTTTAAAAGAAGGCTGCCAGTGGGATAAAACTAGCTAGGAACGTGTACCTAGACAAGAATAGGCAGTTTGAGGAAAAAAGATTTTTATCCCATATGGAGGCGCCACTCTTAAGGTAGTAGTCTGCAGTAGTTATATGTTCATAAAAAAATAGTATTCATAAAATGACTTTATCAGACTACAAATACGATATATACTAGATATTTAGCCAGTAGTATGTAAACCAAATCTATATAGAAAAAAACTTGGTTTATACTCACTTCACCCAGGAGGAGAGATGGGGGATAAACTCAAAACACCCCCAAACCCTTCCTCCTGCGCCTGGCTCGCTTCTAGATAGTCAGGAAATAAACGGCAGTCCTTCAACTGGAACTTCTTGTTAATTCCTTTTATTAGGTAGTCAGGATGGGGTGAGGAAAAGGCTCAACGCGTTTCAGGGATATATAAGTCCCCTTCATCCCCTTCATGCTCCTGATGAAGGGGACTTATATATCCCCGAAACGCGTTGAGCCTTTTCCTCACCCCATCCTGACTACCTAATAAAAGGAATTAACAAGAAGTTCCAGTTGAAGGACTGCCGTTTATTTCCTGACTATCTAGAAGCGAGCCAGGCGCAGGAGGAAGGGTTTGGGGGTGTTTTGAGTTTATCCCCCATCTCTCCTCCTGGGTGAAGTGAGTATAAACCAAGTTTTTTTCTATATAGATTTGGTTTACATACTACTGGCTAAATATCTAGTATATATCGTATTTGTAGTCTGATAAAGTCATTTTATGAATACTATTTTTTTATGAACATATAACTACTGCAGACTACTACCTTAAGAGTGGCGCCTCCATATGGGATAAAAATCTTTTTTCCTCAAACTGCCCATCTCCATGTACCACAGGATGTCATCCTTCCCATCCATGATGACTTGGAATGCGTAACGTTTTCCCTGACAAAGAGACCAGGGGCTGGTAGTTATGGTTTGAATCTTGATGATCTTTGCGACTCTTCCAAGCTCCAAGAAATCTTAAAGCTTTGTTTTCTCATTGTCTGTAGCTACTAGAGGCCTGTTCAGGCAGGTTCCCCCAGAAGTATCTGGCTCGATGAGCAGCCGCACGGCCGTTTCTTGGACTGGGCGGACTGGTTGGCCGCCCGGGGAGCTGTCAAAAGTGGGGCGCTGGCAGGGCACATCAGGACATGAGCACTGCACTTCCATTGTGGAAGCACTCACTCATCTCATAGTCATCTGTATCGCCATCCTCAGGATGGCTGAGCTACGGCAGGGGAGGGAGAGGTGTGTCCCCTCCCTGTTCCTCTGATAGGCCAACACTAGGCGGGCAGCCTATCAGAGGCCGGTGCAGGCCGCTTGCGCAGCCTGAGCCAGCGAGGGACACAGGCCAGAAGAGGCCTGCATCACATCGCTGGAGGAGGTAAGTATAAGTTTTTTTTTATATATATGTACAAATTACAATACTGCCCCATAAGGGGGGCTGCTGGCACAGACATAAGGGGGACTACTGGCACATAGAGGGGACTACTGGCACATAAGGGGGACTACTGGCACATGATAGGGGGGCTACTAGCACATAAGGGGGACTACTGGCACATAAGGGGGGCTACTGGTGCATAAGGGGGGCTACTGGCAAATAAGGGGGGCTACTGGCACATGATAGGAGGCTACTGACACATGATAGGAGGCTACTGGCACATAAGGGGGGGCTACTGGCACATAAGGGGGCTACTGGCACATAAGGGGGGCTACTGGCACATGATAGGAAGCTATGTGGAATCAGCTGATGATGGTGTAAAAGGAGTGTGCTTCTTCTTGGCACTAACATCGACCTGTAAGGCTGAGTGCTTGATTTATTTGGTCAGTTTTGCCCCATGACTGCCCTAATAAGTAATGTGTGCAGTGATTCTTAGAGAGACACCTGTCATCTGCATGTCATACTGACTCACAGTATTGTTTCGCTACCACAGCAGACTCCCTATGCTTGTTACTGCAAGGCACAGTGTCCTACACCACTATAAAGGCTCTCTGTAGCCGGGAAATAGACGTTTTTTAATAAAATTCGCCACAAATATATTCAGATCGAACCAAATTTTTTATTTTTTCGAATCGGCGAATCGAATTTTTGAAAAATTCACTTATCTCTAATGACCCTCATGATAAATTCCCCCTTAAGTGTTTCCCCAGACAGCAGAACCTGGATCTCTTTGCATCCCTGTAGCTTTGTGTTTGCACTGCGTTTTACTTCTGTATCATCTGGAAGCTCAAGTTTACCTCCACCACACTACTGCCGACCACACTACATTCACATTTCACATTTTGTGTGCCTGAGGGTGAACATTTAGAAGGTGACCTCCACATGAACTGAATTTAGAAGGAGTTTGCTAAATATAATGAAATACAGTATATAATGCATAGCAGGTGAGCGTTGTTTAGCATAAGTAACTATTCTCGGTCCAAAAAGCTCCCATTTACCTCCAGGTGAAGAATGTTGGTAAAACTGCATTCATTCCAACGTGTAACAATTATTCCATAAGCAACTGCACTTGGGATACAATTTATAGGCAGTGGGTGTAGATGTCTAACAAGTGTCTCATTGTTGAAAGTCATTCATCTGTGGCTTGCTATGAAGCTTGCGATGGATGGATATGGTCGTTCTTTTTCCCTCTGCTTTGTTGTCTCCACTGAATTTACTCTTGTCATCTATGCATTGCATTACTTCACATGATACTGCAGAAAATATGGGTTACATGTGAACTGCTAGGCATGTGGCTTCACATCAAACACTGTAATAATTCATTAATGGTGACATACTCAGCCCTCGTTGTAAATGAAGCTCTTGAGATCTGCAGTGACAAAACACAACATTAAAAGTTGGTATAATTGACAGCTTTCACAGCTGAATTCACTTTACAAAGGTCTATACTTGAAACAGAATAAATTATACATCAAGAAAAAGGGAAAAAAAATCAGCTTTGTATTTGAGTTTAATGTAAATGGCATTGGACACCTGGCACTTTCTAAACACTGTGACACTGTGCTGTAGTAAACAGGGGTACAATGGTGTTCTTATTCTGAGTGGAGAATCCATCTGCGCACCACAGCACAAAGACAAAAGAGGATTGTTAGCACTTTAAGGCACCTTGATGCAATCATACCACTTGACTGTTTTATTAATTGTTCCATCTGCTAAGTGAGAACTTTCTGACATTGGCTGGTACAGTGATTCGAAACCCCAAAGTCTGCTTCCTATTGGTTCCACATCTGTTTGTATTCGTTCTCAGCTAGTACAGATTCCAGTGAATAGACAAAGCGCCTCAGATCGATTGCAGTATCAGTCATGCAGAATAGAAGGCGAGACGTGTCCTGCTCTTCTTTTGCATGCCTATGTTAGCTGCTTTAATACCTAGGGAAAATAATATGTACCAAAAGGCACTGGCATTTACATGGAGTGCCATGCTACGCTTAGTTAGACGTAGTAAACTGACATGAACTTGCAAAACTTGTCATTGAAAAGGACAAAATATATGAAATAATATTTATAAATATTTGCAACGTGTCCTTGTCTTCTTGCAATGCTGTAAATATTTTGTATGTACTGTATATTTTACACATGCATTAAATATGATTTTATAATGTGTCAACCATCTCTGCTATAAAACACGTTTTTGAAGTGTACACAAGGCCATGTTTACAGGACTGGATCATAAAGTGAAAGAAAATGTCCAGAAAGATTAAAACCTTAAAGATCCTTTTACATGGACTGATTCTGTTTCAGACAATTATCGGGAACAAACCAATAATCCGATAATTGCCTCATTGTCCAAGGAGATCAGAGCCGCATTTACTGTACATCAGTCACCTCCACTGTATTTGGACAAATGATCACTATAGCAGATCATTTATCCCCGTAGAAAATCATTGTTCCTGGGCTGCAGATCACTGTATACACACCATGATCTGCTGCAAAGAAACTATAATTTTTGGTGTACGACAAATGACAGCCCTGGAGGCTGGTTTTAAAGTCAGTATAAAACTGAGTCTGCTTATACAGCACCTACCAGTAGCCATTAGGCTCCAGGAGAAGTATATAATGGGCTCAGCGTGCATGTTGGTACTTGCATCCCTGGATCCGATGAAAGCTGTAATGGCACCGGATGGGGTTAAAAGCAGAGTGTGCTTGGCCTGCATGCTGTACCTGCGCTCCCTGGACTTTATGTGGCTGTCATGGCCCATAAAAGGTAGGAACTAGTGTTAGGGACCACTCATTGAGGCGACCTTGACGTGGTGAGTGGCTTATTACGCTTTGGCCAAAATGTGCACCAATGCCTCATTCAACATCCAGCATAAAGGCAGGGCAGAGTGCTGGTTGCAGTGTGCGATTGCATTTTGTGTTTTTGCAAATGACAGGATTACCTGATGCTCTGGCACTTTTTGCACAGGCCAATTATCAGGAATAAACATTTCTACAAACACTCATCCCCAATAACAGACCCATGTTAAAGGACCTTTAAGGTTTGTATCCATTTGGACATTTTCTTTAAATCTGGATACTATTGCAATCGGTTGGCTGCGGTGTGAATCTGCAGTGGGAGAACATTTCTACAGCATCAGCTTCTGAACTGTTTTATTACATAGTGTAATACCTGGTTGTACTGGGTCCTACAGAGTGAGAGAAGTTTAAGACTCACCCAACCCCCACTCCCAGAATTGGTTTTAGAACTGATCATGTAGGAAATAGTTTTTGTGTTCATGCATGAAGTTTACTAGAGCTAATCGATTATACACAAATTTAATTTGTTATGAATTTACCCCAAAATTCTAATTTTGACAGTTTTTGGGCACATTTAGATACTATCTAGATATTGCATTGGCTTCACTTCACATAAAAAATGCTTCAGAAAATGAGTAGGCCATCAATACTGTGATGTCAGTTTCTGGTCTGTAGCAGTGGTAATATTAGACAGAAAAATGTCATAGAAATGTTTACACAGGTCACAGGACTCTTTTCATTTTATTATTGTCAGGCTTCAGTATAAACCTAAACACCTTTGTTGTATGAAGTCATTTTTTATGCTGTGATAAAACCTGAAATTTTTGCAGATGCCCCTTTCAGGAGCTCATAATTCTTATTTGATTAATACTGAGTATATATTAAATGTTTCAAATTGGGATTTTTGAAGTTATATGTATTAAAGCATCCTGTCTTGTCTTTTATACTTCCTGTTATGACTGCTCTTAGATAACGATGGCCTATCCTTTGGACTCCTGCTGATCCACAGAATGAAGGGACATACTGTGGTACTACAGCTTAGTTCACGTAACACTAATGGGATTAAGTTGCAGTATTGGGCACAATAAAAGGGATGCAGTGCTCACTGGATCCTGAGGGTTAGACCACTGCTGATCAGATATTGATGACTTATCCTGAAATACAATAACCTGTAATAAAAACTGGTTCATGCATTATATTGTCAAGCGGGCTAGAAAAGTGACAAACACAGAGTCATAAATCTACTTCTCTATCCCCAGAGAGTCCCAAGAAGGAATAAAGGTTTGCCAGAAGCACTAGGAGAACCCAAAATAATTATTTTTATTGAGATTTTTATAATATAATATACAGTAGTAATATAATAAATGGATAAGTAAGCTGGCACATTTTCAACAACCAGTATTTATGACAGCTACATTGTGAAAGAATTCTCCTTGACATAGACAGATAATCAGGGCAATTATCAGGGTAAGTATTTGTACAAACACACCTACCCAATAACTGGCCTGTGTAAAAGGTGTCAGTGATGCCCCGAAGAACTACCAAACACTTGTTCATGGAGTGATCGTGTCTTTCGGCTGACACCAAAAACCACGAAATCACTGCTTCTGGCCAGCAGATCGGCCTATATAAACAATGATCTACTGCCCTGAAACAATGATTCACTATGGGGACAAGCAATAACAGTAGCTATTGCTTGTACTGATACCATGGAGATGACTACTCCATGTAAATGCATCTCTGCAGCCAATCAAGCAATTATTGGGAATGAACAGTTTGTCCTTGAAAAAACTGCCTCTAAAATTGGTCTGTTTAAAAGGACCTTTGTTAAAGTACAACATTCATCACAGTGTCTGATGCTGGATGATAAATCTGGCACGCTCTTAGACTAGTCAAAGTTTTTACCACCTAATAGGTGGCTTACTTTGTGGCAGAGTTTTGGTGCAATTTTGGAGCATATATATTCACATCTCTGCCGTTGCAAAGCCAAACCACCATTTCAATCCCCTGTCAGACGAGATAATAGAATAAAAATGTCTGCAACATAATAAATGCGGCACCCAGCCTTTGTGCCAGAATCCTATCTCAGTTTGAGACAAAATTATTGCACATTTTCAACCCAAAATCTAGCCAATGTGTCCATCTTTGCCTAACCTCAAATTTGCTTAAAAGGGTTTTTAGGTAATGATATAAAACTAGTATCATAAAATATGACTAGGATGGTTTGCCTCCACATGCAGAGCTGCTTGAGATGGGGTGGGAGAGTGAGGTCACTGTACGCACTGCGCTCCAGCGCCAGAGCCTGGCTTCACTTTTCATGTCTGGGAATTGCTATATGGTTACATAATCAAGCAGCAATGTTGTACTATACAGATAAAAGGGTTCTCTAGGTTCAAGGAAACAGTGGAGATAATGTCCATAGCAACCAATAAACTTCCAAATCTCCTTTTTCAGTGGTCTTTAGAAAAAAGTAAGTTACAGTCTGGTGCACAATTTTCCACCTTTTATATAGTATGCAACATTATATACATTTCTCCACATATGTTATCCTCCAATGTGCAAGACAATTCAATGTGGGAAGATTGCACAGATATAAAATATCTTGACAGACAGGAACGATAAAAATTAGTATTATGGCTGTGACAGCAGTATGTCCTGGACTGAACACTGCTCCTGTAACATGAACTCACTGCATTATAATGATTTATAATGCTGAGTGTTCCTGCCTAACCTCGGCTATACTGAATTGTACTCATAATTCCGTTTTGCAAAATTCAGAACAGTTGTGGTCAGGCAGCAACACACAGTATTATAAATCATCATTATAATTCCTGGAGTTCGTATCACAGGAGCCGTGTTCAGTCTAGGAAATATTACCGTTTCACAGCCTAAATACTCTCTTGTAAAATTGTCCTTAATTGGTATTTATTCAGTTGAAAGACTTGCAGTACCTGGTCACATCTGTGATCAATCAGGTTTTCTGCAATGGTGTGTGGTGATGTAGTAATGCTGAACATTTGGCTCTACTTGTTTCTTCAGAGACTTTTATCCCTGGCCACCAGTCATCACGGCCATACACTTCAACAGAATGTGTTACTTACAGTGCTTTTTATTTAGAAGCTAATGGTAAATTGTGTTGTGCAAAGACACTTCATACCCTTGAAGATGCAAAGGCATGTGCAGAAACGCATAGGGGTTAAATGTTGGGGATTACCATAATACACAACCTGGTGCAGGGTGAGGTGTGACTGGATGTAAATGTGTAGAAGGTTTTTTAAAAACCTGGAGAAACAGTGCTTTGTGGGCAGCTATTACCTGTCCCAGTAAAGTACTGTCTCTATGTATGTCATCATCACACGTAACACCTTATAATCTTAAGGATCGGAATAGCACCTAGTGGACAAGGTGAGTATAATGTAAAGTCTATTATTTTCTTATTTTAGATCGACATTAGTGTTGAGTGAATCGAAGCCCACAAAAGGGAAAGTTCGATTCGCTGCAAAGCTTTTTTTTTGCCGATTTTTCCTTAAATGGTGCAAAAAGCAAAAAAAGATATACTTATCTCATTCATTTGCTCGTGATGGGCCAGCTGCCACCATCTTGGTTGAAGATCTCACACAAAATCCCGTGCAAGATTTCACGCCAGATCTTCAATCAAGATGGCGGCGGCCAGCCCGTCATGAGCGAATGGATGAGGTAAGTCTGATTTTATAAACAGATTATTGCTATCAGATGCTGTGATCATGTATGAACGCAGCATCTGAGGGGAACAATCAGGTGTACAATGCCGCTCCCTGTCATTGCACCCACTACTACGCTTCGTGACAAAGTAATTCTTTTGTAAAATTTGGCGTAGCAGCCGAATCAAATTTTTGAATACTTCGCTCATTTCTAATTGACATTCAATTCCATATACTCGGGCTTCCTGTGCGCTTCCCGTAAACTGAGAAAATGTAGATCAAACAGCGTTGACCTCCATTTCATTTATAACTAGCAAATAGCATCGACCACAAGAGATCAGTTCTGCAAGATCATGACTTGGAAGCAACATCCAGTAAAACATTAAATAGTCATAATGAATATTATGGTCGATTTGTCAAGTAGTTCTTCCAGAATAAACAATTGATAAAAAAAAAATATCAGTTTCTACTGATGAACCCACCCACCTTATATTCAACATTTCTGTGTTTCTCACTAAGAGTAAAGCCTCATGCACACGACCGTATTTTCATTCCGTTTTCGTCCTTTTTTTGCGGACCGTATATGGAACCATTCATTTCAACGGGTCCGCAAAAAAAATGGAAGGTGTGCATTCAGTTTCCGTATTTCCCTAGAACATGTCCTATTATTGTCCGCATTACAGACAAGGATAGTACTGTTCTACGGAGGGCCAGCTGTTCCTTTCCCGAAAAATATGCAATGCACATGGATGTCATCTGTATTTTTTGCGGATACGTTTTTTGTGGACCGAAAATACATACGGTCATGTGCAAGAAGCCTAAAGATGTCATTTTCTCATGGGTCTTCAATGCAGTCTCCATATGACTTCAGCTGTATTTGGATACTTAAACCTTCTGGCCCGAGTTCATGGTTTGAGGAACATGATATTAATTCCCTGCTTTCACCATTATTTGGTGTTATGCTTCATGCATCTTGGCTCTTACATGCTCCTTTCTGATCAAGAATTAATTCCAATGGCGCCTGCTGTTTTCTTTCAAGCGTCACTTGCAAAAAGAGAAATCCTCAAACTACTCTTGCTATAAATGCTACACATCACAACATTTAAACTATATTCAGTGAATGTTCAGAAAAGAGCAGTTTCAAAATAACAAAAATCAGCATGAGCTGTATGGTTAAATGAGCTAACTCCATGCCCAGATTTGTATTCAGTGTATCTGATAGTAATTAGTAAACACAACGGAGCATGGAATTGCAGACAGATCGTTACTGACCGCATCTATGGAGTCAGCCAACCATTGTGTGGCACACATGGCCAGTCCCTTGGCTTTAACAAATGTCAAGGTGGGCACCATGCCACACAAACATATGGGTATGTATGTAAGCAGACCAAAAACAGGTATGGGACTGCAGAAAATAAATAATTTCAAGGACAGCAACTCCAGCTGGCTTCAATAATACATAGTTGTAGAATCAAAAAAAAACTGTTGTCATCTATGTTAAATAGTTTATTTTAAAAGGAATGCTATCAACCTACCTCTAGCAATATGTGAATGTGCTTGCACAGAAGAATAAATATGTGTACTGTATATATGGTATACTGTACACTGGTATGATGTATTCATTGTTAAGCCTGAATATTACTAGGACATGTCCATAAAGGAGTTAAAAAATCTTATTTTAATTTCTACAACCAAATAAAAATATTTGGAGGAATATTTTAAAATAATTGTCAAATCTCTCATTGTCAGCTTTTTGCCACCATTTTTGTTCATAAATATTAAACAAATAAAAAACAAATTCCAGAACAAAGGCAATATTCTAAATAAATGGAAGAGAAAATTGAAATACAATCAGAGTTTCCAAATATAGTTTACTTCGTCATATTTTGTATGATTTGCCAACTGAACTAGCTAAAAGAAAAAAAGAAAATACTTTTAAGTGTTGATTTATGATAGAATTTCATTTACTGAAGATAAAACCAGGAATATTTTATTATAAAAGTTTATCAGAGCCTCATGGCAAAGTCAGCTAGCCAACAGCTAACTAAACATCAAAGAAGATATAGATTTTCAACAGCTGGTGGACTGAAGACTGCTCATCCTTGACCTACTGAGTCTGCTGAGATCATATTAAGCAGGGTATCCCAGTGCTTTAAAAACCCATATTTCTATTCTGGTCTAAATTTGTAAATCCACAAGCAGCTACATTTTCAGGCAGGAGAAGGAAGCAGTGAAATGTAGACCTTTATTAATATGACTAAATTGTGGGATCCATTTTTTAATGATAGGGTGAACTGCAGTTAGTACTAACTGTAGTATAGAAATGTAACAACAATGGCAGTACCCTCAAATCTTAAAAAGAGTTAGGCCTCTTTCACACAGGCGAGTTTTACGCGCGGGTGCAATGCGTGAGGTGAACTCATTGCACCCGCACTGAATCTGGACAGATTCATTTTTTATGGGGCTGTCCATGATGGACCATGTGATAAGCGCAGTGACGTCACCAAAGGTCCTTTTCCTCCCAGGTCCTCAAAGAAGAAGAATGAAGACGAGCCGGGCTTTGCAGACAAGTGGATGAGGTGAGTTTAATTTTAATTTTAATTTTTTAACCCCTCCACCCCTCATTTACTTAGCATTCTGTATTAAGAATGCTATTATTTTCCCTTATAAACATGTTATAAGGGAAAATAATAAAATCTACACAACACCTAACCCAAACCCGAACTTCTGTGAAGAAGTCCGGGTTTGGGTCTGGGTACCAAACATGCCGATTTTTCTCATGCTCGTGCAAAACGCATTAAAATGCTTTGCACTCGTGCGGAAAAATCACGCGACACCCGCATCCTATCAGGCCCTCACACGCGACGCCCGTGTGAAAGAAACCTTAGAAGTAGAGGTTAGCGAATTTCCAGAAATTTGTTTTGATTCCAATTCTATTGATTTGGTTGTCAGATTCGAATAGGTCTGAATCATTTGATGCAGTCTGAATCAAAAGTGTCCCAATTGTCCTAAAAAGTCATGTATGACACTATGGAATCTTTTAGAACTGTATCTAACCATTTTAAACTCTCCAACACCAAAACCAAAACAGCATTAGTAATAGACAGCCATATATTGCGATGGGTAAGGAAATGGTAGCTGCTGGTAACAAATTGTGTTGAGCGCGAATATTCGAGTATCAAATTTTAATCGTGAATATCAGCACTTAGAGAATTTGCGACTATTTAGAATATAGCGCTATATATTCATAAAATCGAATATTCAGTTGTTTTTTAACACAGTACACATCAGGTGATCATCCCTCACGTCTTCTAGCTTGTGGGCCAATGAGAAGGCTTTGTCACAGCTTAGCAACCAATAGAAAAGTTGCCTGCCTCTTAGTATATAAGAATCTCCAGTGCAGCTATTTTCTAAAGTTTATTGCAGTTATGAAAGAGACAGCAGTGTCATTGCTGTGCTCTGCGCTTTGTTGTATTACATTAGACAGTTAACTTATATAAATAATTCAGATAGTTAGGGGGAGATAGTCAGTGTAAGTTAGATTGATCTATAGTGGAGCTGATAGGTTCCAGTGCAGGGTGTTAGGCAGTGTGATAGGTTCTGCTGTCCATACATACATGCTACAGACATAGTGCTGTGATGTCACAAGTTGCACGTATTGCGAAAAAATATGCGCATCATTAATAGCCGAAAATTCGCAAGCGCAAATATATTGGAGCACTCTATCTGCATATAAAGCTATTTTAGTGTTCTGCCGTGACAAACATTTTCTCCAGTCTCAGGAAACTTATACCAGCTTGAAAAATGTAGCATAAGTGACCCACGTAGGTATTTCATGCTCATTACGCGAATATTACTTCGCCGATTTTCGCAATCAAGAATATAATCTTGAATTCTTGAATTCGCCAATATATGACAAATATTCTACAAAATATCCACGAAATATCGCAAATTCAAATATTTCCCCTGCCGCTCATCACTAGTAACAAATAGCCTTTTTGCAAATATACTACAATGCCAATGTCTGTACTATAAACTGATATTAATTATTGCAAATATAAAGCAATAGCAAATATAAAGCTCTAGCCTATTCTCCCTGCATTTATTGGAGGCAATTTGGCTCCAGGAGAGGTAAAATACAGAGTGAGATCAGCATGCATGTGGAGCCTGCATTCCCTGAATTTAATGGAGGCCATGTGGCACCAAAAGAGGTATAATATAGTGTGAGCTCTGCATGCATGTGGAACCTGCATTCCCTGAATTCAATGGAGGCCAGTATGGCACCAGCAGAGGTAGTATTTAGTGTAGGACAGGTGGTGGACAGGCACAAATAATTTTGTACAAAATGTATTTGCCAAGCGATAACAATACAGTATGGAACATGATAGACAAGGCAGGAGATTATGTGGCTGTGTACAGGTAGTAGTAGTGGCAGCAGTAGTACAGTATGGATCATGATAAATAAGGCAGGAGATGTGTGACTGTGTCGGTGTAGTACTAGTGGCAGTAGAAGTACAATATGTAATATAATGGACAAGGCAGGAGATATGTGGCTATGTAGGAATAGTAGTAGTGGCAGGAGCAGTACAGTCAGGAAAATGATTGATAAGGCAGGAGATGTGTGGTTGTGTAGGGGTAGTAATAGTGGCAGCAGCCTTATACAGGGTGGGCCATTTATATGGATACACCTTAATAAAATGGGAATGGTATATTAGTATATGTGAGGGGGGAAACTTTTCAAGATGGGTGGTGACCATGGCGGCCATTTTGAAGTTGGCCATTTTGAATCCAACTTTTGTTTTTTCAATAGAAAGAGGGTCATGTGACACATCAAACTTATTGGAATTTCACAAGAAAAGCAATGGTGTGCTTGGTTTTAACATAACTTTATTCTTTCATTAGTTATTTAGAGTTATTTTTTCTCTTTTTTTGCATTGTTTTTAATGTGTCCAGAAGATGTTACTTTAAAGTTTATGGTGAATTATGACATTGCCAAAATGCAGCATGCTCTAGGTATTTATTTATAAACTTGACTTCTTATCGTAAGCTGAAAAGTTTACATTATATTCAAAATGGTAGCCTCTAAAATAAGGGACTAGATCAGTGGTGGCTAATCATTTAGTGCCCAAATTGAAACCCAAACCCCACTTATTTATTGCAAAGTGCCAAGCAGGGTATAATAGCGCTGCCTGTGCTGTTCATAGTTCTCCATGCACTGATGAATGACAGGAGAAGTCTAAGGCATATTGGTACACCTTAGACTTTTGCCAGGGCGTAGGGGCCCACAGAGAGGGCTTTGAGTGCTGCCTCTGGCACCCGTGCCATAGGTTCGCCACCACTGGACTAGATATATCATATGTGGCTTAGATACACACATTGGTCTAAATACTTATAGTAATCTAGCAATGAACATTTTTCTTTTTGACTTGAATATAAAATAAAGTAGAATTGATAGAGTTATGAAGAACACCATCAGGTGAAGCACTTTTAAGGGACTGGGCAAATATTGGTGGAGATGATAAAATCAAAAGCTGAATTTTAATATTTAATATAAAAAAAAAAAAAAAAAAAAAATCAGAATGAGGTCTTTGTCAGGTTCAAATTATATTCAACCTCCATATTTAATTGGTACCAAGAGAGGAGACATGTCGGTTTACTGTCAAAACCTTGACTACAATATACATTCATGGGGTTTCCCAGGCCCCTGATGCTGATGACCTATCCTCAGGATAGGTTATTAAATGTGCTCTCTGGAAATCATTTAAAATAGCCACATTCAACCTGTTCCACAATGTGGGAGGAACTGGTTTACTCAACTTGTAGAGCTTCCTAGGAAGATTTGGGGCTGGGCCTCACTACATACTGCACTATGGCACTTAAACATACTTCATATTGATGAATTTTCTTGTCAAGCTGCCCAGCCATTATGGCATATCATATGCAGGATCCCATCATTACCATCTACTGTAGCACAATGTAATGTGTAGTAAAAACAGGTTGCTGGTGGCCATTTTAACTCATTCCCTGAGTACCCCTTTAATAATATCTGTTCAGTGAGGGTCTGACACCTTGCACCCCCACCAATCAGCTGTTCCTTGGTTCTTCCACAGTTAGAACTAGCACTATGAATGGAGAAGCAGCCACAGCTACATTCAGAGTGTAGTGGTCGTGCTGGGCTACTGCAGCCCATCTCCCATTGAAGTAAATAGGAGCTGGGCTGCAGTAACCCTGCACAGCCACTACAATTTGAACAGATTGCGCTTCCTCATTCAATCATACTACTAATTCCACCAGTGGAGGCAGCAGGGAACAGCTGATTGGGGGGGAGGTGAGGTGTCAGACCCTCAATGATCAATATCAGGGGCCTGGAAAAACCCTTTCAGACCATAGATAAAATATATTGCCTAGATCTGTATGTGTGGGCAGAGTTGGCAATGACAGACGTCACCCCATTTAAAAGTCCAAATCCGGTTTATTTTGCTCCAACTCAAAAACAGCGGCATCAAAATTAAGTTTTTACTTTGGTCAATCCACAAAATATAAATCCCCAGGATTATAAATAAAATAAAGCATATGCCTAACTAAACAGCAGTTTTCCTCACCTATGCACCCAGCAAACTTACACAACCAGCAGGTCATGCAGCTTTCAGGCTCTGCTCGTGAATGAGGCTTTCAACTGTAATTTTCTCCCCCTAGTAATGAGGCCCTCAGCTACACCTGGGATAGGGGAAAGTGGTGTGCTGGAGTGGGGAGGGAATGGCAAGTCCCACTGCCAACAACTATCTGCCATGTCTTAAAAATTCCAGCCCATTAATAAGTTGAACAAAGTGCCTCAGCAAACTAAAGTTTGCTGAAAGAGCCCAGAATTCTGGATTCTGGTTAAGATATACACCCCCTAAAGTACTGTAACAGCCACTGTTTTACAATATGTATATAACAAACTATCTCACACTAATCAGATAAAGCTGGATGATATGTATATAACTCACACACATACTAGTGCATCTCAATAAATAAGAATATCATCTAAAAGTTGATTTGTTTCAGTAATTCAATTAAAAATATGAAACTCAAAAGAAAATGGAGACAATGTCATTGTCATAAATGCATAACGAAACTGTACGAGCTTATGTTAATGCTGTACTCAATGATTATGCTATTCATTATGTATAACATTTATATCATGTACAGTTTATTTATGTAAAAGTGAACATATGCATTGAAAAGAAAAGATATACTATATCCCATTCTAAATCTCAATAAAGATTATATAAAAAAAATATATATATATATATATATATATGAAACTCATAATATTTCATTACATTACACAAATTCATTACACACAGAGTGATCTTTTTCAAGTATTTATCTCTTTTAATGTTTATGATTATGTCTTACAGCTAATGAAAGCCCAAGAGTTAGTATCTCAGAAAATTACAATGTTATATAATGCCAATTAAAAAAATATTTTTGATGCAGAAATGTTTGCCTACTGCAAAGTATGTAAAGTATATGCACACAATACATGGTCAGACCTCCTTTTACATGAATTACTGCATAAATGTGGCATGGCATGGAGGCGATCCGCCTGTGGCACTGCTGAGGTGTTATGGAAGACCAAGTTATTTTGATAGCAGCTTTCAGCTCATCTGCATTGTTGGGTCTACTGTCTCTCATCTTCCTCTTGACAATCCCCCATAAATTCTCTGAGGTTTAGGTCAGGTGAGTTTGCTGGTCAATCAAGCACAATTGATACTGTGGTTATTAAACCAGGAATTGGTACTTTTTGCAGTACCAATAAAGCTTTTCAGAAGAGAGAAGCATAAAGTGCTGTAAAATTTCCTGGCGTATGACTGCTCTGACTTTGCACTTTATATAACACAGTGCACCTACACCAGCAGTTGATATGGCTCCCCAAAACATCACTTGACTGTGGAAATTTTACACTGGACCTCAAGCAACTTGGATTGTGTACCTCTCTACTCTTCCACCAGACTGTTGAACCATGATTACCAAATGACTTTGGACCACTGAGCAAGTCCAGCCAAAGTAAGATGCTTCTTACATTGTCTCTGGGTTATGAGTGGCTTGACACAAAGAACGCGACTTTTGTAGTCCACGTCCTGGATCTACTAGCAGTGCTGTGGTTTACTCTAATTTTACTGTGATCGTCCGTTCTTCCTATACTTATATGCTGGAGTAGCTTAGAAACATTTGAATTATTTCCCTGCTTGGCATTACAGATTGAGATTGAGGGTCCCGATGCCTGCGACTGCTGACATACTGCAAAGTGGTAATTGGAGTTGTGCCCACAAATTGCACACACCAGGTGAGAGCATACCCTGAGTGTTTTTATACACTTTTAGGGCCACTTGTCGTAGGTCCCAAAAGTGTCTAAAAATTAAGTGCATCCTCTAGCAATCCATGAGTCTAGATTGAAATCTATTCCAGCTCATAGCTGACATAGATTTAGGTGCAATAGAGTTTAAAAAGTCACCATCAGAAGTTTGCAACTTTTTTATGACAGAAAACTTGTTTAGGGACATTTTAAATGACCCACTTTGTTTTTATTTCACATCCCCCTTGTCTGTGATACTGCACCTAGATTGTACCATTCTATTCCCTTTTTTCCCTCTTTGGAGGGTTTTGCTTGCCTTCAATTACATCTTTTATGCGGCACTAAAAATCACCACTTAGTACATCACCCAGGTAAACAGGGGATGTGCTGCTGACAGATGAAACTGTATAGGGACAAAGGATTATATTAAAGATATATCATCCCCATACTCATAATGATTGAGTGTGTAAACAGCACTTATCAAACACCGATCAATAATCTCTATTGCTGATCAGTGATCATTATCAGGCAAAAATCTATTCATTGTCTACAAATATAGTAATTTATTTGCCATCATCAATAATATTCAGTTAGTTATTTCTTATTAGATTAGACTGATACATGCCTTCTATTTGTATATTATATTATTTAGATAAAAAATATGTATATCTACACACATCGAGTGGCATCCATCCAAATCTTCTTGGTATTCAGGGAGCTAGCTGCAGCTGTCTTATGCTTGGGTGTACCAATGTGATACTGTGTAATCATATTTGCATAAAAATAAAGAGGTAGGTGTAGTAGGATGCAGCTAAACCTATGGTTTCACCACAAATTAAAGGTAATTTTACACTAATTAGATATAATTTGTTAAGAGTGTCTTCTCAGCCATGAGGACTCTGAATTTGTAATTATAGGACACTGCTAACTGTGGTGTTTAGGTAGGACAAAGCATACCTGAGGGGGTCTTAATTCATATCAGATAGATCTAATGGAGCCACAAAAGACAGGTGCCTTGTCAGACAGGAGAAACATATCATAACACCTGCACCATATTAACAGTAGCACAGCTTCTAATCGAGACCAGGTGTCTGATTTAAATTAGGAGTAAACAACATGTTTAATCTTTGTTTCCAGATTATTATATCTGCATAAATGATTTTTGCGTGGTTTGTGATCTCAGGCCTCATCTGTTATTTATCCCAAATATCTGCTTTGTAGTCCAAGGCTATTTAAAAACTTTACAAGTTTTACTCATTTCATGAGCAGTCAAAGTTTTAGGATCCTATTCTCTGCACATATTGCTTCCTGCCTTATTCTTTATGTGTTAGAAGAATACAAAGCAATACAGTAATATAGATTAAAGGGTTATTCCTGTCTCAGCCTTTCATGGCCGAGATGGGAATAACCTGAGTAGGCGTCAGTCAGGGGTAGGCAAAATTAAAGATATGGGCGAGTGGGCTGTGCTCCGCTATTTCCGCAACCCCAAAGAAGTGAATAGGAGCTATGTATGTAAATAGCACAATTAGCTCTGCTGTTTCCATAATTCTCGAGTTACTAAAACATCCAGAGTGTTATGACCATTGTGTAGCCCCCATTCACTGCTAGAGGAGTTATGAAAATAGCAGAGCCTGCTTGTTCCTTTCTCTGCCTATGCCTGACTGGTGCTTACTCAGATTATTCCCATCTTGGCCATAAAAGGCTCAGATGGAATAACCCTTTAATCAATGCATAAAAAAAATATACAACTTGATTCAAAACTGATACATTGTAGCAAACTGAGAGATTTGTTCACTTGCATTCACTTCTTAGCTGAGAGCTAGACTATATGTGTATAAGTGTGCAGTTTGTAAGGCCGGCTTTTCCGTTCCAGGGCTTTTTTATACAGTTTGTGAAGTCAAAGACTGGAATGGATTAAAAAAGCCCTCCATTTATGAGCTACTCCTGGCTTTCACTTTAAAAAGTGCATAAGAAAACTTGAATATGGAAATTCAACTTTAATGTAGACTATAGCAAAAGGTAAATTGAAAATAGCAAGGAACTGCAACATAAAGTACTGTATAGAAAGTACTGTCTATAATTATTAAGCTTTATGTACAGGTATATAAAACTGGAAAACCCTTTAAGCAGATCTGAGGAAATGTGTCAAGATGAACTGGCAGATATATTTGGCTAGGGAGTCTAGACTGTAATTTGGAGATCCATGATGAAGCTATTTCATATCCTGTAAACTGCTATGATTAATGCTGCATCATCTTGTGAGTTTGCAGGCACGTGAACAAATTAGTAATCATAAAAGAAATATCACTTGTCATTTTCTTCTATATATCTTTTTAAACAGGCTTAAAGAACATTGTATGAGATTGAAAGAAGAGATTGCTCTATTTTCCAGAAACAGTGCTGCCCCTGTCCATGGATTATGCCTGGTATTGCAGCTTATCTCCATTTAAGTCAATTGAGGCTGTTCCTTGAGGAAATATAAAGCTGACGTACAATTAGCAGTTGTGTGTAATTTTACTTCCTCATGTCCCTGAGAAGACTGCATTTAGTACATGTGTGGGAATGATACAGTATTATTTATTTAATATTCAACTCACTTATATAGTGCTGACATATTCCGCAGCGCTTTACTGACATTAGCATTGGGCTGTCCCCAATGGGGCTCACAATCTAAGGCCCCTATCAGTCTTTGGAGTGTGGGAGGAAACCAGAGTACCCGGAGGAAACCCACGCAAACACGGGGAGAACATACAAGCTCCATGCAGATGATGCAAGGCAAGGCAACAGCGCTAACCACTGAGTCACTGTGCTGCCCAGTATGTGTGCCAAGGCAGAGAGAACACACTGGAATACTCAAATGTTTCTACAGATTGTGGGTGAAATTTTGCAAACCCTAGCAAATTTGACCACAGGTTATTGGGAGGAATGTTTTATTTTCTTAAAATAGAATACATTTTCTGGTGACATCGTCTTGTATGGCAGATACATCGATGATTGCTTCTCATTTGGAGTGGCGATGTGTCTGTCATACTGGACTTTATTGAATCAGCCAACATGAATGCGTACAATTTTTGTTTCCCCACAATATGGATACGCATAATATGTGGTTTTTGGATCTGAAATTAATAGGTATTCCAGATAAAATTATTTATACGAAGACTTATCGCAAAGAGATATCTGGTAATACTATTCTTCAGGCCAGTAGTCATCATCCAGGTCATACTATAAAAGCCATTCCAGTAGGGGGATTTATTAGAGCGAGAAGAAAGGGGTTTGAAAAGGAGAGTAATCTTATATGGGCTGGATTAAAAAACAGGGGCTATGCTGATTGGATGATCAGGCGGGCTAAAAATATAGCCAAGAATAAAAATAGAATTGATCTCCTCTTCAAATCCCATATGATTCGAAAAGTGGAACTGTCAATAAGACATTAGTACTTACCTACAGTCGACAGTTTCCTCTCATAAAACAAGCTGTACACAGGTGCCTTCCAATCCTGTTTGAGGACAACATTCTGTATGACACTCTCGAAGAAGGATGTAGGACTGTCTCACGTCGGTCCCGTACACTTGCTAATATGTTGTCCCCTTCATTATTTACAAAAACAAACAAATTAATAATTAGTGATGGACGAACATCTGCCAGGACGGTTCGCGAACGCGATCGCCCGAACACGATCAAATGTTCGTGAACCGCAAGCTCGCGGCGGGTCCCATTCATTTTAATGGCAGGCGAACCTGAAAAAACTTCAGCTTATATTTGCAGCCAAGAAAGAATTACTAGAAGTGCACAAATAGTCCCACAACATGGACAGTGACATACCAGAGGTATTATTCAAATTTGCGATCTCCATTAATAATTTTTTTCAATGCGAAATATCAGCAATATATATTTCGCGTACGCGCATGCGCAAATGCACTATACAGTACCCAAATGCACTATAAAGAAAGTATATCGGTATATAACACCCCGCTTCAATCAGTTTTTTGGGGGACGACTGGTATATCACACCAGCAGAAATTATTTGTTCCAATAACGCTTGTCCCTCTATATACCTGCAGTATCTCAGCAGAACAGCACACAACTGCCGCACAATACAAATGCACTATAATATACTTTCTAGCATAGAAAGTATATTATAACATTGTACAAGGAAGGCAATCCATTACAATATACATAAAGATAAAACGTAACCTTTAATAATGTTACTATGAGGGTCCATTCACACGTCCGTAACAAGAATAGGACATGTTCTATTTTTTTGCAGAAACGGAAGCACAGATGCGAAAGTACGGATCCGCAAATGCAAATGCCTCTAGGTGCTGTGGGGGCGTCTTTTCAGCACCTGGAGGCTCGGTCTACTCACACTGTATGCCCGCCCATCTCGTCCGTCAAGCCCGCCCATCTCGTCTTGAATGCCTGCCTCCATCTCAGCCATTGGACGAATTTTCGCGCCTGCGCCGTTCACTTCTGTCTTCGGCACAGGCGCAGTGAGTGAAGGCCGCTCTCCTGATGCCGGCTTCCTCACTGTGACGTAGTCGGTGCAGGCGCACATCATTCACTCACTGCGCCTGCGCCACACCGTCTACAGACAAAGTACACTGGGTGTCACAGATATCTTTTGGATGCGCACACTTTACACAGGAGATGTTGCGCAGCTAATGTCATTGTCCGAAGCAGACAATGTCTATGGAAAAAGCACACTGGATGTCACAGATATTTTTGGGATGTGCACACTTTACACTGGAGATATGGTGCAGCTAATGTCACTGAAATGTGCGGGGCGGAGACTCGAGCATTGAGCTTGAGCACATGCGGTATTCGGCCAATACTGCCATGTGTCGAGCATTGAGATGCTCGAGCCGATCTGGTGTTTGGCCGAACATGCTCCATCATCACTACTGCTCAGGAATGGGATGGGATACTTATACTTGATTAATACAGTCAATCACTGGTCATGGCAGCTTTGTTGCATACATTAAAGTATCCCTACTTATACCAGTGATTGGCTGCAGCAGTCCCTTGCATTTCTGCAGGGAAGTATTGGTACTGAAGTTATGGAAGAATCGAATAAATAAGCATTGATTACTTCATTATTTTGCACATTCCTTGTGTCATTTTTTTATCATGCTGAAAACCCCTTTTAAGGTAAAATATGGCTTCTTAAATTTCCAATTTTCAAAAAACACCTTCAGCTTTCCTCACTTTCTAGCTTTTATTAACACACATCATTGTGAGTTACACTATAGGCAACGTCATTGCGGTTTGCAAGTTTTCCCTGTGGCATTTAATCATGAAATTAAAAACTGTAGTCAAGATTTTTATTAAGATTCATTACATGGCAAAGAATTTCTTTGGTAAACATAAAATTCATATAAAAATTAATAATTGAATACATATAAAGGTCTGATGTCATTGTGTCTTTTGCTCTGTATCTGAAATTCCAATAGCACTAATATAATTGGTGTCATGGTAAGAATATGACCATATAAAAATAAAATAATTTATTGGAAGTCTATACAAAATGTGAAATATTTTTTTTAAATGTTTTAACTGGAGATAGCTTTACTTAATGAACATGTATCATACAATTGGAATGCAAATGTTCATTTTTACAATCACATCAAGATTCATATAGAAATGAATGAAAAAGTTAATGTTTAGGTTATTGTAATAACACAGACATGACAACGAGGCAACCGATCAGATGTCAACTTTAAATTGATTGGTATAGAAATGGTGTAGCTCCAGTGATTAGCCATGTCTCTTGTCAGATGTTTTGAAATAACAAAGACAACCATATGACTGACAACCACTCAGCCTACATAAAGCAGTGCCATAACTTTAGATTAGAGGAGCAACAGTCCCAAAAACAGAGTACCGTTGAATTAAGCAGGAGACTAGTCAAGAATAATTTTGGTATAGGTTAGAAGGACAAGGCTCAAAACTATCAAGAGCATTAGAGTTAAAGGGGTATTCCATCTCGACATTTATCCACAGACGTGTCTAGCAGCAACTTTCCCCCATTAACAACCATTGCGCGCTCAGCCGAGCCAAGTATGAATGTGTATGGGGTAATTAGGTGAGATAGCTATTGGCTGAACATTCGCTTCGCTGAAAAATATTCCAAATGTATGGCCAACTTTTAGTGTATCATCATTAAACCTAGTGAAAATTTTGAAACAGTTGGAATCAGAAACTTACAACCAACTACATGCTAAACCGACTGATGAAATAATCAAGGAGGTAAATCATAAATTATTATTTGTATATGAAGAGAGTTTGAGCATTATGCTTAGCCTAACTAAAAGTTGTAGCTGTTTTTTTGGCTTAGGTTGGACTATGCTGATAAAAATTAGTTTGTTCTTACACAAAATTGTTTTCTTCTGATGGAAAGTATCTACAGGAGGAGGGCACTGCAGTAGGGTTATTTTGTGACCTGTCATATGCATGTCTCCACCTAGGGGATTCTAACTTCTTTACGAAGTTTACCAGAAGTACGTCTCATGTTGGCATTGCTATATTGATGATATTGTTTGTGGTTTGGACTGAAACATTGGAATAATTGCATTAGTTGTTGACTTTTGAAATTATAATAAATCTATCAGGCTGTTCAAATGGTGTGGAGTTTGCTACCAGTTCTACTCTGAAAATCTGCTTGGCGGCCACACAGAAGCCACACCTGATTGATTTCAATGGGAGGCCATGGTTATGGTTGCAGACACACCATGAAAGGATGAAAGGACATGTCTTTTCTTTGTGGCTAAAAACATGGCAGGGAACGAATACAAGCTTACTAGTAGGAGCTATTAACTATTGCATAAACTGTGATTCTTTATAAACATTTCTGACTGCTATTTTGAGGAGAACAGTGGCAGTTAGATTTTTCTTATATGGGCAATTTTATGTGTCAGGAGGAACTTTTATTCTATGGGTGTAAGCCTTTTTGGTTATTACTAGAGATGAGCGAATCGAAGCTGACGAAGTGGAATTTTGTTTACAAATTTCAGGAAAAATTAGATGAGAATTTCCTTGCGCTTTGTGGTAATGAATCACATTTTTCCTAAAATGGCTGCTGCACGTGTGAGGACATCGTGAAAGGAACTCTGGGATCTCCCATACTGAGATGAATGTAGCCAATCAGCAGCCAGCCAGCCCTGTGATGTCACAGCCCTATAAATACGGCAGCCATCTTAGATTCTGCCATTCACCAGTGTATTTAGTGCAGGGAGAGACGTGTCTGCAGCCGCCAGGGACAGGGACAGAAAAACATCATTGTGCTAAAAAAAAAAAAAAAAAAAAAAAAAAAAAACAATTTACAAGTGCAGGGAAAGATTATTTAACCACCTCCGGACCGCCTAACGCGCCGATGCGTACGGAAGGTGGTTGCTTTTCTCCTCCTGGACGCATCGGCGCGTCATCTCGCGAGACGCGAGATTTCGCCGCAGCCGGCCCGCACATGCGCATCGCGGGCCGGCATTTCATAGAGGAGTATTTCGTCAGGACCTGCCAGCCAGCGATCATTGGCTGGCAGGTTGCTGATTTTCAAAAAAACCAATCGCAGTGCCAGATAGCAGATCATATTTGTAAATATGATCTGTTATATGGCTGCCTGCTCCTCTGCTGGTTCTTTTCGTCGGTTGGATCCAGCAGAGGAGCAGGCTTCACAGTGAGTACACCAACAGTACATACTTAGCCCCAGATCACCCCCCTGAACCCCTATTAACCCTTTGATCACCCCTTCTAGCCCCTGTCAATCACTAGTGAAAGGAAAAAAAGTGATCAGTGCAAACTGTCACTTTTTTTTTTCACTGGTATTGACCGTTAGGTTTTAGGTATAGTTTAGGTCCCTTGGTTAGGTAGTTAGGGATCAGTTAGCGCCCAGCCCACCGCACCGCAGTCCGTTATTCGCTGATTAGCGTATCGCTAATCAGCATTTGTACTTTTATAGTATCTGGAAGTGATCAAAACTGATCACGGTCAGATCTATAACTGTATTAGTGTCACTTTAGGTTCGCCCTCCACCCAAAACGCAGTGTTTGCCCGATCAGGCCTGATCGGTCGCCCACACGTGCGTTCGCCCACACCCGCCCCACCGCAGTGACAAAAAAAATTTTTTTTTTGATCGCTGCACATCCACTTTACACGCACTGCGGCGATAAAAAAATCACTTTTGATATTTTTTATCAACCGCAGCGGCCTCCGGTACTTCGCTAGCCTCCCCTTTGTAAGACAGGCTTGCTTTTTTTACCTGGGTAGTCTCAGGGAATACCCCTAAATTTAGTTGCCCACATGTCAAACAGGGGGTATTCCTCTGAAGAGGCCTACAGGCTTCTGACCCAGTCGGATGAGGAGTGGGAACCCTCATCTGATGAATCCAGCGGGTCAGAATACGAACCTGTAGAAAGCAGCGGCTCTCTGACCCAAAGTTCGGACGAGGAGGCTGAGGTCCCTGATAGAACCAGGCGTACCCGGCCCCGTGTTGCTAGACCGCAGGTTGCGCAGGATCCGCTTCAAGAGCATCAGAGTGGGGCTGGTGCTGCCGGATTACGTGGTGAGGCATACACCAGCAGACCAGCCCATCCTGGACCTAGTACCAGCACTGCCGTACAACCTGGTGAAGTAGCGAGCACCAGAAGGGCAGTTGAAGCTGGTACGGTGGCACGAGCAGTAGTGACCCCGTCGCAGCCACCGCAAAGACGTGCCCGTAGAGCCCCTAGAATCCCAGAGGTGCTGGCAAACCCTGATTGGCAGCCCCCAACTTCAGCCGCACCTGTAGTTCCCCCTTTCACCGCCCTGTCTGGAGTTCGGGTTGAGACAGCTCAGATCGGTTCGGCCCTGGGATTTTTTGAGCTGTTCTTGACTGCGGAGCTCTTAGACATAGTCGTGGCAGAGACAAACCGGTATGCCACACAATTTATAACCGCTAACCCGGGAAGCTTTTATGCCCAGCCTTTCCGGTGGAAACCAGTCCAAGTTTCCGAATTTAAAACTTTTCTGGGCCTCCTCCTCAACATGGGCCTGACAAAAAAGCATGAATTGCGGTCATATTGGTCCACGAACCCAATTCATCACATGCCCATGTTCTCTGGTGCAATGTCCAGGACACGATTTGAGACCATCCTGCGTTTCTTGCACTTTAGTGACAACACCGCCTCCCGTCCCAGAGGCCACCCTGCTTTTGACCGGCTCCACAAAATTCGGCCCCTCATAGACCATTTCAACCAGAAATTTGCAGATTTGTATACCCCTGAGCAAAACATCTGCGTAGACGAGTCCCTAATACATTTTACCGGGCGCCTTGGCTTCAAACAATACATCCCAAGCAAGCGCGCCCGGTATGGGGTCAAATTGTATAAGCTCTGTGAAAGGGCCACAGGCTATACCCACAAATTTCGTGTCTATGAGGGAAAAGATCAGACCCTGGAGCCGGTCGGTTGCCCTGACTACCTGGGGAGCAGTGGGAAGATAGTTTGGGACTTGGTGTCACCCTTATTCGGCAAGGGGTACCATCTTTATGTGGACAATTTTTACACAAGTGTGGCCCTCTTTAGGCATTTGTTTCTAGAACGGATTGGCGCCTGTGGTACCGCGCGAACTAGTCGCGCGGGCTTCCCCCAACGGCTCGTTAGCACCCGTCTTGCAAGGGGGCAGAGGGCCGCACTGTGTAACGAAGAACTGCTCGCGAGCAACCCGTGTCATTGAAAAGCCCCTCTCAGTCCACGACTATAACCTCCACATGGGAGGGGTGGACTTCAATGACCAGATGTTGTCTCCGTATTTAGTTTCCCGCAGAACCAGACGCTGGTATAAGAAGGTGTCTGTATATTTGATTCAATTGGCGCTGTATAATAGTTTTGTTCTCTACAGTAAGGCTGGGAGAACTGGATCCTTCCTCAAATTTCAGGAAGAGATCATTGAGAACCTCCTGTATCCAGAAGGTTCCGTGGCCCCATCCACCAGTGTAGTTAGCCGTCTACACGAGCGATATTTCCCCAATGTCGTTGCTGGTACCTCAACCCAACCGTCACCCCGAAAAAGATGTCGTGTCTGTAGCAGGAGTGGAATAAGGCGTGACACCCGGTATTTCTGTCCTGACTGTCCTGACCACCCTGCCTTATGCTTAGGGGATTGTTTCCGAAAGTACCACACACAGGTACACCTAGCATAGGGATCACATCTCACCAGGATAGGCACACAGGACTATTAGGGCCCATTCACTCACACAGCTGCTGCAAACGTCTCCTTTCACATGGGACAAAGTGCATAACGCACTTCGCCACATCTTTGGGCGATTTGCGCTTTGCACATTGACCCATGGGGGAGGAGAGGTTTGTTCTATAAAGGTAAAAAAACAAAAAAACAAAAAAAAAAAAACACCAGTAAGCAAAATGTTAATGTTTAGTTCAAAAAGTTAAAGTTTATGCATTCTGTTCCAAAGTTAATAAAATTATTGCGTTGCGGCCTGGTTTTTCTTTTTTTTTTTTTTTTTCTTTTTTTACCTTCCAGGTGGACCAACCGATGAACTAGCTGCAGCACCGATGTGCATTCTGACAGAAGCATTGCGCTGCTGTCATATTACACGCAAGTCGGTGTATGCGGCGCTGCAAGACGGGATTTTCTCCTCTGCAGTGACAGATATGTTTGCCGAGGCATACGAGCTGAGGAGGAGGCGGCGTTCCTATGCTTTGGCAAGCACTTTGTATATATATATATATATATATATATAAAAAAAAAATCCCGGCAATGATTTATTCATCCACATCGATTGATGTGAATGGAGAAATCTGGTTTGCCAGGGCATACGAGCTAAGTGGGTATGGATGTTGGGCGGAGCTCCTATGTCCTGGCAGACGCCATTCCCCTCCTTTTTTTTTGGCAGAGATTTTTTCATCCACATTGATCAATGCGAATGAAGAAATCTGTGCCGTTCATTTTTTTCTTTCAGCCCAGAGGCTGAACGGAAAAAATAATCTCATTACCTGTATGCTCAATATAAGGAGAATAGCAGAAACTCCTAATGCTGGCCATACATGTAATGATTGCGGAGACCCTCAAATGCCAGGGCAGTACAAACACCCCACAACTGACCCCATTTTGGAAAGAAGACACCCCAAGGTATTTGCTGAGGGGCATATTGAGTCCATGAAAGATTTTAATTTTTGTCCTAAGTTAGCAGAAAGTGAGACTTTGTGAGAAAAAACTAAAAAAAAATCAATTTCCGCTAACTTATGCCAAAAAAATACATTTCTATGAACTCACTATGCCCCTCATTGAATACCTTGGGGTGTCTTCTTTCCAAAGTGGGGTCACATGTGGGGTATTTATACTGCCCTGGCTTTTTAGGGGCCCTAAAGCGTGAGAAGAAGTCTGGGATCCAAATGTCTAAAAATGCCCTCCTAAAAGGAATTTGGGCACTTTTGCAGCCTAGATGCGCAAAAGTGTCACACATCTGGTATCGCCGTACTCAGGAGAAGCTGGGGAATGTGTTTTGGGGTGTCATTTTACATATACCCATGCTGGGTGAGAGAAATATCTTGGTCAAATGCCAACTTTGTATAAAAAATAATGGGAAAAGTTGTCTTTTGCCAAGATATTTCTCTCACCCAGCATGGTTATATGTAAAATGACAACCCAAAACACATTCCCCAACTTCTCCTGAGTACGGCGATACCAGATGTGTGACACTTTTTTGCAGCCTAGGTGGGCAAAGGGGCGCATATTCCAAAGTGCACCTTTCGGATTTCGCAGGCCATTTTTTACAGATTTTGATTGCAAAGTACTTCTCACACATATGGGCCCCTAAATTGCCAGGGCAGTATAACTACCCCACAAGTGACCCCATTTTGGAAAGAAGACACCCCAAGGTATTCCGTGAGGGGCATGGCGAGTTCCTAGAATTTTTTATTTCTTGTCGTAAGTTAGTGGAATATGAGACTTTGTAAGGAAAAAAGAGAAAAAAAAAAAATCATCATTTTCCGCTAACTTGTGACAAAAAATAAAAAATTCTAGGAACTCGCCATGCCCCTCACGGGATACCTTGGGGTGTCTTCTTTCCAAAATGGGGTCACTTGTGGCGTAGTTATACTGCCCTGGCAATTTAGGGGCCCAAATGTGTGAGAAGTACCTTGCAATCAAAATGTGTAAAAAATGCCCTGCAAAATCCGAAAGGTGCACTTTGGAATTTGGGCCCCTTTGCCCACCTTGGCTGCAAAAAAGTGTCACACATCTGGTATCGCCGTACTCAGGAGAAGTTGGGCAATGTGTTTTGGGGTGTCATTTTACATATACCCATGCTGGGTGAGAGAAATATCTTGGTCAAATGCCAACTTTGTATAAAAAAATGGGAAAAGTTGTCTTTTGACAAGATATTTCTCTCACCCAGCATGGGTATATGTAAAATGACACCCCAAAACACATTGCCCAACTTCTCCTGAGTCCGGCGATACCAGATGTGTGACACTTTTTTGCAGCCAAGGTGGGCAAAGGGGCACATATTTCAAAGTGCACCTTTCGGATTTCACCGGTCATTTTATACAGATTTTGATTGCAAAGTTCTTCTCACACATTTGGGCCCCTAAATTGCCAGGGCAGTATAACTACCCGACAAGTGACCCCATTTTGGAAAGAAGACACCCCAAGGTATTCCGTGAGGGGCATGGCGAGTTCCTAGAATTTTTTATTTTTTGTCGCAAGTTAGTGGAATATGAGACTTTGTATGAAAAAAATAAATAAAAAAATAAATCATCATTTTCCGCTAACTTGTGACAAAAAATAAAAAATTCTAGGAACTCGCCATGCCCCTCACGGAATACCTTGGGGTGTCTTCTTTCCAAAATGGGGTCACTTGTGGGGTAGTTATACTGCCCTGGCAATTTAGGGGCCCAAATGTGTGAGAAGTACTTTGCAATCAAAATCTGTAAAAAATGACCGGTGAAATCCGAAAGGTGCACTTTGGAATGTGGGTCCCTTTGCCCACCTAGGCTGCAAAAAAGTGTCACACATCTGGTATCGCCGTACTCAGGAGAAGTTGGGCAATGTGTTTTGGGGTGTCATTTTACATATACCCATGCTGGGTGAGAGAAATATCTTGTCAAAAGACAACTTTTCCCATTTTTTTATACAAAGTTGGCATTTGACCAAGATATTTCTCTCACCCAGCATGGGTATATGTAAAATGACACCCCAAAACACATTGCCCAACTTCTCCTGAGTCCGGCGATACCAGATGTGTGACACTTTTTTGCAGCCAAGGTGGGCAAAGGGGCACATATTCCAAAGTGCACCTTTCGGATTTCACCGGTCATTTTTTACAGATTTTGATTGCAAAGTACTTCTCACACATATTGGCCCCTAAATTGCCAGGGCAGTATAACTACGCCACAAGTGACCCCATTTTGGAAAGAAGACACCCCAAGGTATTCCGTGAGGGGCATTGCGAGTTCCTAGAATTTTTAATTTTTTGTCGCAAGTTAGTGGAATATGAGACTTTGTAAGGAAAAAAAAAAAAAAAAAAAAATCATCATTTTCCGCTAACTTGTGACAAAAAATAAAAAGTTCTATGAACTCACTATGCCCATCAGCGAATACCTTAGGGTGTCTTCTTTCCGAAATGGGGTCACTTGTGGGGTTTTTCTACTGTTTGGGCATGGTAGAACCTCAGGAAACATGACAGGTGCTCAGAAAGTCAGAGCTGTTTCAAAAAGCGGAAATTCACATTTTTGTACTATAGTTTGTAAACGCTATAACTTTTACCCAAACCATTTTTTTTTTTTGCCCAAACATTTTTTTTATCAAAGACATGTAGAACAATAAATTTGGTGAAAAATTTATATATGGATGTCTTTTTTTTTGCAAAATTTTACAGCTGAAAGTGAAAAATGTCATTTTTTTGCAAAAAAATCGTTACATTTTGATAAATAACAAAAAAAGTAAAAATGTCAGCAGCAATGAAATACCACCAAATGAAAGCTCTATTAGTGAGAAGAAAAGGAGGTAAAATTCATTTGGGTGGTAAGTTGCATGACCGAGCGATAAACGGTGAAAGTAGTGTAGTTCCGAAGTGTAAAAAGTGGCCTGGTCATGAAGGGGGTTTCAGCTAGCGGGGCTGAAGTGGTTAAAGGAAACCTGTCACCATGATTTTGCGCATAGAGCTGGGGACATGGGCTGCTAGATGGCCGCTAGCACATCTGCAGTACCCAGGTCCCATAGCTCTCTGCGCTTTTATTGTGTTAAAAAACCATTTTGAGTGATATGCAAATTACCTGATATGAGTCCTGTAGCCAGAGATGAGTCAAGCGGAAAGGAGCCCAGCACCGCCCCGCGTCCTCCGAATCTCCTCCTTGCTGGCTGACGTCACAGAGCTTGAGCGCCGAAATCTCGCCATGCGCGAGATAGCGCATGCGCAGTGTCGGCATCATGTTCATTCCCTGTGCTGGCATCAGCACAGGGAACGAACTACGCATGTGACGTCAGCCAGCAAGGAGGAGATTTGGAGGACGCGGGGCGGTGCTGGGCTCCTTTCCGCTTGACTCATCTCCGGATACAGGACTCATATCAGTTAATTTGCATATCAATCAAAACGGTTTTTTAACACAATAAAAGCGCAGAGAGCTATGGGACCTGGGTACTGCGGATGTGCTAGCGTCCATCTAGCAGCCCATGTCCCCAGCTCTATGCGCAAAATCATGGTGACAGGTTTCCTTTAAGGTGTAGGGAAATGATAGGGAGGAATCATTCCACAGCATTTCTGTTGAACAGAGTTCAGTCGGGAAGGTTACAGCTGGGATACTAGGAACAATCCTATTACACCTTGCTGCACTGACTGGGGATCCAAATTGCCATTATACAGCTCTGTAATTCCAGCAAACCCTTCTTATAAGGCCCCTTGCAGACGAGCGTGAGCGGATTCATGATTTTACAAGCAAGTCCATTCAGTTTTGCTGCGATTGTGTTCAGTTGTTCAGTTTTTATTGTGCAGGTGCAATGCGATTTAATGCGTTTTGCACGCACGTGATAAAAAACTGAAGGTTTACAAACAACATCTCTTAGCAACCATCAGTGAAAAACGCATCACATCCGCACTTGCTTGCGGATGCAATGCGTTTTTCACACAGCCCCAATAACTTCTATGGGGCTAGAGCTGCGTGAAAAATGCACAATATAGAACATGCTGCGATTTTGACGCAACGCACAAGTGAGGAGTGAAAAAACAACGCTCAGTCAGGTACACAGAGCCATTGAAATGAATGGATCAGGATTAAGTGTGGGGGCAATGCGTTCACGTCACGCATTGCACCCGCGTGGAAAACTCGCTCATGTGAAAGGGGCCTTAGGGTGCAAATGCTGTTTGATACAGGCATTAACAGGGTTTATTACAAGGATATATTTCTATGTTTTATTTGCCCTTGTGCGGTGCAGTTATTTGTTCTAAAGCATTTTTTTGGGCTTGTATTAGTGGGAAAAAATAGCTCATTAGCCGTTGTGTGGTGAAGTGCGAAAATGACTGCCCTTTTCGTTGTGTATTAGTGGCAAAAGTAAAATATATTTGCCGCTCAGTGGCGCAGTTATCTGTTTTAAAGCCCTTTTTTGCAGTGTATTAGTGAAAAAAGGAAAAAATATCTTTGCCGCTCAGCGGTGCAGTTATCTGTTTTAAAGCCCTTTTTTGTGTGTATTAGTGTAAAAAATTAAAATATATTTGCCACTCAGCGTTGCAGTGAGATATTTCACAGCCCAGTTTGCCATGTATTAGTGGCGAAATACAAATATATTTGCCATTCATCATTGCACTTATCTGTTGAAAAGCCTTTTGTTCAAAAATAGAAAATAACTAGGGCCTAATTGCCCTTGTGCGGTGCAGTGCTATACTCTAAAGCCAAGTTTGCCTTGTATTACTAGCAAAATAAAAATATATTCGCCGTCCTGCTTTGCACTTATCTGTTGAAAACCTTTTTGTGCAAAAATAGAAAAAAATGTGGGCCTAATTGCCATTCAGCGGTGCAGTTATATGTGGTGAAGCACTTTTTGCGGGATGGACCGAATTACTTAGTGGTGAAATTTTTATGTGACACTGGCTCTTTTTCAGAAAATGTATGGGTGAATGTACACCTCCTTTTGCGGTATGGAATGACTTAGTGGTGAAATTCTTTATGTGACACTGGCTCTTTTTCGGAAAATGTATGGGTGAGTGTACTCCTCTTTTTGTGGTATGGGCCAAATTACGTAGTGGTGAAATGTGTTATGTGAAACGGGAATTTTTTGGGAAAATTGATGGGTGACTGTACACCTCCTTTTGCTGTATGGGCTGAATTACGCAGTGTTGAAATTTTTTATTTCAAAGTAAACTCCGCTGCTCTGTATCTCTTGTGAAGTCAAGGTCTCCAGCAATGCCCATCTCGCAATTTACACCAAATACATTATTTTCATGTAGAGATCCAAGAATTATGTTGGAGGCATGTAGTGTATGCAAGCCATGTGCAACCCCTCTTAACACGCTCACGCTGTCCTGCACCTGGTTTGCCTGGGGGAACGGAGTCACACAGGGGAGGAACTGCTCCGCGTCCTTCAGCAAGAAATCGAATCCTGGTTTTCTCAGCTACAACTCAAAATCGGAAACATGGTGACCGACAACTGGAAGAATACGGTGTCGGTGCTGCATGAAGGAGGGCTGAGCCATGCGCCCTGCATGGCACACATGTTCAATCTGGTTGTCAAGCGGTTCCTGAAGTCTTCCAACCATCTGCAAGATATCCTAAAAATGGCCAGGAAACTTTGCATGCACTTCAGCCACTCGTACACCGTAAAGCACACCCTCCTTGAGCTGCAGTGGCAGAACGGCATCCCCCAACATAGGCTGATATGCAACATTTCCCACCATTGGAATTCCACCCTCCATATGTTGGACCGACTATACGAAAGAGAAAGGCCATAAATGATTTATTGATGATCCAAGCGGACCGGAGTACTCCCCTGTGCAATTTCGATGTCAGCCAGTGGCAGCTAATATGTTACATCTGCTGTTTGCTCAGGCCCTTTGATTAGGCCCACGTTATTTGTCAGTCGCCAGGACTACGGGATGAATGATGTCATTCCACTGCTTCATGTCCTGGAACAGATGCTGGTAAATCTGGCTGGTCAGAAGACTGGAGACGTGGCACCTAAAAAGATGGTGGCAGAATTTGATATGTTTGTGTGTCAATATTTCTGTTTACAGTTAGTGAATATGAATATCATTTATCGCTAGGATATGCTTCACATTTTTAAAAATGAATGAGGCATTGATCTTGGAGGAATTCAACACCTGTGATGACCACGTGTAATTGAATTTCCTTATGCCAGCCCACACATATCCACCAACACCAGGAACAAAGAATGATCCTTGCCTTATGTATATACAGCGATATAAAAAAGGCCTATTATTTCAGGTGAATGCCTATTTTTTGGGGCCTGTACTGGCTGACAGTTACATATTTATCCTGTGACCGCCTAATGTACCTCCAGCCACAGAATCCAAAGTTCTTTGCTGTCAGGTGAATGCCTATTGCCTAATTTTTGGGGCCTGTACTGGCCGACAGTTACATATTTATCCTGTGACCGCCTAATGTACCTCCAGCCACAGAATCCAAAGTTCTTTGCTGTCAGGTGAATGCCTATTGCCTAATTTTTGAGGCCTGTACTGGGTGACTGTTACATATTTATCCTGTGACCGCCTAATGTACCTCCAGCCACAGAATCCAAAGTTCTTTGCTGTCAGGTGAATGCCTATTGCCTAATTTTTGGGGCCTGTACTGGGTGACTGTTACATATTTATCCTGTGCCCGCCTAATGTACCTCCAGCCACAGAATCCAAAGTTCTTTGCTGTCAGGTGAAGGCCTATTGCCTAATTTTTTTTTTATCACACCCCTGTCTCACTCCTCTGCCTCTCATTATGGTGGCGTATGAACCGCATTCACCATAAGGACCTTCTAATTTCACAGGGTCATGTGACTGTGCCCCCCACCCCGTACTGTGCCCCTCACCCTGTACTGTGCCCCTTTATACCCTGCATTGTGCCCTCTTACCACACCCTGTGCAGTGCCCCTAGTCATTCTTTGTACTGTATCCTCTTATACCTTTTTATCCGGTCACAGTATGACAGTGTTATCCTGTCACTGTACAGAGGTGTTATCCGGTCAATGTATGGCGGTGGTATCAAGTAACTGGATGGCCATAACTGTATCCATTTCGCTGCCCACGCCATCCTTTTTTAGACCTGGCATTAGCGAGAAAAATATGCAAATTGCGGTGCTGAGGACCTTTTGCGCCACAATCTGTGTCAGAAATATGCCTAACATAGACGTATTTCTATATAATAAATGACCACCTAATTGTATTATTATTTGGTGGTAGGGCTAATATCTTTATATTATACTAGCTGAAGGACCCGGCTTCACTCGGGTATATTTAATCTCTTTCAACGAATGTTTGTTTGTGTCGTTAAAAGATATCAACACTATCCTCTATAATAAAGACATCTACAGCATCCCACCCCCAAAACAGTGACCTCAACAGCCCCCCACCCCTTAACTCTGACCCCCCCACAGTTCCCCGTCCCTTAAAATTAGACCTCCACAGCAGCCCACCCCCTTAACTTTGACCTTTACAGCAGCCTTCCCCTTTAACAGTGACTTTCACAGCATACCACCCCCTTGACAGTGACCTCCACAGGGACCCGCCCCCTTACTGGATCGGGGGCGTGTCCTTTTGAACAGCTCACTGTAAGACAGCAGAACTGTACTGTCTGAGTGTGATCTGTATGGAGAAAGTCACCCTCCCTCCCACCCCTGTAGCTGACAGATTTTTTCAATCCCTGTCGGCTGAGGAGTGGAGGGGGTGTGGCCTAACCAGATTGGGGTGTGGCTTAGCACGTCTTAGAAGTTGATTTTTAACTTTATTTTTTCAATCTCAGTCGGCTGAGGAGTGCAAGGGGGCGTGGCCTAACTGAATCGGTGTCCTTTTGAACAGCTTTTCCACATTTCCGGAGCGCGGCCCCGGTCTTCTGGTCTGTGCAACACGCCAGACCTGCAGGGTATGCCGAAGTGAGGTCACGGTTATGGGCAATCGAGGGTACTCACTATATTTGAAGAACCCTGGGCAGGCGCGTGGCAGTGAAGGAGAGGTAGACACAGTTCCTCTGGGGCACGCTCTGTAGTTAGGGACCAGGCCTGATGGTAGTTGAGGTGCCCTGGATGTTACAGGTATTTTGTGTGCCTGGGGCAAGGTCCCTGTGGTATTCATGACGCCAGTGCCTTTGGCCGGTGGCACGCCGGTTGATGGTTGGAAAGATGAAGGTACGCAAGTATGCAGTGAACCAAACGTAAACTTTACTGGACAATCCAACTTTGTACAGCAGGGAGTAGTATAGTCTCTGTATTACAGTTCCACAAAAGGGGCTTATTCACAAATATGGCAGGCAATAGTCATGCAAGTTACACTGAGGGTAAATTCCACAAGCACTCAGCAGCAGGTTGTACTTTTCCCAGAATCATGTACTCTGTCCTTTCTAGGACTCCTACTCTGGCTTGATAACTCCCAAGGCCCGGATGCCTAAAAGGGTGGCTTATATCCTTGGTTACCTCCTTCCTCAGGTATTATACTGCTTGCTATGATTCCTAAGATCTTCTGCCTATCAGGGTCACTTCGCTTACCCTGGGATGCCTCCTCCTATCAGGTGGGTAACTGTTGGTTTCTCCCAGGAGGTTGAATCCTGCAACTGGGGTATCTCTTCAGAGCTAACTTAGGCTCTCTTGTTCTTCAGGCAGGCTGGAGCTTCTCAACAGCCTCCTGGACATCACTAGCAGCCAGGGCTATCCAGCTGCATGTCAGGAGCAGGCTTCTTAACCTCTGTCTTCTCAGACTCCTGACTCTGCACTAACACTCCCTGTCTGGGCCTGGACATTTATACTAGGGGCTCCCTATCTCCCTCTAGTGTCTGGGATGTCTAACTACACCCTACTCGGCCTGCTGCTGCATTAGACAGGGGTACATTGCATCTAACAACACAGTAAAACATACATTAAATGCAGAATAAAATATGACATTTCTGTTCCTTGTAAGTAAGAGTAATGCGCACACCAATTGACCCTTGTGTAGTGCCCACCCATACCTAGTGGGACACTACATCTGCATCTCCGGAAAAACATAGAGCATGTTCTATTCTTGTTCGCAATTGCAGACAAGAAAAGACATTTCTATGGGGGTGCCGGCCGGGTGTATTGCGGATCCGCAATTTGCAGATCCGCAATGCACGGACATCTGAATGGAGCCTAAGACAGCAGCACTGTGCTGTTTCTGCAGGGAGAAAGTCACCCTCCCTCCCACCTCTGTAGCTGACAGAAGTTGATTTTTACCTTCATTTATTCAATCTCCGTCGGCTCAGGAGTGGGAGGGGCGTGGCTTAACCTGATCAGGGGCGTGGCTTAGCTGGACCTGGGGCAGTGTTTTAAGTCTTTCGAGGGTGGCACCTTACTGGCTCATTTGCATACCAAATAAACTGTATTTTCAGAGGACAAAAACATCTATTGCTGGAACAAAGGCACATCTTAAAATAAGGTACTAAGTGCTATTAGGCCATGGCTTTACTTCAATAGCAATCAGGGCTGGCCTTAGGTGTTCAGGCGCCCTGTGCAAGCTAATCTTGTGGCGCTACCCCCCCATTGGGACCCATAATGCTGCTACATGATACAATAAAAAAATATATATATTTAAAAGAGAGGCCCTTTTAAGTATAGATACAAAAGAAATGCAAGATTCGCAGCAGCAGTGTACAGATAATATGAATTTCCTAAATGTAGTACGCCAACATTTGCGCCAAATAAAGTATAGATAAACAAAATACCAAATAACATAGGGCTACACTAGATACCACCTAGCAATCAACTGAATAATACATAAAACCCTGTACTGCAGGCAGGGCTGGGACAAGGTCCACCACCAACAGAGGCTGAGCTGCCCAAGTGCGCCCCCCCCCCCCCAACTTGTGGAGTCTTTACTAAATACTTACTGTTGTAATCACACATAAATATGAACAGTTTAATGTACCAATTAACTATAGCTGTAAACACATGCACAACTTCTTTAGATCCATATAAAGAGAGAAATAAAGTGCAAAAACAAGTCATATAAGACAATAACCACATAATCTTAATATAAATAAACATAATCCTGTCAACAAGACAGAATAAAAACTAGCAAGTTTTGCAGGGGTATGGGGAGATGGGGTGGTAGGACAAGATCATCTAACCCCCCCTCCCCCATCAGCCCTCGACTCCCCCCCATCTACCCCACCAGACATTTAGATGTTATTTATTCCTGCAGCTCTGATGATCACTGATTAATCATCATCCACCCCAACCCCCCCCCCCAATCCCCGGGGCATTCCTTGTAATTTTACTTCATCCAGAACCCCATCAGACCTCAGATCAGACGGAAAAGAATATTATCTTTATTTAAAAACTATCTTACTTCACTTCAGAGCAGACTCTCATCCTCTATCCCTGCTGGGGCCTGGGCTGGGTCGTGACACAGTGCTGTGCTGCTATCTGCTGCTGCCTGCTGCTGCCCGCGCTGCTCCTGGTCTCCAGAGGGCGCACATGTGACCTGACTGCGTCCAGCGCGTCAGGCCAAAGTGAGCGCTGTACGCAGCCAGTCAGGCAAGCGACTGAGCAGAGACCAGAGCAGCAGAGCGGCCGAGCCAGGAGGCGGAGCGGGGAGGGAGCACATAAGTCAGTGCCAAGTGCTCACTACTCCCTCCGTCCTCCAGCCCGGCAGGCGCGGCAGCAGCAGCGACATGGTCAGTGGCCTGCCTGCCGCCCAGAGGCTGGGGAGCTGGCCTGCGCCCTGAGGCTGGAGCCTCCCCAGCCTCTGTGTCGGCCCGACCCTGACTGCAGGTATAGATCAACCTCTTCATCAATCCCCAGGCTGCACCCCTTCATCAACCCTTTGCACCCCTTAATCAGACCCCTGCTCCCCTTAATCATACCCTGTCACCCATACCAAGTCCCCTGTCCAGCTTATTCATACCCAGTGTCACCCAGAGCCAGTCCCCTGCCCCCTTAATCATACCCTGTCACCCTTACCCAGTCCCCTGTCCTTCTTAATCATACCCAGTGTCACCCTTACCCAGTCCCCTGCCCCCTCAATTAGACCTTGCCCCCCTTAATCATACCCAGTGTCACCCATAGCCAGTCCCCTGCCCCCCTTAATCATACCCTGTCACCTTTACCCAGTCCCGTGCCCCCCTTAATCATACCCAGTGTTAACCAAAGCCAGTTCCCTGCCCCTTAATCATACCCAGTGTCACCTTTATCCAGTCCTGCCCCCTTAATCATACCCAGTGTCTGTCACCCTTATCCAGTCCCCTGCCCCCTTAATCATACCCAGTGTCTTTCACCCTTATCCAGTCCCCTGCCCCCTTAATCATACCCAGTGTCACCCTTATCCAGTCCCCTGCCTCCTTAATCATACCCAGTGTCTGTCACCCTTATCCAGTCCCCTGCCCCCTTAATCATACCCAGTGTCTTTCACCCTTATCCAGTCCCCTGCCTCCTTAATTATACCCAGTGTCTTTCACCCTTATCCAGTCCCCTGCCCTCTTAATCATACCCAGTGTCTGTCACCCTTATCCAGTCCCCTGCCCCCTTAATCATACCCAGTGTCTGTCACCCTTATCCAGTCCCCTGCCTCCTCAATCATACCCAGTGTCTGTCACCCTTATCCAGTCCCCTGCCCTCTTAATCATACCCAGTGTCTTTCACCCTTACCCAGTCCCCTGCCCCCCTTAATCATACCCAGTGTCTGTCACCCTTATCCAGTCCCCTGCCCTCTTAATTATACCCAGTGTCTTTCACCCTTATCCAGTCCCCTGCCTCCTTAATCATACCCAGTATCTGTCACCCTTATCCAGTCCCCTGCCCTCTTAATCATACCCAGTGTCTGTCACCCTTATCCAGTCCCCTTAATTAATTATACCCAGTGTCTTTCACCCTTATCCAGTCCCCTTAATTAATTATACCCAGTGTCTGTCACCCTTATCCAGTCCCCTGCGCCTCTTAATTATACCCAGTGTCTGTCACCCTTATCCAGTCCCCTGCCTCCTTAATCATACCCTGTGTCTGTCACCCTTATCCAGTCCCTTGCCTCCTTAATCATACCCAGTGTCTGTCACCCTTACCCAGTCCCCTGCCCCCCTTAATCATACCCAGTGTTAACCAAAGCCAGTTCCCTGCCCCTTAATCATACCCAGTGTCACCCTTATCCAGTCCTGCCCCCTTAATTATACCCAGTGTCTGTCACCCTTATCCAGTCCCCTGCCCCCTTAATCATACCCAGTGTCTTTCACCCTTATCCAGTCCCCTGCCTCCTTAATCATACCCAGTGTCTGTCACCCTTATCCAGTCCCCTGCCCCCCTTAATCATACCCAGTGTCTTTCACCCTTATCCAGTCCCCTGCCTCCTTAATCATACCCAGTGTCTGTCACCCTTATCCAGTCCCCTGCCCCCCTTAATCATACCCAGTGTCTTTCACCCTTATCCAGTCCCCTGCCTCCTTAATCATACCCAGTGTCTGTCACCCTTATCCGTTCCCCTGCCCCCTTAATCATACCCAGTGTTAACCAAAGCCAGTTCCCTGCCCCTTAATCATACCCAGTGTCACCCTATCCAGTCCTGCCCCCTTAATCATACCCAGTGTCTTTCACCCTTATCCAGTCCCCTGCCCCCTTAATCATACCCAGTGTCTGTCACCCTTATCCAGTCCCCTGCCTCCTTAATCATACCCAGTGTCTGTCACCCTTATCCAGTCCCCTGCCCTCTTAATCATACCCAGTGTCTTTCACCCTTATCCAGTCCCCTGCCCTCTTAATCATACCCGGTGTCTGTCACCCTTATCCAGTCCCCTGCCCTCTTAATCATACCCAGTGTCTTTCACCCTTATCCAGTCCCCTGCCCTCTTAATTATACCCAGTGTCTGTCACCCTTATCCAGTCCCCTGCCTCCTTAATCATACCCAGTGTCTTTCACCCTTATCCAGTCCCCTGCCCCCTTAATCATACCCAGTGTCTTTCACCCTTATCCAGTCCCCTGCCTCCTTAATCATACCCAGTGTCTTTCACCCTTATCCAGTCCCCTGCCCCCTTAATCATACCCAGTGTCTGTCACCCTTATCCAGTCCCCTGCCCCCTTAATCATACCCAGTGTCTGTCACCCTTATCCAGTCCCCTGCCCTCTTAATCATACCCAGTGTCTTTCACCCTTATCCAGTCCCCTGCCCTCTTAATCATACCCAGTGTCTGTCACCCTTATCCGTTCCCCTGCCCCTTAATCATACCCAGTATTAACCAAAGCCAGTTCCCTGCCCCTTAATCATACCCAGTGTCACCCTTATCCAGTCCCCTGCCTCCTTAATCATACCCAGTGTCTTTCACCCTTATCCAGTCCCCTGCCTCCTTAATTATACCCAGTGTCTTTCACCCTTATCCAGTCCCCTGCCCTCTTAATCATACCCAGTGTCTTTCACCCTTATCCAGTCCCCTGCCCCCTTAATCATACCCAGTGTCTGTCACCCTTATCCAGTCCCCTGCCTCCTCAATCATACCCAGTGTCTGTCACCCTTATCCAGTCCCCTGCCCTCTTAATCATACCCAGTATCTGTCACCCTTATCCAGTCCCCTGCCCTCTTAATCATACCCAGTGTCTGTCACCCTTATCCAGTCCCCTGCCCTCTTAATCATACCCAGTATCTGTCACCCTTATCCAGTCCCCTGCCCTCTTAATCATACCCAGTGTCTGTCACCCTTATCCAGTCCCCTTAATTAATTATACCCAGTGTCTTTCACCCTTATCCAGTCCCCTTAATTAATTATACCCAGTGTCTGTCACCCTTATCCAGTCCCCTGCGCCTCTTAATTATACCCAGTGTCTGTCACCCTTATCCAGTCCCCTGCCTCCTTAATCATACCCTGTGTCTGTCACCCTTATCCAGTCCCTTGCCTCCTTAATCATACCCAGTGTCTGTCACCCTTACCCAGTCCCCTGCCCCCCTTAATCATACCCAGTGTTAACCAAAGCCAGTTCCCTGCCCCTTAATCATACCCAGTGTCACCCTTATCCAGTCCTGCCCCCTTAATTATACCCAGTGTCTGTCACCCTTATCCAGTCCCCTGCCCCCTTAATCATACCCAGTGTCTTTCACCCTTATCCAGTCCCCTGCCTCCTTAATCATACCCAGTGTCTGTCACCCTTATCCAGTCCCCTGCCCCCCTTAATCATACCCAGTGTCTTTCACCCTTATCCAGTCCCCTGCCTCCTTAATCATACCCAGTGTCTGTCACCCTTATCCAGTCCCCTGCCCCCTTAATCATACCCAGTGTCACCCTTATCCAGTCCCCTGCCTCCTTAATCATACCCAGTGTCTGTCACCCTTATCCAGTCCCCTGCCCCCTTAATCATACCCAGTGTCTTTCACCCTTATCCAGTCCCCTGCCTCCTTAATTATACCCAGTGTCTTTCACCCTTATCCAGTCTCCTGCCCTCTTAATCATACCCAGTGTCTTTCACCCTTATCCAGTCCCCTGCCCCCTTAATCATACCCAGTGTCTGTCACCCTTATCCAGTCCCCTGCCTCCTCAATCATACCCAGTGTCTGTCACCCTTATCCAGTCCCCTGCCCTCTTAATCATACCCAGTGTCTTTCACCCTTACCCAGTCCCCTGCCCCCCTTAATCATACCCAGTGTCTGTCACCCTTATCCAGTCCCCTGCCCTCTTAATTATACCCAGTGTCTTTCACCCTTATCCAGTCCCCTGCCTCCTTAATCATACCCAGTATCTGTCACCCTTATCCAGTCCCCTGCCCTCTTAATCATACCCAGTGTCTGTCACCCTTATCCAGTCCCCTTAATTAATTATACCCAGTGTCTTTCACCCTTATCCAGTCCCCTTAATTAATTATACCCAGTGTCTGTCACCCTTATCCAGTCCCCTGCGCCTCTTAATTATACCCAGTGTCTGTCACCCTTATCCAGTCCCCTGCCTCCTTAATCATACCCTGTGTCTGTCACCCTTATCCAGTCCCTTGCCTCCTTAATCATACCCAGTGTCTGTCACCCTTACCCAGTCCCCTGCCCCCCTTAATCATACCCAGTGTTAACCAAAGCCAGTTCCCTGCCCCTTAATCATACCCAGTGTCACCCTTATCCAGTCCTGCCCCCTTAATTATACCCAGTGTCTGTCACCCTTATCCAGTCCCCTGCCCCCTTAATCATACCCAGTGTCTTTCACCCTTATCCAGTCCCCTGCCTCCTTAATCATACCCAGTGTCTGTCACCCTTATCCAGTCCCCTGCCCCCCTTAATCATACCCAGTGTCTTTCACCCTTATCCAGTCCCCTGCCTCCTTAATCATACCCAGTGTCTGTCACCCTTATCCAGTCCCCTGCCCCCCTTAATCATACCCAGTGTCTTTCACCCTTATCCAGTCCCCTGCCTCCTTAATCATACCCAGTGTCTGTCACCCTTATCCGTTCCCCTGCCCCCTTAATCATACCCAGTGTTAACCAAAGCCAGTTCCCTGCCCCTTAATCATACCCAGTGTCACCCTTATCCAGTCCTGCCCCCTTAATCATACCCAGTGTCTTTCACCCTTATCCAGTCCCCTGCCCCCTTAATCATACCCAGTGTCTGTCACCCTTATCCAGTCCCCTGCCTCCTTAATCATACCCAGTGTCTGTCACCCTTATCCAGTCCCCTGCCCTCTTAATCATACCCAGTGTCTTTCACCCTTATCCAGTCCCCTGCCCTCTTAATCATACCCGGTGTCTGTCACCCTTATCCAGTCCCCTGCCCTCTTAATCATACCCAGTGTCTTTCACCCTTATCCAGTCCCCTGCCCTCTTAATTATACCCAGTGTCTGTCACCCTTATCCAGTCCCCTGCCTCCTTAATCATACCCAGTGTCTTTCACCCTTATCCAGTCCCCTGCCCCCTTAATCATACCCAGTGTCTTTCACCCTTATCCAGTCCCCTGCCTCCTTAATCATACCCAGTGTCTTTCACCCTTATCCAGTCCCCTGCCCCCTTAATCATACCCAGTGTCTGTCACCCTTATCCAGTCCCCTGCCCCCTTAATCATACCCAGTGTCTGTCACCCTTATCCAGTCCCCTGCCCCCTTAATCATACCCAGTGTCTGTCACCCTTATCCAGTCCCCTGCCCTCTTAATCATACCCAGTGTCTTTCACCCTTATCCAGTCCCTGCCCTCTTAATCATACCCAGTGTCTGTCACCCTTATCCGTTCCCCTGCCCCCTTAATCATACCCAGTATTAACCAAAGCCAGTTCCCTGCCCCTTAATCATACCCAGTGTCACCCTTATCCAGTCCCCTGCCTCCTTAATCATACCCAGTGTCTTTCACCCTTATCCAGTCCCCTGCCTCCTTAATTATACCCAGTGTCTTTCACCCTTATCCAGTCCCCTGCCCTCTTAATCATACCCAGTGTCTTTCACCCTTATCCAGTCCCCTGCCCCCTTAATCATACCCAGTGTCTGTCACCCTTATCCAGTCCCCTGCCTCCTCAATCATACCCAGTGTCTGTCACCCTTATCCAGTCCCCTGCCCTCTTAATCATACCCAGTGTCTTTCACCCTTACCCAGTCCCCTGCCCCCCTTAATCATACCCAGTGTCTGTCACCCTTATCCAGTCCCCTGCCCTCTTAATCATACCCAGTATCTGTCACCCTTATCCAGTCCCCTGCCCTCTTAATCATACCCAGTGTCTGTCACCCTTATCCAGTCCCCTGCCCTCTTAATCATACCCAGTATCTGTCACCCTTATCCAGTCCCCTGCCCTCTTAATCATACCCAGTGTCTGTCACCCTTATCCAGTCCCCTTAATTAATTATACCCAGTGTCTTTCACCCTTATCCAGTCCCCTTAATTAATTATACCCAGTGTCTGTCACCCTTATCCAGTCCCCTGCGCCTCTTAATTATACCCAGTGTCTGTCACCCTTATCCAGTCCCCTGCCTCCTTAATCATACCCTGTGTCTGTCACCCTTATCCAGTCCCTTGCCTCCTTAATCATACCCAGTGTCTGTCACCCTTACCCAGTCCCCTGCCCCCCTTAATCATACCCAGTGTTAACCAAAGCCAGTTCCCTGCCCCTTAATCATACCCAGTGTCACCCTTATCCAGTCCTGCCCCCTTAATTATACCCAGTGTCTGTCACCCTTATCCAGTCCCCTGCCCCCTTAATCATACCCAGTGTCTTTCACCCCTTATCCAGTCCCCTGCCTCCTTAATCATACCCAGTGTCTGTCACCCTTATCCAGTCCCCTGCCCCCCTTAATCATACCCAGTGTCTTTCACCCTTATCCAGTCCCCTGCCTCCTTAATCATACCCAGTGTCTGTCACCCTTATCCAGTCCCCTGCCCCCTTAATCATACCCAGTGTCACCCTTATCCAGTCCCCTGCCTCCTTAATCATACCCAGTGTCTGTCACCCTTATCCAGTCCCCTGCCCCCTTAATCATACCCAGTGTCTTTCACCCTTATCCAGTCCCCTGCCTCCTTAATTATACCAGTGTCTTTCACCCTTATCCAGTCCCCTGCCCTCTAATCATACCAGTGTCTTTCACCCTTATCCAGTCCCCTGCCCCCTTAATCATACCCAGTGTCTGTCACCCTTATCCAGTCCCCTGCCTCCTCAATCATACCCAGTGTCTGTCACCCTTATCCAGTCCCCTGCCCTCTTAATCATACCCAGTGTCTTTCACCCTTACCCAGTCCCCTGCCCCCCTTAATCATACCCAGTGTCTGTCACCCTTATCCAGTCCCCTGCCCTCTTAATTATACCCAGTGTCTTTCACCCTTATCCAGTCCCCTGCCTCCTTAATCATACCCAGTATCTGTCACCCTTATCCAGTCCCCTGCCCTCTTAATCATACCCAGTGTCTGTCACCCTTATCCAGTCCCCTTAATTAATTATACCCAGTGTCTTTCACCCTTATCCAGTCCCCTTAATTAATTATACCCAGTGTCTGTCACCCTTATCCAGTCCCCTGCGCCTCTTAATTATACCCAGTGTCTGTCACCCTTATCCAGTCCCCTGCCTCCTTAATCATACCCTGTGTCTGTCACCCTTATCCAGTCCCTTGCCTCCTTAATCATACCCAGTGTCTGTCACCCTTACCCAGTCCCCTGCCCCCCTTAATCATACCCAGTGTTAACCAAAGCCAGTTCCCTGCCCCTTAATCATACCCAGTGTCACCCTTATCCAGTCCTGCCCCCTTAATTATACCCAGTGTCTGTCACCCTTATCCAGTCCCCTGCCCCCTTAATCATACCCAGTGTCTTTCACCCTTATCCAGTCCCCTGCCTCCTTAATCATACCCAGTGTCTGTCACCCTTATCCAGTCCCCTGCCCCCCTTAATCATACCCAGTGTCTTTCACCCTTATCCAGTCCCCTGCCTCCTTAATCATACCCAGTGTCTGTCACCCTTATCCAGTCCCCTGCCCCCCTTAATCATACCCAGTGTCTTTCACCCTTATCCAGTCCCCTGCCTCCTTAATCATACCCAGTGTCTGTCACCCTTATCCGTTCCCCTGCCCCCTTAATCATACCCAGTGTTAACCAAAGCCAGTTCCCTGCCCCTTAATCATACCCAGTGTCACCCTTATCCAGTCCTGCCCCCTTAATCATACCCAGTGTCTTTCACCCTTATCCAGTCCCCTGCCCCCTTAATCATACCCAGTGTCTGTCACCCTTATCCAGTCCCCTGCCTCCTTAATCATACCCAGTGTCTGTCACCCTTATCCAGTCCCCTGCCCTCTTAATCATACCCAGTGTCTTTCACCCTTATCCAGTCCCCTGCCCTCTTAATCATACCCGGTGTCTGTCACCCTTATCCAGTCCCCTGCCCTCTTAATCATACCCAGTGTCTTTCACCCTTATCCAGTCCCCTGCCCTCTTAATTATACCCAGTGTCTGTCACCCTTATCCAGTCCCCTGCCTCCTTAATCATACCCAGTGTCTTTCACCCTTATCCAGTCCCCTGCCCCCTTAATCATACCCAGTGTCTTTCACCCTTATCCAGTCCCCTGCCTCCTTAATCATACCCAGTGTCTTTCACCCTTATCCAGTCCCCTGCCCCCTTAATCATACCCAGTGTCTGTCACCCTTATCCAGTCCCCTGCCCCCTTAATCATACCCAGTGTCTGTCACCCTTATCCAGTCCCCTGCCCCCTTAATCATACCCAGTGTCTGTCACCCTTATCCAGTCCCCTGCCCTCTTAATCATACCCAGTGTCTTTCACCCTTATCCAGTCCCCTGCCCTCTTAATCATACCCAGTGTCTGTCACCCTTATCCGTTCCCCTGCCCCCTTAATCATACCCAGTATTAACCAAAGCCAGTTCCCTGCCCCTTAATCATACCCAGTGTCACCCTTATCCAGTCCCCTGCCTCCTTAATCATACCCAGTGTCTTTCACCCTTATCCAGTCCCCTGCCTCCTTAATTATACCCAGTGTCTTTCACCCTTATCCAGTCCCCTGCCCTCTTAATCATACCCAGTGTCTTTCACCCTTATCCAGTCCCCTGCCCCCTTAATCATACCCAGTGTCTGTCACCCTTATCCAGTCCCCTGCCTCCTCAATCATACCCAGTGTCTGTCACCCTTATCCAGTCCCCTGCCCTCTTAATCATACCCAGTGTCTTTCACCCTTACCCAGTCCCCTGCCCCCCTTAATCATACCCAGTGTCTGTCACCCTTATCCAGTCCCCTGCCCTCTTAATCATACCCAGTATCTGTCACCCTTATCCAGTCCCCTGCCCTCTTAATCATACCCAGTGTCTGTCACCCTTATCCAGTCCCCTGCCCTCTTAATCATACCCAGTATCTGTCACCCTTATCCAGTCCCCTGCCCTCTTAATCATACCCAGTGTCTGTCACCCTTATCCAGTCCCCTTAATTAATTATACCCAGTGTCTTTCACCCTTATCCAGTCCCCTTAATTAATTATACCCAGTGTCTGTCATCCCTTATCCAGTCCCCTGCGCCTCTTAATTATACCCAGTGTCTGTCACCCTTATCCAGTCCCCTGCCTCCTTAATCATACCCTGTGTCTGTCACCCTTATCCAGTCCCTTGCCTCCTTAATCATACCCAGTGTCTGTCACCCTTACCCAGTCCCCTGCCCCCCTTAATCATACCCAGTGTTAACCAAAGCCAGTTCCCTGCCCCTTAATCATACCCAGTGTCACCCTTATCCAGTCCTGCCCCCTTAATTATACCCAGTGTCTGTCACCCTTATCCAGTCCCCTGCCCCCTTAATCATACCCAGTGTCTTTCACCCTTATCCAGTCCCCTGCCTCCTTAATCATACCCAGTGTCTGTCACCCTTATCCAGTCCCCTGCCCCCCTTAATCATACCCAGTGTCTTTCACCCTTATCCAGTCCCCTGCCTCCTTAATCATACCCAGTGTCTGTCACCCTTATCCAGTCCCCTGCCCCCCTTAATCATACCCAGTGTCTTTCACCCTTATCCAGTCCCCTGCCTCCTTAATCATACCCAGTGTCTGTCACCCTTATCCGTTCCCCTGCCCCCTTAATCATACCCAGTGTTAACCAAAGCCAGTTCCCTGCCCCTTAATCATACCCAGTGTCACCCTTATCCAGTCCCCTGCCCCCTTAATTATACCCAGTGTCTGTCACCCTTATCCAGTCCCCTGCCTCCTTAATCATACCCAGTGTCTTTCACCCTTATCCAGTCCCCTGCCCCCTTAATCATACCCAGTGTCTTTCACCCTTATCCAGTCCCCTGCCTCCTTAATCATACCCAGTGTCTTTCACCCTTATCCAGTCCCCTGCCCCCTTAATCATACCCAGTGTCTGTCACCCTTATCCAGTCCCCTGCCTCCTTAATCATACCCAGTGTCTGTCACCCTTATCCAGTCCCCTGCCCTCTTAATCATACCCAGTGTCTTTCACCCTTATCCAGTCCCCTGCCCTCTTAATCATACCCAGTGTCTGTCACCCTTATCCAGTCCCCTGCCCCCTTAATCATACCCAGTGTCTTTCACCCTTATCCAGTCCCCTGCCTCCTTAATCATACCCAGTGTCTGTCACCCTTATCCAGTCCCCTGCCCCCTTAATCATACCCAGTGTCTGTCACCCTTATCCAGTCCCCTGCCCTCTTAATCATACCCAGTGTCTTTCACCCTTATCCAGTCCCCTGCCCTCTTAATCATACCCAGTGTCTGTCACCCTTACCCAGTCCCCTGCCCCCCTTAATCATACCCAGTGTTAACCAAAGCCAGTTCCCTGCCCCTTAATCATACCCAGTGTCACCCTTATCCAGTCCTGCCCCCTTAATCATACCCAGTGTCTGTCACCCTTATCCAGTCCCCTGCCTCCTTAATCATACCCAGTGTCTTTCACCCTTATCCAGTCCCCTGCCCCCTTAATCATACCCAGTGTCTTTCACCCTTATCCAGTCCCCTGCCTCCTTAATCATACCCAGTGTCTGTCACCCTTATCCAGTCCCCTGCCTCCTTAATCATACCCAGTGTCTGTCACCCTTACCCAGTCCCCTGCCCCCTTAATCATACCCAGTGTCTGTCACCCTTATCCAGTCCCCTGCCCTCTTAATCATACCCAGTGTCTTTCACCCTTATCCAGTCCCCTGCCCCCTTAATCATACCCTGTGTCTGTCACCCTTATCCAGTCAGAGCCTACAATAACCCAAAAACAGTACCCCAACCTACTGCAACTTGTACAAAAAAAAGAGCAAGGATTTTTTCAAGGTAAAAAATCTCATTTTATTCAATATAAATCACATGATCATTACAGGTATTGCTCAAATGGGACAGGACATGGAGACTGAGCCACAAGGGGCTATACAATGTGGAGAATCACAATGGGGGATAATGTGACCATACCCAGCAGAGAACAACAATATACCAGAGGCCGTGAGCAAAAGTGTAGTTGCGGGTGCGAATGCTGATCCCCTAGTATAAAACAACTACTGACTATTGCTCACAACCTCTGTCCGGGGATGCTGTGAGGTGTCAATGGACGGTGCAGTACTACTAATAAAGATGGCATATAACAATGAACTGCAAACCTCTCGTCCCACCCTGATCCAGCTACCAAGTTACCTACCCATGTTGCTGCTGTAGAATGGTAACACGACTCCCCCACTGCTTCAACCTCGACACGTGTTTCGCCACGTAGGCTTCGTCAGGAGGTATACTAGTATACTAGTACTAATACCTAGATCAGTATACCTCCTGACGAAGCCTACGTGGCGAAACACGTGTCGAGGTTGCCGCACAAGCAGAACAGGGAGGTAGGCGGTGGAGAGGGGGCCGGAACGGGGCGTACCTGTGGGTTGGCCACTCTGTGAGCTGGTCTGCTGCAGACTAGTGTGAAGGACCTGCGATGATGTCACAGTCATGTGATCAATTACAAGAGGGGCGGAGTTTAGTGTGGAGGCGGAGCCCGGAGGGGATATTAAAGACTGAGTGGAGGACCTGTGGTGATGTCACCCAGAGGTGGAGCCAGGCACCAGCACCAGCACCAGCACCAGAACCAGAGGGCAGGAAAGATTATTTCCTCCTACGGCTCCTCACACAGCCAGGGAAAAGAGCTTGGGAGCCTCAGCCTTGAGTGAGACTTGCAGAAGGGGGGGCCCCAGGAAAATAGCCCGATCATTGCCTCCTCCTTGTGCAGTCCTCCGTGCTCCTGACATGCCCCACGTTCTTCTGTGTGGCTACTCCTGCCTCTACCATCACTGCACGGTTGCTTCCTGTCCTGCTTGCTGCTGGCCTGTCTTCAAACTAGTAAGCTAGTAAGGTCCTTTTTTTCTTTTCTTATTCTTTTGTCCAGTTGTTTAATTTTAACCCCTTGAGGCTCAGCCATGTCACAGTGACTGAGCTTTTTCCAGTAGCCAAATAGTGAGTCTCAGCCAGCACCACTCCCCTCCTATGATGTCCCATTTACTTATAATTAGGACACGCTGTAAGATTTAGCATGGAGAAGTAGTACCTGTCATGCTAAATCTTTAGAGCGTGTCCTTAGTAGGTGTTGTCAGTAGTTACTGTCACTCAGCGCTGCTGTCACCACCAAGTATCGCTGATGACCCACCTTTAGGGTCCAGTCACACGACCATAATTCTGGGTCCGCATCCGTTCCGCAATTTTGCGTAATGTGTGCGGACCCATTCATTTCAAAAGATGCGGACCACAACAGTTGTCAGTGTTCCCTGTACAGAGAGAGAAGGGGGCCCGTATAGAAAGGATCAATATGAGGCTTCGTTCACATCACCGTTCAGCCATTCCGTTCTCCTGCTCAGTTTAGGAGCAGGAGAATGGAAAGGACAGATTCGGAACATAACGGAGCCTACGGACGTCATAGACTATAATAAAGTCTGTTAGGTTTCTTCTCAGAAGATGATTTTGGAGCAGAAACAAAAGTAGTGCATGCAAGACTTTTGTCTCCGCTTCAAAAATCTTCTTCTGAGCGAACACCTAACGGAGAACGGAAAGGCTGAATGGTGATGTGAAAGAAGCCTGAGCTGTCACTGGGTTTTCACCACTGTCTCAGGCGGCTGCCTGCATGGCCCAGCTGGTGATAAACCGGGCCATGCAGGTAGTGTTGTGCAATGTATGACAATGTATGGAGCGGACTGCGGCGGTGAGCCTGACCCATACACAGCAGGTGCTGTGACGATCTCACCATCGTATAAGTGTCGGTCCATATGTATGTGTCCCTGTGTGTGTGTCTGTCACCTGTGTGTGTGTGTCTGTCAACTGTGTGTGTGTGTGTGTCTGTGTGTCTCTCCCTGTGTGTGTCACCATCACTACGCCCACAGTGTTCCTATGTCTTGACGCAGCTGCATCAGACGTTCTGTGCGGTGCAAGAAGAAGATGGAAGAGGAGGCAGCGCCGCCAGCATGGAGTCCCATGGGAGAGGCACAGGGAGGCACATTAAGGACGTATGTAACACTACCACACGATCTACACTAGTGTTATCTGTGGTTTTACATAGGACTGCAGGTAACACTACCACATTATCAGCTCTAGTGTTATCTGTAGTTTTACATAGGACTGCAGGTAACACTACTCAATTTTCTGTACTCAGATAGCCAGTACTGTGTTATCTGTGTTGTTACATAGGGCTGCAGGTGATATCTACTACATTATCTATACTCAGAGTTATCACTATGTAAGGAGGCCCACTGAGACTTTATCGCCAAAGGGCCCACAAGGACGGATCCGGCATTTTTCCCCACAGGAATGTATTAGTGTTGGATCTGTCCTTCTGGCCTGCGCATGCGCAGACCGGTAAAAATGTGAAAATATTTTTTCACACCTGCCGGATCACACTGCCGCAAGTGTGAATGTAGCCTAGGTGGCTGTTTCTTCGCCAAAATTCCATTAACCATTACCACACCACACTGCGCCTGCCAGGCTTGAGCAGGTATATGTGTGAATAGGGAAGATGCTGAGATCCGGCTGTACCTCACAGTGATCTCAGTATCTTCCCTAATCCATATTCACACATATACCTGCTCAAGCCTTGCAGGTGCAGCTGCGTTATTTAAAGGGGGGGGGGGGGCATAATTTTTTTTTGTTAGCTACGCCCCTGTTTGAAATTATTATGTCTGGCTAGTACCAACATCTGTGATCTGGAGGTATTGCCGACATGAGTAAAACCAGCTGTTGAATGTTGAGTAAGCACTTTACAAATGTCTTGCTTTATGCATTAATCTGACATGTCTGGTACCAGTGATTATCTGGTATAGGACCCATCTGGGGAAATCCAGCCAGGGATATTTCTATAACTTGCTATAATGAATTTATATTTATGAATTATTCATTTCTGGAGACTGTCATGCGTGAATTATTTGATTTATCTGGACTTGGGACCTAGCTATAAAAAGCCTTTAATTACAGTTGCAAGAAAAAGTATGTGAACCCTTTTGAATGATAAGGATTTCTGCACAAATTGGTCATAAAATGTGAGCTGATCTTCATCTAAGTCGCAACAATAGACAATCACAGTCTGCTTAAACTAATAACACACAGAGAATTAAATGTGACCATGTTTTATTGAACACACCATGTAAACATTCACAGTGCAGGTGGAAAAAGTATGTGAACCCTTTGGAATGATATGGATTTCTGCACAAATTGGTCATAAAATGTGATCTGATCTTCATCTAAGGCTACTTTCACACTAGCGTTCGATCGGATCCGTTCTGAACGGATCCGATCATAATAATGCAGACGGAGGCTCCGTTCAGAACGGATCCGTCTGCATTATATTAGCAAAAAAAAGCTAAGTGTGAAATTAGCCTGAGCGGATCCGTCCAGACTTTTACATTGAAAGTCAATGGGGGACGGATCCGCTTGAAGATTGAGCCATATTGTGGCATCTTCAAACGGATCCGTCCCCATTGACTTACATTGTAAGTCTGGACGGATCCGCACGCCTCCGCACGGCCAGGCGGACACCCGAACGCTGCAAGCAGCGTTCAGGTGTCCGCCTGCTGAGCGGAGCGGAGGCTGAACGCCGCCAGACTGATGCAGTCTGAGCGGATCCGCATCCATTCAGACTGCATCAGGGCTGAACGGAGGCGTTCGGGTCCGCTTGTGAGCCCCTTCAAACGGAGCTCACGAGCGGACAGCCGAACGCTAGTGTGAAACTAGCCTAAGTCGCAACAATAGACAATCACAGTCTGCTTAAACTAATAACACACAGAGAATTAAATGTGACCATGTTTTATTGAACACACCATGTAAACATTCACAGTGCAGGTGGAAAAAGTATGTGAACCCTTTGGAATGATATGGATTTCTGCACAAATTGGTCATAAAATGTGATCTGATCTTCATCTAAGTCGCAACAATAGACAATCACAGTCTGCTTAAACTAATAACACACAGAGAATTAAATGTTACCATGTTTTATTGAACACACCATGTAAACATTCACAGTGCAGGTGGAAAAAGTATGTGAACCCTTGGATTTAATAACTGGTTGAACCTCCTTTGGCAGCAATAACTTCAACCAAACGTTTCCTGTAGTTGCAGATCAGACATGCACAACGGTCAGGAGTAATTCTTGACCATTACTCTTTACAGAACTGTTTCAGTGCAGCAATATTCTTGGGATGTCTGTATTTTTGGGGATGCGCACACTTTACACTGGAGATGTGGCGTAGCTAATGTCACTGTCCGCACTGGACACCGTCTATGGAAAAAGTACACTGGATGTCACAGATAAAATAATGTATTTTGTCATGAACTGTACTGTTTGTATATACCGTATGGTGCAAATGTTTTAGGCAAGTGTGGAAAAATGCTGCAAGGTTTCAAAAATAGAAGTGTTAATAGTTTATTTTTATCTATTAGCAAAATGAACGAAACAAAAGAGAAATCTGAATCAAATCAGTATTTGGTGTGATCACCATTTGCCTTCAAAACAGCATCAATTCTTCTAGGCACACTTGCACATAGGTTTTAAATGAACTTGTCAGGGAAGATGTTCCAAATATCTTGGAGAACTAACCTCATATGCAGACTTAACTCAAATCTTTCTGTCTCTTCATGTAATCCCAGGCAGACTGGATGATGTTGAGATCAGGGCTCTGTGAGGGCCATCTCATTACTTACATGTTCTTCTTTATGCTGAAGATACGATAGTTCTTGATGACATTTGCTGTATGTTTGGAGTTGTTTTCTTGCTGCAGAGTAAATGTAAATTTAAACTATTAACTCTCCTATCTTTGAAAGCATTTTAATTTTCAGATTTTTTTCAACATCTTCCTAAAACATTTGCAAAGTATTCTAAATAAATTGTACCAACAGACTTCTGTGAATTATGCTGGCCTGCATAAAGGTCTATGTAGAATCTACTGATGAAGTTTCTTGATGTGTTTTTGAGATGTCGCATTTCGTAAAATATGAAATTTAATTATTTTTTACTTACCAGAGTTTAAATTTGTCCCCCTTGTTTCCTCTTTCCCTTTCTAGTGTGATAATTAGGGTGATCATACTCTGTTGGAATTATTGGAGATCTTGTCTTCTTTTATGTTGTCTATTAGGCCCCTTTCACACGGGTGAGATTTCCGCGCGGGTGCAATGTGTGAAGTGAACGCATTGCACCCGCACTGAATCCGGACCTATTCATTTCTATGGGGCTGTGCACGTGAGCAGTGATTTTCACGCATCACTTGTGCGTTGCGTGAAAATCGGAGCATGCTCTATATTGTGTGTTTTCCACGAAATGCAGGCCCCATAGAAGTGAATGTGGCTGCGTGAAAATCACAAGCATTCGCAAGCAAGTGCGTATGCGGTGCGATTTTCATGCACGGTTGCTAGGAGACGATCGGGATGGAGACCCGATCATTATTATTTTCCCTTATATCATGGTTATAAGGGAAAATAATAGCATTCTGAATATAGAATGCATAGTACAATAGGGCTGGAGGGGTTAAAAAAAATAATAATAATTTAACTCACCTTAATCCACTTGCTCGCGCAGCCGGCATCTCTTCTGTCTGTCTTCTGTGCTGTGTGCAGGAAAAGGACCTGTGGTGACGTCACTCCGGTCATCACATGATCCATCACATGATCCATCACCATGGTAAAAGATCATTTGATGGACCATGTGATGACCGGAGTGACGTCACCACAGGTCCTTTTCCTGCACAGAAGACAGACAGAAGAGATGCCGGACTGCGCGAGCAAGTGGATTAAGGTGAGTTAAATTATTATTATTTTTTTACCCCTCCATCACTATTGTACTATGCATTCTGTATTCAGAATATTATTTTCCCTTATAACCATGTTATAAGGGAAAATAATACAATCTACAGAACACCGATCCCAAGCCCGAACTTCTGTGAAGAAGTTCGGGTTTGGGTACCAAACATGCCGATTTTTCCCACGTGCGGGCAAAACGCATTACAATGTTTTGCACTCGCGCGGAAAAATCGTGCATGTTCCCGCAACGCACCCGCTCCTTTTCCCGCAACGCCCGTCTGAAAGAGGCCTTAGTCTTTTAATACCACAGCATTTGATACACTGTCAAACCATAAGGAGGTATTTAAAAATTCCAGCTATATCGATAATGGCTGCCTTTTTAGTAATGTCATCAGTAACATACAGAGTACCATGCATGACAGTTTGTATTCTTCAAGGGCGTAAAAGGCCTATTTACACTTTGTATCAGATCCTCTGCACTTATAGGCATCATTTCAGCTAATTGACTTGTTTTACAGAAATTGTGAGAAAGCAATAATTCATTGTACACCTGTAGGTTCACAAAAGGCGAATCCACACTTTTACATTAAAAATGTGATCTCCTTATATGTACTGGTAATTTATATATCAACATTCTCAACTGTAAAGCCCATGCACATAGTGAATGAATGGTACTTGCTCAATCCACCAGCCTTTACATTCTTTTAATTATTCTACTGTAATGTTTTCCCTTACAGCAGTTCAGTTCTTGTTGTTGATAACTGTACTGGGTTTGCCTTGAATATGTATCCCAGAGGGAAAAAGACGGTAAGTATCCTACTAAATGACAATTAATTTCAAGCTAATTGGTGATTATTATTTGTAACAATTATGCTCATTAAACGATTGTGTTTATTATTCATAAGGGCATTTAAATAAATGCAGAATCACAAATATATAATAGCACAAAAAGGAGAATGATATGCGGATGATAAATGATGTGCATTTGGCAAATTAGTAGCTAAGCTATTTAACATGAACACTAATTAAAATCAGCTTCAGTTTATATATCATATATGTGTGTGTATATATATATATATATATATATATATATATATATATGAAAGTGAATTTCTGTCTGTTGCCTGTCTGTCTGTTCATTGTGCACGGCCAAATGACTGGAAAGGTCTGCACCAAATTTGACACATAGGTACGTCAGGTGTCCAGGAAGGTTTTAGACCGGGTCTCAGCTCTCTAGGACGCACTGTTCCTGAGCTATACCCCCAAAAATGTATTAGCCAATAGGAGCTCACAGCTTCCCTCACATTCTAACTGCCATTCACACAGTCACGTGACCCTTATTATCCAATAGAAGCTTGTAGGTCCTTCAGTCTGGACATACACAGTTACACCTGGTTTCCATAACAACTCAGCCATTTTTCTTTACTGTTAGAGGTCACTGTAAAGGGGGTGTGGTGCTGTGGAGGTCACTGTTAAGGGGGAATTATAATTACTGGACAACTATAGGGGGCGTTGTTTTTGGTGGAAGCACTATAGAGGCATTATTATTGCTGGATGCACTACAAGTGGAAATATTACTGTGGGCACTAAAGGAGGCATTATTATTACTGGAACACAATAGGAAGCTTTATTATTGCTGGGGGCACTATATGGGGCCTTATTATTACTAGGGGCACAATAAGAGGCATTATTATTGCTGGAGACACTATAGGGGCATTATTATTACTGAGTGCACTATGTTTTCTTTTTTTAATACTTGGTGTGAGGAATATGGATTATCATTTATTGGCAGCCCTGATTGTAATTTGATTCACCATTAGGAATGTGCAGAGTCAGTGTACATGCAAAATATGTACTCACCCCCCCCCCCCCCCCCCAGCCATCTGCTGTCAGCTAGCAAGGGAGGAAGCCCCAGGGGTCCAGGCTTTAAGGAGGCCCCAGGTGGATAAAGTCACACCTCAACCAGCCAGTTTGGAGGCAAGCTAATCCTGCAGGAAAACCTCCAGCAGGAGATCTCAGCTCTTGCCCAGGATTAATGATACCTCCCAGACATGTTGGCACCTACATTTCATAAGGAATTATGAATCGTCCGTCCATCCCAGGCATAATTTCTGTTATCTTTTTGCGATTCTGGGGCAAAGCCAAACATCCAAGTGGTCCTGGCTTGATGCTAGGATGCCCGGGAGGTGAGATATACAGTACAGACCAAAAGTTTGGACACACCTTCTCATTCAAAGAGTTTTCTTTATTTTCATGACTATGAAAATTGTAGATTCACACTGAAGGCATCAAAACTATGAATTTACACAGGTGGAATTATATACATAACAGAAAAGTGTGAAACAACTGAAAATAAGTCATATTCTAGGTTCTTCAAAGTAGCCACCTTTTGCTTTGATTACTGCTTTTGCACACTCTTGGCATTTTCTTGATGAGCTTCAAGAGGTAGTCACCTGAAATGGTTTTCACTTCACAGGTGTACCCTGTCAGGTTTAATAAGTGGGATCTCTTGCCTTATGAATGGGGTTGGGACCATCAGTTGCATTGAGGAGAAGTCAGGTGGATACACAGCTGATAGTCCTACTGAATAGACTGTTAGAATTTGTATTATGGCAAGAAAAAAGCAGCTAAGTAAAGAAAAACGAGTGGCCATCTTTACTTTAAGAAATGAAGGTCAGTCAGTCAGCCGAAAAATTGGGAAAACTTTGAAAGTAAGGGCTATTTGACCATGAAGGAGAGTGATGGGGTGCTGCGCCAGATGACCTGGCCTCCACAGTCACCGGACCTGAACCCAATCAAGATGGTTTGGGGTGAGCTGGACCGCAGAGTGAAGGCAAAAGGGCCAACAAGTGCTAAGCATCTCTGGGAACTCCTTCAAGACTGTTGGAAGACCATTTCAGGTGACTACCTCTTGAAGCTCATCAAGAGAATGCCAAGAGTGTGCAAAGCAGTAATCAAAGCAAAAGGTGGCTACTTTGAAGAACCTAGAATATGACATATTTTCAGTTGTTTCACACTTGTTTGTTATGTATATAATTCCCCATGTGTTAATTCATAGTTTTGATGCCTTCATAGTCATGAAAATAAAGAAAACTCTTTGAATGAGAAGGTGTGTCCAAACTTTTGGTCTGTACTGTACATATCTCCCCCCACAGAAACGAAATAACAGTACCATGCTTGGACTCTAGTTGTAGCCGGAACCCAGGTGGATCAATTTGGCCCAGGACCATCTTCCTGCAACATTCTGGTCTAGGACTATGAGCCCTAAGGGTTTTTATGGGTTATTTTATGCCAGAACCAGAGAAGGAGGAGTGGACCCTACCCATAGGCAGGGAGTGGAGCGGCCGGCTACAGGTCATAAGCCCATGCAAGCCAGCGGGCGGGGTGTTTGGTGAAGGGGGTCACATAGTGCCAATGTGTTTGGAGAGACCGGGAACCAGCTGACATCACTGCCCCCACGTGACTGCAGCCAAGGACTATTCCACCATTATAACCCAAAGGAACATTTATCTACCCGGTAACTGACTTTTGCTCTGCTTAACCCTGTTGTACCTATATCACCTGTATCTGTAACCTCAGACCACTGTATATATTCTCTGTGTATATTGTGTTATATCTAGTGAGCCCTTAAGGCGATTAAATATATAATTTAATCTTGTGCTAGCTTGTATCTTGATTACGAATCCCCACGTGCGCCTTTCGGCCTAGTTATAAGCTACCGCGGGTTGGTGTCTCACCCTATATAATCCCATTAACAAACCGGGCTTATATCAAACGAGAAGCTGGTGGCAGATTTCCCGGGCTGAGAACACGCTGTGTTACTGTGGCAGTGAAAAGGTTCTCTCAGCTTGTTGCTTCTCTGTACCCACGTGGACAAGAGGTGTCTGTGTAAACGGTACCAAGATTACCTTACCTGCTCCTCTGGAGGGCGTAACGTCACGCTTTGGTAACAAATGACCATACTGTGTCTCGTAAGCTCGACGTCAAGCGGGCATGAGGTCTGGTATTCGTCACACTTGGGGTACTATAGGGACCTTACTGGACGCATTTTTGGGGAATTTCTATTACATTGGGCTCAATGGGGTGGCATTATGAAGAAAGGGGCACTATCAGTGGCCCTTATTTTTACTGTGGAAATTATTACTACTGGGGAACATTACACGGGGGATTATTATGTATTACTGTAGCACTCATTTTTCTTTAGTTTAGTATTTGGAACAATTTCCGCAGTATACTATTTTGGAAGCACAGCAGATGAGGTATTAGAATTGGTAGCAGGATGAGACTATAGGGGTACCAAGATGGGTAGTTTGTGTTGAGAAGGAAGGGAGGATAGTGGAAAAGACTAGATGTGGCTGAAAGAATTTGCCATGGTGGTCTGGTCCTAATGGAGAAGATGAGGAAAGAGAATATCTACATCAGAGGAGATGTCACTGGATCTGATAGTTATATAGTGCTATATTCTCCTGTATGTTTGGTAGTGCTGAAAGACCAGGTAGGATGCTGAAGGTAGAACTGGCTTGGTGATGTGGCCCATGACTCATCTCCTCAGCACCATTCTCTATATCTTAATTAGAGGCAAGTGGAGGAGGAGGACAGAATGTGGAAGCTGGCACTGGCCACCACAGAGGGGCATCTTCAGGTATTTTTTGCTGCTGGGGCAGTACATTTTGCAGCACTCTAGTAATTGGTTCTGCTGGGGAAGTATTTTGTGCTCCACTGTGATATTTGGTTCTTCTGGGGCAGTACTTTGTACTGCACTATGGTATTGCTGGCCCCTACCACTTGTGTTGGCCAGCCTTCAGTGACGTTGGAATGACCTACAACATAAGGCCACTTTTACTTTTATTCCATGGCCACTTTAAATTATCAGTCTGCCCTGTAACTAACTTCCATATTTCATGCTGCACTGATTTTTTTCAGATTAATTAACCCCTTCTCTCAGCACCAAGTAATTGTTGCAATTGAATAAAACTTTGTGTGAATGTATTGATGATATATGTTAGTGATTACAATTAGTGATGGCCTTGCAGTTCACCCTGCGGTCAGTTCACGGCAAACGCGATCCGCCGAACATGAGAACATATGGCGATGTCTGCGCACGCAATATTCTTTTGCATTGCACCGAACTTTGACCCATGACACATCTATCAGGTGGGGCAGGACACCCCCCCCAACCCTATAACTGAACCCGATCTGGCAGCCATTTTACATAATGTGTTTTGCCAGTAAGGAATTAATGTATGTTTTCCATATACCTACGTCCACAAAATTAATGCTTAAGGGTGTTATACCAGCTTCAACTAACAACTGATTGAGGCGTGCCATATATCAGATTCCACAAAATAGGGAAAGATGTTTTCCATATACCTGCGTCCACAAAATTACTGCTTGAGGGTGAAATACCAGCTTAAACTAAAAACTGATTGAGGCCTGCCATATATCAACTTCCACAAAATAGTGATAGAGGTTTTTCATATACCTGCGTCAACAAAATTACTGCTTGAGGGTGATATACCAACTTTAACTAACAACTGATTGAGGACTTCCATATATCAGCTTCCACAAAATCAGCTTCCACAAAATAGTGATATAGGTTTTCCATTTACCTGCATCCACAAAATTACTGCTTGAGGGTAATATACCAGATTCAACTAACAACTGATTGATGCCTGCCATATATCAGTTTCCACAAATACTGCTCTTCTCTAGGGACTTTGGCACAGGGTCATTTTGAAAATGGCCATTCCTCAGAGGTGGTAGGGGTCGGACAGGTGCCCCAGGCCAGAGCGTAAGTGGGAATTTGGATAAGGTGCATGCGATTATAACAAAGGACGCATCAGAGTTGGTAGAGTGGCTCCCTCAGCTTTCCGCTTTACAAAATAGTAGGTTGCAGGTTTTGATATAGCTGTTTCAACTAACAACTGATTGAGGCCTGCCATATATCAGCTTCCACAAAATAGTGATAGAGGTTTTCCATATACCTGTGTCCACAAAATTACTGCTTGAGGGTGATATACCAGCTTGAACTAACAACTGATTGAGGTGTGCCATATATTAGATTCCACAAAATAGGGAAAGGCAGTTTTCCATATACCTGCATCTGCAAAATTACTGCTTGAGGGTGAAATACCAGCTTCAACTGACAATTGATTGAGGCCTGCCATATATCAGCTTCCACAAAATAGTGATAGAGTTTGTTCATATACCTGCATACACAAAATTACTGCTTGAGGGTGATATACAAACTTCAACTAACAACTGATTGAGGCCTTCCATATATCAGCTTCCACAAATACTGCTCTTCTCTAGGGACTTTGGCACAGGATCATTTTGAAATGACAGGCAGAGTAAGAAGCACGCCATTACTCAGCGGTGGTGGGGGTCGGGCAGGTGCACCAGGCAAGAGCCTAAGTGGGAAGTTGGAGAAGGTGCGTGCGATTATGTCAAAGGATGCACCAGAGTTGGTTGAGTGGCTCACTCAGCCTTCCACTTCTGCACCCTCCTCATCCTCTGTATCTGCACCGTCCTCACTCTCTGCTGTGTGCATCCCCAAAGACACCACCATAGCCCCTCCACTCGAGTCAGAGGAATTATTTTCCCATCCATTCCCAGACCTTACCGATGCGCAGCCATTTTTGACATCGGATCAGGAAGAGGAGCTAGCAACAGCCGCCACCCAGCGGTCTGATGACAGTAGCCAGATCAGCCCGATGTTGCTGCCTACTCCGAGATCTCTAATGTCAATGGTGGTGAAGGTGACAATGATGATGTGTCGATGGACGTCAAGTAAGTGCCCACAAGAGAGGAAGATGAGGGGAGGTCAGAGGGAGAGACGGAGCAGCAGATAGGGAGAAGAAGGAGGAGAAGCAGGCAAAACTTGCAGTGCACAGGAGTTAAAAAGCAGACTGCAAATGTATCTGGAGAGAGCAGTCCACCATGCACAGTCACAACTTGCGCTCCCAGGATGCCGTAACAAGGCTCCGCAGTGTGGGCTTTTTTTTAAAGTGTCAGCTGCTGATAGTAGTATTGCCACCTGCAGCCTGTGCTGTCAACGCATAAGTCACGGTAATCCCAATACTCACCTAGGGATGACCACCTTAAGAAGGCACCTGGCCTCCCAGCACCGAGCCCAGTGGGAGCAACGCCGTCAGAACCCACAAAGCCACACTCCCGGCGCTCAACATCCTACCTCTTCTCCTTCTCCTCTCTCCTCCCATTTTCCTCCACTCGACCTTCCACCGTGCAGTCGTCGTTCATCTGGCACAAGGCAGGCTACCATGGCCCAAATGTTCGAGCGTATAATCCTCTTGCCCAATGCTGGACCATTGGCTTGTCGGAACTGCCAGCCCGCCAACTACTGCCATATAAATTGGTGGACTCGGAGGCCTTTAGAAAATTTGTGGCCATTGGCACACCGCATTGGAAGGTCCGCGGAAGGAAATATTTCTCCCAGAAGGGCATCCCTGAACCATATGGCCACGTTCAGCGGCAAGTTAATATATCTCTGGCACACAGTGTCGGTGCCAAGATACATCTGACCACAGACACGTGGTCTAGCAAACACGGGCAGGGAAGGTACATAACATTTACTGCCCACTGGGTGTATCTTCTGACAGCCATCAAGCATGTAACCCGTGGCACCCATGTGGATTTGGTGTTAACGCCTCGGATTGCATGCAGGGTGGCCTCTTATTCTACTCCTCCTACTCCATCCTCCATCTCCTCCTTGGCTGACTCCTCCTTTTCCACTTCTACCACCTCTTTCGCTGCACCTCCCAATCTTCCCAGAATGTATTCGACCTGCCAGGTGAGAAGTTGCCATGCTGTGCCTGGAAGCCAAGAGCCACACCGATCCTGCACTGCTTTCAAATCTGCGGTCAGAGGCTGATTAGTGGCTAACCCTGTTCAATTTGACAGTTAATAAAGGGACATTGTACCTTACGCCTTCTTTCTGGAGGGTGCATTACATTGTGTCATTGATCAAGCCGTCAAGGAGCAGGAGCTGGAAGATGAGGAAGTCGCAATGCTGAATGAATTCCCAGGGGGGGGCTACTCCATCTGAGACAAGGATGGCAACTAGGGGGGGGGAGGAGGAGGAGCAAGAAGAGCAGGCTTTAAACTTTTTGGTGATCCCTGGTGTTGTCCGTGGCTGGGGTCAGGAGATAGAGGATGACATTCTCCTGGGCGATGAGCAGGAGCTTGGGCGCTCCACCGCTTCCAATGTAGTGCAAATAGGGCCCTTCATGCTCCAGTGTTTAAAGAGGGATCTCCGTATAAAAAGCATAAAGGTCAAGGACCTGTACTGGGTGGCAACGTACTTAGACCCCCGATACAAACACAAAATGGCGGACATATTACCAGCATCACAGATGGCTGTTAGAATGCATCATTTCCAGGCCTTGCTGCGAGAGATGCTGCATTCTGCTGTTGCAGGCACTGGCAGAGTAATTTCCACCCACAGTGAAACAGGAGCAGGTACCAATCCTACCGCACCTGAAAAAAGAGGGCGCTTTGAAGATGTGTTGGTCACTTCGGATATGAGATCATTCCTGCAGCCAATTCATCGACAGCTGCACTCCGGATCCAGCCTCAGGGAGCGCCTAGACCGACAGGTGTCCGACTACATCGGGTTAACGGCCGATGTGGATGCTCTGAGAAGCGAGGAACCCCTTGACTACTGGGTGTGCCAGAGCTGGCACAATTTGCTATGGAACTCTTGGCTTGCCCCTCGTCGAGTGTCCTGTCTGAAAGGACGTTCTGCGCAGCAGGGGGGATCGTGACCGGTAAGCGCATTCGCTGTGTGGACTACATCACATTTTAAAAAATTAATGAGGCATGGATCTTGAAGGAATTCAACACCTGTCATAACCACGTGTAATTACATTTCCTCATGCCAGCCCACAAATATCCACCACCACCCAGAACAAAGAATGGTCCTTGCCTTTATGTATATACAGCGGCATAAAATGCCTTTTATGTCAGGTGAATGCCTAATTTCTGGGGTCTGTACTGGCCGACAGTTACATATTTATCATGTGACCGCCTAATAGACCTATAGCCACAGAATCCAAAGTTCTTTGCTGTCAGGTGAATGCCTATTGCCTAATTTTTGGGGCCTGTACTGGCTGACAGTTACATATTTATCCTGTGACTGCCTAATGTACCTCCAGCCACAGAATCCAAAGATTTGTGCTGTCAGGTGAATGCATATTGTCAAATTTTTCGGGCCTGTACTGGCCGACAGTTACATATTTATCCTGCGACCGCCTAATGAACCTTCAGCCACAGAATCCAAAGTTCTTTGCTGTCATGTGAATGCTTATTGCCTAATTTTTTAGACCTGTACTGGCCGACAGTTACATTTTTATCTCTAGTCACATAATCACACCCTTGTCTCACTCCTCTGCCTCTCAATATGGTGGCGTATGAACCGCATTCACCATAAGGACCTTCTAATGTCAAAGGGTCATGTGACTGTGCCCCCCACCCTGTACTGTGCCCCTCACCCAGTACTGTGCCCCTTTATTCCCTGCATTATGCCCTCTTAACTGGATGGCCATAACTGTATCCTGTAACTTTCCCTTCCTTTTTTAGACCTGTCATGAGCGGGAAAAATAAGCAGATTGCGGCAAAATCTGTGTCAGAAATACGCCTAACATAGATGTATTTCTATATAATAAATGACCACCTAATTGTATTATTATTCGGAGGTAGGGCTAATATCTTTATATTATATAGATTCTAGTGTATTATACTGTGCCCCGTATTTCCCAGTAGAAAATGATCCTTGGGAAACATAGTTCTCATCCCTGCCCACCAGGACCAGGTAGCGCTGTCAGTACATGGCGGCTTCCCCTCTCCGGCACGCTGCTCAGCTGTGAACTGGTGCTTATTCTGACACTAGGGCTGGATTCACATACTATTTTTGTCATCCATTTAATGCATACCAAAAATGCGTTAACAGATGACTCAGACTGATGCTGTACAGTGGCGTCCGTTCACCATACAGTTCCATGGTAGAGAAAAAATTACGTTAAAGTATGCATTTTTTTTATTGGACTCTGCAGGATACAAAAATGTGGAGTGCTGCACATTTCTATACATCAAACCGATAGGAAATAGCATTTGTCTAGGCTCCAGCAGGGCACATTTTCGAGAGTTTCCCTTTAAGACGCATAAAAATGGACCCTGATTAAAATACATTTTTTTTTGTGGGCTTTTTTGCTAATGATCCTCCTCTGGGATATCACTGTCCATGTTGTGGGACTATTTGTGTACTTTTAGTAAGTGTTTGCTTGCTGCAAATATGACCTGAATGTTTTTAAGGTTCGTCTGCCATTAAAGTGAATGGGGCCCGCCGCAAATGCACGGTTCGCGAACATTTGATGGCCGATGTTCGTCCATCACTAATTACAATATTAGAATAAGGTTATTGGAGAAAACTGTACAATTGAAAGGCGGCTCTAGTACCCTGCCAGGTCGCCTCTAGCCCAGATACAACTGGGCCTGTAGATCCTGCACACTGATAGGTTGCCGAAGATGGAGTCCCAGCTGGTCCCATTACATTATCCTAATGCTAAATGCATCTCAGGTGACAGCAGAATGTCTTGCACATATCACTAAGGCTACTTTCACACCTGCGTTCGATCGGATCCGCTCATATTAATGCAGACGGTGGCTCCGTTCAGAACGGATCCGTCTGCATTAATACTTAGAAAAATCTTCTAAGTGTGAAAGTAGCCTGAGCGGATCCGTTCAGACTTTCAATGTAAAGTCAATGGGGGACGGATCCGCTTGAAGATTGAGCCATATGGAGTCATCTTCAAGCGGATCCGTTCCCATTGACTTACATTGTAAGTCGGAACGGATCCGCTCGCCTCCGCACGGCCAGGCAGACACCCGAACGCTGCTTGCAGCGTTCAGGTGTCCGCTCACTGAGCGCTGGCAGGCTGATGCATTCTCAGTGGATCCGCCTCCACTGAGAATGCATTAGGGCCAGACGGCTGCGTTCAGGGCCGCTTGTGAGCCCCTTCAAACGGAGCTCACGAGCGGACACCTGAACGCAGGTGTGAAAGGAGCCTAAGCAGTTGGTGTCCCTCATATCACTACAAGAGGTTACTGATTGTCATGTGTGATGGCTCCCCAGATCATCACACCAGCAGTTGGGGCAGTGTGTCCACAGAAAAGACAAGATTGAAGCATTCACCACAAATCCTCCACACTGGAACCTGACCGTCGTCAGATTCCAAAAATAACCTGGTTTTGTTGCTAAAGACGATATGGTTCCAGACCGTAGCAGTCCAGGTTTCTCGTTCATTACACCACTACAAACAAAGGTTATAGTGGCTATTTGTCAATGGCCAAAAACATAATGGGCACCATGACACCAAATTTCCTTATGCTAAGTGCCTGGAATGGTCTAGGCAGAGATGCAGGTGTTTAATGTAGATGTCACCTGTGTCTGGATGGTGGACAATGAAAACTGGGAGTTTCTTGTGCCTGTTGGCATGTGTCTGCCCCCTCACATAACCACTCTTCCCAACAACTCCTAACGCCAAGGTCAACATGGCCTCTGGAAGTGTATTTATAGGGCACTGAGGCAAGCACTTTTACACCTTCTTGTGGCAAGACCCAGTGTCTAATTAGACCACACCTGTAATCATTTACATATCTCCCCGAAATATAACTACATAGAGAGTTTTCCAACAATCCATTTCTATCCGGGCACCATATATTTTTTTGTCCATGAGTGCAATTGGATTCCCATAGTCTTTACTATGAGTTCCCCAAAGCAAATAATTTAAATTCTAGGAACAAGATTTAAAAACAGAGCTCCTTTGACAATAATACTGTACATTCAAATCTGGGTAAAAATAACTGAAACTTGAAAGGATCGTCTTACTCTCTGTCTTCATCCTTCTAGGTCACCTGAGACTTTGATCATAAAACTTTAACAGATGTATGTTTTATTTCATTTTAACAATTATGTACTTATGCACAGTTTATACATGACATCATCAATTATCTAATACAGCTGATGACAGATGTGTAAAATACGGAAGGTTTATTGCATTTATTCAGAAATTATTTGTTTTTGATTATTCTATCTATCTATCTATCTATCAGACTAGTTCACTCAACTATAAATATTCTACTGTATAACACCTACAAAGAATTTTTTGTGACTGTACTGTATGTTAATTTAAAAAGCAGAGTAAAAACGTGCAAAATGCAGTTGTTCACACTCCAGTACTAACTTGTCCTTAAAATGTAGGTCCCTTTGGAAATATGATTCAGATCCCCTTGAACTTAGAAAACGTTTTCCTTTTTCCTGTTTCAAGCAAAATACAATACAATTCTATAAAAAAGAAAGCGGGTCTATAGCATTCCTTTATTTTTCTTTTGAAAACTATAAGAGATAGATCAGATATCGTTGTAGGTGGTCTTTATATATACTAACCTAGCTCTGACCTTTGTAGAATAGAGAAGTAATTTAATGCATTTGCATGATTTTACAATGTGCCAGGAATCAACAAAACCACACACTAGGGCAGATTTAAAATTTCAATTTGTAACAATTAAAAGCAACACAATATCTACAAGATCTATTGCATACAGTCTTGTTTGCCCTGTAATAATGTGGTGAAAGTTTAGCATTGTTAGTAGCACGATTCTTGAAATACAGAAAATACAATGTAATATTCTATTTTATTGTATTGCGCTCTGGCTTTCAGACAGTACACAGAGTTTTATTAAAGGGATTTTCTGGGAATATTAACTGTTAGGCCCCCTTCACACAGGCGTCGCGAGTGAGGGCCGGATGCGTTCAGGGTGCATTGCGGCAAACCCGCGCGAGTAGACATGCAATTGCAGTCAGTTTTGTCTGCGATTGCATTTCGATGTTGGTTTTTTTCCACGCAAGTGCAATGCGTTTTGCACGTGCGTGAGAAAAAACTGAATGTGGTACCCAGACTCGAACCCGGACTTCTTCACTGAAGTTTGGGTTTGGGTTTAGTGTTCTGTAGATTTTATTATTCTCCATTATAACATTGTTATGATGGAAAATAATAGCATTCTTTAATGCAGAATGCAAAGTATAATGTTAATTGAGGGTTAAAAAATAATAAAAACATAACTCACCTCATCCACTTGATCGCACAGCCTGCATCGTCTTCTTCCTTCTTCTTCTTTCAGGACCTGCAAAAGAACCTTTGATGACATAATCGCGCTCACCATGTGGTGAGCGTGGTGATGTCAGCGCATGTCCTGCTGAATGAAGATTACATCATCAAAGGTCCTTTTCCAGGTCCTGAAAGAAGAAGAAAGAAGACGGGCTGCGCAATCAAGTCGATGAGGTGAGTGAATTATTTTTATTTTTTTTAACCCCTCAAGGCACATTTTACTAATCATTCTGTATTAAGAATGCTATTATTTTCCCTTATAACATTGTTATAAGGGAAAAAAATACAGTGAATAGACTTTAACCACTTCAGCCCCGCTAGGTGAAACCCCCTTTAATGACCAGAGCACTTTTTACACTTCGGCACTACACTACTTTCACCGTTTATCGCTCGGTCATGCAACTTACCATACAAATGAATTTTACCTCCTTTTCTTCTCACTAATAGAGCTTTCATTTGGTGGTATTTCATTGCTGCTGGCATTTTTACTTTTTTTGTTATTAATCAAAATGTAACGATTTTTTTGTACAAAAATGTCATTTTTCACTTTCAGCTGTAAAATTTTGCAAAAAAAACGACATCCATATATAAATTTTTCGCCAAATTTATTGTTCTACATGTCTTTGATAAAAAAAAAATGTTTGGGCAAAAAAAAAAATGGTTTGGGTAAAAGTTATAGCATTTACAAACTATGGTACAAAAATGTGAATTTCCGCTTTTTGAAGCAGCTCTGACTTTCTGAGCACCTGTCATGATTCCTGAGGTTCTACCAGTGGCGTACCGCCCATAGAGGCAGACCACGCCACTGCTATGGGGCCCGCGGCACTGGGGGGCCCGTAGCGCAGATAAGGCCCCGCCCACTGATGACCAGCAGCCGGCTATGCGGCTGCTTTTCTCCCCAGGGGCCCCCCCCCATGTTTAGCTGAATCGCCTCCCAGAGGCGCGGCTAAGTCCTAGACACCCGCCCCCCTCCTCAGCGCTGCGCTCTGAAACACCCGATCCTCCTCTCGTCGGCGTCCCAAATCCCGCGCAGGCGCAGTGCCGGCGATTGCCTGCGCCTGCGCTCTGATAATACGGCTGAGGGCAACAGCTTCAACATCGTCACTGGGCATGCGCCGAGCCCAGTGACGATGTTGAAGCTGTTGCCCTCAGCCGTATTATCAGAGCGCAGGCGCAGGCAATCGCCGGCACTGCGCCTGCGCGGGATTTGGGACGCCGACGAGAGGAGGATCGGGTGTTTCAGAGTGCAGTGCTGAGGAGGGGGGCGGGTGTCTAGGACTTAGCCGCGCCTCTGGGAGGCGATTCAGCTAAATGATGGAGGCGTTAGTAGTTTTCATATTTAGGCGGGCACGGCACTAATCAGAGGGGCACCGTGGAGAAAGAAAAACGCCCCTCTGGGCTCCAGTCCGGCTTACAGCAAGAATCGATTTTTAGAAGAAAGGACAAGACTGACATGGAAAAGAAGAACACAGATGGAAAAAAGGTACTTTATTAAACATGGATCCATGAGTACCTTTTTTCCATCTGTCTTGTTCTTTGGATTGTGAGTCTTGTCATTTCTTCAAAAAATCGATTGTTATGATATGTAAATGACGCTGTAAGGAGCCCAGAGGGGCGTTATTCTTTCTCCACTGTGCCCAGGAACGCCCCTCTGAAGTGCCGTGCCCGGCTAAATTTGAAAACTAATAACGCCTCCAAGTTCATCTAAATCGCCTCCCAAATCCGATCCTCCTCTCGCTGGCATCCCAAATCCCGCGCAGGCGCAGTGCCGGCGATTGCCTGCGCTATGATAAGATGACTGACGGCACTGCGCCTGCGCGGGATTTGGGATGCCGGCGAGAGGAGGATCGGGGTGTTTGCCGCAGAGCGCGGCACTGAGGAGGGGGGTGTTGAGCACTTAGCCGCGCCTCTGGGAGGCGATTTAGATGAACTTGGAGGCGTTATTAGTTTTCAAACTTAGCCGGGCACGGCACTTCAGAGGGGCGTTCCTGGGCACCGTGGAGAAAGAATAACGCCCCTCTGGGCTCCTTACAGCTTCATTTACATATCATAAGAATCAATTTTTGAAGACATGACAAGACTCACAATCAAAAGAACAAGACAGATGGAAAACAGGTACTCTGTTAAACATGGATTCATGAAAAAAAAATTGGGGGTAAATTGCTAGTGACAGATTCCCTTTAAGGCTACTTTCACACTTGCGTTCAGAGCGGATCCGTCTGGTGTCTGCACAGACGGATCCGCACCTATAATGCAAACGCTTAGATCCGTTCAGAACGGATCCGTTTGCATTAACATGAACAAAAAAAAAAAACATTTTTTTTTTTGTTCATGATAGTGCAAACGGATCCGTTTTGACTTTACATTGAAAGTCAATGGGGGACGGATCCGTTTGAAAATTGAGCCACACTGTGTCAACTTCAAACGGATCCGTCCCCATTGACTTACATTGTAAGTCTGGACGGATCCGTTTGCCTCCGCACGGCCAGGTGGACACCCGAACGCTGCAAGCAGCGTTCAAGTGTCCGCCTGCTGAGCGGAGGACAGACGGAGCCATACTAATGCATTCTGAGCGGATCCGCATCCACTCAGAATGCATTAGGGCTGGACGGATCCGTTCGGTGCCGCTTGTGAGAGCCTTCAAACAGAACTCACAAGCGGAGACCCGAACGCAAGTGTGAAAGTAGCCTAACATGGCACCCCAAATAAGGAGACCTGCAGGCTGCAGCAGATATCCCATGTGACAGGTCACCCCCAGGAAACCCCTAACAGTTTCTGTAGGTCATGTATAAATTTATTTAATGGGGGTGTGGCATGGGAGGAGCAAAGTCAGGAAGTGGGAGGGGCCATGGTGGGTAGTGGGCGGGGTTAAGGGGCCCAATTCAGATTTTTGCTATGGGGCCCAGTGATTCCTATGTACGCCTCTGGGTTCTACAATGCCCAAACAGTAGAAAACCCCCACAAATGACCCCATTTCGGAAAGTAGACACCCTAAGGTATTCGCTGATGGGCATAGTGAGTTCATAGAACTTTTTATTTTTTGTCACAAGTTAGCGGAAAATGATGATGATTTTATTTTTTTTATTTTTTCTTACAAAGTCTCATATTCCACTAACTTGCGACAAAAAATAAAAAATTCTAGGAACTCGCCATGCCCCTCACGGAATACCTTGGGGTGTCTTCTTTCCAAAATGGGGTCACTTGTGGGGTAGTTATACTGCCCTGGCAATTTAGGGGCCCAAATGTGTGAGAAGAACTTTGCAATCAAAATGTGTAAAAAATGACCGGTGAAATCCGAAAGGTGCACTTTGGAATATGTGCCCCTTTGCCCACCTTGGCAGCAAAAAAGTGTGATACATCTGGTATCGCCGTACTCAGGAGAAGTTGGGGAGTGTGTTTTGGGGTGTCATTTTACATATACCCATGCTGGGTGAGAAAAATATCTTGGTCAAATGCCAACTTTGTATAAAAAAATGGGAAAAGTTGTCTTTTGCCAAGATATATGCACTTTAACCTGCGTTATGCACTTTGTCCCATGTGAAAGGAGACGTTTGCAGCAGCAGTGAGTGAATGGGCCCTAATAGCCCTGTGTGCCTATCCTGGTGAGATGATCCCTATGCTAATAGTGTACCTGTGAGTGGTACTTCCGGAAACACTCCAAAGCATAGGGCAGGGTGGTCCGGACAGTCAGGACAGAAATAGCGGGTGTCACGCCTTATTCCACTCCTGCTACAGACACGACATCTTTTTCGGGGTGACGGTTGGGTTGAGGTACCAGGAACGACATTGGGGAAATGTCGCTCGTGTAGACGGCTAACTACACTGGTGGTTGGGGCCACGGAACCTCCTGGATACAGGAGGTTCTCGATGATCTCTTCCTGAAATTTGAGGAAGGATCCAGTTCTCCCAGCCTTACTGTAGAGAACAAAACTATTGTACAGAGCCAATTGAATTAAATATACAGACACCTTCTTATACCAGCGTCTGGTGCGTCGGGAAACTAAATACGGAGACAACATCTGGTCATTGAAGTCGACCCCTCCCATGTGGAGGTTATAGTCGTGGACTGAGAGGGGCTTTTCAATGACACGGGTTGCTCGCTCAATTTGTATTGTCGTGTCTGCGTGAATGGAGGAGAGCATGTAAACGTCACGCTTGTCTCTCCATTTCACCGCGAGCAGTTCTTTGTTACACAGTGCGGCCCTCTGCCCCCTTGCAAGACGGGTGCTAACGAGCCGTTGGGGGAAGCCCGCGCGACTAGTTCGCGCGGTACCACAGGCGCCAATCCGTTCTAGAAACAAATGCCTAAAGAGGGCCACACTTGTGTAAAAATTGTCCACATAAAGATGGTACCCCTTGCCGAATAAGGGTGACACCAAGTCCCAAACTGTCTTCCCACTGCTCCCCAGGTAGTCAGGGCAACCGACCGGCTCCAGGGTCTGATCTTTTCCCTCATAGACCCGAAATTTGTGGGTATAGCCTGTGGCCCTTTCACAGAGCTTATACAATTTGACCCCATACCGGGCGCGCTTGCTTGGGATGTATTGTTTGAAGCCAAGGCGCCCGGTAAAATGTATCAGGGACTCGTCTATGCAGATGTTTTGCTCTGGGGTATAAATATCTGCAAATTTCTGGTTGAAATGGACTATGAGGGGCCGAATTTTGTGGAGCCGGTCAAAAGCAGGGTGGCCCCTGGGACGGGAGGCGGTGTTGTCACTAAAGTGCAGGAACCGCAGGATGGCCTCAAAACGTGCCCTGGACATGGCAGCAGAGAACATGGGCATGTGATGAATCGGGTTCGTGGACCAATATGACCGCAATTCATGCTTTTTTGTCAGGCCCATGTTGAGGAGGAGGCCCAGAAAAGTTTTAAGTTCGGAAACTTGGACTGGTTTCCACCGGAAAGGCTGGGCATAAAAGCTTCCCGGGTTAGCGGTGATAAATTGTGTGGCATACCTGTTTGTTTTCGGCCACAACTATGTCTAAAAGCTCCGCAGTCAAGAACAGCTCAAAAAATCCCAGGGCCGAACCGATCTGAGCCGTCTCAACCCGAACTCCAGACTGGGCAGTGAAAGGGAAAACTACAGGTGCGGCTGAAGTTGGGGACTGCCAATCAGGGTTTGCCAGCACCTCTGGGATTCTAGGGGCTCTACGGGCACGTCTTTGCGGTGGCTGCGACGGGGTCACTACTGCACGTGCCACCGTACCAGCTTCAACTGCCCTTCTGGTGCTCGCTACTTCACCAGGTTGTACGGCAGTGCTGGTACTAGGTCCAGGGAGGGCTGGGCTGCTGGTGTATGCCTCACCACGTAATCCGACAGCACCAGCCCCACTCTGCTGCTCTTGAAGCGGATCCTGCGCAACCTGTGGTCTAGCGACACGGGGCCGGGTACGCCTGGTGGTATCAGGGACCTCAGCCTCCTCGTCCGAACTTTGGGTCAGAGAGCCACTGCTTTCTACAGGTTCGTATTCTGACCCGCTGGATTCATCAGATGAGGGTTCCCACTCCTCATCCGACTGGGTCAGAAGCCTGTAGGCCTCTTCAGAGGAATACCCCCTGTTAGACATGTGGGCAACTAAATTTAGGGGTATTCCCTGAGACTACCCAAGAAAAAAAAAAGCAAGCCTGTCTTACAAAGGGGAGGCTAGCGAAGTACCGGAGGCCGCTGCGGTTGATAAAAAATATCAAAACTGATTTTTTTATCGCCGCAGTGCGTGTAAAGTGAATGTGCAGTGATCAAAAAAAAATTTTTTTTTTGTCACTGCGGTGGGGCGGGTGTGGGCGAACGCACGTGTGGGCGACCGATCAGGCCTGATCGGGCAAACACTGCGTTTTGGGTAAAGGGCGAACTAAAGTGACACTAATACAATTATAGATCTGACCGTGATCAGTTTTGATCACTTCCAGATACTATAAAAGTACAAATGCTGATTAGCGATACGCTAATCAGCGAATAACGGACTGCGGTGCGGTGGGCTGGGCGCTAACTGATCGCTAACTACCTAACCAAGGGACCTAAACTATACCTAAAACCTAACGGTCAATAACAGTGAAAAAAAAAGTGACAGTTTGCACTGATCACTTTTTTCTTTTCACTTGTGATTGACAGGGGTGATCAAAGGGGTGATCAAAGGGTTAATTGGGGTTCAGGGGGGTGATCAGGGGCTATAGTGTAGTGTTTGGTGTACTCACTGTGAAGCCTGCTCCTCTGCTGGATCCAACCGACGAAAAGAACCAGCAGAGGAGCAGGCAGCCATATAACAGATCATATTTACAAATATGATCTGCTATATGGCTCTGTGATTGGCTTTTTTAAAAATCAGCAACCTGCCAGCCACGATCATTGGCTGGCAGGTTGCTGACGAAATGGTCCTGAACGAAATGCCGGCGCGAACTGCGCACGCGCGGGCGCATACTCGCGTCATCTCGCGTCTCGCGAGATGACGCGTATATGCGTGACTGTGCGCAGCGCTGCCACCTCCGGAACGCACATGTGCGTTAGGCGGTCCGGAGGTGGTTAATGGGGTCCGGGGTTGCTCATCACTATCATCTAACAACCATGCGTGAAAATCGCACCGCATCCGCACTTGCTTGCTGATGCTTGCGATTTTCACGCCGCCCCATTCATTTCTATGGGGCTTGCGTTGCATGAAAAACACAGAATATACAACATGCTGCGATTTTCACGGAATGCACAAGTGATGTGTAAAAATCATCGCACATCTGCACAGCCCCATTGAAGTGAATGGGTCCGGATTCAGTGCGGGTGCAATGCGTTCACCTCACGCATTGCACCCACGTGGAATTCTCGCCCAAGTGAAAGGGGCCTTAAGGGACAAAATTATACATATCTGCTCCCTGTTGCTTCCGTCATGCATGCTGGCTTCCATTCCTTCATCTTCCTGCCGCTTGCTTATTTTGCCTAAGTGACACAGCACTGTTGAAGCCAGTCATTGGCTGCAGTAGTGCACATAGCCATGTCCATGCCTCGGCCTGAAGAAAAAAGCAGAGGACCCGAAGATGGATGTGTGGGACTCAGTGAGCAGGATCAGAGTGTTGTAGATCAGGCAAGTATGACTATTTCATTTGACTATGCTGGCTAGGGGCCTTCATTAGATAGCTCCTTTAGGGAATTACAGCCTTCATGAAATGCTCTTACGGTACATGTGACTTATGTTTAATGGCATAAGAGGTTGGTGGTGGGACTTATGAAATTTGCAGTATCCATAGAACAATGATGATTATGTTTGTATTACTGAAATGTAAGTTTAGGAAAAGTTCTACAGGCGGCATGATTTCACTAAATCTGTCTTGTTAGGCTAGTGTTGGGACTTATTATGAATTTTGTAGTAGGCTTAATGTGATTTCACTAAATCTGTCTATTCTATAGGTTTAAATCAATGCACACTATCATATTTCTACTTTAACAGTAAAAATTATTTTAGGTAATATGATAATAGATAAAAATGACATTTCCAAAATATTATTAAAAATGTAGGTGATACAGTAATATCCCCTTAAAGGCGTTCTCTGGGATTTACTTACTGATGAGCTATCATAAGGATAGGTCATCAATATGAGATTGGCATGGATCTGACTCCCAGCACCCCCGCTGATCAGCTGTTTGAGGAGGATGCAGTGCTCCTCTCAGATCACCAAGCACAGCTCTGTCCATTGTATAACGGCTGTTCTTGGCATTGTAGCTCAGCTTCATTTACTTGAATGGGGCTGAGCTGTGCCTAGACTATGTGACTGATGAACGTGATGTCATATAGCCTAGGAAGAAGCCTAAGCGCTTACAGAGCTCACAGCTGATCGTTCGAGGTCCCGGCAGTCAGAACCCCCCTGATCATATATTGATGACAGAAATGAGCGAATCAAAGTTGTCGAAGTGGAATTCAATCCAAATTTCAGGAAAAATTCTATTCGCACCGAATCCAAATTTCCTCACGCTTCGTGGTAACGAATCGCATTTTTTCCTAAAATAGCCGTTTGCCAGTGAAGTTACATTGTACTACAGCCATTTACGTGGTGTATTAAAAGGAAAAATAAGTATGTCCCATTAGCCATTGTGCGGTGATTTGTGATTGTTATATTTCTTATTTTGGGGTGTAGAAATAGGAAAAAGAATACGTCTTAATTGCCGTTCTGCGGTGAATTGTGATAATAATTATTTCTCACATCACAAACCACTTGAATTTGTCTCTGATCTAGAGCTCAATAAAATATAAAATATTAATTTTATTAAAAGCCTGGAAGGGGTTTTGAACCCATGAACAGTACATGCAAAGCAAGTGTCTTACCACTGAGCTATAGCTTTAGACACCAAGACACCAGGTAGGGATTTTTTGGATCTATGAGATTTAGTATACCAAAAAACACAGTAAACCTAAAATCCTTTGTGACACTGACAAGTGAAGGAAGTCAGATATCAGCGTCACACATCAGCGTCACACATCAATTAAATTCTCTTATCTAGGGCTTAATAAAAATTATTAGAGGCTGAAAGGGTTTCTGAACACAGGGTATGAGGGAATTGCTTTACCACTGAGCTATCAGCTATGCTCTCATATAACACTGTAATGTGTTAGCTTACAGCATTTTAGGCACAGAGCTATAAGCTCAGCAATAGACGTACTTTGGTTGTGTGATTTAGCATACAAATACATAGTATATCTATAACTCATTCTCACTGTGACCGTGACCTATGAAGAGCATAGGTCAAACTCAGATGTGAGATTCAGATGTGAGATTCAGATGTGAGAATCAGATGTGAGATCCAGATGTGAGATCCAGATGTGAGAGTCAGGTGTCAGGGTCAGGTGTCAGGGTCAGGTGTCAGGGTCAGGTGTCACATTATTTTGAAACTTGACTATGATTTCTGACCATGTCCTAAAATGAACACTGTACTCTGGTCATCCTTCACCAGCACTCTGACTGCCACCTGCTTGGCCTGGCTCTCATTAGTGATGAGCGGGAGGTGCCATATTCGATTTCGCGATTTTTCGCAAATATTCGATTGAATATTCGTCTTATATTCTTCCAAATCGAATATTCGTCGTTCGTCATAAATTGTTATTGTTAAAATGTTATTTAAAATATTTATCTGCCACAGACTTGATGTGCCCGATCTTGAAAGTTCTAGCAGTCAGAGGAACACTGCTGAGTTATGTGTGGGCCGTATACTACAGAGTTACCATGTACCTAATGCTGTTTTGCCTGACCCTGGAATAAAGGGGCCTTACAACAAACTTATAAAACTTATAAAATTACACCGTAACATTACATTATAAAAAACAAAAGCACGCGTTATCGAACTGGAAAAAATGTATTTATAACAAAAAAGAAAACAAGCCTTGTCACGGATGATCCGTGAGAATATTGAACTGTCCTCCCAATATTATCAATATTAGTCTCCCTTATTGAGCAGTAGGTCTATTAAACAGTAATTATTTCCCTAGGCCCCAGAATCTACAATTTGATTACTCAGAGCGTCTTCTTCTGTGTACCCAGAGAACAACATAGTCCTTTTGTTCAAGTCAGTCAATAGATGCCCAGCAGATAACGCAATTACAGCTGGCTTCCTCAGGTTGACAAAAGAACTTCCCTGTCTGCAGAGATATCACAGCTAGGTGTGAAGACTACACCTGGGGGGAGCCATTTGGTGTCGCTGCCATAAGGGTCTGTAAGCTAGCTTGCTGCAGACAGGCCGGCACCAAGGTTTCCCAGATTGCAACATGAATCTGAGAGATGATTTTTACCTTTTTAAGAGAGCCCATGCATCTTACGGACGTAAAAATTACATCATCGTGTCACTCAGAATTCACTGGACGTTTACATAGGAAAAACATAACTCTAAGATGTGCCCAGGTAAAGTTATGGTGTTACCCCATCATAGAACCAGTTATAATAGTAATATTTGGTATCCCTGAACTCCATATTTTGTGGGGAATGTGAATATGTGCTTGTTACTTGTGTACAGCGGAGACATCCCGCGATATGGCACATGCCATATTTCAGAACTGACATTCACCTCAGGAATACAGCCTGCCCAGCAGGCGGACTCTCAATTCCCCGCCTTGATTCTGGGACCCTTTATAACAAAGACCTAGAATCTGCTAAAGGAGTTCTCCACTTTTAACACCTAAAGAGGGCCTCAGCCAGAGAACCTGTGGGCTGTAGGCATATTACACTGGACAAAGGTTTCTTGGACTTTATCCCTGCAACGGACCATTTCACCAACAGACATCTTTTCTGCAGAAACTAAGTATTTTCTTTCTTTTCTCCCTTTTGTTTATCGGACTATACTTTCCTTGATTATTGTGTTATAATTACTGTGCATCGTGATAATTTGTATTGTATATAGATATATAATAAATGACCTCCAAGTCATTTCTCTAGCCATATGCCAGTTTTCAAACACTGCAAAAACTTACCCTAGCCTCTCCGAAGAGAAAGCTACTCGGTTCTGTTATCGAGATAGTGGGTTCCTTGCTCCCATAAATTGCAAGGTGGTGGCAGTTAAACTACCCTGTGTGTGGTTCTGGTTTTGTCGCTCACACGCTTACTTGCGGTCGGTCGGCGGTCCACTCCCTGCGCTTTCAGCCTATCGACTGTACGGACTCAAGTTAGACTGTCGGTGTGCTGAAAGTGGCTGGGAGGCCTGTTTGTGGATTGACCATTAGGGGCGCTGTGACGGTTTTGTGACGTATTGTGGCCACGGCGGTCGCAGTTCGTCACAAGCCTCTAGTGCAACTTTTTGAGCTCCAATAATATGTCAATTTTTTGTAATTGGAGAAGGTGCTTTTTCTCCATTTCCCATACCTTCTTATTGACGGGATGCTGCAATTTTTTGAGTTCCACCACGTTATTTATGAACTCTCTTATACTATCTTCTAAGTGCTTTATGCAAAAAAATAATAATAATTATTTCAATTAATGTTACTTACAAGACAATTGGTGCATTGTGTGTAGTATGTATTTATACACTGCCTATTTACATCTAAATACAATAATTATAGATATTTAAATTAATTATATTTTGTTTTTTGTAGTGATAGTTCGGATAGAGTATATTGTTATTTATTTGGTTAGTTAATAGTTTTTCGGTAGTTTGCAGCGTATGCCGCATTTTTTTTATTTTCGTATTACACTAGTTTCTGTTGTCCCCTCACTGTTGCCACTTTTAACCACTTCATGGCTGGCCATTAAGAGTAGGCCTCAGCGGGACATGACTTGACGCAGAGGGACAGTCTATTACGGACCAACAGACACCCTTCCCCCAGGCATAAACGTTTGTGAACCGGAATGCAAATGCTGCTCAGCTAAACAGGCAGCCATGTTAACTAAGGGCTGCTATTTTTCCTATTCATTACACATGTGCATTGCAGCTCCGGAGATGCATGGTGGTGGGGGGAACCTGGGATGCTTGTCAATATGTTATGTTTACCAAATTATAGTAATGTGTGCACATATTTACCCTCCCGGTGGGGGGTGTAGACCACCTCTTCCACCTCTTCTGGAGCTGGGGGGGCAGAATCTGGTGGCTGGGAAGTTCCGGCCTCCTTCTCTGTCGCCTCTGTCTCGCAAACATCCGAGGGGGAAGTGGCCTCAACATTTTTATATTTTTTTTGTGGTGGTGGACGGAGGGAACGGGTTGACCTGTAATAATGACACAATGTTAAGAATTTAGACAAACAACTCAGAAATAATAACAAAGGGAAATATCAAGAAATTCCTATATGGAGGAATCTGCATGGGATTATAAATTATACCAATAGTAGATTTGCCTCATTTTGTTGGTAAAAAAAAAGTGTTAAAGATGAGTAGAACTAGTCTAAGTTACAAGGTAGGATGAGGTAGCATGAGATTTGTTAGGAAGGTGCCCTATAGGGGATTGTGACTGGGTGATTTATGTTTAGGGAAACAAAACAACAGTTCGGAAATTAGATAAGGAGTTATTGGATGGTGTTATGTTGGGTATATAATTTTTGTAACTCCCTCCCTGTTGATTTAGTTGTTACGGTAACTTTATAATTAGAAGGCGACTTAAAGTCTCACCTTAATCTGTGACTTTGACGATGACCACCCCTTTAACAGTGACTTTGATGGGGACCGCACCTATAACAGTGACTTTCATGGTGACCGGCCCTTTAACTAACCTATTTAGACTAATCGTCTCCCTTTATATTCCCTCCCATACTGCCTCACTTTGCGGTTTATACTACTTCCTGGATGAAGTGTTCACTGCTGGAGGCTGCTGCTGTTTGCTCAGATGTATGTCTTTTTATGTATTGTGTTTCCTTGCTGGCTTGATTCTAGCTGACCCTGACTCCGTCCGTATTAGGTGCAGGGAGCCGGTCGCCGTGTCCCCTCACTATTTTAGGGTTTTCAGGTGTCACACAGTCTTAGGTACGTGGGCATGCAATCGTCTACCATTGAGACCCTTGCATGAGCATAGCAGTCAGGGAGAGCTCTTAGGGTTTTATAGGGCTCACCTATATGCTCCTTAGTTTGGGGTCAAGCCAGTCGGACGTTTATTCATAAGTTCCAGCTATCTGCAACATCATCCGTGACATTATAAACCGCCGTAACTGTCTTAAGCATGGATCCGGTTTCAGCCTTGATTGACCGCATGCAAGGTCTTTCGCTGGAGGTAGCAGATCTCCTGTGTCTCAGTTTCAGGTGACCGGTTCTGATGGCATTCATGGAGTTTGTTCCGAGCCTAAGATCTGTCTTCCGGATGCGTTCTCCGGGGGTAGTGAGAACTTTGTTCGTTTTAGAGAGGCTTGCAAACACCATTTTCGCCTACTTCCCCATTCCTTTGGTGATGAGGAGCAGAGGGTGGGTATAATCATCTCGCTGCTCAGGGATAACACTCAGTCTTGGGCCTTTTTGCTGCTGGTGGGGGCACGACCCCTCCGATCGGTGGATGAATTTTTTGTAGCCCTGGGGCAGATATATGATCACCTGGATCGTATTGCTCTGGCTGAATCTAAACTGCGTCTTTTATGCCAGGGTAAACAGTCCACAGAGATATATTGTTCTGAATTTCGGAGATGGGCAGCTGATACTGGTTGGAATGATGCTGCACTCCGAAGTCAATTTTACCATGGTCTTTCGGAAAGATTGAAAGATGCATTTGCTTTTAATGAGAGACCAGCCTCGTTAGAAACTGCTATATCTCTAGCTGTTCGTATTGACAGGGGTCTTAGAGAGAGAGAGAGAGAGGAGACTACTCCTTCCTGTCATATTAAGCCCAAGGACAGTGGGGCTGTCTCATTCAGTGTGCAGGGGTCTCAGTCTCTCTCAATCCCCTCTGAGGAGGAGGCCATGCTGGGTTTGCTTGCCTCTGATAGTAGAGGATTCATCTCTCAGAAAAGGGTTTGTTTCGGTTGTGGGGGTATAAATCATTTGGCTATTGTTTGCCCCTCTAGGAGATTCATGGAGTTTTCTGAGGGTAATAAAAAAAAAAAAGAAAGAAAGAAAAAACCCTCTAAGAACTTTCCATTTGGTACTATTGGCAAGGTTGATGCGGAAATTGAAGGTTTGCAGTTTTCTTGTAGTTCCCGTTTTCTCCTACCTGCCAGGGTGTCTCTAGACAGCAAGAAAATTGTTTGTGAGATTTTTGTAGATAGTGGAGCAGCTGTCAATCTCATTGATAATCAATTTGCAATAACGCATGGTTTCCAGGTATGCACTTTGGAAAAGGATATACCTGTTTTTGCTATCGATTCCGCTCCACTTTCTCAAAGATCGTTAAAAGGCATAGTTCACAATATCCGTTTGACTGTGGGTGATGCTCATGTTGAGGATATGTCATGTTTCGTCCTAAGCGGATTACCTACTCCTCTAGTGTCGGGGCTACTCTGGCTCACTAAACATAACCCCACCAATGATTGGCAAGCAAGGCAAATAAATGGTTGGAGTAAGTTTTGCAGAGAGAATTGCTTCACGGCGTCTCTTTCAGAGGTTTCTACCAAGACTGTACCATCTTTTCTCTCTGAATTTTCGGATGTGTTTTCCGAGAGTGGTGTCCAGGAGTTGCCCCCTCACCGGGAGTACAACTGCCCTATTAATCTCATCTCATGCGTACTTATATCTCTGAGAGCCTGAGAAAGGGACGCATCCGACCCTCGAAGTCACGTGTTGCTGCTGGTTTTTTTTTTTGTTAAGAAAAAAGATGGTTCTTTAAAGAGGACCTTTCACCGATTATTGCAATGTGAACTAAGTATACAGACATGTAGAGCAGCACCCAGGGATCTCACTGCTCTTACTATTATCTCCGGGCGCCACTCCGTTCTCCTGCTATGCCCTCCGGTATCTCTGCTCACTAAGTTATAGTAGGCAGAGATTTCAGTCACTAAGTTATGGTAGGCGGAGTCTGCCCTTGTTCTGCTCTAGCGCTGGCTAATCGTAGCGCAGAGCTCACAGCCTGGGAGGTTATTTTCTCCCAGGCTGTGAGCTCTGCAAAGCGATTGGCCAGCGCTACAGAAGAACAAGGGCACACTCCGCCTACTATAACTTAGTGAGCGGAGATACCGGAGGGCATAGCAGGAGAACGGAGCGGCGCCCGGGGATAATAGTAAGTGCAGTGAGATCCCCGGGCGCCGCTCTACATGTCTGTATTCTTAGTTCACAGTGTAATAATCGGTGAAAGGTCCTCTTTAAGACCTTGTCTGGATTTCAGGGAGCTGAACCGTATCACAATACATAGAAACATAGAAACATAGAATGTGTCGGCAGATAAGAACCATTTGGCCCATCTAGTCTGCCCAATATATCTGAATCCCATGAATAGTCCCTGGCCCTATCTTATATGAAGGATAGCCTTATGCCTATCCCATGCATGCTTAAACTCCTTCACTGTATTTGCAGCTACCACTTCTGCAGGAAGGCTATTCCATGCATCCACTACTCTCTCAGTAAAGTAATACTTCCTTATATTACTTTTAAACCTTTGCCCCTCTAATTTAAAACTGTGTCCTCTTGTTGTAGTTTTTCTTCTTTTAAATATGCTCTCCTCCTTTACCGAGTTGATTCCCTTTATGTATTTAAAAGTTTCTATCATATCCCCTGTCTCTTCTTTCTTCCAAGCTATACATATTAAGGTCTTTTAACCTTTCCTGGTAAGTTTTATCCTGCAATCCATGTACTAGTTTAGTAGCTCTTCTCTGAACTCTCTCTAGAGTATCTATATCCTTCTGGAGATATGGCCTCCAGTACTGCGCACAATACTCCAAGTGAGGTCTCACCAGTGTTCTGTACAGCGGCATAAGCACTTCACTCTTTCTACTGCTTATACCTCTCCCTATACATCCAAGCATTCTGCTGGCATTTCGTGCTGCTTTATTACATTGTCTTCCCACCTTTAAGTCTTCTGAAATAATTACTCCTAAATCCCTTTCCTCAGATACTGAGGTCAGGACTGTGTCAAATATTCTATATTCTGCCCTTGGGTTTTTGCGCCCCAGGTGCATTATCTGGCACTTATCCACATTAAATTTCAGTTGCCAGAGTTCTGACCATTCTTCTAGTTTTCCTAAATCCTTTTCCATTTGGCGTTTCCCTCCAGGAACATCAACCCTGTTACATATCTTTGTGTCATCAGCAAAAAGACAAACCTTACCATCGAGGCCTTTTGCAATATCACTTATGAAGATATTAAACAAAATTGGTCCCAGTACAGATCCCTGTGGAATCCCACTGGTAACATGACCTTGTTTTGAATGTTCTCCATTGACTACAACCCTCTGTTGTCTGTCACTCAGCCACTGCCTAATCCACTCAACAATATGGGAGTCCATGCTCAATGACTGCAGTTTATTGATAAGTCTTCTATGTGGGACAGTGTCAAAAGCCTTACTAAAATCTAGATATGCGATGTCTACTGCACCTCCACCGTCTATTATTTTAGTCACCCAGTCAAAAAAATCTATAAGATTTGTTTGACATGATCTCCCTGAAGTAAACCCATGTTGTTTTTCATCTTGCAATCCATGGGATTTTAGATGTTCCACAATCCTATCCTTTAGTAGGGTTTCCATTAATTTGCCTACTATTGATGTCAGACTCACTGGTCTATAGTTGCTCGATTCCTCCCTACTACCTTTCTTGTGAATGGGCACGACATTTGCCAATTTCCAATCTTCCGGGACGACTCCTGTTACTAATGATTGGTTAAATAAATCTGTTAACGGTTTTGCCAGCTCACCACTAAGCTCTTTTAATAATTTTGGGTGTATCTCATCAGGCCCCTGTGACTTATTTGTCTTCACTTTAGACAGCAAACTTAGAACATCTTCCTCTGTAAAGACCCATGCATCAAACGATTTAATAGTCATCCTTTCTAGTGGAGGTCCTTCTACTTTTTCTTTTGTAAAAACTGAACAGAAGTATTCATTAAGGCAGTCGGCTAGCCCTTTATTCTCTTCTACATACCTTCCGTCCTTTGTTTTTAATTTAGTTATTCCTTGTTTTAATTTCCTTTTTTAATTTATATATCTGAAGAATGTCTTATCCCCTTTTTTCATAGACTGAGCTAGTTTTTTTTCTGCCTGAGCTTTAGAAGTTCTTATAACTTGCTTGGCCTCTTTCTGCCTAATCTTGTAGATTTCCTTATCTTCATTGCTCTGGGTTTTTTTTATATATACAAAATGCTAGCTTTTTATTTTTAATGATTTGGGCCACTTCTGCTGAGTACCACAGTGGTCTCTTCCTTTTTTACTGACAAGTCTAATGCAATTTTCTGTTGCCTTCAATAATGCACCTTTTAAGTAGTCCCATTTCTCCTGGACTCCATGTAATCCGTTCCAGTCTGATAAGGACTCATTTATGACTAATTTCATTTTTGAAAAGTCTGTTTTTCTAAAATCTAAAACTTTTGTTTTTGTGTGGTGGGACTCTTTCACAGTTCTTATATTAAACCACACTGACTGGTGATCACTAGATCCCAAGGTTTCGCCTACAATGACATCATATACCGAATCCCCATTTGTGAATATCAAATCCAAAATGGCCTCCCTCCGGGTTGGCTCCTCAACCATTTGTTGTAGGGATAACCCCAGTAGGGAATTTAGAATATCTGTACTCCTGGTAGAACTTGCTATTTTGGTTTTCCAGTTTATATCTGGAAGATTGAAATCTCCCATCTTCTCCTTTCATTGTCATTTTAGCTATTTCTTCAACTAGTAGATCATCTAGTTCTAATACATGACCCATATCCGCTTACTCTGACCCCAGACCTGTTTAACCAGATGCTGAAGTTTTTTCTAAGTTGGATTTAAGAGGGGCATACAACCTAGTCAGGGTCAGGGAAGGGGACGAATGGAAGACGGCCTTCAATACCCCTGAGGGTCATTTCGAGAATTTGGTTATGCCCTTTGGTTTGATGAATGCTCCGGCCGTCTTCCAACATTTCGTGAACAGCATTTTTTATCATTTAATGGGGAAATTTGTACTGGTGTATCTAGATGACATTTTGATCTTTTCTCCTGATTTCAAGACTCATGGGGACCACCTACGTCAGTTCTGGCTGATTCTGCGGGAGAACAAAATGTACGTTAAACTGGAAAAATGTGTGTTTGCGGTTCCGGGGATTCAATTTCTTGGTTTTCTTCTCTCCGCTTCTGGTTTTCGCATGGACCCTGAGAAGGTCCGTGCTGTGCTTGATTGGGAGCTTCCTGAGAATCAGAAGGTGCTGATGCGGTTTTGGGGTTTTGACAATTATTACAGAAAGTTCATTTTGAATTCTTCCTCTGTTGTTAAGCCACTTACTGATATGACTAAAAAGGGGGTAGATTTTTCCTTGTGGTCGGTAGATGCTCTTAAAGCCTTTTCTAGTATCAAAGAGAGTTTTGCTTCCGCTCCCATTTTTGTACAACCTGATGTCTCTCTACCTTTTATTGTTGAGGTAAACGCTTCTAAGGTGGGTGCGGGTGCGGTCTTATCTTAGGGTCCCTCTCCTGCCAAATGGCGACCGTGTGCCTTTTTCTCAAGGAAACTCTCCTCTGCAGAGAGAAATTACGATGTGGGAGATAGGGAGTTGTTGGCCATCAAATTAGCTTTTTAGGAATGGCGCCATTGGTTAGAGGGAGCCAGACACCCTCTTACCGTGTTTACCGACCATAAGAATCTGGCCTACATGGAATCGGCCAAGCGTCTGAACCCGAGACAGGCCAGATGGTCTTTGTTCTTTTCTAGGTTTAATTTTGTTGTTACGTTCCGCCCTGGGGTTAAAAATGTGAAGGCGGATGCCCTGTCACGTTGTTTTCTGGGAGGGGGGAACTTTGAAGACCCGGGTCCCATTTTGGCTGAAGGGGTGGTCGTCTCTGCTCTTTATCCTGATTTGGAGGCAGAGGTTCAGTCAGCCCAGGCAGAGGCTCCTGATCTTTGTCCTCCTGGGAGGTTGTTTGTGCCTCTCGCTTTACGACACAAGGTTTTTAAGGAGCACCACGATACTGTCCTTGCTGGGCACCCGGGGAGTAGAGCCACAGTGGATCTCATTGCTGGAGATTCTGGTGGCTGGCTCTTCGTAAGACGGTTGAGGGTTTTGTGGCAGCCTGCGAGACCTGCGCTCGTGCCAAGGTCCCTCATTCACGGCCATCGGGTTCTCTCCTCCCATTATCCATTCCTTCTCGTCCTTGGACGCATCTGTCCATTGACTTCATTACGGACCATATCTGTAAGGAATAAATCAAGGCAACTGGACGTACTGTAGATTTCTTGAAAACGTTTCACTCGTTCTTCCAACGAGCTTTCTCAATTCTGAGTGACTGTACAAAAATTCTGGGAATAAATATGTAACTGAATCCACATCTGGTAATTATACCCAGCATTGGGTCAAAGGTGTTGATTCCATTGTCCTAATTGGAGTCAGTAGGTGATAAAGACTTCCCAGAAAAAGGTGTCAAGACAGCATTGTATGTGGCAGACAATAGATGTCTAATCCCCCCACCTCTATTCAAGCTTGGCTTCTCCATTTTTACGTAGATGGCCTCCTTCACGCCTCGTTTGTACCAATCGGCCTCCTTATCCAAAACACGTACTTGACTGTCTTCAAAGGTGTGACCTGTTCCTTTTAGATGTAAGTACACGGCTGAATCTTGACCAGAGGTTTTGGCTTTGGGTATAATTACCAGATGTGGATTCAGTTACATATTTATTCCCAGAATTTTTGTACAGTCACTCAGAATTGAGAAAGCTCGTTGGAAGAACGAGTGAAACGTTTTCAAGAAATCTACAGTACGTCCAGTTGCCTTGATTTATTCTTTACAGATATATACCATGACCTGGATAAATGAGAACCTTCACAGATATCTTCATTACGGACCTGCCTCGTTCCTCTGGGAAGATTGTGATTCTGGTGGTAGTGGACCGTTTTAGTAAAATGGCGCATTTCATTCCCTTTCCTGGGTTACCCAATGCTAAGACGTTGGTGCATGCGTTTGTTGATCACATTGTTAAATTGCATAGCATTCCTTCAGACATCGTTTCTGATAGGGGCACACAATTTGTTTCCAGATTCTGTAAAGCCTTCTGTTCTCGCTTGGGGATTCGGTTGTCATTCTCTTCTGCTTTTTACCTGCAGTCGAATGGTCAGACCGAACCTGTCAATCAGAATCTGGAGACATATCTGCGCTGTTTTGTGGCGGAGAATCAGGAGGATTGCTATTCTTTTTTGTCCCTTGCTGAGTTTGCTTTAAATAACCGTCGCCAGAAGTCCTCTGATAAGTCACCATTTTTTTGGTGCATATGGCTTTCATCTGCAGTTTGGGACATTCTCTGGAGAGGGGTCTTCTGGTTTACCTGATAAGGAAAGATTTTCCTCCTCTTTGTCATTTATTTGGAAAAAGATTCAGGGTAATCTGAAGAGGATGAGTGAGATATATGTGTTGCGGATAAGAGACGTGTGCCTGGTCCGAACCTGAATGTGGGTGATCTGGTGTGGTTGTCTACAAAGAATATCAAACTGAAGGTTCCCTCCTGGAAGTTGGGTCCTAAGTTTATTGGGCCTAACAAGATCTTGTCCGTCATCAATCCCGTTGCCTTCTGTCTTGATCTTCCTCAGACTTGGAAAATCCATAATGTTTTTCACAGGTCCCTATTAAAACCTTGTGTCCAACACACTGTACCCTCCTCTTTGCCTCCTACTCCGATTGTTGTTGATGGTAATCTTGAATTTCAGGTCTCTTGGATTGTGAATTCTTGCACTATCCGCGGTCCTCTCCAGTGCCTTGTTCATTTGGAGGGTTATGGTCCTGAGGAAAGGATGTGGGTCCCAGTGGCGGACATTAAGGCCACTCGTCTCATCAGGGCTTTCTCATAAATCTTATCCTAAGAAGGTGGGCTCTGAGTGTCCGGAGTCCACCCGTATAGGGAGGGGTACTGTCACTGCCAGCTCTGTGAGAAGGTCTGGCAGACGTCTTTCTCTACCTCTTGCATGACGTTCTTTGTTTTGGTTTCACTTTGTCATCTCCTTTCCTTCTCCCAGGTGTCACCTATTTAGACTAATCGTCTCCCTTTATATTCCCTCCCATACTGCCTCACTTTGCGGTTTATACTACTTCCTGGATGAAGTGTTTACTGCTGGTGGCTGCTGCTGTTTGCTCAGATAAGTCTTTTTATATATTGTGTTTCCTTGCTGGCTTGATTCTAGGTGACCCTGACTCTGTCCGTATTAAGTGCAGGGAGCTGGTGGTCGTGCCCCCTTACTATTTTAGGGTTTTCAGGTGTCACACAGTCTTAGGTACGTGGGTATGCAATCGTCTACCATTGAGACCCTTGCATGGGCATAGCAGTCAGGGAGAGCTCTTAGGGTTTTATAGGGCTCACCTATATGCTCCTTAGTTTGGGTTCCAGCCAGTCGGATGTATATTCATAAATTCCAGCTATCTGTAACATCATCCGTGACAGCGGCGTTGCGCAGATGCGGCAGAGGCAGAGGGGAAAAAACACAATGATTTAAGATTTTTTTGCCCCAGCGGAAATAGCCCCCCCTGCAGTCTGGCGCCCGGAGCAATGGCTTCCTGGCCCCCCGCGCTACGCCACTGGCTGGAGGTATATTAGACGGTCATTGGATAACAATTTTACTGCAGGCCAGTGAACTACTAGCCCCAAACATTAGGCATTCACCATACAGAAAAGAACAAGTGTTGGGCAGTTAGATTACAGGCCCCAAAAATTATGCATTAACCATACAGAAAAGATCAAGTGATTATGTGTCTGGAGGTATATTAGATGGTCATTGGATAACAATTTTACTGCAGGCCAGTAGAGTACAGGAACCAAACATTAGGCATTCACCGGACAGAAAAGATCAAGTGATTATGTGGCTGGAGGTATATTATACGGTCATTGGATAATGATTTTACTGTAATCCAGTACAAATACATGTCAAATACATATGTTCAAAATAACTCAAAATATAAAATTGGATTAAAAACAAGGCTAACAAAATCCCCCCTCTTGAATAAACCCCAAATGATAATAGGTAAAATTCGATAACATGTGGTTGTTACAGGTGTTGAATTCCTCTGAGGCCCCAACAATTAGGCATTCACCATACAGAAAAGATCAAGTGATTATGTGGCTGGAGGTGAATTTGACGGTGAATTAGACGGTCACTGGATAACAATTTTACTGCAGGCCAGTGGAGTACACGCCCCAAACATTAGGCATTCACCGGACAGAAAAGGCCTTTTATGCCACTGTATTTACATAAGACAGGGACCAATCTTTGTTCTTTGGGGTGGCGGATATGTGTGGGCTGGCATGAGGAAATTCCACGTGTTCATCACAGGTGTTGAATTCCTCCGAGATCCATGCCTCATTCATTTTTAGAAATGTGAGGTAGTCCACACTGTCGTGAGCTAGGCGAGTGCTCTTATTGGTCAGAATCCCCCTTGATGCGCTAAACGTCCTTTCGGACAGGACACTCAACAAGAGGCAAGCCAAAAGCTCCATGGCAAATTGTGCCAGCTCTGGCTACAGGTCAAGCCTGCACACCCAGTAGTCCAGGGGTCCCTTGCTTCTCAGAGCATCCACATCGGCTGTTAACCCGAAGTGTCGGACACCTGTTGGTCTAGGCGTTCCCTGAGGCTGGATCTGGAGGGAGGCACTTCCTCTTGCAGGTGCGGTAGGATTGGTGCTCGCACCTGTTTTGCTGTGGGTGGAAATTCCTCTGCCAGCGCACGCAAGAGCAGAATGCAGCATCTCTCGTATCAAGGCCTGGAAATGCGGCCTTCTGACAGCCCTCTGTGATGCTGGTAACATGTCCACCATTTTGTGTTTGTACCGGGGGTCTATGTACCTTGCAACCCATTACTGGTCCTTGCCCTTTATGCTTTTTATACAGGGGTCCTGGCTCCGGCTCATTGGCCAGGAGAATGTCTTTCTTGGTCTCCTCCCCCCAGCCACGGACAACACCAGGGATCCCCGAAAAGTTTAAAGCCTGCTCATCTTGCTCCTCATTTTCCCCCCAGCCACTATCCTCCTCTGACTCCTCTTCAGACTCCTGCTGACTTGTCTCAGAAGGAGTAGCCCCCCTGAGAATTCATTCTGCAATGCGACTTCCTCATCTTCCAGCTCCTTCTCCTCGACGGCTTGATCAACGACGCAACGCAATGCACGCTCCAGAAAGAAGGCGTAAGGTACGATGTCACTGATGGCGCCCTGGCTGCGACTGACCAGTTTGGTGATCTCATTAAATGGGCGCAGAAGTCTGCTTGCATCGCGACTGAGTAGCCACTGACACGGTGAAAAGAAACCAAGCTCCCCAGAACCTGTTCTGCTACAGAGTTCATACAGGTAGTCGTTAACGGCACGTTACTAATGGAGCAGCCTATCAAGCATAAACAAGGTGGAGTTCCAGTGCGTCCAGTGCATCAGACGTCTGACAGGCAGGTGTTGTTGCTGCTAAACGTCAGCAAGGCGAACCATGGCCGGGTAAGATCTTCTAAAATAGCCAGAGATTTTCCTGTCCTGCCGCAAGAAGTCCTGGACCCCGGGGTATTTGGCACGACTGAGTACAAGATGCGTGTCATGCACGGCACGTGTGTCATTTTGTCCTGTTTCAGTGCACTCAGCAGATTGGCACCATTGTTGCACACTACTTTACCAACTGTCAAATTGAGCGGGGTTAGCCACTGATCGGCCTGTGACCGCAGAAATGAAAGCAGTGCAGGACGGGTGTGGCTCTTGGCTTCCAGGCACAACAGCCGCAGCACAGCATAGCAACATCTCACCTGGCATGTCGAATAGGTTCTGGGGAGGTTTTGGGGGTGCAGCGGAAGAGACGGTAGCAGAGAAAAAGGAGGAGTCAGCCGAGGAGGAAATGGAGGATGGAGTAGGAGGAGAAGAAGAGGCAGGCCTACATGCAATCCATGGCGGTAACACCAAATCCACGGGTGCAAAGGGTTGTATGCTTGAGAGCCATCAGAATGTTCACCCAGTGGGCAGTAAAAGTTATGTACCTACCCTTACCCGTGTTTGCTAGACCACGTGTCTGTGGTCAGATGTATGTTGGCACCGACACTGACACCATAGATACATTTACTTGCTGCTGAACATGGCCATATAGCTCTGGGATGCCATTTTGGGAGAAATATTTCCTTCCAGGGACCTTCCATTGCGGTGTGCCAATGGCCACAAATTTTCTAAAGGCCTCCGAGTCCACCAGTTTATATGGCAGTAGTTGGCGGGCTAGCAGTCCCGACAAGCCGGCGGTCAGCTGTTGGGCAAGAGGATTATCCGGCGTCATCAACTTTTTACGTTCGAACATTTGGGCCACAGAAGCCTGCCTTTATGCCAGATGAACGTGACGACGACACTGTGGAAGGTGGATTGGAGGACAAATAGGAGGAGAGAGGAGAAGGAGAAGAGGCAGGACGTGGAGCACCGGGAGTGTGGCTTTGTGGGTCTTGCTCCTACTGGGCTCGGTGATGGGAGGCCAGGTCCCTTCTTAAGTTGGTCGTCCATAGGTGAGTGTTGGGCTTACAGTGACTTAAGTGTTGACAGCACAGGCTGCACACATTTAAAAAAGCACACAATGCAGAGCCATGTGCCGGCATCCTGGGAGCGCCAGATGTGACTGTGCATGGTGGATGGCTCACTCCAGATATATTTGCAGTCTGCTTTTTGCCTCCTGTGCACTGTGAGATGTGTCTGCTTCTCTTCCTTCTACCCCCTATCTGCTGCTCTGTCTCTCCTTCTGAACTCCTCCTCCTCTTCCTCTCTTTTGGTCACCCACATGACATCCATCGACACGTCATCATCGTCACCTTCACCCCCACTGACATTAGAATTCTCGTAGAAGGCAGCAACAGCGGGGGGCCTCCGTCCATGGGCTCATCTGGGTACTGTCTTCAGACTGCTAGGTGGCAGCCGTTGCTACCTCCTCTTCCTAATCCGATGTCAAGAATGGCTGTGGTCTTGGAATAGATGGGAAAATAATTTCTTTGACTAGAGTGGAGGGGCTACGGTGGTGGTGTCTTTGGGGTGCACAACAGAGAGTGAGGAGGGTGCAGATACAGAGGATGAGGAGGGTGCAGAAGCGGAAGGCTGAGTGAGCCACTCAGCCAACTCTGGCACGTCCTTTGACGTAATCGCACACACCTTCTCCAACTTACCACATATGCTCCAGCCTGGTGCACCTGCCCGACCCCCACCACCCCTGTGGAATGGCCTGCCTCTTCTTCTGCCTCTCATTTTCAAAATGACTCTGTGACAGAATCCATATAGAAGAGCAGTATTTGTGGAAGCAGATATATCGCGGGCCTCAATCAATATTTGGTGTAAGCTGGTATATTAAACCCCTTAATGAATATTTGGTGGAAGCCGGTGTATCGCAGGCCTCAATCTATATTTGGTGGAAGCTGATATATCAATCCCCTCTCTCAGTATTTTGTGGAAACAGGTATATAGAACCCCTTAATTAGTATTTTCTGGAAGCTGGTATATCAAACCCCTTAATAAATATTTGGTGGAAGCTGGTGTATCGCAGTCCTCAATTAATATTTTGTTGAAGCTGGTGTATCACACCCCTCCTTCAATATTTTGTGGAAGCTGGTGTGTCACACCCCTCAATCAGTATTTTGTGGAAACTGGTATATCAAACCGCTTAATCAGTATTTTGTGGAAGCTGGTATATCGCACCCCTTAATCAGTTTTTTTTTTGGGGGGGCAACAGGTATATCACGCCAGTTGCAATTAGTTATTTCAAAAGCGTTTGTCCCTCTATCTAGCTGCGGTATCTCAGCATAACCACACACAACTGCTGCACAATACAAATACACTATACTTTCTATGTTAGAAGGTATATTATATGTATAACACACCCCTTAATCAGTTTTTTTTGGGGGGGCAACAGGTATATCACCCCAGTTGCAATTAGTTATTCCAATAGCGTTTGTCCCTCTATCTAGCTGTGGTATCTCAGCATAACCACACACAACTGCTGCACAATACAAATACACTATACTTTCTATGTTAGAAGGTATATTATAGGTATATCACATCCATTAATAATTTTTTTTTTGGGAGGGGCAACAGGTATATCACAGCAGTTGCAATCAGTTATTCCAATAGTATTTGTCCCTCTATCTAGGTACGGTATCTTAGCAGAACTGCACACAACTGCTGCACAATAAAAATGCATTATAATATACTTTCTATGTTAGAAGATATATTAAAGGTATATCACACCCCTCAATCAGTTTATTTTGGGGGGCAACATTTATATCACATCAGTTGCAATTAGTTATTCCAATAGCGTTTGTCCCTCTATCTAGCTGCAGTATCGTAGCAAAACCGCACACAACTGCTGCACAATACAAATGCACTATGTTAGAAAGTATATGATAAGTATATCATACCCCTCAGTATGTCACACCTATCGATACCACACCTATACCAGTCCTTAAAAGGACTTTTGTGGCCCTATTAACTAGCGTTTGGTGTCCCTAACAGTTTGTCCTTGCTCCACACATCAACCTCTCCCTACACTGGCAAAAACAGATCGAGTTTATTTATAGGGTAGGGGGTGTGTCCATGTGCTGAAACATCTCAATTGACTGTCCTGTCCCACCTGATAGATGTGTCATGGGTCAAAGTTCGGCACAATGCAAAAGAATATGGCGCCGGCGGACATCGCCATATCATTTCATATTCGGCGAACAAGCAAAGTTTGCCGCGAAACGACCGACCGGGTGAACCGCAAGGCCATCTCTAACTGCGATCTCTTCATGCTGATGCTACCTCAACACTATGTCACTGGGCCACTCTGTTGTCTCATCATGCTGCTGCAAATTCACCACTCTGTGGTTTCCTCATGCTCCTGCCACATTAGTACTCTGCAGTCTCCTCATGCTAATGCCACCTCCTCACTATGCCACTGGACCACTCTGTGGTCTCCTCATGCTGCTGCCACTTCAACACTCTGTGGTCTCCTCATGCTGCTGCCTTATCACTACTCCGTGGACTCCTCATGCTGCTGCCACATCACCATTCTGTGGTCTTCTCATGCTGCTGCCATATCACCACTTTGTGGTCTCCTTATGCAGCTGCCACATTACCACTCTGTGGTCTGCTCATGCTGCTGCCACCTCCCCACTATGTCACTGGGCCACTCTGTGGTTTCCTCATGCTGCTGCTGCTACATTCCTACTCTGTGGTTTCCTCATGCTGCTACTATCTTAACACTATGGCACTGGGCCACTTTGTGGTCTCCTCATGCTGCTGCTACATCAACACTCTGTGGTCTCCTCGTGTTGTTGCCTCATCACTACTCTGTGGTCTCCCTATGCTGCTGCCATTTTCCCACTATGTCACTTTGCCACTCTGTGGTCTTCCCATGCTGCTGCTGCCACATCACTTCTTTGTGGTCTCCTCATGCTGCTGCTATCTCAACACTATGTCACTGAGTGACTTTGTGGTCTTCTCATGCTGCTGCCACTTCATTACTTTGTGGTCTCCTCATGCTGCATCTACCTCAACGCTATGTCACTGGGCCAATTTGTGGTCTCCTCATGCTGCTGCCACTTCACTACTCTTTTGTCTCCTCATGCTGGTGCCCCATCACTACTCTGTGTTCTCCTCATGCTGCTGCTACCTCAACACTATTTCACTGGGCCACTCTATAGTCTCCTCATGCTGCTCCCACTTCAGCCCAATGTGGTGTCCTCATGCTGCTGCCACCTCAACACTATGTCACTGGGACACTTTGTGGTCTCCTCATGCTGCTGACACTTCACCACTCTGTGGTCTCCTCATGATGCTGCTACATCAACACTATGCCACTGGACCACTCTGTGGTCTCCTCATGCTGCTGCCACTTACCACTCTGTGGTCTCCTCACGCTGCTGCCACCTCAACACTATATCACTGGGACACTTTGTGGTCTTCTCATGCTGCTGTTACTTCAGCACTCTGTGGTCTCCTCATGCTGCTGATACATTACTACTTAGTGGTCTCCTCATGCTGATGCTACCTCAACACTATGTCACTGGGCCACTCTGTGGTCTCCTCATGCTGCTGCCACCTCAACACTATGTCACTGCGCCACTCTGTGGTCTCCTCATGCTGCTGCCACCTTACCACTCTGTCATTCGGCCACTTTGTGGACTTCTCATGCTGTTACTACCATCCCCACTTCATGACTGGGCCACCATTTTGCCTTTTTGGCCTGGTTAACATCATCAGTTATTTGACCCTTCTTCTTATCTGTCAGAAGGAAAGAAAAAGGAGACACACAATGGATCTTATGTAGCAGCTGTAAGGCCTGTATGACATTGTCCCTATTTTGCATCAGAATTGGCTTATGATTTGGTAGCCAAAAGCAGGAGTGGGTACAATACACAGAAGACATGCAAATATTCCATTCACATGTCATCTCTGTGTTGGATCCACTCCTGTTTCTTTTTGGCTTTAGCAATATTGATGGATTACTGACCAAATCCTGAATGAGTGAAGGCTGATGCTCAATAGACAGGATCCGTTTTTGGGGGTTATTGTTCTGACGGATCAGAGGAAGGGCAAATTAATCTGTGACGTCAACACAGATCTTACTGCTGACACCCTCTCCACTCTGTCGGGGGGCTCTACTTGTATAAGCATTTAATAGAACAGGTTCTGTAGACTTTTTGAGAAACATCCTGAGGATAGGCCATCAATCTGTGAATCCAAAAGAACCCCTTTAAAGCGAATCTGTCACCAGAAAATTTTCTGTTTTTAACAGATGTGTCTCATATTTCTATACTGCTTCCTTGTATGTTTATGCTTTCAGATTTAAGTGGTCCTGCAGGATTAACATATAATTGACTTATCTTCATGAAAGGTCATCATTAGGAGATTGGTGTTGTCTGGCTCCTGGTAACCCCACAATCACGGAGGGCCTCTTCATACAGCTGATACTAGTCATAGGCTGTCAATATGTAAATCCTGGAAAACTCATTTGAATGTACCGTATTTTTTTTCTTTACACTGTTGTCAATTTATTTTGTGAAAAGTAAAACATAAAAATAAAAAAAGTTTTCAGTATATTATATAAAAGGTAAAAAATTAAAATACACTCTGTATTTTACAATGCAATATCAAGCACTTTTCCCCTGTATAAAGCAGATAATTGGGACGCATCCTTGCCTTTCACTTATGGCAAAGTGGAATTATTTTGGAAAGAATATACCTAATTTTCCGTGGAAATTCTTATCCTAGCATGTGAATATCTTTTGAAATGGAAGAACTGGAAGTGAAGAATTTTTTTGGCTGCTGACCAAATGCTATAGTATTCATCTTGTTATTCAACTTCACATTAATCATCACAGTAATTTTTTTTTCAGCTTAGGGTATGAAAGGATAGAGTCAATGTTTCAGCCTGAACAAAAGCCAAGCTCGCTGACAAACAGGGAGAGTGGACTGGCAATGGTTCAGGTATGTAAGATCTGATTAATTGGCTTGATGCACTGACATTAGGATATCCGCCTTCATTAAAAATATATCTAGAAATCCCAGTGGCTTCTGAAATGGACATGGGAGATATTGCTTCGTCCACCGGGAATATCTGTTTCAGAGATTCATATTATTATACTCTGAAAAGTGGGTGAATCATTATTGATGATCAATCATGAAACTAGTCATTTCCAGTTAAAGTCATCAGTTGAAACAGACTAACAGAATATTCTACATAATACGATGATAACATGATACTTGCTTTAGTAAAAGGGGTTATACCTTAATTAATGTAAAAAAGACAAAATCAAACATCAATATATGAAAATAGATTTCTAACAATGCTAGAACCAGCCCTGTACTTCACATGGATCCATAGATCTCCCCATTCATTGATTCAATTGCTCTACTAGATTTATATCAACCTGGCAGCTCAAGGGGAATGTCCTTTCTGCTGCAGCTCATGGGTTGTGTTTTTTCTGCTGCAGCTCTTTTCCTTCCTCAGCTCAGGAGGCAGTTGAATGATGAAACTGAGCATGTGCGGCAATCCCAGTGAGAGGACAAAGAAATAAGAAAAAAACAAGCAGCAGGTGGTGCTATACAGATACATTTTATTGAATAACTTAGTTGCTATGCAAAATGTTTAATTCCTTGCAGTTATAAAGGTATTCAGATCCAGGTGCTGCCTTTTTTCTAATCTGTTTTTCTTTTCCGATTGTAGATTTTTTAATTCTATTTCATGAACATTATTATAGGGGTGACAATCTTGCCTGAGCTGCTCTTAACAGCATTTAGAAAGCCTTAAGAAAATTGCTTTACGGCAGCACCATGGTCCATAGACACAATGGTCAGGAGGGGACCTCATTGATTTCTGTGGGAGGGTTTTCTAGGCATACTCTGTGACCTGTGCAGGGATCATTGTACAGGGAGGGAATAGAGAATAGATAAACAGCAGGATATTTTCTGATGACACATTCCCTTTAAAAACTTGAATGTCCTATGACCCATAGACTTTAATGTTTAGCTGTAATATGTTGGGACAGTACAACTGTATTGGAAAGCAGCATTATTTTTTAATGGCAGTCCATATTAGATGTATGTCTTTGTATAGGCATAGTTTGTCTATATGATCAGGGGACCTAGTCTACAAGGCAATCTGTTTCAAGAACCTGCAGAAAAACCTGCAACAGTGTCAGCAAGTTTATCTTCTAGTGGTCTTACAAGATACTACTGAAAGATAAAATAAGGCATGACATTAAAACCTCTGACTGATTAAGTGAATATCTAATGGAAATGAGCACTTGTTAATAGTTGAGATATATTAGGCAGCAAGTAAAGAGTCAGTTCTTCAAGGTGATATGTTAGAATTAGATAAAAAATCGTAAGGATCTGCACTTTTACCAGGGGCAAATTATGATGGGTAGTTTTTTTAGGGTATTCCTAGTATGCAGTGATGAGAACCTACCAAACGTGGTCCTTGGAAAGATAACAGGTGTTTATTGGAGCCCAAGGATCATGTACAATGCTGAGTGAAGGCTAGCCCATCTGGTCCAATCCTACAAAAGAGCTACTGTAGCACACATTGCTGAAAAAGTGTTTTGCTGGCTATGATAAATAAAAGTGTCGGAACATGTATTGCATCGCAAACGTATAAAAAATTTTTATATCATGAGAGTGCATGTGTGGTGGTTACCTAGGCAAAATATAGCACCAGGATGTCTTTCAAACATTTAAATCAAGTGGGACATATTAACTGGTCTATAATTTCCAGGGAAGATCTAGACCCCTTTTTAAAAATGGGCACCGCAATTGCCTTATGCCAATCACTTGGCACTGTACCTGTAGTGAATATGTCCCTAAGTGTCCTTTTCAAAGCACCACCTACATCAGCTCTTTTTCCTTCTTTTATATTTTGCAACTCTGCCTTTTCCTTATACCCGCTGACCGTCTCTCTCTGTTAACATTGTTTAGGGGACCTTCCTGCTCTGGACAGCACAATTAACAAAGATCAGAAGCTTTCATCAATAGCAATAGCAATAAAAGATGATGGAGCAATTATACATATCATCAGTGAAAGGTAAGTGATTGAGGTACAGAATTTCTGCCATGATGAAAAATACAGTTGAATGATGTGTACGATCAATTAGGCAGGGCTGCTGTTTCTTCTTCGCAAAAAAAAGTTAATTAATTTCGTAAAATCATTGTGCAACTGGGGGGTTCATGGCTGTTTTTTAAAGAGGAGGGAACAAAAATTTAGCTCTGGCCAATACATATTTTCTAAGCTTATTCGTAGGTCAGTTATTGTATGTTTTAAGAGTGGTACATTTAGAAAAGTAGATTGTAGGGAGGCTGTTCCCATAAGTCATATATTTTGGGTATAAGATCAATAAATATGCCCCATAATGGTTTAAAGGGGCTGTTCTGGATTATTTTATTCTTCTCCAGTGGTGTCTGTGAAGAGAACTATACTTACTTGCTCCCTGCCACTATGTTTTGTTTCTGGGGCTTCTCCACTGGACTTCTGGTCCCCACATGTAAACTTCCTGCATGGACGCATGAATCGCTGCAGCCAAAGACTGCCCTCAGCTGTGACAGTTTCCTAAATGTCACATCATTGCTCGGTCATATGCTGTTTGGTGACATCAGAGTTGAGGTCAGTCGTTGGCTTCAGTGATGCATGTAACCTTGTCTGTGCAGAAAGTTTGCAAGGACCAGAAGTTTAGTGAAGACAGCCCAGGATCCAAAGAACATGAACGGAGCAGTGGGTAAGCAGGTAAATTTAGCTCTCTCCACAGGGAGGAACAACATTTAAAAGAAATAATGATGGACCGCTCCTTTAAGTAATGGACAATACCACCAATTACACATCTACTTATCTCTGTCTTTGTTGTACCTACAGCAGATGTCCAGAACAGGGGGCACTATTTATTGGATTTGACATGCGTTACTATTTTATAAGAATTCTCTTGAATTCTATGAAGCTTTAACAACCCCACAAATCATTCAATCATCTACTGACTCTTTCTATTCTCCTGCTAGTAGTTGCAGGTGATATTTCACCAAACCCAGCCCCCCTTTCCCCTCTTTTTCTAACTACAGCTGTTCACCTGCCACACACAAAATATCTGAAATTATTGTTAATATTTGCTGTATGTCTTCTCCCTTCTTTCTTAACTGTGCTCTCTGGAACTCTCAGATGGTGCATAACAACACTCCCACAATCCATAACTTCTTCCTTTCAAAATCTCTTAACTTGCTGGCCCTCACATAAACTAGGCTTCAACTTTTCAACTTGGCTGCCTCTCTATCCTATGGTGGGCTACACTTTTCCCATACACCCAGACTTGATATCAGGCATGATGAAGAAGTAGGGATACTACTTTCTCCACAGTGCAAGTATCAAGTCATTCCCCCATACTCTCTCTCACATTACCTTCCTTTGAGGTTCACACCATCAGACTGCCTTGCTTCCCCACTTACTATCATCTGAAATACCAACTTTTATTATGGGTGATATTAATATCCCCATTGATGATCCTATCTCCCCACCAGCCTCTCACTTTCTTTCTTTAACCTCCTCTCTCAACCTCTCACAACTCACTTCACGTGCCATGCACAAAGATGGAAATACACTTGATCTAGTCTTCTTCTGCCTCTGCTCAATCTCTGACTTTGTCAACTCACCCTTCCCGCTTTCTGACCACAATCTTCTTTCCTTTATTATGAGGGTATCTCACTCCTCTCATGACATGCCTACCATTCACACATACAGAAATCTACACACCATTAAATCCCAGCAACTTATTGACACTCTACAGTCATCTCCCACCCCAATCTCTTCCCTCTCTTGTCCGGATATAGCTCCCAATCATTGCAACCATGCCCTCAAAACCACCATGCATGAAGCAGCAACAATTACAAACCAACCTTACCGACGTAGAATGTGGCATCCGTGGCACACACTTGAAACATATTTTCTCCAGCAGTGCTCTATATGTGCCGAATGCTTATGGAGAAAATTATGACTACCTGCAGATATCTTCTATTATAAATGTATGCTTACAACCTACAAATTGGTCTTCAATATGGCCAAGCAGTACTACTTCACCTCTCTGATCTCCTCACTCTCAAACAACTTGATTATGATACTTTTTACTCCCTTCTAAGCCCTAAAGTGCATGTGCCTATCACTGACCTCTGTGCTGAAAACCTGGCTATTTACTTCAGTGATAAGATTGGTACATCTAACAGGAAATTATCTCCTGGTCTCCAAACAGCTTCAATCCTCCTCCCTCCAACATAATGGAAGAAGAAGACTCCAGGCTTCTCTCCTCTGCTCGACCCATGACCCATTTAACCTCTCTCTCTTCTGATAGCTTTCTGTCCTCTTTCAAACATTCTGTTATAACCTCACTACTAAAAAAAAATACAGCGGGTGAAATAAGTATTAAACACGTCACCAATTTTCTAAGTAAATATATTTCTAAAGGTGCTATTAACATGAAATTCTCACCAGATGTCGGTAACAACCCATCCAATCCACACAGGCATAAAAATCAAACCACAGATGTCCATAAATTATGTTTTGTGTAATAATGATAAATGACACAGGGAAAAAGTATTGATCACGCTTACTGAAATGTATTTAATACTTCGTGCAAAATCCTATGTTGGTGATGACAGCTTTAAGACGCCTCCTGTATGGAGAAACTAGTTGCATTGCTCATTTTGGCCCATTCTTCCACACAAACTCTTCAAATCCTGAAGGTTCCTTGCGCTACTTCTATGAACTCTGACCTTTAGTTCCTTTCATAGATTTTCAATTGGATTCAGGTCTGGTGATTGGCTGGGCCACTCTAGCAGCTATATTTTCTTTCTCTGAAACCAATTGAAAGTTTCCATGGCTGTGTGTTTGGGATCATCTTCATCATCCTGGTAGATGGCAGCAGATTTTTATCGAGAATGTCTCGTTACATTTGTCCATTCAGCCTTTCTTGAATTATAGGAAGTTTGCCAGTACTGTATGTTGAAAGACAGCTCGCACCACGATGTTCCCATCTCCATACTTAACTGTTGGTATGGTGTTTTTGGGGTGATATGTGGTGCCTTTTGGCCTTCAAACATGTTGTGTATTATGGTATCCAAAGAGTTCAATTTTAGTCTTATCTGACCAGACTATATTCTCTCAGTATTTCACTGGCTTGTCTAAATGTTGTTGAGCAAACTTTAGTTGCGCTTAAAGATGCTTTTTGTTCCGCAATGGAGTCTTGCGTGGTGAGTGTGCATACAGGCCATGGAGGTTGAGTGCATTACTTATTGTTTTCTTTGAAACAATTGTACCTACTGATCCCAGGTCTTTCTGTAGCTCTCCACATGTCTTCCTTGGCTCTTGGACAACTCTTCTGCTAATTATTTTCACTCCTATGTCTTAAATCTTGTTGTTGCTTTGATTCATTCTTGTCTTGACTACTGTAACTCATTATTATTTGGTCTTCCTCTTACTAAACTCTCCCCCCTACAATCTGTCCTAACTGCAGGATCCAGGTTCATCTACCTGTACACACACTATACTGATGCCTCTAGTCTGTGCCAGCAACTTCACCGGTTGCTCATCCATCACAGAATACAGTTCAAACTTCTCACCCACAAAGCTTTCCACAGTGCTGCACCTTTATATATCCCCTCCCTCATTTCCATCTACTTGTGCTCTCCATTCTGCCAATGATCTAAGACTAACATCCTCCATAATTTGAACCTCTCACTCCCATCTTCAAGACTTTTCTCGAGCTGCACCTGTTCTCTGGAACACACTTATCCAGGCAATCAGGTTAATTCACAACTTCCTTAGCTTCAAACTTGCCTTAAAAACATATCTTTTCAGGCAGGCAAATTATGTTGGGTAAACTGACAGTAATCGCCACACCTAACGCACACAGCCCAGCCTGCACAACTCTATTAAGTATATAGGTGGCTGGACTGCTTTGTAAAATAACCAACTTTACATTTTGTGTCACCGCCATTTTCTTATAGAATGTAAGCACTTGCTAGCAGGGCCCTCTCTTCTAGTGTTTTAGTTGTTTATTACCCTGTAAATTTGTGATGTCTTTTGATTTGTACATGAACTCTCGGAATTGTAAAGTGCTGCGGAATATGGTGCCGCTATATAAATAAAGATTATTATATAGGTTTTAAGGCCCCATGCACACGACTGTATGTATTTTAACCACCTCCTGACCGCCTAACGCACGGATGCGTCCGGAAGTGGTTGATTCATTCCTCCTGGACGCATCCGTGCGTCATCTCGCGATAGCCGAGATTTCCTGTGAACACGGGCACACAGGCGCGCGCGTTCACAGGAACGGAAGGTAAGTGAGTGGATCTCCAGCCTGCCAGCGGCGATCGTTCGCTGGCAGGCTGGAGATGCGATTTTTTTTTAACCCCTAACAGGTATATTAGACGCTGTTTTGATAACAGCGTCTAATATACCTGCTACCTGGTCCTCTGGTGGTCCCTTTTGTTTGGATCGACCACCAGAGGACACAGGTAGCTCAGTAAAGTAGCACCAAACACCACTACACTACACCCCCCCTGTCACTTATTAACCCCTTATGAACCCCTGATCACCCCATATAGACTCCCTGATCACCCCCCTGTCATTGATCACCCCCCTGTAAGGCTCCATTCAGACGTCCGTATGATTTTTACGGATCCACGGATACATGGATTCGGATCCGCAAAACGCATACGGACGTCTGAATGGAGCCTTACAGGGGGGTGATCAATGACAGGGGGGTGATCACCCATATAGACTCCCTGATCACCCCCCTGTCATTGATCACCCCCCTGTCATTGATCACCCCCCTGTAAGGCTCCATTCAGACGTCCGTATGATTTTTACGGATCCACGGATACAGGGATCGGATCCACAAAATGCATACGGACAACTGAATGGAGCCTTACAGGGGGGTGATCAATGACAGGGGGGTGATCAGGGAGTCTATATGGGTGATCACCCCCCTGTCATTGATCACCCCTCTGTAAGGCTCCATTCAGACATTTTTTTGGCCCAAGTTAGCGGAAATGTTTTTATTTTTATTTTTCTTACAAAGTCTCATATTCCACTAACTTGTGTCAAAAAATAAAATCTCACATGAACTCACCATACCCCTCACGGAATCCAAATGTGTAAATTTTTTTAGACATTTATATTCCAGACTTCTTCTCACGCTTTAGGGCCCCTAAAATGCCAGGGCAGTATAAATACCCCACATGTGACCCCATTTTGGAAAGAAGACACCCCAAGGTATTCCGTGAGGGGCATATTGAGTTCATGGAAGTTTTTATTTTTTGTCCCAAGTTAGCGGAAAGGGAGACTTTGTGAGAAAATTAAAAAAAAAATCAATTTCCGCTAACTTGTGCCAAAAAAATATAATTTCTATGAACTCGCCATGCCACTCATTGAATACCTTGGGGTGTCTTCTTTCCAAAAGGGGGTCACATGTGGGGTATTTATACTGCCCTGGCATTTTAGGGGCCCGAAAGCGTGAGAAGAAGTCTGGGATCCAAATGTCTAAAAATGCCCTCCTAAAAGGAATTTGGGCCGCTTTGCGCATCTAGGCTGCAAAAAAGTGTCACACATGTGGTATTGCCGTACTCAGGAGAAGTTGGGAAATGTGTTTTGGGGTGTCATTTTACATATACCCATGCTGGGTGAGAGAAATATCTTGGTCAAATGCCAACTTTGTATAAAAAAATGGGAAAAGTTGTCTTTTGCCAAGATATTTCTCTCACCCAGCATGGGTATATGTAAAATGACACCCCAAAACACATTTCCCAACTTCTCCTGAGTACGGCAATACCAGATGTGTGACACTTTTTTGCAGCCTAGGTGGGCAAAGGGGCACACATTCCAAAGAGCACCTTTCGGATTTCACCGGTCATTTTTTGCAGATTATGAATTCAAACTACTTACCACACATTAGGGCCCCTAGAATGCCAGGGCAGTATAACTACCCCCCAAGTGACCCCATTTAGAAAGAAGACACCCCAAGGTATTTTGTGATGGGCATAGTGAGTTCATGGAAGTTTTTATTTTTTGTCACAAGTTAGTGGAATGTGAGACTTTGTAAGAAAAAAATAAATAAAAAATCATCATTTTCCGCTAACTTGTGACAAAAAATAAAAAGTTCTATGAACTCACTATGCCCATCAGTGAATACCTTAGGGTGTCTACTTTCCGAAATGGGGTAATTTGTGGGGTGTTTGTACTGTCTGGACATTGTAGAACCTCAGGAAACATGACAGGTGCTCAGAAAGTCAGAGCTGCTTCAAAAAGCGGCAATTTACATTTTTGTACCATAGTTTGTAAACGCTATAACTTTTACCCAAACCATTTTTTTTTACCCAAACCTTTTTTTTTATCAAAGACATGTAGAACAATACATTTAGCGAAAAATTTATATATGGATGTCGTTTTTTTTGCAAAATTTTACAACTGAAAGTAAAAAATTTCATTTTTTTTGCAAAAAAATTGTTAAATTTCGATTAATAACAAAAAAAGTAAAAATGTCAGCAGCAATGAAATACCACCAAATGAAAGCTCTATTAGTGAGAAGAAAAGGAGGTAAAATTCTTTTGGGTGGTAAGTTGCATGACCGAGCAATAAACGGTGAAAGTAGTGTAGTGCAGAAGTGTAAAAAGTGGCCTGGTCATTAAGGGGGTTTCAGCTAGGGAGGTTGAAGTGGTTAAGGGCCAAAAAAAAAAGATCTGCAAAATTTGGATGACATCTATGTGATATCTATGCTGTGTGCTTTCTGCATCTGTACGTTCATTATACAAAAGGATAGAACATGTCCTATACAGTACTTTGCTGCTAAATGTGGACAACAGACACATTTAGGTCAATGGACCCACAAAAACAAAAACAGATGTCTCACAGTCTTTCCTATAGACCTATATAAGGCCTCATGCACATAACCACAGATCCACAAAAGATAGATGGACTATATTATATCTGCCACTTTCAGGGGTCCATGCAGAAAGCAATTAAGGCACATATGTGACTAGTCGTTAAAAAAAAATTGTGACAATAATACACATATTCCATGATATCTAGATTCAATTTTGCTTCAATTTGTGGACCTCAGTATACATATGGTCGTGTGCATGAGGCCTAAGATTTAGTGACAGTTTTAGTGATATGCAAAACATTTTAGTAGAATCTTCAGTTTGACAAAAAAAGCTTGTTTTGAGCTTGTGGTGAGTTCTCACTGAAAGTGGCTGGAAGTAATGAAAGGCATAATATTTTTTTTTAAAGTGAAGAATATTGGAGGAACTTAATAATCTTGATTTTAGGTGTCAGAGGTGTTCTGCAGTAGCAAAAAGTTAGTAAAGTGCCATCACCTGAGAGTGCCAGAGACTACTGAAATACACTGTACTTTACATAGGGTTGATTGAGAATCTAGCGATAATTTTACGTCTATGAAGAGATTTCTTGGAGTGGGACAGCCTGCAACAGCAATATTGAAAAGGCTAGGCATCATGTATGTTAACCATACTTTTTGCATGTAATGTGAAATTTTTACCATGAACTTGAGGGTCACTTTAGGACAATGACATTTATCTGAATGTGCCAATTAGTACATAGTTCAGTTAGTACAATTATGACCCCAATTATGACCCCTGCCCATTTCTAGAACAATATTTCCCAGGAAAGAGTAAACATTGTATATATCATCGGTAACCAATTACTGAGTAATTGGGATGATGTGAACTTTTCAGAATTTTTTACAGTATTAGTCCCCTAAACATGACTTGAACATGTAATTTTCAGATCGCTTATCCCATAAACTGCAATAGAATACTATTTCAGTCTATGGGATTTTTACTAGCTAGCTGTCAGGCTGTGCTTCAAGCACTGTTTTTCTGATGACATCAATTGGAGCCTTCTCAAGGTCTCAGGTTGTCATAACAACCAATCTGGGCCTGTGATTTCACTGTGAGGTCTCTGATCGAAAAGCAGAGGGACCCCCCTTCCCTCTGTCTAACCCCACAGATGTTGTGGTTGTTGTTGCAACCAAAATCTGAGGGGTTAAATGATCAGGGTCAGAGTAACTTCCAAACATGCTACTGCCAGTGAGTGGCTGCTGTATTATACAGCCAAACCCTGCCGCATATGACGTGAGCTCAGCATTTGAGCCCGCTCCATACAACCCCTTAACACATATGATGTACAGGTACGTCATGATAGGTTAAGGGTCTCAAAGACTCTTTGAACTGGTAAAAAACCTTTGATGTGCGTTGAAACATGGGGTAGCAGGAACCAGAGCTGAATGGATTAGATTAAGTGAGAGATGTGACACCTAAGCATGGTTTGTAAATGCTTCAAATCATGGGAAAATGGACATCACTTTCTCTAAACTAAACATCCTACCCTTATTATAAAGTGTGGAGAAGTATAGAAAAATGAACATTTTAGAAGTCATTGTACTCCCACCTTATTACCTATTCTTTTGTCTATGGGAAGGTACAAACGTGAGACAAGAAGTGAAACTATAATTCCTATTTTGAACAATCAAGTGAGGTTCACATTTTTGGGGCCATCTAAGACTGAGGTGTGTTCCCTTGTTTTGCTTAACTTAAAGAAAGAAGAAAGACTTTTGCTAGATCTTTTTGTTTGTAGTAATTTTTATCACGGTGTGTTTGTTTTTATGTAACTATTTTGTTTCCCTTTTTATTTTTTTACTTATAGTAAATATGAACAATTTAATATGGTTAATCTTTGTATGTTCTAAAAGGCTCCATAGCCTTCCCCTTATTAACTACCCCTCAGCAATAACCTGTGCTTTTACCTAATTAGTAAGTAATTGGCTACTATGAAACCTGAGAAAAGGAGTGAGACTATAAATCCTGTTTTGAACAACCAAATTACTTTTTATTTTTATAACTATGTGTTTGTTTTTGTACATGTTTATTTTGCCTTTATTTTGATTTTTGTAATCATTTGCAATTAAAGCTGAACACTTTAATTTGTTTAGTCTTTGTTGTTCTAAAGAAAATAATCAGACATTTTAAAAGTGTTTAACCATTTGACTGCTGGAGTGCATGGTGTGTGTATTGGCATATATATTAAGTCCTCCAGAAATCCATAAGTGGTGGCAGTGTTTGGAGTCTATGGACTGTGTTGGGGTATGATTTATGCTAAATTTGCTACCTGAGTGGAAGTTTAATTCAAGATTGGGTGAGTAGAGATAGATTAACTGAATGTAGTCACTTCCACATCACGTATTTGGACAGGGAATATGTAACAGATGGATCTGTTTTTATTGAATGTTTAACTCATCTTCATCATGACGTATTACTAAGCCTAGTGGTCTAGTTTAGTTAGCTATAAAGAGGGTGTGTGAATTATAGTGTAGTATATATATCAGATAAAAAATGTATGCCATATGTATGATTAGATTGAACAAAATTGTTCATATAAAATGGAGAACTGGTACATTATACCCAAGATTACTGCAATAAATTAATTGCTTTTGAAAATCTATTACCATGACTTCATTATTTCCAGTTGTTCAGTACCTGTTCGCTTTTTCTCTTGTTAGATATCTCTTAAATGGCTCCCTTCCTATGACATATGATTGCTTTATAGAAAATCAATTACTTTTTAATACCATGGCTATGTAGGAAAAGTGTGTTATTTTAGGTCTGATGGTAATTTCTATCCAGTAAAATTTTTTTAATGCTATTGAAGCCAGCATTAGAAATCCCTTTTTCTAAATAAGAGACTTGACAAACGTAAAGTGCATAGGGCATTTATGTCTGATTAGGAAAGAAATAAAGACTATAGCTTAGTAAAAGCATATGTTACTTTGAGTGACCTAACAACCACATTCATTTCAGTCTTCCAGTCTTGCCAAAGTACATTAACATTTCTAAAGACCTTTCATTACATTTTACTCCTTAGGTTTATATGACTTGTTCTTAGTGTACATCATAGTTTAACCAATTCACTTCATTCTAGTTTTTATGTCATATATCTAAAAAATGCATCAGGAGAAATATCAAAGGTTTTGGACCTTTTAGGGCTATATGTTCATGAGTATAAATGCTAATTTCTTTCATGTCAACACTTAAGGAAAATGCATAATCGAAAATTGTATATGTATTTAAATCAGATGTTTGCATTAAATACATTTGTTTTAACAATGTTGGTGTTTTATTTTTTTTATGTGACTATCCAATATAACTATGGGCCCACACATAAAATACTTCCCTTTTCACATTTACTGTGTAGACTGAGAAAGAGTCAGCATGGTCATTTCATTATCATTATAGTGTGACAGATAGCTTTTCCATTGTACTGCTTGAGGTCTAGATAAGGCAGAAAGAGATGCATATCATTGTGTTAGAGCAGTGCCTTATATCCTAATGTAAACTGTATTAGTCTATGTACTCTTTAGTGTGCATTTACTCCCATTAGTCCAAGCCACCATAAGACATAAACACCATGTTACACTATCTATACAGATGTAAGAATTTAAGACGGATGTATACAGGACCGGGCTTGGGCTGAATGACATCATGTGCAGATTCTTCGTTTTGCACCCTGCCACCCATCATAAGAAAAAGCCAGGGAAGTAGACATGTGCTTCCCTGTCTTGTTATATTCTGCATGTATACTCTTCCTTTGTGACTGCTGCAGCCACATTTGACCCCTCTTCCAACAACTGTCTATATCATAAAGGGGAATTCTAATTGGTCAGGCGATGCCCTGGTTATTGTTAGACTGCCATTTTAAAGGAACAATATCATCAGACTGATCAGAATACTCCTTTATGAAATATACAGTATGCAAAAATGTATGCCAGTCATAGATTATGGCAGGGACACACATTCTGCTGTCTAAAGAGAACAGTGAAAATGAAATAATTTAACCATCAGTCTCTGCCATGATAATAGTTTATGAACATTAGAAGCCACTGATACGTGGGCTTCAAAGTATTTCAATTTTTTTATTTATTTACTACTCCATACTGTATAAAGGATGAGTATACTCATATTCATGTTTGGCAGCTAAATTACTTCAATGAGACACTTTAGATTCTTCATCTTGGGTAGATACTGTATTTCCTGCCAGCCCCATAACTGTATGTGTTAGTAATTAGATCAGATAGATTAATGGCCTAATTGAACATATTTATTATCTCCGTTGTCAGATCAAAGGTGTAAATGGTAAAGGTAATTGTTTAACCATGATGACAAGTGACAGGGGTTATGACTGTACAAAATAACTTGGATCATGTTTTCATAATTAAAAATTATAAAAGAGATATATTACTATTCTGTGTGTGACTATATCAAAGGAAATCTATTAAACATGCAGACTTAAATGGGTTGTCTGAACCCGGGCATACCCTTATTTTCACCCAGGCAGTCCCCCCTGAGGCTAGCATCAGAGCATCTCTTGTTTTCAATAACACACTGCCAGGTGGAAACTTCCGCCCGGCAGTGTGTTCGGTGATGTCACCGGCTCTGATGGGCGGGCTTAAGCGCTGCCCTAGCCGTTTTACTGGCTAGGGCAGCACTAAATCCCACCCATCAGTGCCAGTGACGTCACCGGGCTTCCTGGCAGCCCCATGGAGAGCCCCAGTACGTCAACGGATCTCCCAAAAATGCCTTTGCTCTGCGCAATTTAGTGCAGGGCAAAGGAGATCATTGGAGCATTGAAAATGGAGGGGGTTAAAAATGGAGAGATGTCCGGGTTCAGCTCTGAACCCGTACAACCCCTTTAAGACTAGAAGTTAAAATGTTATTCTTAAATATTTAAAGCCATCACAGAATCAGATGTAAAAGAACATGTTTCCTGAAATATTTTAGACAAATCAAGCACTACTTAATCATAGCTAAGGCATGCTTGCTTGGTTTTGCACCCACAAATAATGGAAATGGTCACCCAAAACAGAACAAAATGCTTCAAAATGAAGTATTTTAGATTTAAAAGTTTAAAGGCCAATAGTCTTTGTATCTGATTTGTGGAGCTCCCTGATGTCTAATCTTCTACAAGTGTAAATACACGAATACATTTAGAGGATTTGCTTAGCATTAGAAAAATGTGGCAATTTTTTTTTCAGATACAGCACCACGATTGTGGTGTCTAGTATAAGTTCCAAGTGGATGGGGTGTCACTGAAAGCAGTCCTGTTTGTCTTTACTTTTTCTTTTTCATTTTGAAATCTTTTTATTGGTTTTCAAAAGTGAACATACAAAGTAAAATGCACATTGGTACACCTGAATATAAACAAAAATTATTCAAACAGTTGATAATGCCTGAATCAGATTACATTTAGTCTGAGACCAGAATACTGAACAAGAACTTATGTGCAGTCTCTCCAACAAATAAATCTTGGGTGATCCCAGACCGTCCTCTGGAACAACTGTTGTTTAACAAAGTAACCAAGCGAAAACTTTGACAAAGAAATAAAAAGGAGGGGGGTGGGGGGTGGAGACACAGGAAAGAATGGGGGGAAGTTAACCACTTCCAGACCGGGCCATTTACCCCCTTCCTGACCAGGCCTAATTTTGCAAATCTGACATGTGTCACTTTATGTGGTAATAACTTTGGAACGCTTTTACTTATCCGAGCCATTCAGAGATTGCTTTCTCAAGACACATTGTACTTCATGACAGTCACACATTTGAGTCAATATATTTCACCATAAAATATAAAAAAATCCAAAATGTTCTAAAAATTTTGAAAAAGTCTCTGCTTTTAATATAGAAAGTAATACCTCATAAAATATTTATTACTTAACATCTCCATATGTCAACTATGTTAGTATAATTTTGTAAATGTCATTTTATTTTTTAGGACGTTAGAAGGCTTAGAATTTTAGAAGCAATTCTTAAAATTTTTGAGAAAATGTCCAAAACCCACATTTTAAGGACCAGTTCACTCACTTTGTGGGGCTTACATAGTGGAAACCCCCAAATGACCCCATTGTAGAAACTACACCCCTCACGTTACTCAAAACTGATTTTACAAACTTTGTTAACCCTTTAGGTGTTCTACAAGAATTAAAGAAAAATGGAGATGAAATTTCAAAATTTTTCTTTTTTGGCAGATTTTCCATTTTAATCCACTTATTTCTTTAACGCATAGAGGGTTAACAGTCAAACAAAGATTAATATATATTACCTAGATTCTGCGGTTTACATAAACACCCCAGATTTTGCTTAACTGGTTTTTAGATGCCTTGTTCCATTTGAAGCCCCCCTGATGCACCCTTACAGTAGAAACTCCCAAAAAATGACCCCATTTTGGAAACTAGGGGATAAGGTACCAGTTTTATTGGTACTATTTTGGGGTACATATGACTTTTTTGATTGCTCTATATTACATTTTTTGTGAGGTGAGGTAACCAAAAAATAGCTGTTTTGGCACTGTTTTTTTATTTTTTATTTTTTAAAACATTCATCTGAAAGGATAGATCATGTGCTATTTTCATACAGCAGGTTGTTACGGATGCAATGATATCAAATATGTCTACTTTCTTTGTTTGTTTGTTTCAGTTTTACATAAAGCATTTTTGAAACAAATTATGTTTTTGCATCTCCATTTTATGAATGCCATTTTTAAAAATGTTCTGCTGATCATCTTGTGCAGGGGCTCGTTTTTTGAAGGAATAGTTGACATTTTTTTGGTATCATTTTTGGGTACATATGATTTTTTGATCATTCATTATTAAACTTTATGGGGCAAGGTGACCAAAAAATTGGTTGTTTCAGCACAGTTTTTATTTATTTATCTTTACAGCGTTCAGCTGAGGGGTTAGGTCAAGTGACATTTTTATAGAGCAGATTTTTGCAGAAATGGTGATACCTAATATGTGAACTTTTTCTTATTTTTATTTAAGTTTTACACAATAAAAGCATTTTTAAACCAAAAAAATGCTGTTTTAGTGTCTAGATAGTCCGACAGACATATATGTTTTATTTTTTGACCGATAGTCTTAGGTAGGGTCTCATTTTTTGTGGGATGAGGTGACAGCATGATTGGTACTTTTGGGGGCATACTTTTATATCGCTTGGTGTTGCACTTTATGTGATGTTAAGCGACAAAAAAATGGCTTTTTTGGCACTGTTTTTTTTTTTTTTTTTTTACGGTGTTTACCTGAGGGGTTAGGTCATGTGATATTTTTGTAGATCAGGTTGTTACGGACACGGCAATACCTAATATGTATACTTCATTTATTTATTTCACTTTAACACAATAATAGCATTTTTAAAACAAAAAAGTGATGTTTTAATGTCTCTATGTTCTGAGAGCTATATTTTCATTTTTTTTGTGATTTTAGGGGCTAATTTTTTTGCGGGATGAGGTGACAGTTTTATTGGTACCATTTTATGGGACATACACCTTTTTTTATCACTTGGTGTTTTTATGGTGTTTATTGGACGGAGTGGATCATGTGGTATATTTATAGAGAAAGCCGTTACAGACACGGCAATATTGAATAAAAAAAATAAACAAATATTACTTAATTGGGGAATATTTTATTTTTACAAAGGTAAAAACCTTTTTTTTTAAATAAAATACTTTAGTTTTTTAGTTTTTTATTTTACACTTTGCATCCCCCATAAGGTCATAAAAGGCCTCTGGGGGACATTCAACTTTTTTTTTTCACTATTGATTTCTCCTGTAACTGGGGCTGACATAGTAGCCCCAGATACAGGGGAAATGCACCCCCCAGAGAGGCTGTACAGTACTATACAGCGCTGTACAGCCTTAGTGCAGGGCTGATCGAGGTCTGTGGAAGACCCGACATCTCATGCACTCTCCCGGCCCCAGCGGTCACATTACCATCGGGCCAGGACAGGAAGCCCACGGTGCTTCCTGATCTGTATACACAGTGCTCGTTGAGTGCTGTGAATACAGTGATCTAGAAGGCAGGGACACCTACTGTCCTCTTATGTCTAATGACACATACTGTCCTCCTGCTGTAATAACCAGTGGTCAACTGTAACCTGTGAGAAGACCTGACAATAAGTGTTTTTTTTTTTCCCTGCAGCCACCACAGGGCAAATTAAAAGGGTCTGTGTCACTTCAGCAAAGTGGCATTTATCATGTAGAGAATGTTAATGCACTTTTTCCTATAGTGTGCAAGCACGGCCACTGCTGATGGACTGCAGAGTGGTCGTAACCATGGAAACGACTAGTGTGTAATTTGATGGAAAAATGAATCTAGCCAGCAAAGGAGGCAATATGGATAATAACAATACATTAGAAATACAATACATTAACTTTCTTTACATAATAAATGCTATTTGCTGAAGTGACACAACCCCTTTAAGCATTACACTATGCTTATTCCAATCAATGCGTTTTCTGTGTAATGTAGGATACTGGAAATATTCCAGAGTGAGAGATGCTCTTTGTAAGGGTTCTCCACTGTGGCTAAGAGATGATGAATCAGAACAAGGGGCCTTGGCTATTACATCCGGATCTTTAATATGGTATATGAAAATGGATTTTCTAAAAGAGACAACTGCTCTAAGTAAATATTATCATATTGCAGCTGTCATATTAAGTCTTCATTCCATTGTACCTTTAAGAGCCTCCCCTATTTGTAAGTGAATTCAGCATAGGTGATAAACTCCAGATGTGAATTAGTCTGCACATCTGTTCTTATACATATGGCACTAAGCATCTGAATAGCTTCAGAATTTCATACCATCCTTAATATAAACTGAAGAGTTCACCAGCAAAATAAAACCCTGACGTTTTATGATGTGAACGCTGACCTGCTGTATCAAATGGCTGGCTTTTGCTTTAGATAGAGTAGGAGAGAATGTGACTTTGATCCTTTGGACTAATTTGCCAACAACGGCATACATATTTCATTTATTATCACTTCACACATTTCAGATTCTTATCGGGAGTGTTAAAGCAAAATACAAGTTTCTATACTTAGGAAAGAGCATAATATTATGGAAATAAAAATCACCAAAAACCATTCATATTTCGACAGAACTCAACACAATCCTGCTTTGAAATATTCTATATTGCCATTGTGAATAATGAGAAGACTTTCATCCAGGGCCAAATCAGATAGGGGAGGTTCAGAAAATATGTAAGTATTGCCATTAATATCTTACATTAGTAATTACCAGAATCAAACCGATTGCCTCCCACCAGGTAAACTTCCCATAAAAGGATAATAATATAATTAGACATTTACTTTCTACACAGTTATCATAATCTGTCTGGGTAATTATTTCGATTGTGTCATTTAAAACACACAGTAGATCAGCTAGTCTTAAAACCTCTAATTAATCATTTCAATCTAAAGAGAACACTTGTTTTAGCAATTTGTTCAAATACCGAATTGAAAGATAAATTGTCAAGTGTTTCGGGACTAACCAATTGTTAATTCCCATTGGGCTGAAAACACATTAGATACGCAGCTTTAGCCTTTGTTCCAGTTAATATTGTTTAGTATTGTAATTTATTCTGTGAGAAATATGACAATTACATTAAAACAAAATATATAAGAAGTTTCATTCGGCAACAGTAAATTGAATGTGACAGCTTCTTTTCAGAAAGTGAGTATACAGTAAGTGCATACTGTATGTTAAGCAGTCCTATACTGTATGTGCACATCGATATATCCTTGTATGGATCAAAGGCAATCTATGCCTTCACTGGTCCACTAGAGCTCTAGGAAACCCTTCCAAGATCAGACACTAGAATGGACTCTAAAACAACAAGGCACCAAAATTCCAGCAGAAGACAACCTGATTAGGACCCAACCTTAGAGTCAATCATGTCTCAATAGGGTTTATTCCTTATAAGTTGATTCACAAATAGCCAGGTATGTATGCAATGCTAACAACATGATTTTAACATGGACTGATTATGTAAAAATGGAGGTTGGACCCTCAGAATGATTTATTGTGTAATAAACCACAATTGGATATTGCGATTTTTTTATCTACATTTTCTTATCGCAACCATATAGCAAAATATATGGACAAATACTTGTGGATCTACAGTAATAACTGTTTATGAACACAAATATGGTCCTTTTTCACAATTACATAATATATTTTAATGTAGATCATATTGCAAAGATTGTGTCTAGTATGTGCTATGCTATACTTCAAAGGAAACATAAAATTGAGCCTTTGACCCTTTTTATTTGATGCCTTAATGTCATAAAGTTCAGAAAATCTTAATACAGTCTGTGTGTGTGAGAGTATGTGCATACATGGCTTTAGCAATGTGACTGAATAAAGACTATTATCCACAATAAAGGTATTTTCTAAAATTGACAGATTTTGGAAATGTTATACAACCTCAAGCTAATAAAGCTGGTCATTTTAGCCTTTTAACTTAATGCATCAGTCATCCACCCATTACATAGGAAATCGATTCTGTCAAGGGGCGGAAACGACAAAATGCTCTATTTGTGCAGTGAACAGTAATGAAAAAGGCTGTAGGAACAAGGGATAAATTCACCAAGGGGTCGTGGGAGAGCTCTCGCACAGCAGAATCAATGCAGCTTACACATGCCCAGCATCAGAGAGGTGCAGCTGCAGAAAGTGCTCCTCTGAAAGCTGTACATTCAGAGTAATTGCTGAATCTGCAAAGGCGTACAAATGCCATGCACAAGCTGAGAGCAGCTGATCTCATCAGCCGCGCGCTCTATCACTTCCGCTTCTAGCTCACAGATGTTCCATCCCAGCGTGTCACACCTGCAGGATTTAAACAGGTTTTTTGTTTGGAAGGGATACAGAATGGCAGATGCGTGAAAACTGGAATATATTTCAAATTGAGCAGAAGAAAAGTATTTTGTATTTGTAGAAATCGTGCCTAGGTATTATAATAAAAGCTTCTCCATTGCTACTGCGTAGAAATATCAAAAGAGGTGTGCACATCTGGATAGTTTAATACAGGAAAAGGAAACGGACTTATTGGAAGCCTTCTTCAGAAGCTTTCTGTTAATATCTACATTTCCATTCTATCACATGTACTGTAGATACAATTTGCTTACCCATATGTCAAATGATTAAACTGCTATTTAGGCATACATAGTCAGTCGTAGCTAACATGAGAGCATGATAAAAGTTTGCAAATCATTGGCTATACTAACGCTGCATGATTTCCTCACTGCGAAATCTATAGGATACATGTAAACATGCAGGAGCATATTTATAATCTAATCCAATAGACTACATATAGATTCCAATCCTGAAGAATTCATACATTTAAACAAGCTGTCTAGACCTGCACCAGGTCTCGGGTTGGATGGTAAATGTAGCACAGGGATAGACACTTTTGTCTAACTTTATTCCAAATATTGGTTGGCTTAGCTTGAGACGCCAGAAATGTGGTGCAATTGTATTAATGCATGTAATATATTACACCAGACTTTCTTTACTGTGATGCTACTCTGCTTTTCCAGTAGGACATGCCCTCTTGTCAAGCCTGGGGCAGACAATTCCTCAAGAAGTAGATGCAGCAATCTGCACCAAATCTCACCAATTTGGGTATGTCAGCATTGAAGCCATTTACAAAGCCATTTAACTCATGCAAACACTTCAAATGGTACTTTTGGAGGTATTTTAGAAACTGTTGCAGCAAGCCCCTGAGGAGCCAGTGCAGAGGATGGGAGTGGTATTTGTCCTGATGAGGTGTTGCATCACAGTGTACTGGGTGCAAGAATCAGGCCAGAAAAACTATAACTTGTGACACATCAAGCAGTATTAAATACAACTTTTAGTTTCTGCTATCAGATGAGGAGGTATGGTGGCAGATTAGCTGTCAATTTAATGGCACCTGCACACACATGTGGATATAGGTGTCCACTATGTGGAGCTCTAGCATGTGCTTCCTCTTCTTTTCCTATCTTAACTGGAAATCCCCCCCCCCCTTTTCAGGAAATACGACCAGCCCACTCCTACTAAGGCCTCATGCACACAACCATATATATTTTGCGGTCTGCAAAAACGGATCCGCAATAAATACGGATGATGTCTGTGTGCATTCCGTATTTTGCAGAACAGAACAGCTGGCCCCTAATAGAACAGTCCTATCCTTGTCCATAATGCGGACAATAATAGTTCTATTTTTTTGTAGAACTGATATACAAACATACGGAAATGGAATGCACATGGAATACCTTTCTTTTTTTGCGGACCCATTGAAATGAATGGTTCCGTTTATGATCCGCAAAAAAAACGGAACAGACACGGAAAGAAAATACATACGTGTGCATGAGCCTTAAGAGAGGAAGAACAGGGTGGTTAGCCCTGTTCCTGCCAACTACTGCCAACAATTCCTCCTTTGCTATAACATATGACCAATACATATGAATAACCTAACAATATATTATGAAATAATAAGGTCTGGGGTACTGCACTGGAACATTTGAACAGTTGGTTGTATGTATCCTTTCCAGTATTTTTTTTTAAAGAAATATATAAGTAGTAGCTTTCTAAATAAGCAAATCATGATAGACTGGATAAATTAAAATAGCTCATTCATTGACCTAATGGTGGGTGCCATGAAATGACCTAGACTTCTATAATATCTTTAGAAAAGCTGTAAAATAAATATTGCAATCCCATACCTTGTTTACAAATCACTCGCGCACCTAATAGGGACATTTCCATTAACTACACTATGATATGGAATGCCATTTATATTCTGTAAGTGCCTCCAAAAGGGACGTATGACTTAACCTATTAATCAACCCCTGTAATAATACAATGCTTCAGGTACCTCTCTTGGCTTTACTATAGCTAAATGCACTTATCAGAGTATTGCACTCAACTCTTAACTAGCTGCTTATCTTGGAGGATCTGCATTAGAGGATCAACACCAAGAGAAAGGTGTCAGACAGATGTACTGCTTATCTGTAAGTAACGTAATCAGACAGCATAAAAGAATCTCTTAAACATGAAATCTTCACTAAGTAATGTACAATTCAGATAAGAGTCAATCTATTTATACTGCATTAAATACTTCAAGTTAGGCTACTTTCACATGACAGTGGGAAAAAAGGCAGTGAAAAACAGACACACATTTTTTTTGTGGCCATTTTAAAACCATTTTTGCATCCAAAAAGTCATTTTGCATTTTATTTTATTTTATTTGAACCCCTGCAGTTCCCTCTTTGTACAATTGGCCCCCAGTATTAATAATGCTCCATTACTGGCCCCCAGTATTAATAATGCCTCACTTAGTGACCCCCAGTATTAATAATGTCCCTATTAATGGTTCCCAGTATTAATTCTGTTCCCTTCTGTCCCGCATTCTGCTTGTGTAAAATAAATCCAAATATAAAAAAAAAAAAGTGTTGCCGCACGTTCAAGTGGATGAGATAGCTTAGACAGGTGCACTTCTGTCTGAAATGCCATTAAATAACAGTGTTATTGAATTCAATGGGGTCTGTCTGGCCAAGAAAACAGCAAAAAATAGAACATGTCCTAATTTTTTATATCCACTATTCACTGGCCATTTAAAGAAAACACCATACGAATAGCCCCATTGACATATATTGATGAAAAAAATGGGCGTGTGATATTTTTCCCATTCATGTGAATGTAGCCTTAATGGGGTTCTCCAGGAATTAAGAAAGTGAAAATACTTAAATATTACTTTATGGTAAATATATTCCAAAATACATTTCCTTAGTTAGAATGGCTTGTTTTGTCTAGGGAGCAATCATTAGGAGACATAAAATGGCCACTATCCTATTAGTATACACAAAACCTGTCCTAATTACACAATAAGATAAGTTACTTCACAGCACTGAGGTAAAGAGCTGCCTCATCCTCCTCTCTGCTCTGCTTGTCAGGGATTATGATCCTGCATACAGGTGAATCTCCAGGGAATGGAGTTTGTGAGGAGACATGAGAGGAGGATGGGGATGTGGCTAATGAGCAGCAGCACTTGTATGTAGTCTCTATTACCACAGCTCCATATCACCACGGTCTGTCCTTTCCGTCCTCTCTGTACTTCATGTCTCCTCATGAACTAAATTCCCCAGAGACTTCAGCTAAAGTTCTTATCATCTGTTTTCAGGATCATAACCCCTAACAAGTAGGACAGAAGGATGAGGCTGCTCTTTAGCTCAGTGTTGTGAAGTAACTTGTCCTGCCGCGTGATTAGTAGTGATGAGCGGCAGGGGCAATATTCAAATTTGCAATATTTCGCGAATATTCTTCATAAATTCGCAAATTTGAGAATTTGCCATTATTTTCTTGATTGCGAAAATCACCAATGTAATATGCGCATGTTGAGCGTGTAATACAGGCGTGGATCACTTTTGCTACATGTTTTAAGCTGCTAGAAGTTTCCTGAGACTGAAGAAAATGGTTGGCACAGCAGAACATTACAATAGCTTTATATGCAGATAGAGTGCTCCAATATATTCGCGATTGCGCAAATCGGCAATTAATGATGCGCATATTTTGGCGCAATACGTGCAACTTCACTTTTTAGAAGGTCTGACTACATATTACTGATTGGTGCACTAAGTATTGTTGTGAACTTGTGACATCACAGCACTATGTCTGTAGCATGTATGTATGGACAGCAAAACCTATCAACACCCAGCCACACTATATCACTATCTAACCTACACTGACTATCTCCCACTAACTATCTGTATGATATATATATATATATATATATATATATATATATATTAACTAACTAACTATCTAATGTAATGACACAGCAAAGCACATAGCACAGCAATGACACTGCTATATCTCTCAGAACTGCAAAAAAACAAAAATACAGAAAATGGCTGCTGGGGAGGTTCTTATATAGTATGGGGTAGGCAACTTCCCTATTGGTTGCTAGGGATGACAAAGACATTTTAGCCTTCTCACTGGCCCACAAGCAAGAAGCAGAGAGGGATCATGGATTCAGATGAAAATAAATCTATAATATTCGCAAATACGAATATATAGCACTATATTCTAAATCTTCGCGAATTTTCAAAGTAGCGATATTCGCGATTAAAATTTGCAATTCGAATATTCTCACCCAACACTAGTGTTTAGGACAGGTTTTGTGTGTACTAGTAGGACGGTGGGCATTTTGTTTCCCCTGATGATTGCTCCCCAGACAAAAAGAGCCATTATAACTAATGAAATATATTTGGGAATATATTTATTATAAAGTAATATTTAAGTATTTTAATTTTCTTAACTCCCGGAGAACCCCTTTAATGTGTCCTGTTCTTGATTACATTCTCTATTTTTAACCATGTCTATATTTTTAACCATGTCTATTTTTAACCATGTCTATAAGGCTACATTCACACAATCGTAAGTGTTTTGCTGTCCGCAATTTGCGGATTCACAAAACACGGACGCCGGCTGTGTGCGTTTCGCATATTGCGGACTGCAAATGGCTGGCACTACAGGTCCTTCTAAAAAAATTAGCATATTGTGATAAAGTTCATTATTTTCTGTAATGTACTGATAAACATTAGACTTTCATATATTTTATATTCATTACACACAACTGAAGTAGTTCAAGCCTTTTATTGTTATAATATTGATGATTTTGGCATACAGCTCATGAAAACCCAAAATTCCTATCTAAAAAAATTTGCATATCATGAAAAGGTTCTCTAAACGAGCTATTAACCTAATCATCTGAATCAACTAATTAGCTCTAAACACCTGCAAAAGATTCCTGAGGCTTTTAAAAACTCCCAGCCTGGTTCATTACTCAAAACCGCAATCATGGGTAAGACTGCCGACCTGACTGCTGTCCAGAAGGCCATCATTGACACCCTCAAGCAAGAGGGTAAGACACAGAAACAAATTTCTGAACGAATAGGCTGTTCCCAGAGTGCTGTATCAAGGCACCTCAGTGGGAAGTCTGTGGGAAGGAAAAAGTGTGGCAGAAAACGCTGCACAACGAGAAGAGGTGACCGGACCCTGAGGAAGATTGTGGAGAAGGACCGATTCCAGACCTTGGGGGACCTGCGGAAGCAGTGGACTGAGTCTGGAGAAGAAACATCCAGAGCCACCGTGTACAGGCGTGTGCAGGAAATGGGCTACAGGTGCCGCATTCCCCAGGTCAAGCCACTTTTGAACCAGAAACAGCGGCAGAAGCGCCTGACCTGGGCTACAGAGAAGCAGCACTGGACTGTTGCTCAGTGGTCCAAAGTACTTTTTTCGGATGAAAGCAAATTTTGCATGTCATTCGGAAATCAAGGTGCCAGAGTCTGGAGGAAGACTGGGGAGAGGGAAATGCCAAAATGCCTGAAGTCCAGTGTCAAGTACCCACAGTCAGTGATGGTCTGGGGTGCCATGTCAGCTGCTGGTGTTGGTCCACTGTGTTTTATCAAGGGCAGGGTCAATGCAGCTAGCGATCAGGAGATTTTGGAGCACTTCATGCTTCCATCTGCTGAAAAGCTTTATGAAGATGAAGATTTCATTTTTCAGCACGACCTGGCACCTGCTCACAGTGCCAAAACCACTGGTAAATGGTTTACTGACCATGGTATTACTGTGCTCAATTGGCCTGCCAACTCTCCTGACCTGAACCCCATAGAGAATCTGTGGGATATTGGGAAGAGAAAGTTGAGAGACGCAAGACCCAACACTCTGGATGAGCTTAAGGCCGCTATCGAAGCATCCTGGGCCTCCATAACACCTCAGCAGTGCCACAGGCTGATTGCCTCCATGCCACGCCGCATTGAAGCAGTCATTTCTGCAAAAGGATTCCCGACCAAGTATTGAGTGCATAACTGAACATAATTATTTGAAGGTTGACTTTTTTTGTATTAAAACACTTTTCTTTTATTGGTCGGATAAAAAATGCTAATTTTTTTAGATAGGAATTTGGGGTTTTCATGAGCTGTATGCCAAAATCATCAATATTAAAACAATAAAAGGCTTGAACTACTTCAGTTGGTGTGTAATGAATCTAAAATATATGAAAGTCTAATGTTTATCAGTACATTACAGAAAATAATGAACTTTATCACAATATGCTAATTTTTTTAGAAGGACCTGTATATGCATACATCTAAGTTCTGAGAAATAACATAATCTGCCCTGTTATGCAGGGGAAGCTTTACCTCACAATTCACATAATGTTAATAGATTACAAGGTTTGTAAAGGTCAAATGTCTATTGGGCTTGGATCAGCAATGGCTGAAGAAAACATCCTTTTATCCTTTATCCAAACCATTTCTTGTTAGATTTATTGTTGAGGAAGACAGTGGGGGTTATAGCCACCTAGCAAATACAGAAAGGTCATGTGGATTAAATTGTAGTGTTAAGTGTACAAGTCTGTTTCACCATTTTGGCTTCTGTCTACTAATATCACAGCCTACAACGCGGTCTGGGTATCCTCATTTGCTCCTCCTTACTTCTAGAGTAGCATAATAACATTTGCATGACATTTTCTCCCTGTTATGACTATTCAACAGAGGCATTTCAGCAGCTGTAAGTAATGTATTTGGACAAACTAGGGAGTCGTGCCAGACCTCAAAACACTCGATTTAATCGAAGTCAGGGCACAAATGGTTGGAATTAATCTGGGACTGAGACAAAAACAACTCAGACCTTCTAAGCTGCAGGCTTCACAAGAAATCAGCATACAGTTCCAAGGCAAACTGGATTTGGTTCCCTTGATACACCTCTACAGGAACATAAATCATGTTGCCTTTTAATAGGCACAAAGATATTTGAATGTACATTTGCCTTTGAACAGAACTATGTGTTCTAAATGAGTCCATGCATAAGCTTAGATAATTAAACATAAACAAATATATTAACCAGGAAATGCGCAAACCACATCTACTTGCTTTTTGCTTACTATCTCAGATATATGTATTAAAGGGAGTCTGTTACCACAATTTGACATTATAGACCGCTTACATAACGCTGTAACATTACTATACATGAGTAAAATGGTACCTTTGTTGTGTTGTTCTGAAGTTCAACAGAGGCTAAATTACTGTTTTATTCATATGTAAATGAGGTCTCGCAAGTGCCCTGTTCGGGCTGTAAGTGCCCAGACCTGTCTGTCTTCTTCTCACATAACTCCTCCCAAGTCTGTTGCTTGGCCTGCCCTGTAAGATCCTTGCTCATCTAGTGTACTGGCCAAGTTTCCCACGAGTGCGCAGTTCACCGTCGACCCGGGTATGTGCACTGTGATGACCATTGTGGGATCTCGGTCAGTACACTGGATGATGAAAGAGGCTTACAGGTGGCCAAAGCAACAGGCTGGGAAGGAGTAATGTGAGAAGACAGACCAGCCTGGGCACTTACAGACTGAACACCGCCCCTGGGCACTTGCGAGACCTCATTTTCATTTACATATGAATAAAACAGCAATTTTGCCTCTGTTGAACTTCAGCACAACACAACAAAGGTACCATTTGGCTCATATATAGTTATGCTACAGCACTATGTAAGCGGTCTATAATGTGAAATTGTGATGACAGACTTAAAAATGAGTGAAGTTTTCAAAAATTCGATTTGGCTGCTTTGCCGAATTTTGGCAAGAGATTCGATTTGATACAAATTACTTCGTAACGAAGCACATTTCATTGTATGGAGCGGTCGCAATGATGGGTAATGACAATCGTTCAGCCCCCATCCTTTAAACCCTTAGATACCGCGTTTAACACTGATCGCAGCACCTGAGAGTCATATTCAGCCTATCAGGGGTTTAATTGGGTTAAAATGAAAAACATATACACATTCACCTCATCCATTTAATCACAGAGAGGCGTGTCAATTGGGGCGCACATTGACATGATGATGTCATAACACTGGGCGGGCGCATTGATGTCATCACTGATGACGTCACTGCACCTGCCCAGTGCAATGATTACACATAAGCAAGTGCCCTTCAATCAAGGTGGGCGTTTCAGCCACTTCAAGCTCAAATGGATGAGGTGAGCATATAGATTTTTTTGTACATATATATTGTGGGGATTCGCTCTGCTAGTTGGGATAAGCGGGTGCAGTACAGAGGCTAAGTACAAGTTTGTAATTCAAATGTCCGTGCTTAGAGATGTCCTTGAGGGTTCACCCGGCGGTCGTTTCGTAGCGAACTTTGCTCGTTCACGATTCGCCGAACATGCGAACATATGGCGAAGTTCGCATGTGCCATATTCTTTTGCATTGCGCCGAACTTTGAACTATGACACATCCATCAGGTGGGACAGGACAACCAATTGAGACGTTTTAGCACATGGACACACCCCCACCCTATAACAGAACCTGATCTGGCAGCCATTTTACATTTTGTGTTTTGCCAGTGTAGCGAGAGGTTGTTTTGTGGAGCAGGGATAGACTCTTAGAGACACCAAACGCTAGCTAATAGGACCACAAAAGTCCTTTTAAGGTTTTGTATAGGTGTGCTATCGATAGGTGTGAGATACTGAGGGGTGTGATATACTTATAATATACTTTCTAACTTTTATAAAAAGTATATTATAGTGCATTTGTATTGTGCACCAGTTGTGTGCTGTTCAGCTAGATAGAAGCACAAACGCTATTGGAATAACTAATTTCAACTGGTGTGATATACAGTGGATATAGAAATTCTACTTCCCCCTGTTAAAATGTCAGGTTTCTGTGCTGTAAACAACAGTGACATTACCAAGAGCTGGACATCCCTTCAAAATTGATTAAAAGACAAGAAGAAAACTGGTCTGGGAGGCTACCAAGAGGCCTACAGCAACATTAAAGCTGCAGAAATATCTGGCAAGTACTGGCTGTGTGGTACATGTGACAACAATCCCGTATTCTTCATATGTCTGGGCTATGGGGTAGAGTGGCAAGACGAAAGCCTTTTCTTATGAAGAAAAACATCCAAGCCAGGCTACATTTTGCAAAAACACATCTGAAGTCTCCCAAAAGCATGTGGGAAAAGGTGTTATGGCCTGATAAAACCAAGGTTGAACTTTTTGGCCATAGTTCCAAAAGATATGTTTGGCCCAAAAACAACACTGCACATCACCAAAAGAACACCATACCCACAGTGAAGCATGGTGGTGGCAGCATCATACTTTGTGGCTGTTTTTCTTTAGCTGGAACTGGGGCCTTAGTTAAGCTAGAGGGAATTATGAATAGTTCCAAATACCATTCAATATTGGCACAAAACCTTCAGGCTTCTGCTAGAAAGCAAAACATGAAGAGGAACTTAATCTTTTAGCATGACAACGACCCAAAGCATACATTCTAATCAACAAAGGAATGGCTTCACCAGATTAAAGTTTTAGAATGGCCCAGCCAGAGCCCAGACCTGAATCCAATTAAAAATCTGTGGGGTGATCTAAAGAGGGCTGTGCACAGGAGATGCCCTCGCAATCTGACAGATTTGGAGTGTTTTTGCAAAGAAGAGTGGGCAAATCTTGCCAAGTCAAAATGTGCAATGCTGATAGACTCATACCCAAAAAGACTGAATGCTGTAATAAAATCAAAAGGTGCTTCAACACAGTGTTAGTTTAAGGGTGTGCACACTTATGCAACCATATTATTTTATTTTAATATTGTTTCTTCCCTCAATCTAAAAGATTTCAGTTTGTTTTTCAATTGAGTTGTACAGTTTATAGGTCACATTAAAGGTGGAAAAAGTTCTGAAATGAATTATCTTAGTCTCATTTTTTTTACATCACAGAAACCTGACATTTTAACAGGGGTGTGTAGACTTTTTATATCCACTGTACCTGTTGCCCACCAAAAAACTGATTTAGGTGTGTGATATACCCATAATATACTTTCTAACATAGAAAGTATATTATAGTGCATTTGTACTGTACAGCAGTTGTGTGCGATTCTGCTGCAATATCGCAGGTATATAGAGGGACAAGCGTTGTTGGAACAACTATTATATAACTAGTGATATACCTGTTACCCCCCAAAAAAACTGATTGAGGTGTGCGATATACCTGCTTCCACGAAATACTGATTAAGAGTTTTGATATACCTGCTTCCGCAAAATACTGATTGAGGGGTTCGATATACCTGCTTTTATCAAATATTGATTCAGGGGTTCTTTATACCTGTTTTCACAAAATACTGATTGAGAGGTGCGATATACCTGCTTCCATCAAATATTGATTCAGGGGGTTTTATATACCTGTTTCCACAAAATAATGATTGAGGGGTGCAATATACCTGCTTTTACAAAATACTGATACAAAATACTGATTTTGTAGAAGCATGGGTTCTATATACCTGCTTCCACAAAATACTGATTGAGGGGTGCGATATACCTGTATCCACCAAATATTGATTGAGGCCTGCGATACATCGGCTTCCTCAAAATACTGATTGAGGCTTGCGATATATCTGCTTTAACCAAATATTGATTCAGGGATTCTATATACCTGCTTCCACAAAATTCTGATTGAGGGGTGTGATATACCAGCTTCCACAAAATACAAATTGAGGGGTGCGATATACCTGCTTCCACAAAATATTGATTCAGGTGTACTATATACCTGTTTCCACAAAATACTGATTGAGGGGTTCGATATACCTGCTTCTACAAAATACTGATTAAGGGGTTCTATAGATCTGCTTCCACAAAATAGTGATAGATGGGTGCGATATACCTGCTTCCACAAAATACTGATTAAGGAGTTTGATATACCTGCTTCCACAAAATACAGTTAGAGGGGTGCGATATACCTGCTTTCACAAAATACTGATTGAGGGGTGCGAAATATCTGCTTCCACCAAATATTGATTTAGGTGTTCTATATACCTGTTTCCACAAAATACTGATTGGGGGTAGGGATATACCTGCTTCTACAAAATACTGATTAAGGGGTTCTATATACCTGCTTCCACAAAGTTCTGATTGAGGGGTGCAATATACCTGCTTCCGCAAAATATTGATTGAGGCATGCGATATACCAGCTTCCACAAAATACTGATTAAGGGGTTTGATATAACTGCTTCCACAAAATACAGATTGAGGGGTGCGATATCCCTGCATCCACCAAATATTGATTAAGGGATTCTATATACCTGCTCCCACAAAATACTGATAAGGGGTTTTGATATACCTGCTTCCACAAAATACTGTTTGAGGGGTGCGATATACCTGCTTTCACCAAATATTGATTCCGGTGTCCTATATACCGGTTTCCACAAAATACTGATTGAGGGGTGCTATATACCTGCTTCTACAAATTACTGATTAAAGGGGTTCTATATACCTGCTTCCACAAAATACTGACTGAGGCCTGCGATATACCTGCTTCCACAAATACTGCTCTTCTCTAGTGACTTTGGCACAGGGTCATTTAAAAAATGACAGGCAGAGAAAGAGGCAGGCCATTCCACAGGGGTGGTAGGAGTCGGGCGAGTTGGAGAAGGTGCGTGTGATTACATCAAAGGACGCACCAGAGTTGGTTGAGGGGCTCACTCAGCCTTTCGCTTCTCAGCCCTCCTCATCCTCTGTATCTGCACCGTCCTCACTCTCTGCTGTGTACACCCTAAAAGACACCACCACCATAGCATTTTCCCATTCATTCCCAAACCTTACAGATGCGCAGCCATTTTTGGCATTGGATGAGGAATAGGAGGTTGCAATGGCCGCCACCCAGCGGTCTGACGACAGTACCCAGATCAGCCCAAGGTGGGCGGTCCACGCTGTTGCTGCCTACTCCAAGATCTCTAATGTCAGTGGTGATGAAGGTAACGTAGATGACGTGTTGATGGACGTCATGTGGGTGCCCACAAGAGAGGAAGAGGAGGGGAGTTCAGAGGGAGAGACGGTGCAGCAGATAGGGAGGAGAAGGAGGAAAAACAGGCAGAACTCGCAGTGCACAGGAGGCAAAAAGCAGACTGCAAAGGTATCTGGAGCGAGCCATCCACCATGTACGGTCACATCTTGCGCTCCCAGGACATCGGCACATGGCACCGCAGTGTGGGCTTTTTGTCAACGCATAAGTCGCGGTAAACCAACACTCACCTGGGGACGACCGCCTTAATAAGGCACCTAACCACCCATCATCGAGCCCAGTGGGAGCAACACCTTTAGAACCACAAAGCCACACTCCCGGTGCTCCACATCCTGACTCTTCTTCTTTTCCTCTCTCCTCCCATTTGTCCTTCACTCCACCTTCTTTTATCTGGTACAAGGCAGGCTTCCGTGGTCCAAATGTTCGAGCATAAAAAAAATGATGACGCAGGATAAACTGATAGCCCGTCAACTACTGCCATATAAATTGGTACACACTGAGGCCTTTAGAAAAGTTGTGACCATTGGCACACCGCAATGGAAGGTCGCCGGAAGGAAATATTTCTCCCGGAACTTTCTCCAAATCCGGTGTGGACACAGCACAATGTCCATGAGCCATTGAAAGGTGTCGGGGGTGCCATGCAGACCAAAGGGTAATATCTTATACTGATACAGCCCCTCTGGTGTGATGAAGGCAGTTTTCTCTTTGGTAGCCTCTATTAAGGGTACCTGCCAGTACCCTTTGGTGAGGTCCAAAACATAAAAATACCGGGCTTGGCCTAACCTCTCAATAAGCTCATCCACCCAAGGCAAAGGTTATGCATCAAATTTGGAAATCGCATTTAGTTTTTGGAAATCGCTATAGAACCGTAACGTCCCGTCTGGCTTGGGAATCAAGACTTTTGGACTGGCCCATTCACTTTTGGACTTTTCAATTACATCTAGTTGTAGCATTAGCTGCACTTCTTCTAAAATGGCTTGTCGCCTAGCATCGGATACCCGGTATGGTTTCAACTGGCCTCTGGCCTGAGGCTCTGTGACAATGTTATATTGGATGATAGAAGTGCATCCAGGAAGGTTCAAGAATACGTTCGTGTTCCTGCTGAGGAACTCCCTGGCCTCATAAGTCTGTTTAGAGGAAAGGCTGTCAGCAATCTTCACTGTGGCAACTGCTTCTCTCGTATCAGACTGTGGAGCTGGAACCTCTTCCCCTAGAAAACCTGGCTGTGGGCTGTCATCTGTACCAGTCTCCCTATCTTTCCAAGGTTTGAGTAAATTCACATGGTACACCTGCTCCGGCTTTCACCGCCCTGGCTGCCATTGGTACCAGAACCAAAACCCAATCTCCCCGGTTAAAGATCTGGACCCGAGCCTGCCGATTATAGACCCTACTCTAGGCTGCCTCCATATGTTCCATAACAAGCGACAACACTGTCTCTATCCGCTCCTGCATCTGGGTGACATATTCAATTTCACTCTTATATGGTGTAGGTTGTTGTTCCCACGCCTCTTTGGCTATGGCCAACAGACCGCGAGGATGTCGGCCATATAGCAGTTCAAAGGGCGAGAACCCAGTAGAAACCCAGTGGGGCACCTCTCGCACTGCGAACATGAGATAGGGCAGAAAAAGGTCCAAATCCCTCCCATCCTTAGACACCACTCTTTTTAACATGTTTTTTAATGTTTGATTAAACCTTTCAATCAGGACGTCCGATTGCGGATGATAAACGGACGTCCGTAGCTGTTTTATGTGCAGTAATTTACAGAGTTCCCTCATGATTTTTTACATAAAAGGGGTCCCTTGGTCGGTCAGAGCCTCTGTAGGTAGCCATGTATGTCACAGGGGCACCGCCTCCGGGTACCGAGTGGAATAGTCTAGGATGACCAAGATGTGTTGGTGCCCTCTAGCGGTCTTCCGTACTGGGTCTATAAGATCCATAGTGATTCACTCAAACGGAACCTCGATAATCGGGAGAGGCACAAGGGGACTACGGAAATGTGGCTGGGGGCTAGTTATCTGGCACGTTGGCAAAACCTACAAAATTCTTCCACCTCTCTGAACACACTGGGACAGTAAAACTGCTGTACTTTCCGTTCCTGCATTTTCTGCCATCCCAGGTGTCCCCCAAGAACATGTCGGTGGGCTAGCTCCAACACGAGCTTGCAATATGCCTTGCGCACCACCAGCTGTTCAACATGCTCACTCCATAGTTGGTTTACCCGATACAGCATCTTCTGATGAACCACAAAACGGGGAAATATCGACTCGGCCCCAGGTTGTTGAGGTTTATCATCAACTATTACAACATTTTCCCAGGCCCGACTCAGTGTTAGGTCTCGTTGCTGTGCTGTACCAAAATTTTCCCCGGAGACATTGAGGTCTACCAACTCAGGACCCAGCAGCAATCCTCCACCATTACACTCAGCGGGGTTGTCTCCCACTTTTCCACCGAAGTGGCAGCCACCCATACCGCTGACCCTTCAGTCTCAGGTTCCCAGGGTTCTGGCCTCCCCCCTGAGCAAGGCCACTCTACTAAGGTTACGCCACTCTCAAGGGTATTGGTAACTTCCGTATCAGGCCACAGTGCCAGGAAACCGGGAAAATACTGTGTCCGCTAATACTGTCTACCAGAGTGAGTCCCCACAATATATACAGTATACTGGGGTGGACACATACAGTAGAGGGCCCTGTGTAAAGAATGTGCCTGGGCCCCTCCAAGCCAAATTCTCAACCTAACCTATTCCCTCCTAACATTACATACAGCAATACAAAACATACAGGGTAAGGCTGCTTTCATACCTGCAGCACTACAATCCGGTCACCTGATCCGGCAGAGAATGCATGGAATTGGCTGGACTCAAACTCCAAAATGCAGCAATTCTCAGCATTTTTGCAAGATTGTGGTCGAATCTCTGCCAGGCCCCATTATAGTTAATGGGGCCGGCGTCATTCCATCTGCATCCAGAAGTGCCTGATCTGGCAGGCTGTTCTCTGCTGGAATAGCCTACTGGAATCACTAACTCAGATTAGTGATGAGCGGCAGGGGCAATATTCGAATTCGCGATATTTCGTAAATATTTGGGCAAATATTCACGATATATTCGAGAATTCGCGAATTTGTGATATCCAGGCATTACTTTCTTGATTGCGAAAATTCCCATAAAATGTGCATCAACATTTTCTCATAAAAATTCGCATGAACTGGTATTCTAAAAAAAATTGAATATTCGCGATTACGAATATATTTTGCGATATTTTAAATATTTGCGAATTCTCGAAGTGCCGATATTCGCAATTAAAATTCGCAATTCGAATATTCGTGATCAACACTAACTCAGATGTCAAAGTAGCCTAATACTGTTCCACATACCTCTTGCATCCAGTGACATCTTCTTTGATGTAGATGTTCTCTTTTGTCATCTTCTCCATTCTATAGCGCTCCCCACCCCCATAGTGCACATATAGTTTGTGCTAGTATAAAAAGCACCTATATAATGCCCTCTCAGTAGATGCCCCCATTGTGCTCCTTTCCCCTACTTCACCATAGTGCCCCCATGTGTGCCAGTATATAATTCTATATAGAATGCCCCAAGTAAATGCCACATAGTGTTCCTCTCCCCTCCTTCTTCATAGTGTCCCCAATGTGTGCCAGTATATAATTCCAATATGTAGGGCTCCCAGTAGATGCCCCCATAGTGCTCCTCTCCCCCCTTCCCCATACTAGGCATAGTGTAAAAAAATAAAATAAACTCACATACTTACCTCCATGCAGCTTTCAGGGAAGCAATACAGGCCTCTTCCGGCTTGTGTCCAGCGCTGAACGGCTCAGGCGTCACGATTACCTCGTTGTGCCACCTGAATCGGCCTCTGCTAGGCTACAGGCACTAGGCCTGCAGCCTATCAGAGGAACATGGAAGGGGGACACCGCTCCCCTGCCCTGCTGCAGCAATCATTTTTATCACCATCCTGAGAACTACGATACAGATTGTGATTAGTGCTCCCACAATGAAAGCGCTTACTTGCCTTGGTCCTGCCTCCTTAGCTTGTTACAGGCCCCCTCCCACACTGGCCCCCTTTAAATACAGGCCTGGTCACAAGAACTTGTGTAAAACAAAGAACAATACAATTCTAAGTTATTTTCCATGAAAAAAAAAATCAGTAAAACCCCCTCCTACATACTCAGTAAATATATTCTATATTTTTGTTCTGGTGTTTCTATTGTTTTTCTTTCCCTAGCCCCCCTGCAGACTAACTACACACAAAGTAGTCCTTCAACTGGGACTGATCAAGTATTGCCTGAAGGAACGAAGCAACATACTATGCCATTAAATATAATAGACCTTTTAGTGATTAAATATATCAGTAGGCCCTTTAAAGTAAGAGATCCTTTATGTAGCAGCCCCTTGATCTAATAAGAAACGTGGAAACGCAGGGGGTTGTTCAAACTTAAAAGCACTCTGAATCTCTGATTGCTCTAATATCACATTTTAGATGTGTTTGTCTGAACCAGGGAACTTGTTTAAAGGGGTTGTTCAGCCCTGGGTATGTTTTCTACAGACCCCTAAACTAGGTTCCGGCTCCATTGCTGCCTCACCGGCTCTGCAGGTCCTGGGTATCCCCATGTCAACATCCGTTTTAACATGGGTCATGTGACCAATGCAGCCAATGACCGGCCACAGCAGTGGAGTGTCATCCATGCATCAGGTCACACTGGATCATGTGATGTGTGGGTGATGTTACTGCTGTGGTCAATTATTAGATGCAGGGCATCGATGGGACCGTAACCCAGTGGCGGGGATCCATTATTACCACCGTGGGTCTGGCCATGCTGAGGGGGTGTGTAGAAAATATCTCAAGGGGGGAGCAACCCTTTTAGGTGTGCAAAGGCTGCATGAGAACCTATAGTTGTCTTGGATCAGATTGGATTGGACTATGAACTTCAACTCACTATAACTTCTCATTGAAGATCTTAACTATATCAGTATATTATAGTGCTATTTCCTCACAGCCACATGCAAGTGTAGTGGCCTCTTTATTACTGTTTATGGAGACCAAAGTGGTCAGAAATGGGGTCCAGCACCTATCAGTCATGTATGATAAATCCTGTGGGGCAAAGTAGAATAGCATGTAATCTTCAAGTCATGAATAAAAGTCACCTAGAGATGTGTGGAAAGGAAAAGTCATCTGAATTTAACAAGGTGAAGTTAGCAAACATATTTAAATGTTCAGCCAGCTAGATAGACAAATCAAAGACGGTAGTTGGTTCTTGTAACACTGTGTGGTGCCCAAATGCTTTGTTGACAGTTCACTGTATTTAAAATACTGTACATTCTGGAAAAATTCCAGCCTTAAAACAAAGCGCCTTTGTTCTTATTACTACCATATGACTTTAATCAAATATCTTTAGTAAAAGCATGTGAAAGAAGAACTGGACACTCACAAATTTAGCAACATGTTTAAATAAACACTCCGTCTACAGTATGTACCGATAAACTGGGCGCCTTGTAAAAATTCAACACTTAGTCTTAAAATAGTAAGTGTTCTTCATAACTAGACTGTATAATAACACATTAGGCACATCTGCTTTGCACATATGTGAGATTTTATGAGACGTTTTTCCAATTCATTTATACTACACACCAAAATAACTAGGGAAATAGGGATTGTTAATACTTGAAGGACTATACTCACATGGTTGGTTAATCTTGTGTATAGTAGTACTGGTATGTACAAAAAGTAGTAAATCTCTGACAGACATACAATATTATGTGGTCAGCCTGCAGTCCACATTTCAAACACAGCAGTGAACATCATCAATGTGCTGTGAACAAGTCTATAAAGATACATAAAAGAGAAAATAAAGAAGATTCATGACAAGGAAGCTGCAATCGAAATTCTAATCCAGTGTGTCTGCATTGTAAATGTATAAAGCATTGGTCTCTTTGAATTATTTCTACTTGATTAATTCTACATAGTGCCAAATAGTGTTGATCGAGCACCAAAGTGCTCGGGTGCTCGGGCCAAACACATCGGGATGATGAGGTGCTCTACCAAGCACCCGAGTATAATGGAATTCAATGGGAGAACCCGAGCATTAAACCAGGCACCCCCTGCTCTGAAGAGGGGTGGGTGCCTGGTTCATAGTGAAAGGTCAGAAATTGATGGAAACACCACCATGGTTCGAGAACAGCATGTGGAGGATGTCTGGATGCATCTTGGACTCCCAGGTTGCTGCTGGGAACCATGTTGTCCGAATAGTACGCCACTTTTACAGACTGACAATAATACACACAAAACCGAAGATAAAATCGATTTTAGAGGAAACATTGTTAGGAAACATTCTTTCCTGTATATTTACATATATATATATATATAAAGTGCAAGAGCTGCCAAAATCTACAAGGAAGCGGCACTCCAATACAACCTGTATATCACATAAAGGAGGGCCTCATTCACATTGTGGTACAATTGTTCGGGTAGTGCGACTCCTACACTCATAAAGTCTATGCACTAAGTGAAAGGGCTGCCAAAAATTACAAGGAACCAGCACTCCAATACACCCTTTATTACACATAAAGGAGGGCATCATACACACCCTTGAAAAATTTGGATTGATGGCCTGCTGGTGACCCCCAAAAACATTTTGCGCAAGCGCCTGCTGATCTGACCATCTAAAACATTATGGGCGAGGGTCTGCTGCCACTTTGGTGACTCTAGATAACCTGGGGCTGATCACACGTCTCCGTGATGGCGAAGATCTATTCAGATGTCAACTTTCGATGTTATTTTCAGCGCCAACCATGGTGACCACGGGTATGGGCGAATCAGTGTTCGATTCCGGAGAGGGAGCCAGAAAAACGTCTATGGCTACCACATCCAAGCAAGGCAGCATGCGCGCAAATTACCTATTAGGTATAATTAGGTGTGGGCCTGCAGGTGAGCTGACCCTGTAAAAGATTGTAGCTTAAGTGCCTGCAGTTGAGCTGACCCTCTAGAACATTATATGTGAGGGCCTGCAGGTGTTCTGACCATCTAAAAAATTATATGCGAGGGCCTGCTGCTGAGCTGACCCTCTAAAACATTATGGTTGAGGGCCTGCTGCTGAGCTGACCATTTAAAAAAAATATGGGAGAGTGCCTGCTGCTTAGCTGACCATTGAAAAAATGTACAGTGTTCAAAGCAGGCCGGGTCGCCTGAATACTTCAGCTAGGAATAATAAAATAGGACTCTGGTTCGATTTTGTTGGTTTTCGGAACTGTGGCCATGATTAATAGGGACGGCCGGGGGCATCCATATTGCGCTGCTAGAGGTGCAATTCTTGGACCGGCACAAGACGAGCCAAAGCGAAAGCATTTGCCAACAATGTTTTCATTAATCAAAAACAAAAGTCGGAGGTTCGAAGACCATCAGATACCGTTGTAGCTCCGACCATAAACGATGACGACCGGCGAACCAGCAGCGTTATTCCCATGACCCGCCGAGCTGCTCTTTTGGGGGGAGTATGGTTTCAAAGCTGACAAAGTACACTATGTCACAGATAAAATTTTGAAGCGCACGCGTTACACTGGAGATGTGGCCCTGGTAAGGTCACTGTCAGAAGTGGAAGTCTACGGAAAAAGTACACTGGATGTAACTGATATTTTAGGGATGCGCACACTTTACACAGGAGATGTGGCACAGCTAATCTCACTGTCCGCAGTGGACACTGTCTATTGAAAGAGTACACTGGATGTCACAGATATTTTTGGATGTGCACACTTTACACTGGAGATGTAGCGCAGCTAATCTCAATGTATGCAGCGGAAATCGTCTATTGAAAAAGTACACTGGATGTCACAGATATTTTTTGGATGCGTACACATTACACTGGAGATGTGGTGCAGCTAATATCACTGTCCGCAGCGGACACCGTCTATTGAAAAAGTACACTGGATGTCATGGATATTTTTGGGATGAGCACACTTTACACAGGAAATGTGGCGCGGATAATTTAACTGTCTGCAGCGAACACCATCGATGGAAAAAGTACACTGGAAGTAACTGATATTTTAGGGATGCGCACACTTTACACAGGAGATGTGGCACAGACAATTTAACTGTCTGCAGCGGACACCGTCTATTGAAAAACTACACTGAATGTGACAGATATTTTTGGGATGCGCACACTTTACACTGGAGATGTGGCGCAGCTAATCTCACTGTATGCAGCGGACACCGTCTATTGTAAAAGTACACTCGATGTCACAGATATTTTGGTATGTGCACACATTACACAGAAGATGTGGCATGGATAATTTAGCTGTCCACAACGGACACCGTCTAAGGAAAAAGTACACTGGATGTCACTGATATTTTAGGGATGCGCACACTATAAACAGAAGATGTGGTGCGGATAATTTAACTGTCTGCAGAGGACACTGTCTACGGAAAAAGTACACTGGATGTAACTAACTGATATTTTAGCGATGCGCACACTTTAACCCCTTATGGACTTTTTTTTACCTTAAGGACCAGGCCATTTTTTGCAAATCTGACCAGTGTAATTTTATGTGGTGATAACTTTAAAACGCTTTGACTTACCCAAGCCATTCTTAGATAGTTTTTTCATCACATAATATACTTCATGACACTGGTAAAATAAAGTAAAAAAAAAAACATTTTTATTTATAAAAAAAATTGCAAATTTACCAAAAATTGGGAAAAATTAGCAAATTTCCAAGTTTCAATTTCTCTACTTCGATAATACATAGTAATATCTCAAAAAATATTTATTACTTTACATTCCCCATATGTCTACTTCATGTTTGGATCATTTTGGGAATGACATTTTATTTTTTGCGGACGTTACAAGGCTTAGAAGTTTAGAAGCAAATCTTTAAATTTTACAGAAATTTTCAAAAACCCATTTTTTTTAAGGACGAGTTCAGGTCTGAAGTCACTTTGTGAGGCTTACATAATAGAAACCACCCAAAAATTACCCCATTCTAGAAACGACACCCCTCAAGGTATTCAAAACTGATTTTACAAAATTTGTCAACCCTTTAGGTGTTCCACAAGAGTTATTGGTAAATGGAGATGAAATTTCAGAATTTCGATTTTTGGGCAAATTATCCATTTTAATCATTTTTTTCCAGTAACAAAGCAAGGGTTAACAGCCAAGCAAAACTCAATATTTATTGCCCTGATTCTGTAGTTTGCAGAAACACCCCATATGTGGTCGTAAAGTACTGTAAGGGCACACGGTAGGGCGTAGAGGGAAAGGAGCGCCATGTGGTTTTTGGAAGGCAGATTTTGAATGCTGGATCCGGCACTAATACATCCCTATGGAAAAAATTCAGAATCTGGCATTCCGGCAAGTGTTCCGGATTTCTGGGCGGAGATAAAACAGTAACATGCTGTGATATTCCATCCTGAACAGTCAAGAAGACTGAACTGAAGACACCCTGATACATCCTGAACGGATTTCTCTCCATTCAGAATGCATTGGGATAAAACTAATCTATGACGGAACTCTCTGCCAGAAAATAAAAAAGCTAGTGTGAAAATACCCTAACTAAAACTGAGCAATTTAGCACAGGTTGTGCTACAAACATATATTGCTTCTGTCACACAAAATAGTCCTTGAAAGGACTTTTGGGTCTCTGAAACGTTTTTGTACAAAACAATATACAATTACACTCCCTACACTCTGTCACTTCCTATGTTCAGCTCTCCTTGACTACGAATGAGCCAAACATGCGTCATCGGGTGCTATATCTGGCATTACAGTGAGGTCAGTACTTACCAGCACATTTGTTGGCTGCTTAGCAGCCAAGAACAGTGCGGGGAGGAGACTCGAACATGGCGCTCGAGCACATGCGGTACTTGGCCGAATACCGGAATGTGCTGAGCATCGAGATGCTCGAGCCGAACAGGTGTTCGGCTGAGCATGCTCGATCATCACTAGTGCCAACCTTTGTGCTGTGCAGTGTTTGTCACCAGAAATGTCAGTCCTTGTCCCCAATAGAACTCACAATTAGAGTTGAGCGGACACCTGGATGTTCGGGTTCGAGAAGCTCGGCCGAACTTCCCGGAAATGTTCGGGTTCGGGATCCGAACCCGATCCGAACTTCGTCCCGAACCCGAACCCCATTGAAGTCAATGGGGACCCAAACTTTTCGGCACTAAAAAGGCTGTAAAACAGCCCAGGAAAGGGCTAGAGGGCTGCAAAAGGCAGCAACATGTAGGTAAATCCCCTGCAAACAAATGTGGATAGGGAAATTAATAAAAATAAAAATAAAATAAATAAAAATTAACCAATATCAATTGGAGAGAGGTCCCATAGCAGAGAATCTGGCTTCACGTCACCCACCACTGGAACAGTCCATTCTCAGATATTTAGGCCCCGGCACCCAGGCAGAGGAGAGAGGTCCCGTAACAGAGAATCTGTCTTCATGTCAGCAGAGAATCAGTCTGCATGTCATAGCAGAGAATCAGGCTTCACGTCAGCCACCACTGCAACAGTCCATTGGCATATATTTAGGCCCAGCACCCAGGCAGAGGAGAGAGTTCCTGTAACAGAGAATCTGTCTTCATGTCAGCAGAGAATCAGTCTGCATGTCATAGCAGAGAATCAGGCTTCACGTCAGCCACCAGTGCAACAGTCCATTGTCATATATTTAGGCCCAGCACCCAGGCAGAGGAGAGAGGTCCCGTAACAGAGGATCTGGCTTCATGTCAGCAGAGAATCAGTCTGCATGTCATAGCAGAGAATGAGGCTTCACGTCAGCCACCACTGCAACAGTCCATTGTCATATATTTAGGCCCAGCACACAGGCAGAGGAGAGAGGTCCCGTAACAGAGGATCTGGCTTCATGTCAGCAGAGAATCAGTCTGCATGTCATAGCAGAGAATCAGGCTTCACGTCAGCCACCAGTGCAACAGTCCATTGTCATATATTTAGGCCCAGCACCCAGGCAGAGGAGAGAGGTCCCGTAACAGAGGATCTGGCTTCATGTCAGCAGAGAATCAGTCTGCATGTCATAGCAGAGAATCAGGCTTCACGTCACCCACCACTGCAACAGTCCATTGTCAGATATTTAGGCCCAGCACCCAGGCAGAGGAGAGAGGTCCCGTAACAGAGAATCTGGCTTCATGTCAGCAGAGAATCAGTCTGCATGTCATAGCAGAGAATCAGGCTTCACGTCAGCTACCACTGCAACAGTCCATTGTCATATATTTAGGCCCAGCACACAGGCAGAGGAGAGAGGTCCCGTAACAGAGAATCTGTCTTCATGTCAGCAGAGAATCAGTCTGCATGTCATAGCAGAGAATCAGGCTTCACGTCAGCCACCAGTGCACCAGTCCATTGTCATATATTTAGGCCCAGCACCCAGGCAGAGGAGAGAGGTCCCGTAACAGAGAATCTGGCTTCATGTCAGCAGAGAATCAGTCTGCATGTCATAGCAGAGAATCAGGCTTCACGTCACCCAACATTGGAACAGTCCATTGGCATATATTTAGGCCCCGGCACCCAGACAGAGGAGAGGTTCATTTAAATTTGGGTAGCCTCGCAATATAATGGTAAAATGAAAATAAAAATAGGATTGAATGAGGAAGTGCCCTGGAGTACAATAATATATGTTTAAGGGGAGGTAGTTAATGTCTAATCTGCACAAGGGATGGACAGGTCCTGTGGGATCCATGCCTGGTTCATTTTTATGAACGTCAGCTTGTCCACATTGGCTGTAGACAGGCGGCTGCGTTTGTCTGTAATGACGCCCCCTGCCGTGCTGAATGCACGTTCAGACAAAACGCTGGCCGCCGGGCAGGCCAGCACCTCCGAGGCATAAAAGGCTAGCTCTGGCCACATGGACAATTTAGAGACCCAGAAGTTGAATGGGGCCGAACCATCAGTCAGTACGTGGAGGGGTGTGCACACGTACTGTTTCACCAGGTTAGTAAAATGTTGCCTCCTGCTAACACGTTGCGTATCAGGTGGTGGTGCAGTTAGCTGTGGTGTGTTGACAAAACTTTTCCACATCTCTGCCATGCTAACCCTGCCCTCAGAGGAGCTGGCCGTGACACAGCTGCTTTGGCGACCTCTTGCTCCTCCTCTGCCTTGGCCTTGGGCTTCCACTTGTTCCCCTGTGACATTTGGGAATGCTCTCAGTAGCGCGTCTACCAACGTGCGCTTGTACTCGCGCATCTTACTATCACGCTCCAATGCAGGAAGTAGGGTGGGCACATTGTCTTTGTACCGTGGATCCAGCAGGGTGGCAAGCCAGTAGTCCGCACAGGTTAAAATGTGGGCAACTCTGCTGTCGTTGCGCAGGCACTGCAGCATGTAGTCGCTCATGTGTGCCAGGCTGCCCAGGGGTAAGGACAAGCTGTCCTCTGTGGGAGGTGTATCGTCATCGTCCTGCCTTTCCCCCCAGCCACGCACCAGTGATGGGCCCGAGCTGCGTTGGGTGCCACCCCGCTGTGACCATGCTTCATCCTCATCCTCCTCCACCTCCTCCTCATCCTCGTCCTCCTCGTCCTCCAGTAGTGGGCCCTGGCTGGCCACATTTGTACCTGGCCTCTGCTGTTGCAAAAAACCTCCCTCTGAGTCACTTCCAAGAGACTGGCCTGAAAGTGCTAAAAATGACCCCTCTTCCTCCTCCTCCTCCTCCTGGGCCACCTGCTCTTCCATCATCGCCCTAAGTGTTTTCTCAAGGAGACATAGAAGTGGTATTGTAACGCTGATAACGGCGTCATCGCCACTGGCCATGTTGGTGGAGTACTCGAAACAGCGCAACAGGGCACACAGGTCTCGCATGGAGGCCCAGTCATTGGTGGTGAAGTGGTGCTGTTCCGTAGTGCGACTGACCCGTGCGTGCTGCAGCTGAAACTCCACTATGGCCTGCTGCTGCTCGCACAGTCTGTCTAGCATGTGCAAGGTGGAGTTCCACCTGGTGGGCACGTCGCATATGAGGCGGTGAGCGGGAAGGCCGAAGTTACGCTGTAGCGCAGACAGGCGAGCAGCAGCAGGATGTGAATGCCAGAAGTGCGAACAGACGGCCCGCACTTTATGCAGCAGCTCTGACATGTCGGGGTAGTTGTGAATGAACTTCTCCACCACCAAATTCAGCACATGCGCCAAGCAAGGGATGTGTGTCAAACCGGCTAGTCCCAGAGCTGCAACGAGATTTCGCCCATTATCGCACACCACCAGGCCGGGCTTGAGGCTCACCGGCAGCAACCACTCGTCGGTCTGTTGTTCTATACCCCGCCACAACTCCTGTGCGGTGTGGGGCCTGTCCCCCAAACATATGAGTTTCAGAATGGCCTGCTGACGTTTACCCCGGGCTGTGCTGAAGTTGGTGGTGAAGGTGTGTGGCTGACTGGATGAGCAGGTGGAAGAAGAGGAGGAGGAAGCCGAGAAGGAGGAGGTGGCAACAGGAGGCAAAGAATGTTGCCCTGCGATCCTTGGCGGCGGAAGGACGTGCACCACACAGCTCTCCGCCTGGGGCCCAGCTGCCACTACATTTACCCAGTGTGCAGTTAGGGAGATATAGCGTCCCTGGCCGTGCTTACTGGTCCACGTATCTGTGGTTAGGTGGACCTTGCCACAGATGGCGTTGTGCAGTGCACACTTGATTTTATCGGATATTTGGTTGTGCAGGGAAGGCACGGCTCTCTTGGAGAAGTAGTGCCGGCTGGGAACAACATACTGTGGGACAGCAAGCGACATGAGCTGTTTGAAGCTGTCTGTGTCCACCAGCCTAAATGACAGCATTTCATAGGCCAGTAGTTTAGAAATGCTGGCATTCAGGGCCAGGGATCGAGGGTGGCTAGGTGGGAATTTACGCTTTCTCTCAAATGTTTGTGAGATGGAGAGCTGAACGCTGCCCAGGGCCGTCTTTAATATTGCTTGGACCCTGGGCAAAAATTTACTTGGGCCCCCTGGATCCTGCCTTTCCACACCTTAGCAGGCAATCACACCCTCCACCACAACACACACACAAAAAATCCACACATCTGGTAGAGTACAGTGAATGACTGTAAATACTTCCAGTTCTGAAGACTTCAGCAGCTCAGGATCAGTGCTCTGAGCAGCTGGGCTCAGGCTGGAAGTGGGCACCGCTCTGCAGGAAGGAGACCAGGGCTCGGCTCACCCTAGTGTTACAGTGCACCCCAGCACCCCACAGTATGCAGTATAGCACCCTATAGTATACTGCAACCCACAGTATGCAGTATAGCACCCTATAGTATACTGCAACCCACAGCATGCAGTATAGCACTGTGGCGAAACCAACCTCGCCACTGGGTTTTGGGGGGGCCTGTTTACCAGCCTCTTGCCCCAGGATTATGGGCCCTCTCATCAGCCAGGCCTCATTTGTTCACAGAGGACTTGGACTAACTTGAACCCCTGGTCTAATTCGTGCTATTTTGGGATGTTAAATATCTATGTGTATTGAAAAGGGTGGGACATGGTATACGTTGAGTAGGGAGGTCTGTTCCATTGTCTCTCTGTGTGTATTGGCGATGTCCTTTGTCCTGAGAGATAATTGAATTACTTCTCGGTTGTCTACAGAGGATTTTGTGTATTTGCCTGCCTGTGATGATTGCATCAGCCCAGTGTGAGGTAATTCTATCACGGGCAGAGGGGAGGATTTTGTGTGGGAGTGTCTGAGTGTATTGTACGTGGTTATTGGCTGTTTTTACAAAACCATGTGGGTGGTAACCTTGTTGGAAGATGTGTATAAAATGCTTGTGTGTTAAAAATAAAGAGGCTGCTTTATACCTTCATGAAGTTTTGGCTCATGTTTGGGGAATGCGATAACTACACTATTGGGGATTGCAATATCACAATACTCCCCTGAGTATAAGCTCTTGTAAGAGCTTGTTCATGGTTCCTGCTCTCTGGATGTAGGAGAGGTTCACCCACTGGAAGCTGAAGCCCGGTCTTGGGTCCAGCGTGGGTGGAGGACGGTGAGACCCCAACCAAGCTGCGGTGGTTCGTGGGGTCTGCAGTGCGTACGGTGTCAAATAGAGTGCTTGGAGTCCTCGGAAAGCACTAGGAGCATCTATCGATGGAGGTACCCGGTCGGGGTGCCAGGAGATTCGTTACAAGCACCCTATAGCATACAGCACCACACAGTATGCAGTATAGCACCCCACACTATACAGTACCCCACAGTATACAACACCTCACAGTATACAGTAGAGCAGTATAGCACCTCACCATATACAGCACCCCAAACTATACACGATCCGCGGATCCGCAAAACACATACGGACGTCTGAATGGAGCCTTACAGGGGGCTGATCAATGACAGGGGGTGATCAATGACAGGGGGTGATCAATGACAGGGGGTGATCAGGGAGTCTATATGGGGTGATCACCCCCCTGTCTTTGATCACCCCCCGGATCACCCCCCGGATCATGGAACTGCTGCTATTTAATTGCTCACTGTTTTTAGGCAAACTTCTACAGCAACACTCCTGGTAGAAAGGACCTTGATGACCTCATAGTCAGATGACCAGTAATATTGCTAGGTTACTGGTCACATGGTGATAATGTCATCTAAGGTCCTAGAGACTCACAGCTCTCACAGCTAGCAGGGCTCAAGAGGCAGCTGCCTTGGGCCCCCCAGGAGCAACTGGGCCCAGGGCAGCTGCCCCTTTTGCCCCTTGTTAAAGACGGCCCTGACGCTGCCGTGTGACATGGTTGAGATGCTTGGTGACGGAGGTGGTGGTGGTGTTGGTGGTACATCCCCTGTTTGCTGGGCGGCAGGTGCCAACGTTCCTCCAGAGGCGGAGGCTGAGGCGGCAGCAGCAGAAGAGGTAGCAGGGGGAGCCTGAGTGACTTCCTTGGTTTTAAGGTGTTTACTCCACTGCAGTTCATGCTTTGCATGCAGGTGCCTGGTCATGCAGGTTGTGCTAAGGTTCAGAACGTTAATGCCTCGCTTCAGGCTCTGATGGCATAGCGTGCAAACCACTCGGGTCTTGTCGTCAGCACATTGTTTGAAGAAGTGCCATGCCAGGGAACTCCTTGAAGCTGCCTTTGGGGTGCTCGGTCCCAGATGGCGGCGGTCAGTAGCAGGCGGAGTCTCTTGGTGGCGGGTGTTCTGCTTTTGCCCACTGCTCCCTCTTTTGCTACGCCGTTGGCTCGGTCTCACCACTGCCTCTTCCTCCGAACTGTGAAAGTCAGTGGCACGACCTTCATTCCATGTGGGGTCTAGGACCTCATCGTCCCCTGCATCGTCTTCCACCCAGTCTTGATCCCTGACCTCCTGTTCAGTCTGCACACTGCAGAAAGACGCAGCAGTTGGCACCTGTGTTTCGTCATCATCAGAGACATGCTGAGGTGGTATTCCCATGTCCTCATCATCAGGAAACATGAGTGGTTGTGCGTCAGTGCATTCTATGTCTTCCACCGCTGGGGAAGGGCTGGGTGGATGCCCTTGGGAAACCCTGCCAGCGGAGTCTTCAAACAGCATAAGAGACTGCTGCATAACTTGAGGCTCAGACAGTTTCCCTGGTATGCATGGGGGTGATGTGACAGACTGATGGGCTTGGTTTTCAGGCGCCATCTGTGCGCTTTCTGCAGAAGACTGGGTGGGAGATAATGTGAACGTGCTGGATCCACTGTCGGCCACCCAATTGACTAATGCCTGTACCTGCTCAGGCCTTACCATCCTTAGAACGGCATTGGGCTCCACCAAATATCGCTGTAAATTCTGGCGGCTACTGGGACCTGAGGTAGTTGGTACACTAGGACATGTGGCTGTGGCAGAACGTCCACGTCCTCTCCCAGCACCAGAGGGTCCACTAACACCAACACGACTATGTCCGCGTCCGCGTCCCTTACTAGATGTTTTCCTCATTGTTACCGTTCACTACAATAAGAAAAATATTATTTGGCCCAATGTATTGAATTCAAATTCAGGCCTTTTTTTACAGACACCTAACGCTATCTGGCTATCTATTTAGGTACGGTATTACACTAATACAGGCACAGCAGCACCGACAGATTTAGCTGACTATAAATTTGAGGCCTATTATTTAGGCGCTGGATGACAGGTATACGTTTACGGACAGAATTAGACTTGGAAATGCACAGTAGCGTGTGTGTGAAGTTATTGAGAATGACCCTATCTGCACCTTCAATCTAATATACCCTTTTAAGGATAGATTTAAAGTAGGCCTGATACAGCAGAAACCACTGATTTAGGGAATTGCTAAGTTGGGAATTGTATTTCAACCCAGAACAAAAACTGTGCTTTGACGGACACTAAATAACTTGACCAGCTACAGCAATAACAACAGATTTAGCTGAATATAAATTTGAGGCCTTTTTATTTAGGCGCTGGGTGACAGGTATACGTTTACGGACAGAATTAGACTTGGAAATGCATGGTAGCGTGTGAAGTTATTGAGAATGACCCTATCTGCACCTTCAATCTAATATACCCTTTTATGGATAGATTTAAAGTAGGCCTGATACAGCAGAAACCACAGATTTAGGGAATTGCTAAGTTGGGAATTGTATTTCAACCCAGAACAAAAACTGTGCTTTGTCGGACAATAAATAACTTGACCAGCTACAGCAATAACCACAGATTTAGCTGACTATAAATTTGAGGCCTATTATTTAGGCGCTGGGTGACAGGTATACGTTTACGGACAGAATTAGACTTGGAAATGCACGGTAGAGTGTGAAGTTATTGATAATGACCCTATCTGCACCTTCAATCTAATATACCCTTTTATGGATAGATTTAAAGTAGGCCTGATACAGCAGAAACCACTGATTTAGGGAATTGCTAAGTTGGGAATTGTATTTTAACCCAGAACAAAAACTGTGCTTTGTCGGACAATAAATAACTTGACCAGCTACAGCAATAACCACAGATTTAGCTGAATATAAATTTGAGGCCTATTTAGGCGCTGGGTGACAGGTACCGTATTTTTCGCCCTATAGGACGCACCGGCCCATAAGACGCACCTAGGTTTTTGGGGAGGAAAATAAGAAAAAAAATTATTTTTAGCTTTTGGTGGGTTTGGAACTAATGGTGGTCTGTGGGTGGCACTATTACTGGGGATCTGTGAAGGACACCGTTATGGGGGGATCTGTGGATGACGGACACTGTTATGGGGGGATCTGTGGATGACGGACACTGTTATGGGGGGGATCTGTGGATGACGGACACTGTTATGGGGGGATCTGTGGATGACGGACACTGTTATGGGGGGATCTGTGGATGACGGACACTGTTATGGGGGGGATCTGTGGATGACGGACACTGTTATGGGGGGGATCTGTTGATGACTGACACTGTTATGGGGGGGGGATCTGTGGATGACTGAGACACTGTTACAGGGGGGGGATCTGTGGATGGCACTGTTATAGGGGGGATTTGTGGATGGCACTGGTACAGGGGGGGGATCTGTGGATGGCACTGTTACAGGGGGGGGATCTGTGGATGGCACTGTTACAGGGGGTGGGGGATCTGTGGATGGCACTGTTACAGGGGGGGGGGGATCTGTGGATGGCACTGTTACAGGGGGGATCTGTGGATGGCACTGTTATATATGTGCCATCCACAGCCCCCCAGCCCAAAACAGTGGCATCCACAGCCCCCCAGCCCATAACAGTGGCATCCACAGACACCCCCCCCTTAACTGTGCCATCCACAGATCAGCTCACCCACCCGCCGCCGCCCCCGCCTCTGCCGCCCCCAGTGCTAATATTACATGTCTTATTCGATTAAAATGTATTAGATATGCCCCCTCACTCCTATATTGCTAATTGTACCTTACATCCTATTCCTAGCTTCTGTAATGCAGGCCGGGCGGCCGGCGCGTCACTCGCTGACGTCACTTGCCTGCGCCGCCTGCTTCATTCATAAAGTAGGCGGCGCAGGCACGTGACATCATGGAGTCACGCTGCCGCCCGCCCGTCCTGCATTACAGAAGCTAGGAATAGGATTTAAGGTACAATTAGCAATATAGGAGTGAGGGGGCATATCTAATACATTTTAATCGAATAAGACATTTAATATTAGTATATCGGAGCGGCGGGGCGGGGCTATAGTACATTGATTGCACCGCCCCGCCACTATTCCCGGCCCCCAGCTCCTCCTCCAGTCCCTCCCCCGGCCCCAGCGTACGCTACATCGCATCCAGCGATGTTAAATTGTCCGCATTTCCCCCCGATTTTTTTGGGGGAAAAAGTGCGTCTTATGGGGCGAAAAATACGGTATACGTTTACGGACAGAATTAGACTTGGAAATGAACAGTAGCGTGTGTGTGAAGTTTTTGAGAATGACACTATCTGCACCTTCAATCTAATATACCCTTTTAAGGATAGATTTAAAGTAGGCCTGATACAGCAGAAACCACTGATTTAGGGAATTGCTAAGTTGGGAATTGTATTTCAACTCAGAACAAAAACTGTGCTTTGGCGGACACTAAATGAATTGACCAGCCTCAGCAATAACCACAGATTTAGCTGAATATAAATTTGAGGCCTATTATTTAGGCGCTGGGTGACAGGTATACGTTTACGGACAGAATTAAACTTGGAAATGCACGGTAGCGTGTGAAGTTATTGAGGATGACACTATCTGCACCTCCAATCTAATATACCCTTTTATGGATAGATTTAAACTTGGCCTGATACAGCAGATCACCGATTTAGGGAATTGTTAAGTTGGGAATTGTATTTCAACCCAGAAGAAAAATATATCCTTTGCCAGACAGCAGACAGTATTACAATTGGCTGGCCACAGCTGAAACACCAGATTTAGGGTACTGCTATTTTGGCAATTGTATTTCACCCCTCAATAAAATAGCAAGCACAGCCAAGCCTGATGTAGGATATAGCAATAAAATAACCACACTATTGATGGTTAAATGGACTTGGTGGCAGCTTGTGCTGGCGCACCACAAGACACAAAATTGCCGCCGATCACCCCAGAATAAAGTGACTGAAAAACGCTCTGGGCAGCCTAAAAACAGTGAGCAATTAAATAGCAGCAGTTCCATGATCCGGGGGGTGATCCGGGGGGTGATCAAAGACAGGGGGGTGATCACCCCATATAGACTCCCTGATCACCCCCTGTCATTGATCACCCCCCTGTAAGGCTCCATTCAGACGTCCGTATGTGTTTTGCGGATCCGCGGATCCACGGATCGGATCCGCAAAACACATACGGACGTCTGAATGGAGCCTTACAGGGGGGTGATTAGGGAGTCTATATGGAATGGATGATCACCCTCCTGTAAGGCTCCATTCAGACCTCCGTATGTGTTTTGCGAATCCATGGATCGGATCCGCAAAACACATACGGACGTCTGAATGGAGCCTTACAGGGGAGTAATCAATGACAGGGGGGTGATCACCCCATATAGACTCCCTGATCACCCCCCTGTCATTGATCACCCCCCTATAAGGCTCCATTCAGACGTCCGTATGTGTTTTACGGATCCACGGATCGATGGATCGGATCCGCAAAACACATATGGACATCTGAATGGAGCCTTACAGGGGGGTGATCAATGACAGGGGGGTGATCACCCCATATACACTCCCTGATCACCCCCCTGTCATTGATCACCCCCCTGTAAGGCTCCATTCAGACGTCCGTATGTGTTTTGCGTATCCGATCCGTGGATCCGCAAAACACATACGGACCTCTGAATGGAGCCTTACAGGGGGGTGATCAACGACAGGGGGGTGATCAGGGAGTCTATATGGGGTGATCACACCCCTGTCATTGATCAACCCCCTGTAAGGCTCCATTCAGACATCCGTATGTGATTTGCGGATCCGTGGATCCGCAAAAAATGGACACCGCGGATCCGCAAAACAAATACAGACGTCTGAATGGAGCCTTACAGGGGGTGATCAATGACAGGGTGGTAATAACCCCATATAGACTCCCTGATCACCCCCCTGTCATTGATCACCCCCCTGTAAGGCTCCATTCAGAAATTTTATTGGCACAAGTTAGCGGAAATTGATTTTTTTATTTATTTTTTCTTACAAAGTCTCATATTCCACTAACTTGTGTCAAAAAATATAATCTCACATGAACTCTCCATACCCCTCACGGAATCCAAATGCGTAACATTTTTTAGACATTTATATTCCAGACTTCTTCTCACGCTTTAGGGCCCCTAAAATGCCAGGGCAGTATAAATACCCCACATGTGACCCCATTTCGGAAAGAAGACACCCTAAGGTATTCACTGAGGGGCATATTGAGTCCATAAAAGATTTAACTTTTTGTCCCAAGTTAGCGGAAAGGGAGACCTTGTGAGAAAAAAACAAAAAAATAATCAATTTCCGCTAACTTGTGCCCAAAAAAAAAATCATCTATGAACTCGCCATGCCCCCCATTGAATACCTTGGGGTGTCTTCTTTCCAAAATGGGGTCACATGTGGGGTATTTATACTGCCCTGGCATTTTAGGGGACATCCAAATGTCTAAAAATGTCTTCCTAAAAGGAATTTGGGCCCCTTTGCGCATGTAGGCTGCAAAAAAGTGTCACACATGTGGTATCGCCGTACTCAGGAGAAGTAGGGCAATGTGTTTTGGGGTGTCTTTTTTACATATACCCATGCTGGGTGAGAGAAATATCTCTCTATAATGACAACTTTGTATAAAAAAATGGGAAAAGGTGACTTTTAGAGAGATATTTCTCTCACCCAGCATGGGTATATGTAAAAATACACCCCAAAACACATTGCCCTACTTCTTCCGAGTACGGCGATACCACATGTGTGACACTTTTTTGCAGCCTAGGTGGGCAAAGGGGCCCACATTCCAAAGAACACCTTTAGGATTTCACAGGGCATTTTTTTACACATTTTGATTTCAAACTACTTCTCACGCTTTAGGGCCCCTAAAATGCCAGGGCAGTATAAATACCCCACAAGTAACCCCATTTTGGAAAGAAGACACCCCAAGGTATTCCGTGAGGGGCATGGCGAGTTCCTAGAATTTTTTATTTTTCGTCACAAGTTAGCGGAAATAGATTTTTTTTAATTTGTTTTTTTTTGCAAAGTATCATATTCCACTAACTTGTGATAAAAAATAAAAACTTCCATGAACTCACTATGCCCATCACAAAATACCTTGCGGTGTCTTCTTTCCAAAATGGGGTCACTTGTGTGGTAGTTATACTGCCCTGGCATTTTAGGGGCCCTAAAGCGTGAGAAGTAGTTTGAAATCAAAATGTGTAAAAAAATGCCCTGTGAAATCCTAAAGGTGCTCTTTGGAATTTGGGCCCCTTTGCCCACCTAGGCTGCAAAAAAGTGTCACACATGTGGTATTGCCGTACTCAGGAGAAGTAGGGCAATGTGTTTTGGGGTGTCTTTTTACATATACCCATGCGGGGTGAGAGAAATATCTCTCTAAAAGACAACTTTTTCCATTTTTTTATACAAAGTTGTCATTTGACAGAGATATTTATCTCACCCAGCATGGGCATGTGTAAAAAGACACCCCAAAACACATTGCCCAACTTCTCCTGAGTATGGCGATACCACATGTGTGACACTTTTCTGCAGCCTAGGTGGGCAAAGGGGCCCAAATTCTTAAGAGCACCTTTAGGATTTCACAGGGTATTTTTTACACATTTTGATTTCAAACTACTTCTCACGCATTAGGGCCCCTAAAATGCCAGGGCAGTATAACTACCCTACAAGTGACCCCATTTTAGAAAGAAGACACCCCAAGGTATTATGTAATGGGCATAGTGAGTTCATGGAAGTTTTAATTTTTTGTCACAAGTTAGTGGAATATGAGACTTTGTAAGGAAAAAATAAATAAAAAAATCATCATTTTCCGCTAACTTAAATAAAAAGTTCTATGAACTCACTATGCCCATCAGCGAATACCTTAGGGTGTCTACTTTCCGTAATTGGGTCATTTGTGGGGTTTTTCCACTGTCTGGGCATTGTAGAACCTCAGGAAACATGACAGGTGCTCAGAAAGTCAGAGCTGCTTCAAAAAGCGGAAATTCAATTTTTTTTACCATAGTTTGTAAACGCTATAACTTTTACCCAAACCATTTTTACCCAAACATTTTTTTAATCAAAGACATGTAGAACAATACATTTAGAGAAAAATTTATATAGAAATGTAGTTTTTTTGAAAAATTTTATAACTGAAAGTGAAAAATTTAATTTTTTTTAAAAAAAATCGGTAAATTTCGATTAATAACAAAAAATGTAAAAATGTCAGCAGCAATGAAATACCACCAAATAAAAGCTCTATTAGTGAGAAGAAAAGGAGGTACAATTCATTTGGGTAGTAAGTTGCATGACCGAGCAATAAACCGTGAAAGTAGTGTAGTGCAGAATTGTAAAAAGTGGTCAGGTCATTAAGGGTGTTTAAGCTAGGGGAGCTGAGGTGGTTAACTTCCATTGTGCTCGTGTGCTCAGTAGAGCACCCGAGCATCCTGAGGTTAACCAAAACTACATATAATGTATTTCAATGGCGTTGCAAGGAGACATGCTGCGATGCGACTTCTGCAAAAAAATCTGACTTGGATGGATATTTTGCAACAGTCGCATCTCAGCCACAGCATGTCATTGCAACACCTTTTAAATAAATGAAATGCAGCGTGACACATCACAGTGTAGCCGAACCCTTAGTCACCTTTGGGGACTTGAACATGCAATCTTCTAATCTCTTGTCCTATAGACTGAAATATAAAAGTATTGTGGTCTAGTTTCATTGCCTGTCTTTGAAGACGTGGCTCATGCTCAGCCTTTCAGGCAGTTAGCCATAAGAGCCCTGAGAACTTTTCTTAAGGCCCCAGGCGGTCATTGAAACTGATCGAGCTCCTTCCCTCTGCCTAAGGGCTCATTCAGATGGCCGTATACTATCCACAAAATTGCGGATCCGTTTTTTTGCGGATTAGATGTTGACCCATTCACTTCTATGGGGCCCTTTTCTATTCCACTGTTCCGCGAAACAAATGAAACATGTCCTATACTTGTCCGTGAAAATCAGGACATGGCCCCATTGAAATCTATGGGTCCGCAAAAATACTGAATGTTTTCAGTATTTTTGCGGACATCATACGGCCGTCTGAATGAGCCCTAACCCCACAGATGCTGTGATCGCTATTGATCACCTGTAGTATACATCCGGTACTCACCATGTATTGAGTCTTCTCCATACTCCTTACAGAACCCCATGAAGTAACTGTACGTTGTGGTGCGATTAAGGGTTAAAATACACACACACACACACACACAAACAAATAGTTCATATTAAACATTGAAATTAAGAAAGTGATACAAAACTATATCCTGAATGTATTATCAGAAAATTGTTATCATATTTTTATTAGAAAGATATTTAAAAAAAATAAACATTGAGTAGCCACATTTAAAAAATTTATGACATTACAGCTTTCTTACTGGCAATTAGAGCAGTGACAATATGATGACATTTTCTGCTTACTGTGGCTCACTTGTTAGCTTTTCTGTATATATACACACTAAAGCTAGGTCCATTGTGGCAATGGTTCCTTTGCGCTATTTAAGATTCCAGAAAAAATCATGGATAAAATATGCACCATGCAGAAATATTTTGTGTGGCAGAATGCAGAATTCATAATAGAAACCAGTAGCGTACATAGAAATCACTGGGCCCCATAGCAAGAATCTAAATTGGGCCCCCATGCCCCATTCATAACCCCTCCCACTAACTGTTTCTGGCCAGTATATATAGCAGTGTACTGACATGTGAGGTATTAGGGATAAATTACAGCTTGTCCCTCACATATCAGTACACTGCTGTGTATACTATATATTTGCATACACGGCATCTATTATACCTCGTACCTCATATATCAATGCAACGCCTGTATGATAAACGTTTGGGGTATCCCTTGCCCCTTAGGAGGTTATTACGATATATGTCCCTCTTACGGAGCAAGTAGTCGTGACGCCAGTTGCATTGAAGCAACGACTACATGGAGTCCCCTTTGTAGATGGTAGTGTTGGTACCCAGGTTTAGGATTGCCAGAGTGGTGTAGAGTGACCTACATTCTCTCTGAAGGTGTTGTATGCACATGTCACGGTGCTCCTACCTGGATATCCTTTGATCCCAGAAGTGGTCAAACAAAGCAGTGAAAAAGGGGTGATTAACTTGGATGATGAAGAAGGTAGAATAAATGGAGTCCAGATTTTGTATTAATATTGAACACAGCTTTACTTGCATAGACTTTCATCAAGGAACAATCTTACAAACTTTATCTTGGCCATCAGCTGGTATTGGCTTAACTTTGGCAGGCAAATACTTCTGCAACAATCTCAGCTCTGATAGGTTGTAGCTTTCTCAGCTCTACTATGCTGGCTGGATTAAATAGTAAACTTTTCCTCTTCTGCTGGAACTTAGCTTAGCTGTCTGTAGTCTGTCTCTTACTTTATCTTTATCTGTAATCCTAGGAACTTCTTCCTGGCTTCAAGCTCACTTAGTTTGGCTATAGGCAACCATATAGAACTTGCAGGCATGGCCTATTGGCCCAGCAGAGCAGACAGTGCTCTGCTGGCTGACACACAACCTCTCTCTGGGAACAGGTAGACTAGACTGACTAGAAACTAACTCCTCCCTATCTAGAGAGGGCTGAAAGAGAACAAGGAAGTTCCTCTCCAGAGAAACTAGCTCTGCACAGATTGCCGCCACCAGCTGGTAAACCAGGCACATTACACTTTAACAGTCAAATATGAGGAAAGACATACACATTATGCAGGATGACACAAAGATAGTGGGGGCCCAAAAGAGGTAGTAATGCCCCTCTGGGGTATTACATTCCCTGGCACTTAAGAGGCAAGCCGCCCTCGGTTTGTGTTTAGGGTATATATAAATATATGCTCTCAGGGTACCAAACAAATACAAAGTGCTACAATAAAATACTGACATATAAGACGGCTACCAAAAGGTCTCTCTGCCCGTATGAGTAGGGTGTCCGAGAGCAGTTTCCCTCTCAGGTATAACTAGAGAATCAAACGATGTGCGCAAAGCACTCATTCCTGACTTTATTTTGATTATCGGGCCTTATTTTGATTATCTGGCCACTAATACCACAGATAGAATGGGGGTGTCTTTACTCTGTATTCCCAACACTATGCAATGAAACGCCCACAAACAGAAGCGTGGCTCTATCCTCTATTCCCTTCCAACAACAAGGCCTAATTATGCTTTGTCACCTTGATGAATAAAAAAGGTAGCTAAAACTTTTTCCTAAGCCAGTGCACTAGGCCTTAGGACATACTCAACCTTGGCTACCAGACATCCTCAGGGGCAGTCCATAATAACCAAGCAAGAGAGTGCTGACTATCTAGTGATCTGAAAAGTGCAAACATAATCCATACAATAGTGCATGTAAAATCACATTGTTGTGCCTGAAAGAGAAAAACACAATTGGCACAATATTTAAATGCTGTTACAAATTCTAAAAGTTAGTGCAAATCAATAAGGCACATTTTTAATGCAATGGACTAATATAATAGAGTCACTTTGGAGTCCCAACCTGGGAACTACACCATTCTTTGTGCAGTTCCTTTACCAGATATACTGGACGTGTGATATCATCATAGGTCCATTAGCTTTCTCTACTGATAGGGACACTATATTGGAGCTGGACAGAAATATGTATAATTAGGGGGCTGGGGCTTTGGTTTAGTGTGAGCCCCATAGCAGCTGTGTGGTCTGCCTCTGTTGGAGGCGCACCACTGACGGAAACCCCTGTAGTTAATGGGATTTGGCAGGCACCATTGGTGTCCGGTGTTTCCGTTTTCCTGTTTCTTTACTGAACAGAGAAACTGAACTTCTCTTCAGATGTGAACCTAGTCTAAGGCTACCTGCACACAGGTGTGGGTAAACGCACATAAGTTCAGTACGAATTTCCACACGTATTTATATGCTTTTTTTGTACTATATCCGCACTAAAATCCTCAAATTGTATTTGCAGATTTTGGTGCAAATTAGGTGTTAGTTTTGCTGCAGATTTCACCCTTCATTAGAAAAGGGTGAAATCCGCAGCTAAAACCGCAAACATAATTGACAGCCTTCAGATTTGGAGATCCACACAGCAGGTCAGCACATAAAAAATCAGCAACATCAGTAATCTCATACACTTTGCTGGTACTGAATTACATTGTGGTTTTGCCGCATGGGAACCTGCGCAGAAAATGTGTGTGTATTCCACAACGTGCGCAGGTGGCCTAAGGGTCTTTTTACCTAGGCAGCTTTTCTGCCTGTATGTTTGGTGATTAGCACTTGTTTAAATACATTTACACAAAGCTACTATTCAGACTATATGTGTCTGAACAATGGTTAATGTGATAATTCACATACAGTTTAATTTAATTAATCTACACAAGAGGATGTTCTGCTGACAAATGATGATCTTAATGTCCACATAGGGTTGCCTTCACATGTGGCAGAAAAATCCCCCAGAAAATACAGGTGTGGATTTTTATGCGTGGATTAGGATGCTGATTTCTTTGCGAATTTTGATATGAATTTCTGTGCAGATTACATCCCCTACTGAAATGAATGGGACCGTTCTGCTTCAGTAAATTTTCGCTGAAGAATTTTATTCTGCAAAGAAACACCGGGCAGATATTGACATGCGGGAAGTCTTTATGTGCCATATTTTCTGGTAGGTATTTCTACCATGTGTACAGGATATTCATTAGGTGATTAAAGGGGCAATGATCAGGAACAAACTTTTATATGAAAGTTTGCTTGCCTGATCATCAACTTATGTTAAAGGGCCTTTAAAGGGGAGGTAATAGGGGCGCTTGACTTCAGGCGAGAAAGCCGCTGCCCTCTTGATTTCAAGACAATCGTTTACATAGAGTGGCCAGTTGAATAAAAGTATTTTTTTAGCCTTTTGCCACATTGCACAGAAAAGACACAGATACTTTTATAATCATGCTATAGGCTGCAATAAGGTACTGCTGGTGGTTTAATATGCATTTTCTAGGTGACAGGTTCCCTTTAAGATAAGACCAATTATCTTATTATCCTTAGACGATGGACAAGGTTATAACAACTGTATTATACTGCAAGAATAAAAGACAAGATAGCAACTATATACATTATACATGCAGATAATACTCTGGCTGCATCTCCCTGGGGGTAGGACCTGTACTCCAGCTATTCCTGCTGTACTGAGTATACAGGAAATACACAATGGAAATGTCTCTAATGTGGTTGTCCCCAGGGAAGGTTTATACATAAAAAAAAAAAAAAGACACAGCTACAAAATTTTAACAAAAGACCAATCATATTATTTATCATCTAAAACTAATTAAACTAAAATTAAATTACATCAAACAATACCTTTAAGAATATTGTTCATGAGTCTGAAGAGCAATGAATAATGATTGAAATGAGTGCATACAAAATGATTGATTCACTAAATCTGAATTCTTGTATTGTGTCTCCATGCGTCAAGTACCTGAGATGTAAGAATGCATTATCTATGCATAGCAAACACGTAAAGCCCATGCCATAGAAGAATGAATAATTTGCTTTCACAATATAATCTCTTCAATGCTGTGAACATACTGTACGTTTAATTAAAACTGTACATTAATATTGTATTACAAAAACTGCTTTCAAATAAAGTATAGGTAGAAGCCAAGCCATCATTTCTCATACATGTCCATGCTTGGATTGGATTTCATATTTGTTCAGAGAGATCCTGACCTGCTAATCAACATCTTTGCTTGTTAGATCCTTTTCTCCAAAACTGATTAAATAGGACACATTGCAAATACACAAGTATTTTACCCTAAGTTCACACCTGAGCGTTTTACAGCGCGTTCAAACGCGCTGTAAAACGCTCAACACATGAAAACCAATGCTTCCCTATGGCCCTGGTTCACACTTGAGCGTTTTACAGCGCGTTTTACAGCGCGTTCAAACGCTGACAACATACACATCACATCCCCCCCGCACAAACACTCATACATCACAAACAACAAGAGAAACACGGCGAAACTCAGATCCTGGCACAACACACTGCAAATGGTTTAAATGGCCACAATAATAGGCTACTTACCGCAAAGTAATGACCAGTCTTTCCACTGGTGGGATGCAGTCCCGCATGAAGGTGTCCTGACGCTGCAAATGAGGAGACAACAGCACCAGGAGCTCGTCAAAGCTGGGAAACAATAAAATGTTCATGGTTAACAATACAAAAAGCACAAAACAATTAGCTTAACCATTGAAAAAACATTGCAACCACGTATACGTACTAACCTGTGGATGGACATCCTGGTGTAGTAAAAAAACTTGTCCTCATGGGCACGGAGGTTGGCATACAGTGCCCAGAACTGGCCCCTCTCCTGTCTATTCGCAATCACAGGATGGACCCAGAAACGTCGCCTGCGGTCCCGCTTTCTCCTCAAGCGTTCCAGGTGGATAGCTGCAACAAGTGCCGCAACACGTCGCCGTCTATAGCATTCCATGATGACTACAAACCACACACTCTACCAACACACATGGAATTTCACACCTACAATGCCCTAGGATTGGCCAAACTTCATATACACAGGGATATTTGCTCATTGGACAACACTGCAGTCAATCACACAAACGCGCGTCAAACGCGCGTTTACTATTGCAAAAAACGTGCATAAAAACGTGCGTAAACGCGCGTTAAACGTGCGTCTCAGAAACGCTCAGGTCTGAACCCAGGGTTATGGTTTTGTGGCAAGTTTGAATAAAAAAAGTGCTGTCCACAAATATTCCAGTTTTTAAACTGTATACTATCTGTGGACATTGTGTAGAACTGAAAGAAGAAAGCCTTAGGGCTCATGCACATGTATTTTTTGTCTACATCCGATCCACATATTTTGCGGGTCGGATGCAGACCCATTCACTTCAATAGGGCAGCAAAATATGTGAACAGCCCACCGTGTGCTGTCCGCATCCGTATGTCCGTTCCATGGCACCCGCAGAAAAGTAGAACATGCCGTATTCTTCAATTGTGGGCCAAATGTTCAGTTCCGCAAAATTCATATCGCACACGCCCATTATCTATGTTTTGCAGGTCCACAATTTGCGGACCGCAAAACAGACTATGGTTGTGTGTATGATCACTTAAAGGAACATCAAAGCTAAGGGTCCGATCACACAGTAGGTTTTACAACATAGTTTCGGAGTGGACAGCCTTGCCAAAATTTTGCAGAAAACCCACCATCAGCTGCGTCTTTCCTGCTTCGCATTCATTTCAATAGAAGGCACTGCTGATGATCACAGAGTGATGGCTTAAAGCCATGACTACATCAATAATGGACATGCTATCTCCCCCTGAGTTGTATGTGAGGATGAAGGGACATGGCCCCGGGCAGGTTTTCTGTGGAATTACACTGTCCTAAGAATCAATGAAAGAAAAAAATAACATTCTTAATTTTTTAGTCTGCAAGCCTTCCTTTTTATGGCGGACACCAGCTAACCAAGTACCTGCAATCCCTAGGATGTATGACAGTTGTCTCATGGTAACTCCTTCCTCCCCTACGCAGAAAACAATCCCTCACATTTAGTCCCAGAGATGCATGTGGTATTTAATGCCCTTCAATTTCCTTCTCCACTGTCTCTAGAGAGATATACAACTATATGCATATATGGTGTAACAACTTTGTTGGAGTGGACAGGGTGAGGCCGCTTTACTGAGTGCACCTCAACTGGTTTTTAGTTACTCCTGTGCGTCACATTCACTATTTATATGCATATATGGATTTAGAAGTAGGGATGAATGAATGAATGGTGTTTGCACTGCTTCACTATGAGATCACTGTGCCAGCACCGAGATGAGGAACAGTGCAGGGAAGCTACTGAGCATGTTAGTCCACCTGCCATTGCAGGAGAAGGTGGACCAAAATGATAAATAGCAGGGAGTGCTATCAGAGGGAAAATGTAGTGTCCATAAAACCTTATAATATTTTTATTGTATTTATATTGCAATAATACTTCATTTGAAAAGCCCTATTTATTGCATAGTAATACCTTTTGTGGGATAACCCCTTTAAGGGTACCTAACTTATATGATCTATTCCCAGCAACATATTCCTAGGAGAGCTAGATGACAATCAACCACTGCAATATGTGATGCAGCTCTCAATCCAGTTTCTACAGATATTTAGACATGTAGCTAGTGGGCTTTAAATACCCAAGACCATGTCCACTGTGTTGAAAAGGAGCATCAGAATTGTCAGTTGCTTTTCAGGTTATCTGTAACTTTAAGACCATGGCATAGCAGTGCCTTTATATCCTTTTACACTGAAATGGCTTTTCTTATATTCATTATCCCTCCAAATCTAGAGGTATATAGTCAGCCTTACGTGTAGATGCCCTAGATTAAAATCCCAGGAGAGACTCGATTTTTTAGTTCTAAGTATAGAAAATCTCTATTTTTCTAAGCATAGAAAATGTCTAGCCCTGTCAGTCAAGGGGAGGGGGAGTTTGCAGAGCACAGGGGTGTTACAAAAGCAGTCTTCAAAGCATTCAGCCCTGCCCCTGGTGCTCCAATGTGCTAATTTGCATATGAATAAAAACACAGATGTTACTGCAGCTGTTTAGCATACAGACAAAAGAAAGGCATTGTTTTTAATCAGCATGATCAAACCTACTAGGCAGTGTGCCTGGTTTACTAGGGTTGATCATGCTTACAGAGGCTCTTTAAGGCACATTTAGATGCCCTCAACGAGCAGGCAATTATCAGGAAGGGAGCGTTCCTTCCCGATAATTGCCTGCTCATTAGTGGACATAAGAGCCGTGTTTACATGCAGCGATCCCCTAACAGTATGGGGATGAGTGATGGCCACTGTTATAGCTCATTGTTTCGGGCCAACAGATCACTGTTCAAACAGCACAATCTGCTGTCAAGAAACAATTTAATATTTTATTGAATATAATATAATTTAATGTGCCACATAAACAAGTATTTTACCCGATGAACAAGCATTTTGCTCATTCATCAGGTGATTGGCCTTTAAGGAATGAGCGTTCATAGTAATGTTTGTTCCTGATAATCGAACTAAAAATCGTGTAGCGTAAATTTAGCATTAGGCTCTGTTATGTCTTATGCTATACCTGAATAGGTATTTCATGACACAGGGATTTGAAAACTGCTTCAGAGAAATTCCCTGTGTCATGCACTTCCCTGTACTTGGCTGCTTGTAATGTGATGAATGGCATAACATCTGAAAAACTAGTTTCTGTAAACGAAGTGGAAAAAATGGCAATGACATGAAAAAGCTTCCATAGATAATTGATTTCAATAGAAAGGTGCATGTGAATACTGGCATGCATACAAAACAGTTAGGGCTCTTTCACATGAGTGGATGCTGTGCGTGGAATCCACTGCGTGAAAGAATGCCAAGCCCCGCTCCGTACAGCAGAGACACGGAGCATTAACATGACTGATAATGCTCCATGCCTCTCTGTGATCTCTTTACTACAAAATCACAGTGAGATAAAGTTGTCACCATGTTAATCATGTTAATGCTCCGTGTCTCTGCTGTCCGGAGCGGGGCTTGGCTCTCATTCACGCTGCAGATGACACGCATGGCATCCGCTCGTGTGAAAGAGCCCTTAGGGTTCATTTGACCCATAAAGAGGAGGTTTTTTTTAAATTTTCTATAGATTATAATTTCTGTTGCATGGTAGGGCAGAAACTGATTAAAATTCAAATGGACCCATTCTTAGTGATCAAAAAAGTGGAGGTGATTTCATTTTATTTTTGGTATAAAACATGTATGCTTGCTTTCATATCACAGCCCTAATTGCATAAATCTAGTCCGACAAGTAGGTTTTTATTGCATGTTTAACCACATGCACTAGATCTTTATAGTCCAATTATACTGCATATGCTGATAGACATCTACTTAACCCTGACGTATAAATGTAGCTCTGTTTCCTAAATATGTGCTTTCAGTGCAGATGCAGGGTTAGGTAGCCTAGGAGCTAGAAAACGGAAGAGTTAATAATGTTTCAATATATCCAGGGGCAAGGAAAGATTTGAATACCATAATATTGCTACTAGCAGAAATGTGCTAATGATTCCCATTGCTTCACCAGCAGCGAAAAGTTTTATTAGTTCTCTAATGGTCTCTCACAGCAAGCAATATGTACCTGTCTGCAGTGTCAGGTTTCCAGTATTGCTCCAGAATGTTTACTACCCTGAAAGGTCCTCATTAATGCTAGGGGGAATATGACATGTGCATCCTGAGATTACACACTGCCCTCTACAGGACTGCACTGGAATAGGAAATTAAATAACACGTGGACTACTTTATAGAAGCAAAGTACAACATGCAGTGATCAAAGATGAAAGATACACTTAATGGAAACCTCAAATACAATTCGGATTAAAATATTGGGAATCACGGTTGAAACCAACCATACTGTGCCCTAAATGCATGAAAAAGGTAAAACGTGTTTTGGTAAAATGGATCAGAATCCCTCCAGGGGCTTAGAACAAGCTATTTTATAGATGCAATATGAGATTAAGGAAGAGCTATATTAAAATCTTAACAATTTGTGAGAGGTAACTAGAAGGTTAATGATTTTTGCACTTTGCTTTGTTTTTCACAAAGAAAATGAAATATTTCATAAGGCAAAGCTTGAGAATCAATGGAAATTGTCTTTATTGTCTTTTATCTCGTTAATTATTGCATTATTTTTCTGCATTCTATTGTAAAAAGTTAACGGAAAAATTATGACTGATCCTGCCTCTTATCACAACAAAGGCAGAAAATTGCATGGGTAATAAGGTAAAGAAAGTCTTTTCCCAAATGTCTACCAAGTATCGGTGCCCAAGAACAACATTACAAATGGTATTATATGATATGCTTGTAAATGTCATATTGCTTGTGAGGTTGAACACTGTGGGTTGACCAGGCACATGCAATGTACTGAATGTTAAGCAGTACAGGCAATCATCCAGATTCTATGAATATCCTAAATGAAATGTACTTAGGAGCACAAAAAGTTTCAAATAATTAATCCCGGATTCATGCATGAAATTCAAATTGTTCCTTCTGTGATTACATAGTGAATTATGTGCATATAACTAATGGCATCATACACTCTCTAATTTGCCACTAGTAGTTTTACTACTAATTACATAGACTCTCTAATTCACCACAATGCAAACATGTTTATAAGGATATATTTCCTAAAAGGAACGCCTTACATATAAAAATTTTGATTAATTAAAGAATTACAGTGAGTAGATATACATCTTAATCATTTTTTAACTAGTTTTCATTTTAGCCATATTGGAGGCACACAATTCTAAATTGTACAATACTTGTACATGATACTTGAGTGTTGAAATAACTGAGTTTGGGTAAGTTTACAGTTGTGTCAAAAGGCTCTGTTTGAGGCCTCCAACGTGATGCCGTTCAAAATACCTGAGAAAAAAGTCTTGCATGCAGGACTTTTTTCTCTGCCTAAATTCTGGACTCCTCAAAGGGCATCTGTCAGCAGATTTGTACCTATGAAACTGGCTGACCTGCTACAGCTAAAGGCCTGTGTTAGTCCCATGTTCATATGTGCTCACATTGCTGAGAAAAAGTGTGTTTTAATATATGCAAATTATCCTCTAGGAGCAACGGCGGTGTTGTTGATACTCTTAGAGGTTCAACGGTTCAACTGTCTCTGCAACTACCGTGCCCTCTTACATACTACGATCGGGAACTCATTATATTTACTGTAAACAGAAAAAAGATTCTGACTCATGCAAAGCAGGATGAATCCAAATCTACCATTACTAAGACATGTACAGTGCTGCCCATAATTATTCATACCCCTGGCAAATTTTGATTTAAAGTTACTTTCATTCAACCAGCAAGTAATTTTTTGACGGGAAATGACATAGGTGCCTCCCAAAAGATAATAAGACGATGTACAAGAGGCATTATTGTGGGAAAAAAAAACATTTCACTACTTTTATTTACATTTGAGCAAAAAGTGTTCAGTCCAAAATTATTCATACCCTTCTCAATAATCAATAGAAAAGCCTTTATTGGCTATTACAGCAATCAAACGCTTCCTATAATTACAGACCAGCTTTTTGCATGTCTCCACAGGTATTTCTTTTGCCCATTCAGCTTTAGCAATGAGCTCAAAATCTTTCAGGTTGGAGGGTCTTCTTGCCATCACCCTGATCTTTAGCTCCCTCCACAGATTCTCAATTGGATTCAAGTCTGGACCGCTCCAAAGCGTTAATGTTGTTGTCTGCTAACCATTTCTTCACCACTTTTGCTGTGTGTTTTGGGTCATTGTCATGCTGAAATGTCCACTGGTGCCCAAGGCCAAGTTTCTCTGCAGACTGCGTGATGTTGTCGTTTAGAATCCTCATGTATTGCTCTTTTTTCATAGTGCCGTTTACTATGATTAGGGTCCCTGGTCCATTGGCTGAAAAACACCCCCAAAGCATTAGGTTCCCACCACCATGTTTGACAGTGGGGATGGTGTTCTTTGGGTTTAAGGTTTCTCCTTTTCACACCAAATGAATGAAACATCATTGTGACCAAACAATTACATTTTTGTTTCATCTGACCATAACACAGAAGACCAGAAGTCTTCTTCTTTGTCCATGTAAGAGGCAGCCCTGAATCAACCAGCAGATTTCTAGCACTTAGATCTATGCAGACTGTCATGTTTCCCTCCGGCCACCAGAGCCACTGTGACTAAACAGGAACCTGAGTTGTGCTGGCCAGAGGCTAAGAAAGAGTTAAGAAGTTTTTCCCAGGCTGTTCCAGAAGTTGCTGGGGGCCTTGCTGAGATAAGAGGGTGAGATGGACTGCTGAGAGATAACAGTAAAAGACTGGAGCAGCAGGAGGCTAAATTAGCTGAGATTTTCCTGACAGCTGTGGAGCTGCACACAGAGGACTTCACTGTGTGTTCCAGAGGAGTGGGACCGTGTGTAGAGACCAGTACAAGCCGGATCCTTCCTGCCAGATCTGGAACTAGGTGGAGATCTGCATCTGTTGTGACCAGAGAGAGAAAGACAGCCAAGCAAGCAACCGGACCTAGATCCAGACTGCATCTTATTGTACCCAGGAGAATCTGCAGAACTGTGAGTGGCACCGGTGCTTTCCTGTGATAGGTTATAGAGTCAGGGACTTAGTCAGTGCGCTGTAGAAGCGTCCCCTGGGTAGCAGGGCTAGATAGGAAATTGGTAGTGACAGAGTAGCTTGCAAGCTGACTGCTTACTGTTTAGCTCATTCTGTGTATATGCAAAATTACATTGCCATTGTTGTTGATTTATGTTCACCTGCTAATACCATTCCTGTCTTTGTCCCATTGTGCCTCTGGTGAGGTGGTACAATATTGTTACTCAGGTTTTCCGGCAGTTTCATTTTGCTCCTTAATAAAGCTGTTTTTTGCTTCAGTCTCCTTGTCCGCTGTACTGTACTAGAATCCTGCTTTGCGGTCTCTTCCTCCTCTGACCACTACATCCAGATGAGCTTTTGCAAAGGCCAAGCGAGCCTTTGTGTGCCTTATATGGAGAAGTGGAACCCAGCAATGTGCAGTGTCCGTTGGATTGTCTGCCTTGAGACATTGCCACCAGCAGAACCCAGATTCACCAGGATGGCCTTGGTGGTGATCCTTGGATTCTTTTTCACCTCTCTAACTATCCTCCTGGCCAGCACAGGTGTCACTTTTGCGGAACATCTTTTTTTTATTTTTGCTCAAATGAAAATAAAAGCTGAGAATTTTTTTTTTAACAATAATGCCTCTTGAGACACCTATGTCATTTCCTGTCAAAAAATTACTTGCTGGTTGAATAAAAGTAACTTTAAGTCAAAATTTGCCAGGGGTATGAATAATTATGGGCAGCACTGTATATATATATATATATATATATATATATACAGTACAGATCAAAAGTTTGGACACAGCTTCTCATTCAAAGAGTTTTCTTTATTTTCATGACTATGAAATTGTAGATTCACACTGAAGGCATCAAAACTATAAATTAACACATGTGGAATTATATACATAACAAAAAAGTGAAACAACTGAAAATATGTCATATTCTAGATTCTTCAAAGTAGCCACCTTTTGCTTTGATTACTGCTTTGCACACTCTTGGCATTCTCTTGATGAGCTTCAAGAGGTAGTCACCTGAAATGGTCTTCCAACAGTCTTGAAGGAGTTCCCAGAGATGCTTAGCACTTGTTGGCCCTTTTGCCTTCACTCTGCGGTCCAGCTCACCCCAAACCATCTCGATTGGGTTCAGGTCCGGTGACTGTGGAGGCCAGGTCATCTGGCGCAGCACCCCATCACTCTCCTTCATGGTCAAACAGCTCTTACACAGCTTGGAGGTGTGTTTGGGGTCATTGTCCTGTTGAAAAATAAATGATGGTCCAACTAAACGCAAACCGGATGGAATAGCATGCTGCTGCAAGATGCTGTGGTAGCCATGCTGGTTCAGTATGCCTTCAATTTTGAATAAATCCCCAACAGTGTCACCAGCAAAGCACCCCCACACCATCACACCTCCTCCTTCATGCTTCATGGTGGGAACCAGGCATGTAGAGTCCATCCATTCACCTTTTCTGAGTCGCACAAAGACACGGTGGTTGGAACCAAAGATCTCAAATTTGGACTCATCAGACCAAAGCACAGATTTCCACTGGTCTAATGTCCATTCCTTGTGTTCTTTAGCCCAAACAAGTCTCTTCTGCTTGTTGCCTGTCCTTAGCAGCGGTTTCCTAGCAGATATTCTACCATGAAGGCCTGATTCACACTGTCTCCTCTTAACAGTTGTTCTAGAGATGTGTCTGCTGCTAGAACTCTGTGTGGCATTGACCTGGTCTCTAATCTGAGCTGCTGTTAACCTGCGATTTTTGAGGCTGGTGACTCGGATGAACTTATCCTCCGCAGCAGAGGTGACTCTTGGTCTTCCTTTCCTGGGGCGGTCCGCATGTGAGCCAGTTTCTTTGTGGCGCTTGATGGTTTTTGTGACTGCACTTGGGGACACTTTCAAAGTTTTCCCAATTTCTCGGACTGACTGACCTTAATTTCTTAAAGTAATGATGGCCACTCGTTTTTCTTTACTTAGCTGTTTTAATTCTAACAGTCTATTCAGTAGGACTATCAGCTGTGTATCCACCTGACTTCTCCACAACGCAACTGATGGTCCCAACCCCATTTATAAGGCAAGAAATCCCACTTATTAAACCTGACAGGGCACACCTGTGAAGTGAAAACCATTTCAGGTGACTACCTCTTGAAGCTCATCAAGAGAATGCCAAGAGTGTGCAAAGCAGTAATCAAAGCAAAAAGTGGCTACTTTGAAGAACCTAGAATATGACATATTTTCAGTTGTTTCAAACTTTTTTGTTATGTATATAATTCCACATGTGTTAATTCATAGTTTTGATGCCTTCAGTGTGAACCTATAATTTTCATAGTCATGAAAATAAAGAAAACTCTTTGAATGAGAAGGTGTGTCCAAACTTTTGGTCTGTACTGTATATATATATATATACATATATATATATATATATATATATATATATATATATTCTTTAACACCTGACCTGTTGCCACTCCTCAAGAAAGTATCATTTTTGTACAGTTTTATTTGAAAAAGCATAAAAAAAATCTGTGCATTGTATTTTTAATCAGGCTGTTTGTTATCATCAGTTATCATTAATTTCCCTATAGGCATACAAGTTGCTGTCACTTTGACATCACTAATACTGTCTTGTCATTAAAGAGGATGAAAGGGGTTGGATTCCATACTAGAATACCTTAAGGTATCATACTTTTCAGGGCAATTGGGCACTTTTGATTTGGGTCAAATTTATTTGGACCTGAATCTAATTTACCGACTGATTCATGCGAATTGGACCTGAAAAGAGAAATTCTCTCATCTGTACTCTACTACACTTTCTAAAAATAATGACCTGGCTGTGCATCAATTGCCAGTCTAAACAGCAAAGCTGACAAATAAGCTACAGAAGACATGAGCCATCAACAGTTTATAGCATTGCTCTAGTGGTCAGTTTAAGAACATAAAACAAATTTTCAAGATTTTTTTGGGGGCGAAAAGTAACCAAAAATTTTGCACTAAATGTGGTTAAAATGTTTCTAGTAAAAAAGTAATCTAAACATGTCATTTTATGATGATACATTCAATTTTAATGGAGGTGTCGACCTTGTACAATCTTGTTTTGCTAAACTAGTCAGCTAAAAATGATGCGGATCAAGGGTATTCAGCTGCAGTGTTCAATTACTCTGCAATTAGAGAAGCAGCCAAGAGGCCTATGGTCAGTCTGGAGGAGCTGCAGAGATCCACAGCTCAGATGGGAGAATCTGTCCACAGGACAACTATTAGTCATATACGGTACTCTACAAATTTAACCTTTATGGAAGAGTGGCAAGAAGAAAGTCATTTTTGAAAGCAAGCCATAAGAAGTCCCATTTGTAGTTTGCAACAAGGCATGCAGGGGACACAGCAAACATGTGGAAGAAGGTGCTCTGAACAGATGAGACCAAAGTAGAACGTTTGGCCTAAATGCAAAACGCTATGTTTGGCAGAAAACTAAGACTATACATCACCCTGAACACACAGTCCTCACTGTGAAACAAGGTGGTGGCAGCTTCATGCTGTGGGGATGCTTTTCTTCAGCAGGGACAGTGAATCTGTTCAGAGTTGATGGGAAGATGGATTGAGCTTAATACAGGGTCATCCTGGAGAAAAACCTGGTAGAGGCTGAAAAAGACTTGAGACTGGGGTGAAGGTTCACTTTCCAGCAGGGCAATGACTCTAATCACACAGCCAGAGCTACAATGGAATGATTTAGATCAGTGTTTCCCAACCAGTGTGCCTCCAGCTGTTGCAAAACTACAACTCCCAGCATGCCCGCACAGCCAAAGGCTGTCCAGGCATGCTGGGAGTTGTAGTTTTGCAACAGCTGGAGGCACACTGGTTGGGAAACACTGATTTAGATCATAGATCAGCAAAGTTGGGCACTCCAGGTGCGGCGAAACTACAACTCCCAGCATGCTTGGCTGTTCTTATAACTCCCATAAAATTGAATGAAGCATTCTGGGAGTTGAACTTTCTGAACAGCTGGAGTTTCGGAGGTTGCTCATATTTGGTTTAGATCAAAGCACATTAGTGATGAGCGAGCATGCTCAGCCGAATACCTGTTCGGCTCAAGCATCGCTATGTTCAGCACATGGCGGTACTTGGCCGAGTACCACATGTGCTCGAGCGCCATGCATCCGAAAACTGAATTTGTATTGCAAATTCAAATAATCTGGGCCTAATCTACGGTCCATAGTGTGTGGCTTTCTGTGACATATACAGTACGCCGTCGGAAAACTGTTTCTTTAGGGCAAATTTAACTAATGTGGGCCTAATATAGTGTTCATATTCTGTGTGTTTCTGTGACATATACTGTCCTGCATCTGAAAACTGAGTTTGTATTGCAAATTCCAAAAATCTGGGCCTAATCTAGTGTCCATAGTGTGTTGTCTTCTGTGACATATACAGTATGCCATCCGAAAACTGTTTATTTAGGGCAAATGTAACTAATCTGGGCCTAATCTACGGTCCATAGTGTGTGGCTTTCTGTGACATATACAGTACTCTATCCGAAAACTGTTTCTTTAGGTCAAATTCCAATAATATGGGCCTAATCTAGTGTCCATATTCTGTGTGTTTCTGTGACATACTGTATACTGTCCTGCATCAGAAAACTAAGTTTGTATTGCAAATTCCAAAAATCTGGGCCTAATCTAGTGTCCATAGTGTGTTGTTTTCTGTGACATATACAGTTCTCCATCCGAAAACTCTTTCTTTAGGTCAAAGTTAACTAATCTGGGCCTAATCTAGTGTCCATATTCTGTTCTGTGTGTTTCTGTGACATATACTGTCCTGCATCCGAAAACTGAGTTTGTATTGCAAATTCAAATAATCTGAGCCTAATCTACGGTTTATAGTGTGTGGCTTTCCGTGACATCTACAGTACGTCATCCGAAAACAGTTTCTTTAGGGCAAATTTAACTAATCTGGGCCTAATATAGTGTCCATATTCTGTAGGTTTCTGTGACATATACTGTCCTGCATCAGAAAAATGTGTCTTTGGCGTACTGTAAAACAATCTGCGCCACATCTAGTGACAAAACCATTATTATGAAGAAGGCGAGCACTAAGAGATGGGGAAGTGGGCATGATGCTGATGCGTGCATGCTGGTGCATGCAGAAGCCATTGCCCTGGGCGCAATGAAACTGTGCCTGCTGCCAGTGCACCAAAAAAAAAAAGATAAAAAAAAACATCCACCATACCCAGCTTCATGTCCAACTGGGTGGCTCAGGACAACACTGTCCAAGTCAGAACAGTGCGAACAGTTGGTCAGTTAGATTGCTGAAGATAATGCTTTCAGTCGGTTAAGCACCACCCTCTCTTTCACCAAGTCCAGTCTCTGTAGCCAAGAGTCTGGTCAACTAAATTCACACTCTGATCATCATTCCTCCCATCATGGAGAGGCTTGCCAAACAAGTGATCCCACACTCGAATATTCCGAGGAGCTCTTTCCAACGCCACTATTACATTTGGCCCTCGCACCCAGCACGCTTGAAGAAGGACCTGAGATATTGTGCCTTGATTCCCAACCTCTTGAGCCTTCTCAGTCTCAAAAAGATGACGGTGGTAAACGGCAATCATTCGTTCGCGAGGTGGATGATGATTAGACACATTATCAATCACTGAGGTTGTGGTTAGGTCAAGTCAGGAGGATGAGCAGAGTGAGGAAGTGGAAAAGGAGGCGGTTGACGATGAGGTCACTGACCCAACATGGGAAGCTGAAAAGCCGAGCGAGGACAGCAGTACAGAGAGGGAGGGATCCGCAGCACCGCAACAGGCTGGAAGAGGCAGTGGAGTTTCAAAAGGGAGAAGTCAGCCCACACCAAACAGGCCAGAAACCGTTACACTGAGCACCCCTATGCGTAAATCTACCATAGCCAAGGGGTAAGTTTTCCGCAGTATAACGCTTTTTTTAGGAAAGTGCAGACGACAAAAGAGTGGTAGTTTGCAACCTGTGCTGTACCAAAATGAGCCGAGGCGTGAACACTAGCAACCTCACCACCACTAGCATGATCCACCACATGGCATCCAAGCACGCTAATAAATGGGCCGAACGCCTGGGTCCACAATGAGTGTTTGCGGGTCACACCACTGCCTCCTTTTCACCTGTGTTACGCACTGCTGGCCAATCCCCTGTTGAAGGTGCAGGCCTGGATGCCCCTCGCCCTGCACCTAGACCTTCGCTTGAACCATCAGCAACAACATCCACTTCCCTGTCACAGCGCAGCGTCTAAAATGTCCATAACACAGTCATTTGAATGCAAGAGCAAATACCCACCCACCACAGGCCATAGCACTAAATGCGCAACTTTCCAAGTTACTGGCCCTTGAAATGTTGCCATTTAGGATTATGGACACTGAGGCTTTCCGTAGCCTGATGTCGGCAGCCGTCCCTCGGTACGCAGTCCCCAGCCGCCACTATTTTTCACAGTCTGCGGTGCCCGCCTTACACCAGCATGTGTCCTAGAACATCACCCGTGCCCTGACCAACGCAGTTACTGGAAGGTCCACTTATCCACGGACACATGGACAAGTGCTGGTGGCAAGGGATGCTACATTTCCCTAATGCCACACTGGGTGAATGTTGTGAAGGCCGGTAGTAAGTCATATCCTGGGATGGCACAGGTGCTACCCACGCCCAGGATTGCGGGACCTACGTCCATCAGGGATTCCGCCAGCAGCTATGTTACTGGCTCCAACCCCCACTTTTCCTCCTCCTCCTCCTCCACTTCCATCTCCAGCAACAGTCAGCCATGAGTCGCTAGCTGGAAGCAGTGTAGCACTGCTGTGGGTAAGCATCAACAGGCCGTGCTGAAGTTGATCTGCTTAGGGGACAAACAGTAGACCGCCGCAGAGCTGTGGCAAGGTATAAGGGACCAGACCGAGTTGTGGCTCTCGCCACTCAACCTACAACCAGGCATGGTTGTGTCTGACAATGGCCGTAACTTGGTGGCAGCTTTGGAGCTTGGCAACCTGACACACATCCCATGCCTAGCCCAAGTCTTAAACTTACTGGTTCAGCGGTTTATCAAAACCTACCCCAATTTGCCAGAGCTACTAGTGAAGGTGCACCGCGTGTGTGCCCATTTCCACAAGTCGTCCACAGCTTTAGTTGGTCTGTCAACACTTGCGGCTTCCAGCAGACCGACTGTTGTGCGACTTGAGTACGCGCTGGAACTCTACATTCTACATGTTGGCCAGGCTTTGTGAGCAACAGAGGGCAGTTGTGGAATACCAGCTGCAACATGGTTGTCACCTTTCAAGTCAACTGCCACTATTCACAAGCGAGGAGTGGGCATTGATGTCAGACCTCTGTGAGGTTTTAAAAGACTTTGATGAATCAAAACAAATTGTTAGTGGAGATAACGGTATGATCAGTGTAACCATCCCACTGCTGTGTCTACTCAAACGATTGCTGGTCACAATTAAGGACGACACTCTGAATGTGGCAGATGAGGAAATGGGGGAGGACATTGTAGTGTCCCACTAGGTAGGAGTGGGCACTACACAAGGGTCAATTGGGTAACGTGTTACTTCTACTCACAAGGGACAGGGATGTTACATTTGACTATGCACTTTAATGCATTTTCTATGTGTTTTTGCATTTGTATGTTCCCCCTGTTATATGCTTTTCAGGCCTAGTTGGGTGTAATTAGACATTCCAGACACTAGAGGGAGATAGGGAGCCCCTAGTATAAATGTCCAGGCCCAGACAGGGAGTGGTTAGGTCATAATCAGGAGTCTGTGAAGACAGAAGTGAGAAGGCACCAGCCCAGGATATGCTGAGGGACTCCTCCTGACATGCAGCTGGATAGTCCTGGTTTCTAGCTGCACCAAGAGGCTAGAAGGAGTACAGCCTGCTTGGAGACCGAGTGTATTCCAGGGGACTAGAGGAGTCACCTCGTCAGCCTGAAGCTCCTGAGGCTAAGTTTAGCTCAGTTGAGATACCCCAGTAGTAGGAGAGCACCTCCTGGGAGCAACCTGCAGTTTCCCTACCAAGAGAGGATCATACAACCAAGTGCAGATAAGTAACCTGATGGGCAGAAGTACTATAAAGTGAAGAGCAAGGGTTTATACTGGAGGAAGAATTTATACCAAGGATGTAAGCCAGCACTTAGGCATCCGGGCCTTGGGATCCAGCCAGCTAGAATAGCTGAGGGGATAGAGCAGCATTGCACTGCAAAGCATTAACTGTTTGCCCTCCAAGTATCTTGCATGATTAATACCTGCCATCATTGAAAGTAAGCCTGCTTGGGACGTATTGTTCAAGGGACTGCATCATCATCATTAACCACTGTAATTGACTGTGCAAAGTTGGACTGTTTTCCAAGTAAAGCTACGTTTGGTTCACCATACAACCTGTGTACCTCAATTACTATTCCTACTAACCGGTGTGCCACCGTTACAGGCACTGGCGTCACGATCCTTAAAGGGACCTTGCCTCAGGCACTCTAAACACCTGCAACATCCAGGGCACCTCACCCAACATCAGGCCAGGTCTCTACATCTAGAGTGTGCCCCAGAGGAACTAGTGTCTGCCTCTCATTCACTGTTGCATGCCTGCCCAGGGTCCTCCAAAAAGTGAGTAACCCTCGATTGCCCATACCGTGACCTCACTGTCACTATACCCTGCAGGTCTGGCGTGCTGCAACATTACACAGGGTGATAGCCAGCCCACCCTCAGTTTATCTTCTCAGTGCGAATTGGACCATGAAGAGGAGGAGGAGGAGGAGCTGGAGACAGTTGCCTCTGCTACAGAGGGTAGTACCCATGGAACTTTAATTCCATCTGTTCAGCATGGATGGGCAGAAGAGGAGGAGGTACACAAAAAAGAAAAAATGTAGCAGCACTACAAAAAATAGTGATTTCCTTACTGTGGTGGTGCTCGCCGTGTCAGAAGCCAGTCCTATGCCTCTCCAAATCCAGATAAAGTTGAAATAAAAACAGCAGCACTCTCCAGCCTTGATCCTTTATATTTTATTTTCACCAAGACAAATGCGACGTTTCGATCAGTGTGATCTTTCTCAAGCAATCTAACATTGTGAACTCAAAATCAAATACTTATACCCCACTGAGCTGGTCATCTGACCTAATCAATTATGCAAATACATTATTAAAAACAACTGTGCATACCACCCCCACTGTTATTCATCTGACAGCGGGGTTAACCTGATCCACCATATTTAAACTTTATCAAATTGTGCATATAAACTCCATCAACTTACTATGGTGTGAAGTGTGAGCCTGGGGAATCCGCCACTGCAGTAACCATAATTATACAAAAGGCCGATCGTCTTATTTACTCCGGCGTTTCTCAATCCTCAGAGCGCCTGCGTCTGTGTGTCGCGCTCATGACGTCGGTCTCAGGATGCCCAGCCACTGCCATGGAGACCGGGCGCTTCTCATTCCCGTCACCGCCAGGGCAGAGCGCGCATGCGCACCTAGTCTGAGCGGCGACGGGATTCAGCGTCCAGCCCCACGTCACCGCGTAGCGTCCCCAGATCCGTCGCCATAGAGATCCCAAACATCATATCCTATATGGATTTCACAGATCAGACCAGGCTTTCATATTTGTCATTGTGTGTGTTCACCAATCGTATGGGGCAAATCAGTCCAATTTTATTAAAGTTAGGGGTTGTTTATACATCGATGTTAGTTTGGTATGTGGGGGCTATAGGTGGCAACGTACCAGGTGTCCACTACTCAACCATATCTTAAGATTAGAGTACCCAGTCATTGAGTTTAGCCTCATGTTGATTAATCCAGGGTCCACAAACACATATACCAAGAGTGACACTACTCAATCCAGTACAATAGGGGTAGTAATCGCCCCTGTCATGGAGTGTGTTTGTGTCTACCCTCGCCAGACGGACATGATGGTACTAATGGCAGTGCGTCTTCCCCTATTACTGGGGTCAACGATTGTAGCCATAGTCCACCCCACATATTTTTTCAAGGGGGTATATCCTCCAAACTTGAGGGACAACCGTCCTATAAAACCAACCATTCAGACTCACATAGTCGGATAATAGGTATCCCCGTCTCCGGGTATACATCCATATTTCCGACCACTGAGTCATCTCAAACACTTCAACCCCCTCCATTATATACAAATATCGTACGGCTGTTCCACAGAAACTGTGCACCTCATTCTCCCATGCATGGAAAAGTAGTGTAACCAGCACATTGTCATTTGATATATCCAACTAGACAAAATTTGTCCCCTCCCTAGGCGAACACAAGAATAACAAAAATGATAATAACTGGATTACCGTTAGGTTGTTCTGTCACTTCAGTTTGCGCCCCCAGGTCACTCCCACACTCACAGTTATCTATAAATAGAAGACAGAGAAATTGTGTAAATATGAAAACACATAGATTTATACAAAACTATTATAAAAAGCACAACCTATCAGGTTGGGTACCAACTTCATTAAAAAAAATGATTAAACTTAGATGGAGTATAGTATTAATCAACAAGTGTGGAGGCAACTTGACTCCGCAAAGTCAGTAAAGTGAGCCGATCCTAAACTCCCTGTTGAGGCCTTTTGGTTCGAGTGTTTGTAACTCGTAAATCCACCTCAACTCCATTCTTTTTAGGAGCTTCTCCCTATCTCCCCCTCTTCTCTGGGGTGAAACTCCATCAATAATGCGGAAGCGTAATTGCGAAACATTGTGGTTATGTTTGAGGAAATGTTCTGGAACAGGTAACTCTGTCTTGGATTTATCAGTCTCCTTCACTCCTCGTAACAGTTTACGTATGTCATACCGATGTTGATTTACCCTTTTTCTAAATTCCTGAGTGGTCTCTCCCACGTAGAGAAGTCCACAAGGGCATTGCAGTACGTAAATTACGTACTCAGATCTACATGTGTAGAAATTCTCTATTTGGTAAGTTTTCCCTGTCCTGGGATGTGAGAAGCAACTTCCCTTTAAAATCCCATTACAATTACAACATCCCAGGCAGGGAAAACAACCCTTTCTCTGTACTAAAGGTGGACTACGTTGTTTCGTGTCGGCATTAACCAACTTATCCCCTATACTGCGTGGTCTTCTATATGACATAAGGGGTATATTTTGAAATGCCTCAATTTCGGGAAAAGACTCAGCGAGAATGTGCCAATTACTTCTGAGAACACGTGTAATAGATTTACTGGCCATTGTATGTGTTGACACAAAGGGAACCCTCTTATTTTCCTCTCTTTGTTCCTTTTTCTTCAAGAGGTCCTCCCTTCTAAATTGTTTTACTCTTTGTTTGTGTCTCAGCACCATGGGCCTCGGATAGCCTCTCTCATAAAATTTATTGCACATCTCGCTGAGTCTTATTTCCGATTGGACATTATCCGAAACAATTCTTTTAACCCTGAGCAACTGGCTATACGGCAGTGACTCTTTCATAAATCCAGGGTGATCACTCTGGAATAACAACATGTTGTTTTTGTCCGTAGGCTTTACAAACAAATCGGTATACAATCTTCCATCTACACAATAGACTGTCGTGTCCAAGAACTGTAAATTGGTTTGAGAGTACACAACTGTAAACTGTAGTTCTGTGTGGACCGAATTGATTTCCTCCTGGAACTTAAGTAAGTTCTCAAGGGATCCAGTCCAGACAAAAAATATGTCGTCTATATACCTCATCCAGCCCTTCACCGAAGTAAAGTGGCTGGATGGGTATATAGAACATTCCTCAAACCTGTTCATGTATATGTTCGCATAAGTGGGGGCCACATTGGACCCCATTGCGGTCCCCCGCTGCTGTACATAATAGGTATCCTCAAAGAGGAAGTAGTTACATGTCAGGACTATCTCCAAAAGGAGAATTTACCAAATAGAGAATTTCTACACATGTAGATCTGAGTACGTAATTTACGTACTGCAATGCCCTTGTGGACTTCTCTACGTGGGAGAGACCACTCAGGAATTTAGAAAAAGGGTAAATCAACATCGGTATGACATACGTAAACTGTTACGAGGAGTGAAGGAGACTGATAAATCCAAGACAGAGTTACCTGTTCCAGAACATTTCCTCAAACATAACCACAATGTTTCGCAATTACGCTTCCGCATTATTGATGGAGTTTCACCCCAGAGAAGAGGGGGAGATAGGGAGAAGCTCCTAAAAAGAATGGAGTTGAGGTGGATTTACGAGTTACAAACACTCGAACCAAAAGGCCTCAACAGGGAGTTTAGGATCGGCTCACTTTACTGACTTTGCGGAGTCAAGTTGCCTCCACACTTGTTGATTAATACTATACTCCATCTAAGTTTAATCATTTTTTTTAATGAAGTTGGTACCCAACCTGATAGGTTGTGCTTTTTATAATAGTTTTGTATAAATCTATGTGTTTTCATATTTACACAATTTCTCTGTCTTCTATTTATAGATAACTGTGAGTGTGGGAGTGACCTGGGGGCGCAAACTGAAGTGACAGAACAACCTAACGGTAATCCAGTTATTATCATTTTTGTTATTCTTGTGTTCGCCTAGGGAGGGGACAAATTTTGTCTAGTTGGATATATCAAATGACAATGTGCTGGTTACACTACTTTTCCATGCATGGGAGAATGAGGTGCACAGTTTCTGTGGAACAGCCGTACGATATTTGTATATAATGGAGGGGGTTGAAGTGTTTGAGATGACTCAGTGGTCGGAAATATGGATGTATACCCGGAGACGGGGATACCTATTATCCGACTATGTGAGTCTGAATGGTTGGTTTTATAGGACGGTTGTCCCTCAAGTTTGGAGGATATACCCCCTTGAAAAAATATGTGGGGTGGACTATGGCTACAATCGTTGACCCCAGTAATAGGGGAAGACGCACTGCCATTAGTACCATCATGTCCGTCTGGCGAGGGTAGACACAAACACACTCCATGACAGGGGCGATTACTACCCCTATTGTACTGGATTGAGTAGTGTCACTCTTGGTATATGTGTTTGTGGACCCTGGATTAATCAACACGAGGCTAAACTCAATGACTGGGTACTCTAATCTTAAGATATGGTTGAGTAGTGGACACCTGGTACGTTGCCACCTATAGCCCCCACATACCAAACTAACATCGATGTATAAACAACCCCTAACTTTAATAAAATTGGACTGATTTGCCCCATACGATTGGTGAACACACACAATGACAAATATGAAAGCCTGGTCTGATCTGTGAAATCCATATAGGATATGATGTTTGGGATCTCTATGGCGACGGATCTGGGGACGCTACGCGGTGACGTGGGGCTGGACGCTGAATCCCGTCGCCGCTCAGACTAGGTGCGCATGCGCGCTCTGCCCTGGCGGTGACGGGAATGAGAAGCGCCCGGTCTCCATGGCAGTGGCTGGGCATCCTGAGACCGACGTCATGAGCGCGACACACAGACGCAGGCGCTCTGAGGATTGAGAAACGCCGGAGTAAATAAGACGATCGGCCTTTTGTATAATTATGGTTACTGCAGTGGCGGATTCCCCAGGCTCACACTTCACACCATAGTAAGTTGATGGAGTTTATATGCACAATTTGATAAAGTTTAAATATGGTGGATCAGGTTAACCCCGCTGTCAGATGAATAACAGTGGGGGTGGTATGCACAGTTGTTTTTAATAATGTATTTGCATAATTGATTAGGTCAGATGACCAGCTCAGTGGGGTATAAGTATTTGATTTTGAGTTCACAATGTTAGATTGCTTGAGAAAGATCACACTGATCGAAACGTCGCATTTGTCTTGGTGAAAATAAAATATAAAGGATCAAGGCTGGAGAGTGCTGCTGTTTTTATTTCAACTTTATCTGGATTTGGAGAGGCATAGGACTGGCTTCTGACACGGCGAGCACCACCACAGTAAGGAAATCACTATTTTTTGTAGTGCTGCTACATTTTTTCTTTTTTGTGTACCATGTTTAGTCTGGTAGCGTGCACACGATACTACAAAGGAACTATCATTTTTTCCTAAAAAGACTTCCTTTGTGATATAACACGTGGTAGCCAATAATGGATTCACCAAGCAATTCTTATTTTTCAAGTGAGGAGGTAACACGGATTTTGCATGGTGCAGTGGGAGATGGTTCGTTCCTTAACAAACCTACCAAGGATCTAATTAAGAGAAAATGGGAGACTGAATTGAAACAGTGCATTAATTATGAACTTCACCTATCCACCATGAAGGAGTATTATGTTGCGGAGCGGATCCCACGTGGTTTGAGAACACATCTAAGACCAATCCTTCTACCAAAGAATGTTGATTTTTGTATTAAGTTCACACAGATCTCCAATCGTTTTTCGATGGATATAATGCTCCTGAATATGGAGTATTTACAAAAGGAACTTATGGAGAGTAAAATAAGGATAGAAGAATTGGAAACTCAGCTGAAATCCATGATGACATCACAGGATTTCGTGATAATGAAAGAACAAACAGACAAAGATCTACAAGTGTATAGAACCAATATAGAAACCACAAAGCGTCAGAAGTGGTTCCGGGATCAGGACGACTACTTAAAGGGGGAGGTATATAAAAAAACTCCCAATGAAGGGGGTCCGAGGAAAAATATGCAAGGAAGACAAAGACTGGCGAAAAGACAGATAAGGAAGAATCGCAATACAGACACCGAGTCCTCTGGGGAAATGAGTGAAGATCAGCATTTTTTAGATCAAAGATTGACACAAGGCGGCAAAAAACGTCAAGAAGAGGGGGGCGCAAGCATCACAGGCGGAGGAAACGAGGCGTCGAGAGTGACCCGTTCAAAGAAACCTCCACTGGATCACAAATATGGACAGATGACACAGAAACAACAGATATAGTGAATACAACAGGATCAGAGAATACAAAGACTCTAGTGGTAAATATATCATCAGCTATACTGTCTAATGATGAAATTTCACTGTTAGAGAAAGGATTATCTTTTTGCCCATATTCTGATATAGACTGGTTTAAATATGAAGTAGATCTACAAAAGTTTTACAGGCGCATAAAATTACAAGTTTTCTTTAAGAATTCCCCTAAAATCTCAACAGGTGAACAGAAAATTGTCAATGCTGATATGTTGTGTTTAGGAGAGATGGGTCTGTTTTTACATAGCGATTTCCAACCACCGGTGATGAAAGATGCGGTAAACACATATATTGATCTAGTGAAAAAAGGTATTGAGAAAATTAAGAACAACTGTAACAGACATGGTAATCAGAATAATTTGACACAGGGAGAAAAAAGAGCACTGAGGGAGCTCAGTAATAGAAAAGAGATCACAATAAAGAAAGCCGACAAGGGAGGAGCTACGGTGATTATGGACACCAATAAGTATCTAGCTGAGATACAGCGGCAATTGGGGGATAGTGTGGTATACCGGGCACTGGATGCCGACCCAAAATTTGCCATTCAAAGGAGACTCAAACTGTTAATAGACGATGCCTTTGCATCAGACATAATAGATGAGAAGCTCCATGAATACTTATTGGTGGACAAACCGGTAACACCACTCCTATACATATTGCCCAAAATTCATAAGAGTCTGCTTGATCCCCCTGGGCGCCCCATAGTCTCTGGGATAGACTCAATCTTCTCCCCTGCAGCTATGTTTCTAGACAGATATCTCAGAGACTATGCCATGTCTGCTAAGTCATATGTAAAAGACACTACAGACTTCCTCAAGAAATTGCAAACTTTACAGGTTGAGGAAGGACAATACCTTGTTTCCTTTGATGTGGTCGGTCTCTATACGAGTATCGACCACATCAAGGGATTAGATTCGGTGGAGTGGACCCTCACCAGAGGTGAGATCAAATCGGAGATTGCTAGGTTCATCCTTTCCCTTTTGGAGATAGTCCTGACATGTAACTACTTCCTCTTTGAGGATACCTATTATGTACAGCAGCGGGGGACCGCAATGGGGTCCAATGTGGCCCCCACTTATGCGAACATATACATGAACAGGTTTGAGGAATGTTCTATATACCCATCCAGCCACTTTACTTCGGTGAAGGGCTGGATGAGGTATATAGACGACATATTTTTTGTCTGGACTGGATCCCTTGAGAACTTACTTAAGTTCCAGGAGGAAATCAATTCGGTCCACACAGAACTACAGTTTACAGTTGTGTACTCTCAAACCAATTTACAGTTCTTGGACACGACAGTCTATTGTGTAGATGGAAGATTGTATACCGATTTGTTTGTAAAGCCTACGGACAAAAACAACATGTTGTTATTCCAGAGTGATCACCCTGGATTTATGAAAGAGTCACTGCCGTATAGCCAGTTGCTCAGGGTTAAAAGAATTGTTTCGGATAATGTCCAATCGGAAATAAGACTCAGCGAGATGTGCAATAAATTTTATGAGAGAGGCTATCCGAGGCCCATGGTGCTGAGACACAAACAAAGAGTAAAACAATTTAGAAGGGAGGACCTCTTGAAGAAAAAGGAACAAAGAGAGGAAAATAAGAGGGTTCCCTTTGTGTCAACACATACAATGGCCAGTAAATCTATTACACGTGTTCTCAGAAGTAATTGGCACATTCTCGCTGAGTCTTTTCCCGAAATTGAGGCATTTCAAAATATACCCCTTATGTCATATAGAAGACCACGCAGTATAGGGGATAAGTTGGTTAATGCCGACACGAAACAACGTAGTCCACCTTTAGTACAGAGAAAGGGTTGTTTTCCCTGCCTGGGATGTTGTAATTGTAATGGGATTTTAAAGGGAAGTTGCTTCTCACATCCCAGGACAGGGAAAACTTACCAAATAGAGAATTTCTACACATGTAGATCTGAGTACGTAATTTACGTACTGCAATGCCCTTGTGGACTTCTCTACGTGGGAGAGACCACTCAGGAATTTAGAAAAAGGGTAAATCAACATCGGTATGACATACGTAAACTGTTACGAGGAGTGAAGGAGACTGATAAATCCAAGACAGAGTTACCTGTTCCAGAACATTTCCTCAAACATAACCACAATGTTTCGCAATTACGCTTCCGCATTATTGATGGAGTTTCACCCCAGAGAAGAGGGGGAGATAGGGAGAAGCTCCTAAAAAGAATGGAGTTGAGGTGGATTTACGAGTTACAAACACTCGAACCAAAAGGCCTCAACAGGGAGTTTAGGATCGGCTCACTTTACTGACTTTGCGGAGTCAAGTTGCCTCCACACTTGTTGATTAATACTATACTCCATCTAAGTTTAATCATTTTTTTTAATGAAGTTGGTACCCAACCTGATAGGTTGTGCTTTTTATAATAGTTTTGTATAAATCTATGTGTTTTCATATTTACACAATTTCTCTGTCTTCTATTTATAGATAACTGTGAGTGTGGGAGTGACCTGGGGGCGCAAACTGAAGTGACAGAACAACCTAACGGTAATCCAGTTATTATCATTTTTGTTATTCTTGTGTTCGCCTAGGGAGGGGACAAATTTTGTCTAGTTGGATATATCAAATGACAATGTGCTGGTTACACTACTTTTCCATGCATGGGAGAATGAGGTGCACAGTTTCTGTGGAACAGCCGTACGATATTTGTATATAATGGAGGGGGTTGAAGTGTTTGAGATGACTCAGTGGTCGGAAATATGGATGTATACCCGGAGACGGGGATACCTATTATCCGACTATGTGAGTCTGAATGGTTGGTTTTATAGGACGGTTGTCCCTCAAGTTTGGAGGATATACCCCCTTGAAAAAATATGTGGGGTGGACTATGGCTACAATCGTTGACCCCAGTAATAGGGGAAGACGCACTGCCATTAGTACCATCATGTCCGTCTGGCGAGGGTAGACACAAACACACTCCATGACAGGGGCGATTACTACCCCTATTGTACTGGATTGAGTAGTGTCACTCTTGGTATATGTGTTTGTGGACCCTGGATTAATCAACATGAGGCTAAACTCAATGACTGGGTACTCTAATCTTAAGATATGGTTGAGTAGTGGACACCTGGTACGTTGCCACCTATAGCCCCCACATACCAAACTAACATCGATGTATAAACAACCCCTAACTTTAATAAAATTGGACTGATTTGCCCCATACGATTGGTGAACACACACAATGACAAATATGAAAGCCTGGTCTGATCTGTGAAATCCATATAGGATATGATGTTTGGGATCTCTATGGCGACGGATCTGGGGACGCTACGCGGTGACGTGGGGCTGGACGCTGAATCCCGTCGCCGCTCAGACTAGGTGCGCATGCGCGCTCTGCCCTGGCGGTGACGGGAATGAGAAGCGCCCGGTCTCCATGGCAGTGGCTGGGCATCCTGAGACCGACGTCATGAGCGCGACACACAGACGCAGGCGCTCTGAGGATTGAGAAACGCCGGAGTAAATAAGACGATCGGCCTTTTGTATAATTATGGTTACTGCAGTGGCGGATTCCCCAGGCTCACACTTCACACCATAGTAAGTTGATGGAGTTTATATGCACAATTTGATAAAGTTTAAATATGGTGGATCAGGTTAACCCCGCTGTCAGATGAATAACAGTGGGGGTGGTATGCACAGTTGTTTTTAATAATGTATTTGCATAATTGATTAGGTCAGATGACCAGCTCAGTGGGGTATAAGTATTTGATTTTGAGTTCACAATGTTAGATTGCTTGAGAAAGATCACACTGATCGAAACGTCGCATTTGTCTTGGTGAAAATAAAATATAAAGGATCAAGGCTGGAGAGTGCTGCTGTTTTTATTTCAACTTTATCCAGAAGAGGAGGAGGAGGATGAGGAGATGGAGAGTCATCCTGATGTCGACATTGACGTGTTGCCTGTTGTTACTCTGGCACACATGGCTGACTTCATGTTAGGCTGCCTTTCCAGCAACCCTCGCGTTATACGCATTTTAGATAACACGGATTACTGGGTGTTCACCCTTCTTGACCCACGCCAGAAAGAGAACTTCTCATATCTCATTCCTCTGGTGGAGAGGACGAGCAAAATGGTGCAATACCAGAAGATCTTTGTTGGAAAATTGCTCCAATATTTTCCATCTGACAACGCTGGTACTTCCTTGGCCAACCGAGGAGGAGAGACAAGGGGAACACACAGCAGTTCCAACAGAGGCAGGGCAACACTCTCCAAAGCCTGGGACAGTTTCATGACACCCCACCAGCACCCTCACCCTGATGTGCGGCCTAGTGGCACAAGGAGAGAAACATTTTGGAAGATGGTGAAGGAGTACAGACCGTGTCAGCATCCTCAATGATCCCTCACTGCCTTACAACTACTGGTTGTCCAAGCTGGACACGTGGAACGAACTGGCCCTCTACGCTTTGGAGGTGCTGGCTTGCCCTGCCACCAGCGTTTTGTCTCAGTGTGTATTTAGTGCTGCTGGTGGCATTATAACACATAAGCATATCCACCTGTCAACTGAAAATGCTGACAGGTTGACTCATAAAAAAATGAACAAGGCCTGGATTGACTATGACTTCTCGACTCCACCAGAGGAATGCTGATGAACATAAAGGCACTTTACATGTGTTGTTTTTAATGTAGTTAATAGACTGTATTCCCATGCACCCCTTCCACCACAAACAAGGGTATATGGTTGAATCTTCCTTTTCTCATCCTCCTCCTCCTCCTCTTCCATCATATCAGCATGCATTGCTTATTCGTCACATATAATGCCCTATATGACCTTCGAATATAATTTTTTAGAGGGTCCACTCACGAGCAGACCCAAACATCAAATTTTCTACAGGGTCCGCTCACCAGCAGGCCCTCACATCTAAGGTTTCACCTGCAGATCCGCAACTCGAATCTTTTACAGGGTCAACTCACCTGCAGGCCCGCAAGTCAATGTGAATGAGGCCCTCCTTTATGTGATATACAGGTTGTATCAGAGTGCCTCTTCCTTGCAATTTTTGGCAGCACTTGCACTTTATATACAAGTAAATAAACAGGAAATAATGTTTCCAATTAATTTTTCTTATAAAATCAATTTTTTACTTTGGTTTTGTGCGTAAAACCTTAATTAGATTGTGGGCCTGGTGATCACTTTAAGCCCTTTTAAGCTGCATCAGCAGCAGCATGGTGATAAAAATGAGTGGCAAGGTGACATGGTATGGAGATGGCAGCATGAGGAGGCCACATAGTGGCACAATGACTGAGTCTGGATAAAAGACTAAGGCCACAGATTGTTTAGAAAGTTGCAGATGGAAACAATCTGTGGAGCTGTATCACGGTCACCTGCAGATTAATGCAGACCAGGGCTGTAGCTATAGGGGAAGCAGGGGAAGCTGCAGCTTTGGGGCACTGACACAGAAGAGGCCCATGCAGGAGGAGGAGGACTAAAGGATTTGGTTAGGGCCCCCTCAACAGTATTACACAATGAAATTATATACAGTGACACTATAAACAGTGTATAAAACGAATGGAACAGCTGCCGGCCCTGGTCTGAGAAAGCAATCTTTAGTAGCCACAGGAATGGAGGCGGCATGAAAGGAATGGGTCGCTAAAAAATTACTGTGGGATGGAGCCCCATTCAAAAATTTGCTGTGGGACCCAGTAATTTCTAGCTACGCCACTGATGCAGCCCACAAAAGCAAGTTAGGTTTATCGATTACAAAACCATAATTTAATGGTGGGCCTGGTGATCACTTTAAACCCTTTTAAGCTGTATCAACAGCAGCATGGTGATAAAAATTAGTGGCAAGGTGAAATAGTGTGGAGATGGCAGCAGGAGGAGGCCACATAGTGGCACGATGACTGAGTCTGGCTAAAAGACTAAGGCCACAGATTGTTTAGAAAGATGCAGATGGAAACAATACACTGTATGACATTCACCTGCAGATTAATGCAGCCATCAAAATCAAGATGAGTTTGTCGGTTCCACCTCAGCTCACCAGCAGGCCCGCAACTCTAATCTTTTACAGGGTCAGCTCACATGCAGGCCATTGCATAGAACTTTTAGAGGGTCAGCTCAGCTGCAGGCCCTCGCATATAATGTTTTACAGGGTCAGCTCACACGCAGGCACTAGCATATAATGTTTTACAGGGTCAGCTCACCCGCAGGCACTAGCATATCATGTTTCACAGGGTCAGCTCACCTGCAGGCCCGCAGCTCATGCTGTCTTGCTTTGAAGTAGTAGCTGTAGCCGCTTATCAGGCTCCCTCTCCAAAATCGAACAGTGATTCCCCGTTACCGGTAGTCACTATGTTAGGCTCATAAAAGAACATTGAAAGTTGATAGGGAAGATATCCAAATGGATCGTGGACGTCACAGGGACGTGTGATCAGGCAGAAGTTATCTAGAGTCAACAAAGCGGAAGCAGGGCTTCTCCTGTATAACGTTTCCTCATCCAAAATACAGCAGTGACATTCCCTGTAATTTTTTATTACTCATTCCAATAACAGGGCATCTTAAGAGTCCTGTATTGTTATTTGTTATTACCGTCCCGAGTAGGGAGTGGGTAACTGCCGCATGCCTGCTGCCTTCCTTGGATTCTTCTGCTTTAATAACTTGACCCACCCTCTCTGGGTGGTTCACAATTAGGAAAAAAGGGGCAAGGCAGCAACAGCCAATTAGATTTCAGACATTGACCTTTCTTGGATGTGGTATCCCTTTCTCAAGCTCCCTCTCCTGCATCGAACCCTGATTCCCCGTTACTCGTGTTCACCATGGTAGGTGCAGAAAAAAACATCGAAAGTTTATAGGGCAGACATCCAAATGGATCGTCGCCGTCACAGGGACGTGCAATCGCCCAAAGGTTATCTAGAATCTCCAATGTGGCAGAAGGCCCTCCCCCCTAATGTTTTAGATGGTCAGATCAGCAGGCCCTTGCTCCAAATGTTTTTGAGGGTCACCAGCAGCCCATCAATCATAATTTTTCAAGGGTGTGTATGATGCTCTCCTTTATGTGTAACAAGGGGGGTTTTGGAGTGCTGATTCCTTGTAATTTTTGGCAGCCCTTTCACTTAGTGCATAGGCTCTGTAAGTGTAGGAGTCCCGCTACCTGAACAATTGTACCACAATGTGAATGAGGCCCTCCTTTATGTGATATACAGGCTGTTTCGGAGTGCCTCTTGCTTGTAATTTTTTGCAGCACTTGCATTTTATATACAATTGAATATACAGGAAAGAATGTTTACGAACAATTTTTCATGTAAAATTTTTTTTTTTGGGGGGGGTTTTGTGCGTATTTTTGTCAGTCTGTAATAGTGGCGTACAACTCGGACAACATGGTTCCCAGCAGCGACCTGGGAGTCCAAGATGCTTCCAGACATCGTCCCCATGGTGTTCCCGATCCATTTCGGTGTTGTTTCTGTCGCTTTCTGACCTTTTCCAATGGACCAGGCACCCTGCCCTCTTCAGAGCAGGGGGTGCCTTGTTGTCTCCCATTGACTTCCATTATACTCGGGTGCTCGGCCAAGCACACTAATATAGCAATGTGTTTGGGCCGAACACCCGAATACTTTGGTGCTCGATCATCACTAAAGCACATTTATTTGTTAGAATGGCCCAGACAAAATCTCATTGATAATCTGTGGCAAGACTTTAAAATTGCTGTTCACAGATGCTCTCCATCCAATGTGAGCTTGAGCTATTTAGCAAAATTTCAGCCTCTAGATATTCAAAGCTGGTAGTGACATATCCCGAGAGACTTGCAGCTGTAATTGCAGCGAAAGGGGTTCCTACAAATGATCAACTCGGGGTGGGGGTGGGGGGTTGTCTGAATGCAAATGCACACCACACTTTCCTGATTTAAACTTTTTAAATATTTTGAAAACCATGTATCATTTTCTTTACACTTCAGAATTAATAGCTAATTTGTGTTGGTCTAACACATAAAATCCAAATAAAATACATTTGAGTTTGTGAGTGTAATGTGAAACAATTTGGAAAAGTGCAAGTGGTATATATACTTTTTCAAGGTACTGTATACTCCATAATGTTGGTTTACAAATGCAATATGGCTTGTACATATTTCGCTAGCTTTCCGGTGACCAAACAAGGTCTATGTGGCCAATTATTTTTTAGTTGTAAATGAAGAGATCACTTGAATTTGTGAACACACATACAAGGATTGTACATTTTCTCATAGCAGCTGGAAAATTCTGCGTTGTTATACACATATTGCAAACAATCCATTAAGTTTAATTGCTACTGTAATGTATGGAAAAATATGAGGATAATGCTGTGAGTGAATTATACATGGAAAGTGAAGCATGGAACAATTTATTTTAGAAGTTTAATCATCAGCAGGCAATGACTGAAACTTTTACTACGGAATTTGAAATAAATCCAGAAACTTGTGTGCAAGTTAATTATATGCTTTAAGATGTTCATACAAATACAGTAACAAATTTGTAGAGCCTACAGTGAATATGTGCTTCAAAACCTCAAGCAAATTAGTTAATAATGTAACATTTAGAGATGAGCAAATTTTCCAAACAAATTTGGTTTGATCCAAATTAATTTGCTGCGAATCACATAAAAAAAGGCTATTTCCTGGCTGCAGAGAGCTTTTATAGTGGTGTAGAACACTGTGCCTTGCAGTAACACGCATAGGGAGTCTGCTGTGGTAGCGAAACAATACTGTGAGTCAGTATGACATGCAGATGACAGGCGTCGCTCTTAGAATCTCTGCACACTTCACTTATTTGGCAGTCCCGCGGCCAAAACTGACCAAATAACTCAAGTGTAAACCTTACAGGTCAATGTTAGTGTCAAGAAGAAGCGCACTCTTTTTACACCGTCAGCAGCTGATTCTGCATAGATCTCTACAGAACCTGTTCTATTAAACGCTTATAAAAGTAGAGCCCCCCCCCCCGACAGAGTGGAGAGAGCAATAAGTTTGTGCTGACGTCCTTCCTCTGATACATCAGAACAATAACCCCCAAAAAACGGATCCTGTCTGTGGAGAATCCGCCTTCACTCGGCCAGCATTTGGTCAGTAAATCATCAGTATTGCTAAAGCCCCAAAAAACTGGAGTGGATCCAAAACAGAGATGACACGTGAATGGAATATTTGCATGTCTTCTGTGTTTTGTACCCACTCCTGCTTTTGGCTACCAAATCATAAGACAATTCTGATTGAAAATTGGGGACCATGTCATGCAGGCCTTAAAGCTGTTACATAGACGGGATTGTGCTTCTCATTTCTCTTTCCTTCTGACAGATCAGAATAAATGTCAAATAAATGATGATGTCAGCCAGGCTGAAAGGCAAAATAGTGGCCCAGTCATGAAGTGGGGAGAAGTCCACAGAGTTCCCCTATGACATAGTGGTGAGGTTGAAACAGCATGAGGAGACCACAGGGTAGCCTAATGACAGAGTCTGGAGGTGGCAGCAGCATCATCAGAAGACCACGGAGTGGCACGATGACAGAGTGTGGAGGTGGCAGCAGCAGAAGCATCAGGAGGCGGCCACAGAGTGGCACATCGACAGTGTGGAGGTGGCGGCCGCATCAGGAGGCTATAGCGTGGCACAATGACAGAGTGTGGAGGTGGAGGCAGCAGCAGCATCAGGTGGAGGCCACAGAGTGGCGCAATGACAGTGTGGAGGTGGCAGCAGCATTAGGAGGCCACAAAGTGGCACAATTACATAGTGTGGAGGTGGCGGAAGAAGCAGAATCAGGAGGAGGCCACAGGGTGGGACAATGACAGTGTGGGAGTGGCAGCAACAGCATGAGGAGATCACAGAGTGGCACAATAGCAGATTGTGGAGGTGGGAGCAGCAGCATCAGGAGGAGGCCACAGGCTGGCACAATGACAGAGTGTGATGGTGGTGGCAGGAGGAGGTGATAGGGGGGCACAATGACAGTGTGGATGTGGCAGAAGCATCAGAAGGCCACAGAGTGGCACAATGGCAGAGTGTGGAGGTGGCAGCAGCAGTAGCATCAGGAGGAGTTCACAGAGTAGCACAATGACATTGTGGAGGTGGCAGCAGCATCAGGGGGCCACAGAGTGGCACAATGACAGAGCGAGGAGGTGGCGGCAGCAGCATCAAGAGGAGGCCGCAGGGTGGCACAATAACAGTGTGGAGGTGGCAGCATCAGCATGAGGAGACCACAGAGTAGCACAATAATAAAGTATGGAGGTGGCAGCAGCTGCATCAGGAGGCAACAGAGTGGCACAATGACAGTGTGGAGGTGGCGCAGCAGCATCAGGAGAAGGTCACAGGGTGGCACAAGGACAGTGTGGAGGTGGAATCAGCAGCATCAGAAGACCACAGAGTGGCAAGAGACATAGTGTTTAGGTAGCTGCAGCATCAGGAGACCACAGAGTGGCAAGGTGACATAGTGTGGAGGTGGCAGCAGCATCAGGAGACCACAGAGCGGCAAGGTGATATTGTGTGGAGATGGCAGCAGCATCAGGAGACCACAGAGTGGCAAGGTGACATAGTATGGAGGTGGAAGCAGAATCAGGAGACCACAGAGTGGCAAGGTGACATAGTGTAGAGGTGTCAGCAGCATCAGGAGACCAAAGAGTGACCCGGTGACATTGTGGGGAGGTGGGTGGCAATACCAGTACCAGCTGCAGGTGGGTGAAAGAAGGAGCACTTGGCATCAGATGTGTGGCATCATGCGGGTGTCAGCATCATAATAGTAGCTGAGGCAGCTACCCAGAAGAAACCGGTCTCTTTTATCAAAGTGTTGGTGTGGAACCATGGATGATCTAGTCTGATAAGGCACTGGTGGGTGGATATCCTGGCTGATCCACACCTGATTCCTCTTGACAAAGGTCAGTCTCTCCACATTTTTCGTGGACAGGTGAGTTATTCTTGGGGTAACTATGCCCCAAGCCGCACTAAACACCCGCTCTGATGCCACACTACTGGCAGGGCAGAACAGCTTTTCCAGGACAAACTCTGCCAGTTGTGGCCACAAATTCAGTTTGGCTGTCCAGTAGTCTAGCGGATCTTTTATGTGGGTTGGCAAGGTGCTGTCCAAGTTTGCCACCACCTGCTGGTTCCGATTTTGCTCCAGGTCTAGCTGCTGCTGCTGGTGAGCAGTTTCTTCACTAGGCGACTCTTCAGCGACTCTAGACTTAAGTTGCTGCTGATGGAGCTGGAACTGCTCCTACCCCCCCCCCCCCCCCCATCACAGCAGCCATGGCAGAGGAGCATGAGCGCAGAGGGTTCCCCCGGTCAGACCTGCGAGAGGAGGATGGACAATTACGCAGATAGGCAGCAGCCAACTAACTACATAGGATGTCTCTATAGTAGTTCAGCTTGTCCTTCCTCTCAGCTGGTGAAAAAAAGGCCCCCATTTTAGACTGGTAGCGAGGGTTCAACAAGGTGGAGAGCCAGAAGTAATCCCTCTGCCAAATGGTGACAATTCAGCTGTCATTACGCAAGCAAGTGAGCATGTATCGGGCTATTTGTGCAAGTGATTTGGAGGGACTCCATGCCTCCTTCTCCACTTCATACTGCCACGGTGTGTCTGGGTCCTCTGCCTCTTCTTCCTCATCTCCCTGTCGCTTCTCTGGCTGCTCCTGCTTCTCCTCTCCTGTCACCTGTGTGTAAAAACCACCCATTTCACTGCACATCGCTTGTGCTCCAATGTCCTCTTCCTCCTCCAGTTAATCCCCCACAGGGCTCCTGTGGCCGTGAGATCTAGGTGCCACGTCTCCAGTCCCCTGACCAGCCATATTTACTAGGATCTTTTCCAGGACATAAAGCAGTGGAATGACATTGTTCATCCTGTAGTCTTGGCGACTCACAAATAATGTGGCCTACTCAAAAGGCCTGGGCAATCGGCAGATGTCATGCATGAGCTGCCACTGACTGACATTGAAATAACACAGGAGAGTACTCCTATCCGCTTGGATTATCAAGAAATCATTTATGGCTTTTCTCTGTTCGTATAGTTGGTCCAACATATGGAGGGTGGAATTCCAATGGGTGGAAACTTTGCATATCAGCCTATGTTGGGGGACTCCGTTCTGCCGCTGCAGCTCAAGGACTGGCCCACCTTCTGTTCTACATACGTGTACAGGGCTAGTACTGCCTTTTTGGCAAATAAATAACAGCTTGGGGCTCTCCATCTCGGCTCGGAACAAGCCATCAGTTCTCTGAAAGGTGTAGAGTCCACCACTTGGAAAGTGAGGAACTGCAGCACCAGCAACTTGGCCAGGAGCACATTTAGCTACTGCACCATTGGATGAGTGCACGCATACTGTTGTCTCTTGGCAATCTCTTCGGTGATCAATTGCTTACGGAATGACTGACGAGGAGTAGGAGCAGGAGCATCAGCACCAGCAGATGATGGGAAGGACATACAGCTCCCTTTCGGCTGAGGTGGTGGAGCCTTGACTGCCTGAAATTTGGGGCATGCCATTGGGTGATGCAGTAGTTGCTGCTGCAGTCTGGACCACCACATCGGAGCCACGGTTCTCCCAGGCCACTTTATGGTGATGCTGCATGTGTTGACACAGGGCCGTGGTGCCAACACCCTCACCACGCTTGACCTTCTGTCCACAGATTCTACAAATGGCCATGTTCACATTTTCTGGCGGCTTAAAGATGACCTTTCACTACAATAAAAAATCTAAACTAAGCATACAGACATGGAGAGAGGCGCCCATTGATCTCCCTGCACTTACTATTATCCCTGGGCCCGCTCCTTTCTCCCGGTATAGGCTCCAGTATCTTCATATTTTCGGCTCAACTGGGTGGAGCCTGCCGGCATCTCCTTCTCCCAGGCTGTAGCGCTAGTCAATCGCAGCGCTCAGCTCATAGCCTGAGAGAAAAAAAAAACTCTCAGGCTATGTGCTGAGCGCTGCAATTGGCCAGCGCTACAGCCTGGGAGAAGGAGACGCCGGCAGGTTCCACCCAGTTGAGCCGAAAATCGGTTGATACCGGAGCCTATACCAGGAGAACGGAGCGGCGCACAGGGATAATAGTAAGTGCAGGGAGATCCCTGGGCGTCGCTCTCTATGTCTGTATGCTTAGTTTAGACTTTTTATTGTAGTGAAAGGTCCTCTTTAATAAAAAAAAAACTGCCACACAGCTGAGTAGGTGATTTTATCACCAACACTCTGAACTGACTGAATGTTACCGCCGCTGCTTCCATGAACCTGTGCACCACTACTTTCTGGGCAGGTAGGCTTATGTGAAGCAGGTGGTCTACCCGGACACATTTGGCTCCCGACCTCCCACTGCTGCCACCCTGCTGACTCCCGGCCAGGCTAGCGACTTGCTGGCTCCACCACTGCCTCACAGGCAAGCTGCCACCCTCTTCACCCGGTGATAAATTCCCTGATTCACCGGGCTCCCAAGTGTGATCAGCTACATCATCATAATCATCAAGTACTGTCTGCATGTCACTGATGTCCTCCTCAACGGTCTCTGGGTCAGCAGCCTGTCCGCTTACAACACCAGTTCCCACGCCACTCTTCTCATCACTTCTTTCCCGCCTACTGGAGGAAGCGGCAGATGTCTCCTCCACATCTTGGCACTAGCTGCTGACTGTCCTCTAGTAGCTCGTCCTCGCTGTATAGTGAAGTTGAGCCCACAGCAAATAATACTTCTCTGGCTGAGGGAAAATAAAAGGACAGAGGCAGATTGAGGACATGTGGGGGCACAGGGCCAGCTCCCGGGCCATGCCACGAAGTGGATGACCGAGTAAACCATACAAGAACCGCTGGGTTGCTAGTCAAGACACGACCACTAGATGACACCGGGAGATCAGGCTTCTTACTGCGACTCCTGCTGCCACACCCCCTTACTCTGCTGTGACCTGTGCCTGCGCCAGAAACATTTAGGCCTCTGCCACTTTCCTGTGCAGGGCCTGGCACTTCTCTGTCTGACATACTGTTAGATCAAATAAATAAATAAAAAGAAAATTAAAACACCCTCAAAAAGTCTGTAATTTTCTCACTTCACCACGCAACGGCTAATAAGCCCTTTTTTTCCACTAATACTCGCCAAAAAGGGCTTTACAATATATAAATGCACCACTGAAGGGCAAATATATATTTTTTTGCCACTAATACATGCCAAAAGGGCTTTAGAACATATAACTGCACCCAGAACGGCAAATTTAGTAATTTTTGCAATTACTATACACCAAAAATGGCTATAGAACATATAACTGCACCGCTGAACGGCAAATATATATATTTTTTGCCACTAATCCATGCCAAAAAGGGCGTTAGAATATATACCATATTTTTTGCTTTATAAGACGCACATTTCCCCCCCCCAACAGTTGGGGGTAATGTAGCCATGCATCTTATAAAGTGAATAGAGCAGTATTGCATGTCCAGCACATCGCAGGTTGTGCTGTGCTGCATAGGCATAGCGGCCCGCAATGTGCCAGTGACATGTAAACAGGCGCGCTATCAGGGTAGTAGCGGTGCCCGACGCAGTCACTGAACTTCATTAAGTTGGGCCCCGGTAAGAGCAGCCATCACATATAAAGTGTATGCAGCAGCCCTTATCAGTGCTGCTTTGCTAAACTAGCTGTAATCGCTTCTCTGCAGCACTCACTATGCACGCAGCGGGCAGGCCGGCAGCACATGTCATTAATTAGGTGGGCGGGGCTGGAGTGTGACTGAGTGAGTGACGTTGCTGCCGGTCTGCCCGCTGCATACTGCAAATAAGAGATTACTGCTAGTTTAGCAAAACAGCACTGCCACGGTCTGCTGCATACACTTTATATGTGATGGTTGGGCTGCTATAACTGGGGCCCAGTGTAATGGGGCCAGTTACCCCATAACAGATTCATCCACAGATCCCCCAATAAGTGCCCTCCACAGATCCCCCTATAATACTGTCCTCCACAGATCCCCATAACACTGTCCTCCACAGATCCCCCAATAACACTGTCATCCACAGATCCCCATAACAGTGTCCTCCACAGATCCCCCTATAAGTGTCCTCCACAGATCCCCCTATAAATGTTCTCTACAGATCCCCCTATAAAAGTCCTCCACAGACCCCAATAACAGTGTCATCCACAGATCCCTATAACAGTCTCATCCACAGATCCCCCACAACAGTGCGCAATCCACAGACCTCCCATTAGTTCAAAACCCACCAAAAGCAAACCATTTGGTTAAAAATATTTTCTTTTCTTAATTTCCTCCACAAAAACCTTGGTGCGTCTTATCTTTAGGTGCGTCTTATAGAGAGAGAAATATGATAACTGCCCAGCTGAAAGGCAAATATATATTTTATTGCCACTGATATATGCCAAAAAGGGCTTTAGAACATATAACTGCACCGTTGAACTGCAAATATATATATTTTTTTGCCACTAATACACAACAAAAAGGGCTTTAGAACATATAACTGCACCATTGAACAGCAAATATATATATTTTTTGCCACTAATACACGACAAAAAGGGCTTTAGAACATATAACTGCACCGTTAAACGACAAATATATATTTTTTTTCACTAATACACTCCACAAAAGGCTTTAGAACATATACAGTTAGATCCATATATATTTGTACACTGCACAAATTGTTTTTTTTACCTGTTTACTAAAACACATTCAAGTTATAGTTATATAATGGACATGGACATAAAGTCCAGACTTTTAGCTTTCATGTGAGGGTATCCACATTAAAATTGAATGATGGGTTTAGGAGTTTCAGCTCCTTTACATGTGGCATCCTGTTTTTAAGGGACCAAAAGTAATTAGACAATTTACCTAAAGGCTGTTTCATCGGCAGATGTGGGCAATTCCTTCATTATTTCATTCTTAATTAAGCACATAAAAGGCCTGGAGTTGATTTAAGGTGCGGTACTTGCATTTTAAGGATTTTGCTGAGAAGTAAACATGTGGTCAAAGGAGCTCTCAAGGCAGGTGAAACAAGCCATCCTTTATCTGAGAAAACAGAAAAAAACCATCCAAGAAATTGCTACACTATTAGGAGTGGCAAAATCTACAGTCTGGTGAACAATGGTGACCTCAACAATGCAAAAAGACCTGGACGCCTACGGAAGACAACAATGGTGGATGATCGCAGAACAATTACCATGGTGAAGAGAAACCCCTTCACAACAGCCAACTAAGTGAACAGCACTCTCAAGGATATAGACGTATCAGTATCCAAATCTACCATAAAGAGAAGACTGCATGAAAGTAAACACAGAGGTTTAACTGCATGGTGCAAGCCACTCATAAGCCTCAAGAATAAGAAGGCTAGATTGGACTTTACTAAAAAACATCTTGAAAAACCAGACCACTTCTGAAAGAACATTATTTGAACAGATGAAACCAAGATCAACCTCTACCAAAATGATGGAAAGAAAAAATCCAAAGCATACCACATCATCTGTAAAACATGGCGGAGGCAGTGTGATGGCTTGGGCATGCATGGCTGCCAGTGGGACTGGGTCCCTAGTGTTTGTTGATGATGTGATACAGGACAGAAGCAGCAGAATGAATTCTGGGGTTTTCAGAGACATACTGTTTGCTCAAATCCAGCCAAATGCAGCCAAACTGATTCGTTGGCGTTTCATAATACAGATGGACAATGACCCAAAAGCATAAAGCCAAAGCAACCCAGGAGTTTATTAAATCAAAGAAGTGGCATATTCTTGAACGGTCAAGTCAGTCACCTGATCTGAACCCACGAGAGCATGCATTTCACTTGTTAAAGACTAAACTTTAGACAGAAAGGCCCACAAACAAACAGCAACTGAAAACCGCTTTAGTAAAGGCCTGGCAAAGCATTAAAAAGGAGGAAACACAGTGTGATGTCCAGGAGTTCAAGACTTCAGGCAGTCATTGCCAACAAAGGGTTTTCAACCAAGTATTAGAAATTAAAATTTTATTTACAATTCTGTAATTTGTCCAATTAATTTTAAGCCCCTAAAATGTAGGGATTGAGTTTAAAAAAAATGCTTTAGTTCCTCACATTTTTATGCAATCATTTTGTTCAACCCACTGAATTAAAGCTGAAAGTCTGAGCTTCAACTGCATCTGAATTGCTTTGTTCAAATTCCATTGTGGTAATGTACAGAACAAAAATTTTAAAAATGTTGTCATTGTCCAAATATATATGGATCTAACTGTAACTGCACCGCTGAATTGCAAATCATATATATTTTTCTGCCACTAATACACTCCATAAAGGGCTTTAGAACATATAACTGCACTGCTGAACGGCAAATATACAGACGTGGACAAAATTGTTGGTACCCTTTGGTCAATGAAAGAAAAAGTCACAATGGTCACAGAAATAACTTTAATCTGACAAAAGTAATAATAAATTAAAATTCTATAAATGTTAACCAATGAAAGTCAGACATTGTTTTTCAACCATGCTTCAACAGAATTATGTAAAAAAATAAACTCATGAAACAGGCATGGACAAAAATGATGGTACCCCTAGAAAACACAGAACATAATGTGACCAAAGGGACATGTTAATTCAAGGTGTGTCCACTAATTAGCATCACAGGTGTCTACAACCTTGTAATCAGCCATTGGGCCTATATATATGGCTCCAGGTAATCACTGTGTTGTTTGGTGATATGGTGTGTACCACACTCGACATGGACCAGAGGAAGCAAAGGAAAGAGCTGTCTCAAGAGATCAGAAAGAAAATTATAGACAAGCATGTTAAAGGTAAAGGCTATAAGACCATCTCCAAGCAACTAGATGTTCCTGTGAGTACAGTTGCACATATTATTCATAAGTTTAAGATCCATGGGACTGTAGCCAACCTCCCTGGACGTGGCCGCAGGAGGAAAATTGATGACAAATCTAAGAGACGGATAATCCGAATGGTAACAAAAGAGCCTAGAAAGACTTCTAAAGAGATTCAAGGTGAACTTCATGCTCAAGGAACATCAGTGTCAGATCGCACCATCCGTCGTTGTTTGAGCCAAAGTGGACTACATGGGAGACGACCAAGGAGGACACCATTGTTGAAAACGAATCATAAAAAAGCAAGACTGGAATATGCCAAACTACATGTTGACAAGCCACAAAGCTTCTGGGAGAATGTCCTGTGGACAGATGAGACAAAAATCGAAGTTTTTGCCAAGGCACATCAGCTGTATGTTCACAGACGAAAAAATGAAGCATATCAAGAAAAGAACACTGTCCCTACTGTGAAACATGGAGGAGGCTCTGTTATGTTCTGGGGCTGCTTTGCTGCGTCTGGCACAGGGTGTCTTGAATCTGTGCAGGGTACAATGAAATCTCAAGACTATCAAGGAATTCTAGAGAGAAATGTACTAGCCAGTGTCAGAAAGCTTGGTCTCAGTCGCAGGTCATGGGTCTTGCAACAGGACAATGACCCAAAACACACCGCTAAAAACACCCAAGAATGGCTAAGAGGAAAAAATTGGACTATTCTAAAGTGGCCTTCTATGAGCCCTGACCTCAATCCTATTGAGCATCTTTGGAAGGAGCTGAAACATGCAGTCTGGAAAAGGCACCCTTCAAACCGGACACAACTGGAGCAGTTTGCTCATGAGGAGTGGGCCAAAATACCTGCTGAGAGGTGCAGATGTCTCATTGACAGTTACAGGAAGCGTTTGATTGCAGTGATTGCCTCAAAAGGTTGCGCAACAAAATATTAAGTTAGGGGTACCATCATTTTTGTCCATGCCTGTTTCATGAGTTTATTTTTTTACATAATTCTGTTGAAGCATGGTTGAAAAACAATGTCTGACTTTCATTGGTTAACATTTATAGAATTTTAATTTATTATTACTTTTGTCAGATTAAAGTTATTTCTGTGACCATTGTGACTTTTTCTTTCATTGACCAAAGGGTACCAACAATTTTGTCCACGTCTGTATATATATATATATATATATATATATTTATTTATTTATTTTTTCTGCCACTAATACAAGCCAAAAAGTAGTTTTTGCACTTCAACATTCAATGGCTAATAAGCCCTTTTTTCCTACTAATACAAGGCAAAAATGCTTTAGAACATATAACTGCACCGCACAAGAGCAAATAAGACATAGAAATATTTCCTTGTAATAAACTCTGTTAATGGCTGTATCAAACAGCACTTGCACCCCAATAACAAGAACGTTTTTTGGGAATTACAGAGATGTATAATGGGAATTTGGATCTGCAGTCAGTGCAGCAAGGTGTAATAGGATTGTTCCTATTACCCAGGCTGTAAACTCCCCTACTGAAGCCTGTTCTGCTTAAATACTGTGGAATGTTTCCTCCCTATCCTTTACCTGAACTTCTACACAGCAAAATAAAAGTTTTAAAGTCTTTTCTACCACTGTCCCTAGCGCCTGCTGACATCTGTCCCTGCACCAAGTACACTGGAAAATGGCTGACTCCAAGATGATTTGAATCCAAGAGGCTATTTATAGGGCTGTGACATCACAGGGGCTGGCTGGCTGCTGATTGGCTGCATGCATGGCATTGTGGGTGATCCCTCGTTCCCAGAGTTCCTTGTTCCATGTCCTAACACGTGCAGCAGCCATTTTAGGAAAAAATGCTATTCGTTACCACAAAGAGTGAGGAAATTCGGATTCAGTGCAAATCAAATATTTCCTGAAATTCAGATCAAATTCTAGTTTGTCAACATCGATTCTCTCATCTCTAGTAACATTCATAATAGTATCAAAATTGGTTTGGAATGTAGTTTAGCTTTGTTAAGCTTATATATATTTGTGCATTTTTTCATATAAATTAAGTTACATTCTGTAAAATCAGTAAATTAATAAAATTCAGTTCAGATGCCAACATGCATCAAATAGAAACTGAATTTATGTGAGGTGGAATTGTGTCTATTGCTGCAGACTTGCCACAACAACTGCATCTGACTTACACTTAAAAACATCCATGTTTTCAATTGGTTTGCTATTAAATTACCTCTTCGAAGACCATTATCAATACAATGAGGCCTTGACGAGGTGTGCGGGCTCCGGTATGTTCTTGATATAAGAATATATTGGTGAAAGTATCATTTTTAAAGTCAGAGTGAGGGTTTAGCCATATACAGACGTGGACAAAATTGTTGGTACCCTTTGGTCAATGAAAGAAAAAGTCACAATGGTCACAGAAATAACTTTAATCTGACAAAAGTAATAATAAATTAAAATTCTATAAATGTTAACCAATGAAAGTCAGACATTGTTTTTCAACCATGCTTCAACAGAATTATGTAAAAAAATAAACTCATGAAACAGGCATGGACAAAAATGATGGTACCCCTAACTTAATATTTTGTTGCGCAACCTTTTGAGGCAATCACTGCAATCAAACGCTTCCTGTAACTGTCAATGAGACATCTGCACCTCTCAGCAGGTATTTTGGCCCACTCCTCATGAGCAAACTGCTCCAGTTGTGTCCGGTTTGAAGGGTGCCTTTTCCAGACTGCATGTTTCAGCTCCTTCCAAAGATGCTCAATAGGATTGAGGTCAGGGCTCATAGAAGGCCACTTTAGAATAGTCCAATTTTTTCCTCTTAGCCATTCTTGGGTGTTTTTAGCGGTGTGTTTTGGGTCATTGTCCTGTTGCAAGACCCATGACCTGCGACTGAGACCAAGCTTTCTGACACTGGCTAGTACATTTCTCTCTAGAATTCCTTGATAGTCTTGAGATTTCATTGTACCCTGCACAGATTCAAGACACCCTGTGCCAGACGCAGCAAAGCAGCCCCAGAACATAACAGAGCCTCCTCCATGTTTCACAGTAGGGACAGTGTTCTTTTCTTGATATGCTTCATTTTTTCGTCTGTGAACATACAGCTGATGTGCCTTGGCAAAAACTTCGATTTTTGTCTCATCTGTCCACAGGACATTCTCCCAGAAGCTTTGTGGCTTGTCAACATGTAGTTTGGCATATTCCAGTCTTGCTTTTTTATGATTCGTTTTCAACAATGGTGTCCTCCTTGGTCGTCTCCCATGTAGTCCACTTTGGCTCAAACAACGACGGATGGTGCGATCTGACACTGATGTTCCTTGAGCATGAAGTTCACCTTGAATCTCTTTAGAAGTCTTTCTAGGCTCTTTTGTTACCATTCGGATTATCCGTCTCTTAGATTTGTCATCAATTTTCCTCCTGCGGCCACGTCCAGGGAGGTTGGCTACAGTCCCATGGATCTTAAACTTATGAATAATATGTGCAACTGTACTCACAGGAACATCTAGTTGCTTGGAGATGGTCTTATAGCCTTTACCTTTAACATGCTTGTCTATAATTTTCTTTCTGATCTCTTGAGACAGCTCTTTCCTTTGCTTCCTCTGGTCCATGTCGAGTGTGGTACACACCATATCACCAAACAACACAGTGATTACCTGGAGCCATATATATAGGCCCAATGGCTGATTACAAGGTTGTAGACACCTGTGATGCTAATTAGTGGACACACCTTGAATTAACATGTCCCTTTGGTCACATTATGTTCTGTGTTTTCTAGGGGTACCATCATTTTTGTCCATGCCTGTTTCATGAGTTTATTTTTTTACATAATTCTGTTGAAGCATGGTTGAAAAACAATGTCTGACTTTCATTGGTTAACATTTATAGAATTTTAATTTATTATTACTTTTGTCAGATTAAAGTTATTTCTGTGACCATTGTGACTTTTTCTTTCATTGACCAAAGGGTACCAACAATTTTGTCCACGTCTGTATTGTCAATTACATTTACCATTGTGATGCACCAATCTTTGTAATGTTTTGCTTTATATAATCCATCATATTCCACACATTGGGCTATCCTGTTTTGGATGTCTTTTTGGAACATGTGGACTGCTGCGGGCATCCTCCATTGTATGAATTTTTGCTGGGGATTGCTGTTAGCAACGGATCACATGTGCAGCATTTGCTCCCCCAGTTAGAAATGCGCAACAGCAATTGGGATTTTGAGTAGAGAGGAGCGAATGTTAAAAAAATTAGATTCGCCGGTTCACCAAATTTATTTAGAAAAATTTGGTTTGAGCTGAATTTATACGTGGAGAATAACGTAAAAAAATGGCTATTTACTGGCTGCAGAGAGCATTTATAGTGGTGTAGAACACTATGTCTTGAAGTAATACGCATAAGGAGTCTGCTTTGGTAGTGAAATAATACTGTGAGTCCGTATGACAGAGTAAAGAGAGTGTCAGAAGTAAATTTGTGCTGACATCACTGATTAATTTGCCCTTCCTCTGATCCGTCAGAACAATAACCCACTCGGTCGGCATTTGCTCAATAATCCATCAGTATTGCTAATGCCCAAAAAAAACTGAGATGACACGTGAATGGAATATTTGCATTTCTTCTGGGTTTTGGCTACCAATTCTGATGGGACCATACAAACCTTAGAGCTGCTACACAGACAGGATCCGTTGTGGGTCTCATTTTTCCTTCCTTCTGACAAATCAGAAGAAAGGTAAAATAAATGATTATGTCAGCCAGGCCGAAAGGAAAACTAGTGGACCAGTCATAAAGTGGGGAGGGTAGGAGCAGCATGAGGAAGTCCACAGAGTGGACCTAAGACATAGTGGTGAGGTGTAAGCAGAATGAGGAGAGCACAGAGTGGCCCAATGACAGAGTCTGGAGGTGGCGGAGGCATCAGGAGGCCACAGAGTGGCACGACAATGAGAGATTTTGGAGGTGGCAGCAGCATGGGGAGGCCACAGAGTGGCACGAAAATGAGAGATTTTGGAGGTGGCAGCAGCATGAGGAGGCCACAGAGTGGCACGACGATGAGAGATTGTGGATGTGGCAGCAGCATGAGGAGGCCACAGAGTGGCACGACGACAGAGTGTGGAGGTGTCAGCAGAATGAAGAGGCCAGAGTAGTACGACGATGAGAGATTGTGGAGGTATCAGCAGCATCAGGAGGCCACAGAGTAGCACAACAATGAGAGATTGTGGAGGTGTCAGCAGCATGAGGAGGCCACAGAGTAGCACAACGACGAGAGATTGTGGAGGTGTCAGCAGCATGAGGAGGCCACAGAGTAGCCCAACGACGAGAGATTGTGGAGGTGGCAGCAGCATGAGGAGGCCACAGGGTGGCTCGACGACAAAATGTGGAGGTGGCAGCACCTTGAAGAGGCCCCTTCGACTATGCACAATTTAATAATGCGTTCTCCGGCACAAAAAGCTTGACAAATTGATTATCCGTGAATTTTCATCACACATTGGGATAATATAAAGCATGAGGAGGCCACAGAGTAGCACAACAACGAGAGATTGTGGAGGTGGCAGCAGCATGAGGAGGCCACAGAGTAGCATGACAACGAGAGATTGTGGAGGTGGCAGCAGCATGAGGAGGCCACAGGGTGGCTCGACGACAAAGTGTGGAGGTGTCAGCAGCATGAGGAGGCCACTTCGGCACTGCACGATTTAATAATACACGTTCTCCGGCAAATTGATTGTCTGGGAATTTCCATCGGCGATTGGGATAATATATTGGTGAATTTAAGTTGAGTTTCTTATCATTTTAATCAAGTTTAGGTTGGATCCTTGTGTACATATCATAGAGTCAGACCATGCGTCTATAAGGTACTTTTTACAGAATGTGCCTCACCCTACTGTGTTCCATCCCTCTTAGTAATAAATAGAGACCTGTGCAGGAAAGAGGAATTTCATTGATATGGAATTGGCCAAGGGTCATGGAAAGGATGTGGGGAGAAAAACATCAAGCTCTTCTGTCCTGGTTGGCAAATTCACACACAATGAAAGGAAGTCCATTTCGATTTTATTTTATGGCCCCTCTCTCCTTGAATGGAACTGCTTGTAAAATAATTAAATATAATCATACAGTCACTTGTTTTAATGTGCTAAACCATATTACAGTTAGAGAATAAAGAGTACAGAAAATGCACAAATCAACAGAAGGCTAACATTTTATCCCTTAAGGACCAGTCCAATTTTGAAAATTATGAATTTAACCTTTCTTTTTCTCCTTCAAAGGGCCATGAGATAGACATACTATATGAGAACTTGTTTTAGTGGAACAAGTTGACTTTTTAAATGGAATCATTCAATGTGCTACATTATATGAAACATTGCAAAACTGTAGAAAAAACTTTTGTGAGGTAAAGAAAAACAAAATGCAGTTTGAGCTTTGTTTAATCATTCTATATGCATAAAAATATAATGTCCAGCAGTATTGATCCCTTTAAAACATAACTTTTACTCTTCAAATTATAAAAAAATACCACCGTTCCTGGGCTGACTGCCCTGCGTTTACCCTCCTCTCAAAAAATAACAAAGTAAGCTCCCCAAGACGCTGATGGGTGTGATCATGTGTCCCTGGTAATAAATTACTTGCAGGGCCACCGGAATGGGTAAAGACCAATACACAAGGTGAATTAGATAAATATCACCTTTAAACCTATGGAGCCAAACCCTGGGGCATCAAACTGGTGCGTTCCCAGGCTGGTTCCACAAAAGCCCCTACGCGTTTCCCCTATCACTAGGTTCATCAGGGGGCATACATGGTCAGAGATACAACCATCATATACAGGATAAATTAAAGATACTTAAGATATGCTTGAGGCAACAGGACCAGAGACGCAGATGATGTTAAGCATAGGACCAAGGGACCCAATTGATATGTCCCACCTGTAAAAGATAGAAATGCTCTCAGTTCATGTGCTGGATACAATACAATACATGTGTATCCCCTATATCTCCTTTAGGTCAGCACTTACTTAATGTCCTGTGCGGTCAGGAGGATAAAGAGCCCACAAGATACGGGCCAATACTTCACCCAGGAAGCTGTGAGCAAAGAGTCAGAAATAGTGTGAAACACACTACATACTATGATGATGTCAATTCTCAATAAATGGTCCAAACTTACATTTGAGCTGCGTCCTGGTAGCGTCCTGTTCCTCCTCTCATTCACATACACTCCCGTTCCCCTAAATATCCACCTACCAGCTGTAACTGATCCACGCTGATTAGCATGTGTTCGGCTGATACACAAAGATGAGGTATCGTAGCTGGCGTCACTTCCGGCCTGAGAGCCGTATGTGTAGGTAGCGATTCGTCCCACCTATATTTAGGGACATGTCCCGATCGCTCGGAGCCGGCCGGGTCGAGTGGAACGCACTCGGGCATAACATCCGGTTACGTGGAACGCATAGTCACGTCACTTCCGGTCCGTGCGGCACCTCACCCAGGTGGAACGCATAGGGCAGCCACATCCTGTTCTGTGGAACGCAAAATCGCTCGCCATCCGGTCCATCGGACGAATCGCTTATACTAGATACATATCTAATAACTAGTAACCGTAAAGGCAGGCGACGCTCGATACATGAATAAATCCGGCCGATTTCATCTGGTATAGTTTCATCTGGTGTAGTGGTGTTTATTATGGCGTTCTATTAAGGGAAGGGGAGTGGGGTGTGAGAGTTGTTAGTGGTTCAATCATGTACTTTTCACTTAAGGTGTATTACTCTGATGGATAAAACACCTAAAGCACATTGGATGACTAATGTGCAACCTGGATACTTTTAAGTAGTATCCTACTTCTTTTATCGTGGCTATTGGTAAAATTACCGAAGTGGCGTTATTTTTGACAGAGAGATAGAAGAGACGTACAGCCAGATGGATAGGCCCCCCCGGGGGGAAGTGGATCATAGGAAACAAGAGAACGTGAGTCTCTCATTAATCCCTAGTGGTGTCTGGGATCTAAAGCGGTGAATCCATCCGCACTCTTTTTGAAGGATTTTTCGGTCCCAGTCACCGCCCCTTGGTGACAATGGGATGGTTTCCAGGACCGAAAATCGCAGACATTTAGGATCGCCGCCGTGCATATCAATTACATGTGACGCGACGGGTGTGATCTTTTTCTTCACCACGTCGTTCACATGTTCACAGATGCGACGCCTGACCTCTCGGATCGTTTTGCCTATATAGTCCATGGGGCAAGGGCATTGGCATAGATATACCGCACCCTTGCTTCTACAGTTGTAGAAATCTCTGATTTCATAGGCTTGACCGGTGGCTGAACAGATATTAGATTTAGAGGTGGAGATGAACGCACAGGCTTTGCAGGAGCCACATTTAAACATCCCGCACGGTTTCCGGTCCAGCCAAGTACCAGCTCCAGTCGGTGCAGTATAATGGCTGTGAACCAGGCGATCTCTTATACTCCTCCCCCGCCTATAGGTGACACTCGGTTGCTTCGTCAGCACATCCTTCAGGTCAGGGTCCATGTGGAGAATTGGCCAGTACCTTTTCAGGACTGACATTACTTCCACGTTTGCACAGTCGAATACAGATATCAGGTGTATGGGTTGTTGTCCGCTCTGTACCTTGGGTTTAGGGACAAGGAGTTCGGTACGTTCCCTGCTTGCGGCGTTCCGAAACGCCCCTCCAAGGACCATTTGGGGATATCCCCTCTCCCTGAATCTCGTCTGTAATTTCTTGGCCTCAGTGTGAAAAGCCTTGCCCTCGGAGCAGTTTCTCCGGGTCCTCAGATACTGGCCCCTTGGTATACCGCGTTTAAGCGGTAGTGGGTGATGGCTCTCCCAATGCAACAACGAGTTGGTCGCGGTTTCCTTCCTGAATATGTTGGCAATGAGTTTTTCTCCCTCCCTGGTTATCTGTACATCAAGGAAAGAGATAGAGTGATAGTCAAACTCGAAGGTGAACCGCAACCCAACATCGTTGTTGTTAAGGGACCCCACGAATTCCTGGAGTTCCTCTGACCCACCCTTCCAGATCACGAAAATATCGTCTATATATCGTGTCCAGAAGGTGATCTTCTCAGACCACCAAGTCTCAGCGTCTGGAAACACGCAAGTGTCCTCCCACCAGCCCAGGAAGAGGTTGGCATAAGTGGGGGCACAGGGGCTCCCCATTGCCGTCCCCCTGAGCTGGTGGTAGAACCGCGAATTATAAAGGAAAAAATTGTGGGTCAGAGTGAACTCCAGGAGTCTGAGGACAAAGATGTTATGTGCTCTGCAGTGGATATCCCTAGTCTTCAGGTAATGTTCAGTGGCAAAGATCCCTTTAGTGTGTGGGATAGAGCTATAAATATGCATAAAAATGACACGACAATTATGCTGATATCCAACATGTATACTTTGTATCATGTTTTACTGCTTTAAAAAAAACTTGCATTTTTTTGTGACGGCTTGTGTTTTGTGGGATGAAATTAAATTTTATTATCATTATCATTTTGGGAGGCGAGATTATAAAAAAAAAATGCTATTCTAGCATGAAGATTTTATTTATTTATTTATTTACAGTGTTTACAATGCAGTAAATTAGACATTTTTGAATGCAGCAATACCAAATATGTTATTTTTATTATTTTTAAAGTGATAACTTTTTTTAGCTCTCTTAGAAGGCTTGAACCTGCGATGATTTAATCACTTTCAGAGAAATACTTCTGGATTGCTATGAACAGCGATTTTACTGGCATTAACCCTGCCAGGGTGCAATAGGTGCCATAAGATGACAAGCCTAGGGCCTCCAGAAAGCCCCCGACTTTCATGACAACCAATCAGCGCCTAGCGATTTTGCTAAGGAGTGTCATTGGAGGACAAAGGGAGCCCCCTCCCTCTGTCTAACTCACTATTGATCACTGCAACTGTGGTGGTTAAACTACCAGGATTAAAGTTATCTCCAGTCTCAGCTACGAGACCACTTTATACAATATTACTATTCTTGTGTGTCAAATGTACAGTTATTCCCAGGTGTAAGAAAGGCTTAACCACAAATATAATTATGTTGATTCAGTAGTGCTACTCATTATATTTAAAAAATGAAAATAGTGACCCAAGTTTATTAACATGAGTGCAACCTAGTGCACCTTCGGGGGCAATTTTTTTTTATGATTTGATTTTACTCATTTTGGACTAAAAATAATTTTTCAATTGGTTTATTTAAAATATTCAGCCATTCTGTCACAAAGGATTAACTGTTTGTCTAGCTGTGTGAATCGTACTTTCACTTTGTGCCGGTCATCTAATAAAGCTTATCTGTAAATTACTAAACGGTCATAAACACTTATTTAAGCCCCATTCTTATCAGTAAGATAAGAATTGAGCTACAATGAGTGTTTAGGAGATCAGAGAGCAGAGATAAGGAGCCCGTCAGCTGGGCTGCCTGTCAGAAAGAGTAAAAATGCAGAGCCTGCTAATAGAGAATCTCAAGGTTCTTCAGAGAAAGTGGATCAACATTTTTAATAAAGGCCAATTGAAAAAATGATTTTTAGCTCAAAATAAGTACAATGCAATAATAAAAAATAAAAAAAAGAGAAAAAAGATGGATCGCACATCCATAAGCTCTGCATTGATCTGTTGTTTCTCAGTACAATTTACACAGCTTTTCAGCATAATTACTATTATGCAATGCCATAGCCCACTTTAAGTACACAAGGCCATCTGTATACATATTGTTCAAAGTGCATAATCCCACTCACCATGTCAAGGTTGCCTCTTTAGAGTGGGATCTACTCTAACTTGGTGCAGCACCACATGGCAATCACCACCGCCAAAACACTGGACCCACAGGCAGCAAGATCCAGCAGCCCAATAGCAACCCTGCTGTCAGCTGAGCCCCCTTGGCACTGGGCCCCATCAAACCACAGGCATCAAAGCTACAGCAACAACCACACAGTGCTGCACCATGTGAACAGGTGTCTAGGACATTTGTGCTCAGAAGCAACAGATCAATGCATAGCTTGTGGATGTGCCATCCATGTTTTTTCTCTTTTTTGGAATGATTATTTTGCCTTTCTTTCATGGTATCAGGATTTCTCCCATTCAGCCCAGGCAGACAGGTTGAAGGGTACCTGATCTCAGTCAAAGTTCTGAGACCTCATGGACAGGAGATCTTTATTCATCTGTTCACATAGTGCAGTGCTGCATTGTTGCTGCTGTGGCTTTGATGCTGTGCCTGTGGGTGTTGGGACCCAGTGCCAGGAGGGGCTCAGTCTGACAGCAGGGGTGCTGTTGGGCTGCTGGATCTCGCTACCTGTGGGCACTGTTTTGGCAGTGGTGGTTGCCATGTGGTGCTGTGCCAAATTAGAGTAGGTCCCTCTCTAAAGAGGCAGACTTGATGCAGTGAGTGGGCTTGTACACTTTGAATAAATTGCATACAAATGGCCTGGTGTACAGTTAGTGGACTATGGCATTATATCCTAGTAATTATGCTGAGAAGCAATGTAAATTGTGCTGAAAAGCAACAGATCAATGCAGAGCTTCTAGATGTGCGATTAATAAAAAATTGCCCCAAAAGGTATACATAACCTTTAAGCCTTAGACAACCATCACCGTACATGTACGGCAGAAGTTGTCACTTTAAATATGACTCCTGCTCACAAGCACAGAGGGTGAGATAGCCATCGGGTTTCTGCTGTTTCATGCAGCAGACACCCTAGGCTAAAGCCTATCATAGACATTTAACCCCTCAGATTCCGTGGTCAAATGTGATCACAATATATGAGTGGTGAAAATGTGGAAGAGATGCGCTCCCACACCAGCAACAGCTTCCCTCACTGAGATCATAGAATCTATTGCCTGGTAGTAATAGGCTGGAGCCTGCTGGAGTCTCTGATGCCTATCACAGGTATATTCCAATACAGGCCTGTAAGTGGCAGCACTGCATTGAAATATTCTGAATTTCATATTGAGTAATGGATCAAATTCCGTTACTAAATAGAAATAGCAATCTAATGATTGTTATAGTCACTAGGGCAGTGATGGCGAATCTTTTAGGGACCGAGTGCCCAAACCGCAACCCAGAACCCAGTTATATATGGGAAAGTGCCAGCACTGAATACTATAGTCCAGTATAGTATATCTTCCATGTACTTTATCATATAGCTATAATAGCCTTACTACATTCAGTGCGCTGCCTGTGCTGTCCATAGCGCGCCCTGCACAGATGAATGGCAGGCAAAGTCTAAGGCATATTGGTACACCATAGACTTTTTCCAGGGCGTGGGAGCCCACAGAGAGATCTCGGAGTGCCGCCTCTGGCACTCGTGCCATAGGTTCGCCACCACTGCACTAGGGTGTAGAAAAGGAATAAACATCATAGATATTGACGTGCCCGAAACCGCCCGCACTATTAAAATATAAAAATATTTATCCCATATGGAGAATGGAGAAATAGAAAAAAAAAATGGCCAATTTGCCATTTTTTCTTTGCTTCACCTTCCCAAAAAAATAAATGAAAAGTACAAATCACCCCACAAAGAAAATGAGCCGTCACACAGCTCCATCATCAGACATTTATTATGTATCCTGTGTATAAAGAAGAAGTGTTTGTAATGGAATAACTCCTTTAATGGAAAATAGATGTCGCTTAGTGGGAAAGAAGGCGTTTCCTGAGATTGTCCCAAATCTACACAATTCTGGCATAATATCCTGTCTCAAAGTAAGCCAACCAATAGTTAGTCTAGCACTGCAGCAAATTTATTATCCACCATGAGCCATTGTGTTAAATTTGGTGCATGTTTAGACAGCCATCTACAGGATTAGTAAATCTGCCCCAATATGTCTCCAATATATCATTAAAATATATAATAATTGCAACAGGCGAGTAGGTTATTGTAGAAAGTGGAGATTTTTGTTAAAACAAACAAGAAGCAGAATTCTAAGCATAAATTCAGAACAGGCAGTATTGTATATAACACATTTTGGTTGAGTCAACATTTCAATTTTTCTGTTTCAGAAAATGACAGCACTGGTGGACACCAATGGGGGTATGATGGACTCCATTGGCTATAATGAGTTCTTTAGATTTCCATCATGGTGTCTGTCATTTAACTGGAAAAAATATGTCCAGCATTTCTGACAGATTTTGTGCCTCAATTATATGTATGCAACAAATAGCTAAAGGTAACATCTGCATATGCCTTTGTATTTGCACTCACTCTATAACCACAATAGCAGCTGTCTGGATTGTTTGTGGTTTGGCTCTCATACATTACCTTTGGGGCTTGGATGGTGCAGCAAGACACAACTTGAAGCAACGACTTAATGCTAATCAGTGACATATAATGTTTAAAGAAGTTCATTGTCATGATTTTATGCTATTAAGATTAGTTTCACATCTGCAGCAGAGCTCTCCCACAGGCAGTTCCAACCGAGAATGCTGGAATTCTTCGGCATTGCTGGATACTGCTGCCTGTCCACCAGGCCCCATTCACTATAAAGGGGTCCAGCAGAGATCTGGCCGCTACTGAGTAAATATGCCGGGAATCGGCCAGACAAAAAACACTGCACGCAGTGTTTTTTGTCTGACCGATTCCCAGCATTCTCTGCCGAAACAGCTTGCTGGAATAGTCGGCCACAGATGTGCAATTAGCCTAATTTAGGAAAATAATATTCCATCCTAGCTTTCAGTGGTATCATTGAGATAAACTTATATAGAGAATGTTTTACTAAACTACTACAACTGTCTAGTCTATCAGTGTAAAAAAGTAAAACTAATTTTTTGGGAGATCCGGTGACGTATCAGGGCTCTCCATGGGGCTGCCAGGAAGGCCGGTGATGTCATCGGCACTGATGGGTGGGATTTAGCGCTGCCCTAGCCAGTAAAATGGCTAGGGCAGCACCAAAGCCAGCCCATCAGAGCCGGTGATGTCACCGCCCGACAGTGTGTTATGATAAACAAAGGAGCCCTTGCCCTGCGCGATTTAGTGATTTTAGAATGAGATGCTCCGATGCTAGCCTCAGGGGGGCTGCCTGGGTGAAAATAAGGGTATTTCCGGGTTCAGTTCTGAACCCGAACAACCCCTTTAAATTTCACAAGAATTGGAAGACCCTACTGTAACTCTTTACAAATGATGGCCTATCCTCAGAATGGGGTATCACTAATTGATCACCCCCACAATCAGCTGTTCTGCAGTAGCTCTGAATCTACACAGCGCCATCCATTGTGCAGTGGACAGAGCTGGTTACTACAACATTGCTCCCACTGAAGTGAATTGCACATAAAACGGAGCTGTGTAGTTCAAGTGCCATGTTTCGACACCAGAGCAACTGCAGAACAGCTGATTGCCAGGGGTGGACCTCTGACGATTAGATAGTGATGGCCTATCCTTAGAATAGACCATCATTTGTAAAGGATTGGACAACCCCTTTAAAACTAAGTTCACTTCTGCGCTTAAGCCATTGTTTGGAGCTTCCATTGCAAATTCCGTCAAATCCAGTAGACAAAAAAGACCTGCATGTAGGGTATGAGGCATTACAGAAGTATCCAAACTAATTATGTATGTTTTTGGTTCTAATTTTTATGTATAAAAATGTGTTTGTAAGTGAAAAAAGGTTATTTTTAACTAGAGTTTTTTCCCCACACACATTTTTCCTTCCTATTTTACCTTTTTCTATGGACATGCTATGCTCTGATTGCTTTTATAATACACTGCAATAACTGTGTATTACAGTGTATAATGTTTGCCGTAGCAGCCTCTTGGTACCTTTCGATTGCACCGCATGAGGCCAGTGGAATGACAGATGGAGTCCCCTCCCTCTCTCTAACCACTTGCATGCCACAGTCAGCATTGTCAGGGGCATCTAAGGAGTTAAATGCCAGGGGATGCAGTTATCTCCATTCTCAATCGTGAGAGCAGAGTGCCACAGGAATAATTCCTGAGCGCATGCCACATGTCTGCAATAGTATGTCACTGAGCACTAACTGTTTATTTGCAGCAACTATTATGGAGCTTAGCAGGGTTAAAGGCAATATACTAGTGTTGGGCGAGCATGCTCGGCCAAACACCATTTTGACTCGAGCATTGCGATGCTCGGCACATCGTGGTGTTTGGCCGAACGCTCAAGTCTTCTCCCCGCACATTTGTTGACTTCTACGCAGCCAATAAATGTGCTGGGAAGTACTGGCAGTCACTGTAATGCCGTAGACATGTTGGTTACTGCCATTCAAGTGATTGGCTGGCCAGAACGCGTCATCAGGTGCTATATAGCACCCAATGACACGTGGTTCGGCTCAGTCTTAGTCAGGGCTAGCTGCAGGGACAGATAGTGTAGGGACAGGAATTGTTTAGTGTTGAAAGGTGTTAAAGACCCAAAACTCATTTTAAGGACTACTGTTTTATCTGGCTGCAATATATATTTTTAGTGCAACCTTGGCAAACAAGTAATCCCACACTCGGATATTCCGAGGAGCTCTTTTCATCGCCATTCCTTGATCTGGGCCTCTCGCCAAGCCCGCTTGAAGAGGGACATGAGAAGATCTTTTGCACTGATTCCCAAACTCTTGAGCATCCACTGTTAGAAGAAGATGATGGTAGGGAAGAGCAATTAGTGTTTCACAAGGTGGATCATGATGATTAGACACAGTTGCCAATAAGTCAACGGCAATTAGTGTCTCAAAAGGTTGATGATGAGGATAAGACACAGTTGTCAATAAGGGAGGTTCTTGTTAGGTCAGCAAGTCAGGAGGATGACTAGAGTGAGAAAGTGGAAGAGGAGGTTGTGGACGATTAAATCACTGACCCAACTTGGGAAGGTGGCAAGCCGAGCGAGGACAGCAATACAGTGGGGAAGGGATCCACAGCACTGCAACATGCTGGAAGAGGCAGTGGGGTGGCAAAAGGGCCACACCAAACAGGCCCGCAACTGTTCCCCGGAGCACCCCCTTGCTGCAATCTCCCTTGCCAAGGGGTAGGTGTTCCGCAGTCTGGTGCCTTTTTGAGGAAAGTGCGGATGATAAAAGAATTGTCAGAAACAGACTGTCGAGGTGGCTCACCTAACTAGTGTAGTGGATGGGGTGCTGCTGTCTAACTGGTTTACCCAAACCAGGATAAATAGGGTTTGAAAGACAAAAAGAGCTTGATAGACAGGCACTCAAACACCTGGATATTAAAACCACTAGGATGTGGATAGACCTGGATTTTTTTCTCAGAGAAAAGGTGGTGGAACTCACCCCCCCTACCCTGGCCATGCCCCTACCCACCCCTAGGACCGCCCCCTAAAACCGCCCCTTTAGAGAACAGGGATGCAAGTAAAATTTGGGGGGGGGGGGGCTATAAAAGTCCAGCCCAGCAAAGAAACCCCCCAGATGGGGATGGCACTGTTAATGGGGGATCTGGGGATGGCACTGTTAATGGGGGATCTGGGGATGGCACTGTTATGGGGTGGAGGATCTGTGGATGGCACTGTTATGGGGGATCTGTGGATGGCATCCCACCCCATAACAGTGCCATCCACAGACCCCCCCTTAACAGTGCCATCCACAGACCCCCCCACCCCATAACAGTGCCATCCACAGACCCCCCACCCCTTAACAGTGTCATCCACAGACCCCCCATTGCCACTCCAGTACAGTTTTAAAATGTGTAATTCAATTATTAATGATTCATGCTGCCCCCTCTGTAGTATAACATTCAATATATCCTACTCACAGGGCTACTGTTATATCGTAATGCAGGCCGGCCGGGCAGACGAGCGGCAGCGTGACTGACTGACTTGCCTGCGCCGCCTGCTTCATTCATAAAGTAGGCCGGGCAGGCACGTGACGTCAGTCAGTCACGCTGACGGTCGTCTGCCCGGCCGGCCTGCATTACGATATAACAGTAGCCCTGTGAGTAGGATATATTGAATGTTATACTACAGAGGGGGCAGCATGAATCATTATTAATTGAATTACACATTTTATAACTGTACTGGAGCGGCGGGGCCAGAGCACAGTGAACGCACCGGCCCCCAGCTCCTCCTCCCACTCCCTCCCCGCTGATACATCGCAGCCTGCGATGCTGGAGCATGGCAGGCTGCGATGTCAAAAGGTGGCGGAATGCCGTTCCGGTGCGTTCCGCCAGATAAAAAGCCCTGTGGTTAGATATACAATATACACCTTTATTTAGTATAACTCATAAAATGTAGATAAAGAATAGATGAAAAAATAGATGAGAAATTATATAAAAAAATATATAAAAATATATTAATTGATGTAAAAAAGATGATATGCAAAAAGTTGATAAATAATTTATAAAAAATGAATAAATAAAAATGAAAACGTGGCGGTGACGTCACTGGATGTATTGATGTCCGTGTCAGCAGGGGGGGGTGATCAATTGCCTGTGTAGTAATGGTATGTTCGTTATCCAAACATCGGGATCCCCTGTAACTCAATCCTTGTGTGTGATCCTCCGGTATTAATCCAGGAAATGCAGGGTTTTTAGGTCGGTACCAAATGCGTTTCGGGGAGTGTCCTTCCCGTTCATCAGTGGGATATAAGAATTGTCATTTGCAACCTGTGCCATACCAAAATGAGCAGGGGCGTGAACACTAGCAACCTCACCACCACCAGCATGATCCGCCACATGGCATCAAAGCACCCTAATAGGTGGGCCGAACACCTGGGTCCACAATGAGTGTCTGCGGGTCACACCACCGCCTCCTCTTCCCCTGTGTTACGTGCTGGCCAATCCCCTGTCCAAGACGCAGGCCCGAATGCCTCCCGCCCTGCACCTGGACCTTCGCAAGCACCATGAGCTAGCACGTCCACTCCTGTATCCCAGCGCAGCGTACATATCTCCATACCCCAGGCCTTTGAACGAAAGCGCAAAAACCAAGCCACCCACCCACAGACCATAGCACTAAATGTGCACCTTTCCAAATTGCTGGCCCTGGAAATGTTGCCATTTAGGCTTGTGGACACTGAGGCTTTCCACCACCTGATGGCGGTGGACCACCCTCGTTACTCAGTTCCCAGCTGCCACTAATTTTCCTGGTGTGCCATCCCCGCCTTACACCAGCATGTGTCCCATAACATCAACCGTGCCCTGACCAACGCAGTTATTGGGAAAGTCCACTTAACGTCTGACATATGGACAAGTGCTTTAGGCCAGGGATGCTACATTTACCTGACGGCACACTGGGTGAACGTTGTGGAGGCCGAGAGCGAGTCGTACACTGGGATGGCACAGGTGCTACCAACGCCAAGGATAGCGGGCCCTACTTCCATCAGGATTTCCGCCACCACCTACATTAGTGGCTTCAACCCCCCCTTATCCTCCTCCCCTCCTCCTCCACTTTCACCTCTGAATTCTCATCTTGCAGAACCAGACAGCCATCAGTCAGTAGCTAAAAGCAGTGTAGCACTGCAGTGGGGAAGCGGCAACAGGCCGTGCTGAAACTAATTTGCTTAGGTGAAAAACAGCAAACCGCCGCAGAGCTGTGGCAGGGTATAAGGGACCAGACTGAGATGTGGCTCTCGCCACTCAACCTACAACCAGGCATGGTTGTATCTGATAATGGCCATAACTTGGTGGTGGCTTTGGAGCTCGGCAAGCTCACACAAATACCATGCCTAGCCCACGTGTTCAACTTAGTGGTTCATCGGTTTCTCAAAACCTACCCCAATTTGCCTGAGCTTTTGGTGAAGATGAGTGGCGTGTGTTCCCATTTCCGCAAGTCATCTACAGCTGCCGCTGGTCTGGCAATGCTGCAGCAGCGCTTGCAATTGCCAGCTCACCAACTGTTGTGTGACATGAGCACGCACTGGAACTCCACATGTTGGCCAGGCTTTGTGAGCAGCAGAGGGCAGTAGTGGAATACAAGCTGCAACATGGTCGTCGCCTTTTCAGTCAGCTTCCGCTCTTCACAAGCAACGAGTGGGCATGGATGTCTGACCTATGTGAGGTTTTACGCAACTTTGAGGAATCAACAAAGATGGTGAGCGGCGATGCCGCTATTATCAGCATAGCCATCCCACTTCTGTGTCTACTGAAACGCCTTGCTGCTCACAATGAAGGCTGATGCTTTACATGTGGAAGAGGTGGAAATGGGGGAAAACAGTACACAGGTTGATAGCCAGACCACCCTCAGTTCATCTTTTTAGTGTGAATTGGATGATGATGAGGAGGAGGAGGAGCAGGAAACGGTTGCCTCCGCTACAGAGGGTACTACCCATAGCAGGTTTATTCCATCTGAATAAATGTTTTAGATGGTCACATCCGCAGCAGGCCCTCGCCCCCTAATGTTTTAGATGGTAAGATCAGTAGCAGGACCTCGCCCCTAATGTTTTAGTGGATCATCTCAGAAGCAGACCCTCAACCCTAATGTTTTAGATGCTGAGATCAACATCAGGCCCTCGCCCCTAATGTTTTAGAGGGTCACTATTTAGTGACCCTAAATGTTTTTAGGGTCACTAGCAGGCCAGCAATAATAATTTTTCAAGGGTGTGCATGATGCCCTCCTTTATGTGAAATAAACGGTGTATTGGAGTGCCAGTTCCTTGTAATTTTTGGCAGCCCTTTCACTTAGTGCTTTTCACTCAGTGCATAGGCTTTATGTTTGTAGGAGTCCCACTACCTGAACAATTGTACCACAATGTGAATGAGGCCCTCCTTTATGTGATATACAGGTTGTATCAGAGTGCCTCTTCCTTGTAATTTTTTTAAAGTAAATATACAGGACAGAATGTTTCCTAACAATTTTTCCTCTAAAATCAAATTTATCTTCGGTTTTGTGCGTATTATTGTCAGTCTGTAAAAATGGCGCATTACTCAGACAACATCATTTCCAGCAGCGACCTGGGAGTCCAAGATGCATCCAGACATCCTACCCATGCTGTTCCAGAACCATTTCAGTGGTGTTTCCATCAATTTCTGACCTTTTCCTTTGAACCAGACACCCTTCCTATTCAGAGCAGGGGATGCCTGGTTTAATGCTCTGGTTCTCCTATTGACTTCCATTGTGCTCTGGTGCTCTGTAGAGCACTCGAGCATCCCAAAGTGTTCTACTCGAGCACCCGAGCACTTTGGTGCTCGATCAACACTAGAATATACCTGTCACAACCAGACAGCTGAGAAGCTCTGACAGAGGCCTTTCAGAACCTCCTTCTTGAGTTTTCTTTGTTGTGGTATTCAGTTCCTCATCTCGTTAGCCTCTCTCAGCTGTCATGTAGTTGGACTGATTGCTTCCCTTTAAATTCCTCCCCATAATGCTTTACTGGGCGGCTTATACTTCTTCCTGGAGTGTGTGTGCATGCTGATCCTGTTTCCCAGTCTGCTACAAAGTTAAGTGCTGTACATTTATCTGTTATTTTTCTGTTTGCTGGATCCCAGGTGACCCTGACTCCCTCCGTGTCTGGTGTAGGGAGCCGGTGGTCGTGTCCCCTCACTATTGTAGGGTGTTCAGGGGTTATATAGTCGAGGTACGTGGATATGCAACCATCCACCTTTGGGATCTTTGCATAGGCTGAGCAGCCAGGGAAAGTGCTAGGTCTTGTGCAGGGGTCTCCCTTTTGGTTCCTTAGCTTTGGATCCAGTGAGTCATATATGCATGTTGCTTTGTCTTGTTTCCTGTACACCATCCGTGACATTATAAGCCGCCAAAAATTTATGTAGTTAAAATCAAAATGTATTTTTTATGAATTTTGGTGATGCCTTTTTTAATTTTCAAAGACACTATCTGGCCACTAAGCCTATTAAGAGGCGCATACTTTCTGTTCTGTGTATATCTGTTTTCAGCATCTTAACAATGACTGATAACACCTATACAGGTTACAGGTTATCTAAACCACCTGCCTGCACAAGGACTAGGTCACAAAGTTGACCCTTCCATAGAATTGAACATCTCCTTTCTATTGTGTCTATGGTTCATGTTACTGCTATAAAATATATTTCTGTTTCGATAGTTTTTATAGAGTTTTTCATTTCAACTCATGGTTATTGGAGAAGGATTTATATGATTCTTGTCACTGCATCAAGACAAATTAGAGAGATTACACTTTCTATTATAGAATATATTTCTAAACGCTTATAGCAGCAGCTCAGTCAAGATGGCTAACCCACGATTATAGGTTTCCTTTAAGGAGCACATTGCAATATTTAATTTACTTACTGCCATGTCATAGACCTCAAAATGTAAAATTGTTAAAGTAGAACTCCGGCAGAAATTTTTATTCTCTGACCTGCTAGAAAGGTACATGATGTAATCTGTAGTTAAAATAATCTTCTCATCAATGACTGTATAACCTCCCTTATGATGTGTGGCGGAACCCGCCTCGCCACTGGGCATTGGAAAGGACTGGCTACCCGCCTCCTACCTGCTGACTATGGCCCCTGGTAAATTTGTACGTTTGAATGCAATTTGGGCATGTGGTGTTTTGTGTTGCTGCTGCTGGCCCTTTGGGGACCATCCGTGGACATGTGACTTTTGGGAACAATGGCCTTTGAGGCTGTGTAACAGATTGCATTCGGGCTGTCTTGAATATTGTGTATGTTGTTATGGGTTCGGTTGGATTGTATTGCGATGTATTGTGGGCTGTGTGTATCTTGCTCTTGCTGTGATGTTAAAGGCATTGCTGTTCTGTGCCTCTTCTCCTCCCCCTTTTCCTGTCCCCCCTCAAATCTCCCATCAGCCCTTGCTATTGTCGGGCCCCACCCTTCCTTGTACCATAGCCCTCCATGTGCCCTATTGTATGCAAATGAGGCTGTTGGGGGGGTTTAAAGTAGGTGTGCTATGTCCAAATAAAGAGAGTTCCTGTTTTAAACCTCAAGGTGAAGTGTCGTCTCATTCTTGGGGGAGGATTTATTGCATGCTGTCCCAGTTTGACTGCTAGGAGTGAAAACCTATTCGTATGGTGTCCTATTCCACTGTCTACAGCATTCATATGCTTGAAGAGGACTTATATGCTGCTTCGGTTCGGTGATGGTGGTGTCTGCCAGAGTGCTTGGAGACCTCAGGAAAACGCTAGGAGCATCCAGCAACGGAGGTACTCAGTCAGGGTGCAAGGTGATCCGTTACATTGGTGGCAAGCAGTGGGATGGCGTCCTGGTGTGAGAGGAACAACACCCTGGAGACACAGGAATTATTATGGAGCGGCATAGAACCAGCCAGTCCCTGGACAACGCTCGAGGTAGGAAATGAATTTAACCGGAGGTTACAGAACCTCTTGGCACCACTGGTCAAGCCAATAGGAGAGGCAACCAGGTTGGACTGCAGAGAGAGCGCCCGACAAGAGATGTGGGAAGAAACCCTAGAAGGTGTCCAGCGTTGGCGAGGTGAGTGTCTTCCCAGCAAGGAGCAGCGGTTACAGGCCAGAGTGGCCCTACGGATACCTATGCTGGGAGAACAGGCCCAGGAGGAATTGGTGATGCAACTTAATTCACTGGCATGGAGGGAACTGGGTCTCGATGATGCATACCAAGCGCTACGTTGGTACGCGGTTCAGCGGGTTCCCGGAATGGCCAAATTTGACAAACCCGAGGGCAAGGATTATAATGGCCCTGGCTTATTATGGGGGACCTTTGCAGAACCGGAATTTGGGAGTGCAGCAGAGTCACGGCTTTGGGACATATTTGACTACAGAGAGGCCGTGCTGGATCTCCCTATGGCCGAGGACCTAAGGCCAGACCTCATTGAACTAGCTGTCCAGGAATGGGAACTGGAGCAGGATTACCAGCACCTGTTCAGCTCCAGTCAGTCACCCTATACCCTGCAAGTACCACCAGAGCAGTGGGAGATCGAACGGTATTATGCGGACTTATATAATCAAGTGACACCGCCTGTCTCTAACCTGATGGGGCTTATGGACTGTACACCATTAGGAGCGGTGAGTTTCGTTCCCCCTCCCCAACAGCTAAGCCCGTCATCAGGAGACTTGCATTCGGTACCTCCTACCCCCCAACCAGCTCCAGAAATAAGGGACCTTATTGACTGGTCCTGGGAAGACCCACAGATGGCAGGTGGAGATGGGACTGCGGTCTCTCTACCGGCCCTACAGGGATGCTGGGCAGTTGGCCCAGATCCCCAGCGGCAGAATATTCCACCGGGAGGGGAGAGTCTCGTTCCCCCTCCCCAGCGGCAGCCTAGCCCACCAAGGGGAGACAGTAAGCCCCACAACAGTGCAGATGGGACCGTAGTCTCTGCACCTACACCACTGGGGATAGGGACAGTCTGTCCTGGTCCACAACAGCAAGACAAAGTATTGGAAGGGGAGACAGTCGCTTTTCCCCTACAACAAGAAAGGGTGTCGCAGGGAGAGGAGCCTGTTACCCCCTCTCCCCACTGGCAGTCTACGGTTCAGGGAGAGGAGCCTGTTACCCCCTCTCCCCAGCGGCTGAAAGTGTGTAAGGGAGAGGAGTTTGTTACCCCCTCTCCCCAGCGGCGGCCTAGCACACCAAGGGGAGACAGTACGCCCCACAACAGTGCAGATGGGACCGTAGTCTCTGTACCTGCACCACTGGAGATATGGACAGTCTGTCCTGGTCCACAACAACAGGACAATGTATTGGAAGGAGAGGCAGTCTGTTTTCCCCTGCAACAAGGGAGGGTGTCACAGCGAGAGGAGCCTGTTACCCCTTCCCCCCAGCAACAGCTTTGTTCCACCAGGGGAGAGGGCACCCTGGTTATCTTCCCCCCAAGCCATGGATCTACAACTGGGCACAAGTGGCAGGGGGCCATAGGGACAACTACACCCTTTGAGAAAAGCCGGCTGACTATCAGAGCCCCAGACCGACTGGAGGTCTGGAGTCTGGATAGTCTCAATGGGAAAGGGGAGAAATGTGGCGGAACCCGCCTCGCCACTGGGCATTGGAAAGGACTGGCTACCCGCCTCCTACCTGCTGACTATGGCCCCTGGTAAATTTGTACGTTTGAATGCAATTTGGGCATGTGGTGTTTTGTGTTGCTGCTGCTGGCCCTTTGGGGACCATCCGTGGACATGTGACTTTTGGGAACAATGGCCTTTGAGGCTGTGTAACAGATTGCATTCGGGCTGTCTTGAATATTGTGTATGTTGTTATGGGTTCGGTTGGATTGTATTGCGATGTATTGTGGGCTGTGTGTATCTTGCTCTTGCTGTGATGTTAAAGGCATTGCTGTTCTGTGCCTCTTCTCCTCCCCCTTTTCCTGTCCCCCCTCAAATCTCCCATCAGCCCTTGCTATTGTCGGGCCCCACCCTTCCTTGTACCATAGCCCTCCATGTGCCCTATTGTATGCAAATGAGGCTGTTGGGGGGGTTTAAAGTAGGTGTGCTATGTCCAAATAAAGAGAGTTCCTGTTTTAAACCTCAAGGTGAAGTGTCGTCTCATTCTTGGGGGAGGATTTATTGCATGCTGTCCCAGTTTGACTGCTAGGAGTGAAAACCTATTCGTATGGTGTCCTATTCCACTGTCTACAGCATTCATATGCTTGAAGAGGACTTATATGCTGCTTCGGTTCGGTGATGGTGGTGTCTGCCAGAGTGCTTGGAGACCTCAGGAAAACGCTAGGAGCATCCAGCAACGGAGGTACTCAGTCAGGGTGCAAGGTGATCCGTTACATGATGCTTAGCAGTGTCATGTGACCAACTATGTGATCTCCAGCTGACACAGGACAGGAAGTCTGTTACTTCCCGATTCATTCCTATGAGACTGAGAGTGAGGCTCCCATAGGAATACAGAGAGAAACTGACTTCCTGTCCACACATAAGATGCTGTGTCATTTGGAGAGTCTGATTGCTGGTCACATGACACAGGTGAGAAGCATAAGTGAGGTATAACGCACAATCACAGACACTGGTAAGAAAATTTCATTCTCTGCAGATAACATCATGTATCTTTCTAGCAGGTCAGAGAATACATTATTTGCAGGAGTTCTCCTTTAAACAAGCTGTGGCATTTTTTCAGGAGGGGGAGGTCATCACTATTATGGGGGTCCTACAATACATTTTACTTTTATGATATATGAATTCATGGATTCACTTTAGTTTGGTGTATACAAAGGGACTTGTCTGTTTCCATACTGTATCATGCATAGACTATGAAGGGGTACTTAGTTGAGACATTTTAGGGTCTGAAACTAGATAATTTTTCTGCCTCCTGGTGAGCTCAATATGCAGTATTATAAGGACAGTCAATAGTAAAGTATTCCCGCAGTTCCAATGATCTTTTTCTTTTGGATCTCTCTCTAGATTTGAGATATCAGTTTTCCCTACTTTTATTACAATGATGTAGTGGTGATACAAGTAGACTTTTCATATTGACTATATTTGTGGTTAAACACTGATTTACGCATAAAATACAAATGCAATGGAAATTGGGAAGAACTATGGATAAAATATGGTTGAACTCATGTTAATAGAATTATGCCAACATTTTCAATTAGCACGGGCTTAATGTTTGAGCTCAGCTTGCATAAACATCTAATTTCAGCTTCCCAAAAACAATTAAGAATTTATAGTTAAAAGGAATTCTTGGAAAGTTTATCTAAAACATTTTCCCAGGCTTTGGGTGAAATTTGTTAATTAGCATTTATGCAATTAGCATTTTCCCAGACCCAACAAATGGATTTTAATACCAACCCTCTGTGATTTGTGCATTAGGATACTAGCAGTGATTTTCTAACAGACCCTCAGTATTGGTGGCAGGTGGCCTTTGGTACAAAAGACTCATTAAAGCACCTTCTGGTAGTCTTTGAGAATGAAGCAACCAGATGGGAGGGCTCCTCCACAGGGTTCCTCTGCTCCTAATAAGAATTTTTTTCCTTCTACTTTGGGGATAGGATATTTTTCTATTCCCTCCAATTAATGAGCTCCAGAAGTTCAAAGGATGATGTATTGGGATTTATATCATGTTATATTAGGAGTGCACTTGGTTCAGATTGGGCTCTGTTACAGGAAAAGATTAAACCAGCCCAGATACAGCTTCATTTTGGAAATTCTGCTGCTATTAGTGTGAAAAGAAGGAGCAATTGTTGAGAGCTTTTGATTGAAATATGAAACAACCAGTAGACAGCCTGATTCAGTCTACTAAATATATGCTGTAAAATGAGGGTTTTATAAATTAGTGCAATCATTTCTCCTACTCTGCATTGCTTAAGTTTCATATTTCTTTTCTAGTTGTTTTCTGGCAAAGACTAAGAAAGGCTATAAACATACTGCATGTACAGAGTCTTTCTGATCTCATGCATGAGAGAGATGCAGACAGCCTACAGAAAATGTGCTGCAGATGGATTTATGTTCATACTTTAGATATATTTGCCATTTTATAACTGGATTATCAATATTTCATAGCATAAACTAGCCCTATATAAATTTTACAAATAGCATGACATCCACTAATTTTATGGCATATCCAGAAGTCCGATCATGACCATTTTACAGTATTATGAACCAGGATGGCGCTGGTTCCGACCTGCCTTTCGTCTGGGGATCCCAGACGAAAGTACACTGAAATGCTCATTGGGGCCAGCGCCATTCTAGTTCAGCATTACCACAAGTAATATCTTGTTACCTTTATTATATCATTTTGTAGTTGCTTTCTAGGCTTGGCTATTGACATTTGATTTCTAGTTATCTGTTATTCTTTCTTGGCCCCCTTTTTCCATCTTGGGGCCCTATATACAGTGTGGGGGGACTCAGGGTATTTTATTTACCACCCTGTGATTTTTATATATGATTCATTTTATATTTGCATAATTGTTATGGTTATTCCTAAACTGACTCTCCCCGCAGTAACCCCCACCAACTCTTCAGACCTGAACTTGATCTTCGACAGTACTACACCCAAAGCACTAGCACACACAGATTGGTCTACACCACTCCTTTCAGTTCAAAGATGGAGCAGGGCCCACGCTCCCAGTGTTTTAGTTGCATATTAGCCAGTAACTTTGTGATGTCTATTTTGATTTGTCTGGTTCATTGTATGTTCGGTTTTAATATAACTGTGACAACCTATCTTATAAATCGACTAAAACATTTATAAACCACTTGGCGACTAGCGCCGTGCATGTATTGTGGAACTTATATCTTAAAATATGGTACCCGCTCATGAGTGCTGTGGACACCATAGCCACAGGGTTTCCACTGTTTTAAACACAATATGTCACAATGTATATGACCATGGCATCTGAGAGCTAAAAAAAAAACAGGAGCACGTGCTTCCAGAGCCGGAATGCCTTCTGCTCGCTGAGATTGGGGAGCCGTTCTTTAGTATTAATAGGATCCAGGCCTACAGGCATATTTCATTGCAGGCCTACAGGTGGCAGCACTGTACTGAGTAAATCAAATTCTATTCCTTAATAGAAATGGCAATCTGACGATTGCATGTTGAGAAAAAAAATAAATAAATTATACAAAAAAATTAAAAATTTTTATATTTAAATCATCCGCCACATCATAGACATCACTACATCTGAAAATGCCTGTACTATTAAAATATAAAAATAATTATCTCATTCGGTGAATGGTGTAACAGAAGAAAAAATGAAAATAGCCAATTTGCCATGTTTTCATTGCTTCACTTTCCCCCAAAAACTGAATAAAAAATGATCACAAAATCATACACTCCAAAATTGTATTAATTAGAACTACAGATTGGCCCACAAAAAATAAGCCCCACATACCGTAGCTCTGTAGACTTAAAAGGGTTGTCCAAATTATATTTATTGATGACCTATCCTCAGGTCCGACACCCGGCACCCCCGCCATTCAGTTGTTTGAAGAGAAGGCGCGCGCCGTGCCAGCGCTGCCTCCTATTCATTGTTTAACTGCTCGCTGTTGTATCTGCAGCGGTGAGCAGGTGTAATTACACCCAAGCCGTCAACAACTATGCTGCCCCTTCACACAGGCATGGGGCTCCTTCACTTCCTCCTGCTGCCGCACGTCACTCAGATAAGCGTGGGCAGCAGGTAGCTTAACTATTGTATTCGCCGGCGCACGCCCTAACAAACAGTAAAGGACTCTGAGCCAAAGCACAAGCTCCACTCATAGCTGGAAGCAGGATGCCAGAGACTACATAGCTGCAGCAGGAGAGGAAGTATTTTGTGCTTCACTGTGATAATTGGTTCTGCTGGGGTGGTATTATGTGTTACACTAAGGATTGATGGCCCTGCCTACTTCTGTTGTCCCTACCTACTTGTGTTGCCCCGCCTTCTGTCAATTTGGATTAGCCTATTACATGGGACCACTTTTAGTTCTTTTTTTCCCCAGAGCCACATTAAGATCCCAGTCCGTCACCAAATTCATCCCCAAATTCCTAAAAGGTTCGGATTCTAACAACCTGGAACTTCGAGCAAATCAAATATGCTCCAATAGCCCAGAGCATTCGTATATAGCACTTTCTGGTCAAGAGAGCAAGAGAGACCCTAGTATGTCACCCTGGCTTTTTAGGCAATATATATTCGTTGTTTGAGGGGAGTACTTTCTCACTATAGAGAGTGACTAGTATGCATAGTATGTGTTATTGTAGGCCAGGCAACGTTTCTAGTAAAGATATTCAAGTTAGCTTTCAAATGTAAGATGTGCTACTCGGGGCTCTCCATAACAAGAAATAGTACCCAAAATTTTCTTTGCTCTCCTTAAGAGTATTTACCCAGAAAGAGATGGATTCTTGGTATCTGACACTCAGTTTTCCTTTCCTTGTTGAAAGGAGACTGGCTGGCATGTCTCTTTTCCAAAGGTGAAATATTTGGGGACACAAGCACAGCACTAGATAAAAAACGTTATTCTAAAAAAAAAGTACTATGGAGGGGGAGAAATGTGACATAAAGGGGAGAAATGTAACATGGAGGGGGAGAAATGTGACATAGAGGGGGAGAAATGTGACATAGAGGGGGAGAAATGTGACATAGAGGGGGAGAAATGTGACATAGAGGGGGAGAAATGTGACATGGAGGGAGAAATGTGACATTTCTCCCCCCATGTCACATTTCTTACCCTCATGTCACATTTCTCCCCTTCCATGTCACATTTCTCCCCTTCCATGTCACATTTCTCCCCCTCCATGTCACATTTCTACCCCTCAATGTCACATTTCTCCCCCTCCATGTCACATTTCTCCCCCTCCATGTCACCCCCCTATGTCACATTTCTCCCCCTCATATCACATTTCTCCCCGCTCTATTTCACATCACCCCCTCTATTTCACATCACCCCCTCCATGTCACATTTCTCATCCCACCCCATGTCACATCACACGCTCCATGTCACATTTTCCCCCCTCCATGTAACATTTCCTCACCTCCATGTCACATTTCTCCCCCTCCATGTTACATCACCCTCTCCTTTTTACATCACCCCCACCGAGTTCTGGTGGGGGGGGGGGGGGGGGGGCGCCAAAATTTAGCTTAGCTTGTGTTGGCAAAAATCTTTGCACCGGCCCTGTCTGTACTACATGTACTGTGCTACTATTTTCTTGTGCTACTGGTACCCTACACCTGGACTAAATTTACTGTACTGCTATCTACCTGTACTACATGTACTGTACTGATCTCTATCTGTACTATATTCACTGTGCCACTGCTTGTGAAGCATGTCTTGTACTACACGCTATATGTACTACATTTACTGTACTGCTCTCTATCTGTACCATATGCACTGTGCTACTATCTGTTGTACTACCTGTAATACATGTACTCTACTAATCTCTATCTCCACTACATTCTCTGTGCTACCAACTGCTTGGGCTACATGCACTGTACTGCTCTCTACATGTAGTACAAATACTGTACTGCTCTCTATCTGTACCACATGTACTGAACAGCTCTCTATCTGTACTACATGCACTGTGCTACTATTTGCTTGTGCTACATCTTTTATACTGCTCTACATGTCCTGTAGAGACCTTTGTACGGCATTGACTATGCTACTATCTGTTAGGGCTCAATGTACTGTACTAAAACACAAAGAAAGTCAGACCCAGGGAGAGATCGGTTCTGTTTTTCTGACAACATGCCTACTGATAACCAGAAAAACCCTTATTCCCCCTCTATAAAATGTAAACTTTATTATTGATGTACTACACATAGATGTATATTTAAAAGGTTGAAACTAATATGTAAGCCATTTATATTCATGTTGTCAGGTTTTCATAATATAAGGGAATCACATATCTGACCAGTCATTTGTCAGCGAAGTCAGAATATCAAATAAGAGGTATTTTAAATATCATGACAGCAAAAACAGAATTACTCCATAAAAAGTAAACTTAAATACCCAGTAGGGTTTAGTGAACCTGAACTGTAAAGTTCGGGTTCGTACCGAACTTTACGATTTTTGGACCCCGGGTTCGGTGTTCGTCAAGTTAATGGTGCTTTTTGAAAGGCTGCAGAGCAGCCAATCAACTCGTGTGCCCTTAGAAGCCATCACAGCCATGCCTACTAATGGCATGGCTGTGATTGGCCAGTGCAGCGTGTGACCCAGCCTCTATATAAGCTGGAGTCACGTAGTGCTGCACATCGCTCTGATTATTAGGATGCTGCTGCTGTGAGGGAGAAAATAGGACAGAATCTTTAATCAAAAGTGCTTGTTTACTCAGCGATCTACCTAGATTTAATTTTGTGTGTGCAGTGCACAATCTTTTTACCCTGCCCTGAGCCCAGTGACCCAGAAAAATAACTTTTATCCGTCTGTTATTTAGGTGGGTGGCGGCGGCTATTTTATGCAAGTTCTGTGCACAGCATTTGTGACAGTCAAATAGAAGCTTGAAATACTGCATTTATATTCTGGTTTCAAAAAAATCACCCATTTTTGGCAAGACCCAACATCTGTGGCCTTTGCAGCATTAGTCAGTGTGCAATTTAACTACCTCAGGACCGCCGTACGCAGGATTGCGTCCTGCCGGCGGTCCTGCTCTTCTGGGTGGACGCATATACGCGTCCTCCCGCGAGAGCCGAGATTTCCTGTGAACGCGCGCGCACAGGCGCGCGCGCTCACAGGAACGGAAGGTAAGCGAGTGGATCTCCAGCCTGCCAGCGGCGATCGCTCGCTGGCAGGCTGGAGATCCGAATTTTTTAACCCCTAACAGGTATATTAGATGCTGTTTTCATAACAGCGTCTAATATACCTCCTACCTGGTCCTCTGGTGGTCCCTTTTGTTAGGATCGACCACCAGAGGACTCAGGTAGGTCAGTACAGTAGCACCAAACACCACACTACACTACACCCCCCCCCCCGTCACTTATTAACCCCTTATAAACCCCTGATCACCCATGATCACCCCATATAAACTCCCTGATCACCCCCCTGTCATTGATCACCGCCCTGTCATTGATCACCCCCCTGTCAGGCTCCGTTCAGACCTCCGTATGATTTTTACGGATCCACGGATACATGGATCGGATCCGCAAAAAGCATACGGACGTCTGAATGGAGCCTTACAGGGGGGTGATCAATGACAGGCGGGTAATCACCCATATACACTCCCTGATCACCCCCTGTCATTGATCACCCCCCTGTCATTGATCACTCCCCTGTAAGGCTCCATTCAGACGTCTGCATGATTTTTACGGATCCATGGATACATGGATCGGATCCGCAAAACACATGCGGACGTCTGAATGGAGCCTTACAGGGGGTGATCAATGACAGGCGGGTGATCACCCATATACACTCCCTGATCACCCCCCTGTCATTGATAACCCCCCTGTAAGGCTCCATTCAGACGTCCGCATGCGTTTTGTGGATCCGATCCATGTATCCATGGATCCGTAAAAAATCATGCGGATGTCTGAATGGAGCCTTACAGGGGGGGTGATCAGTGACAGGGGGGTGATCACCCTGATTACCCTGATCACCCCCTGTCATTGATAACCCCCCTGTAAGGCTCCATTCAGACGTCCGCATGCGTTCTGTGGATCCGATCCATGTATCCATGGATCCGTAAAAAATCATGCGGATGTCTGAATGGAGCCTTACAGGGGGGGTGATCAGTGACAGGGGGGTGATCACCCTGATTACCCTGATCACCCCCTGTCATTGATAACCCCCCTGTAAGGCTCCATTCAGACGTCCGCATGCGTTCTGTGGATCCGATCCATGTATCCACGGATCCGTAAAAAATCATGCGGATGTCTGAATGGAGCCTTACAGGGGGGGTGATCAGTGACAGGGGGGTGATCAGTGACAGGGGGGTGATCACCCTGATTACCCTGATCACCCCCTGTCATTGATAACCCCCCTGTAAGGCTCCATTCAGACGTCCGCATGCGTTCTGTGGATCCGATCCATGTATCCATGGATCCGTAAAAAATCATGCGGATGTCTGAATGGAGCCTTACGGGGGGGTGATCAGTGACAGGGGGGTGATCACCCTGATTACCCTGATCACCCCCTGTCATTGATAACCCCCCTGTAAGGCTCCATTCAGACGTCCGCATGCGTTCTGTGGATCCGATCCATGTATCCATGGATCCGTAAAAAATCATGCGGATGTCTGAATGGAGCCTTACAGGGGGGGTGATCAGTGACAGGGGGGTGATCACCCTGATTACCCTGATCACCCCCTGTCATTGATAACCCCCCTGTAAGGCTCCATTCAGACGTCCGCATGCGTTTTGTGGATCCGATCCATGTATCCATGGATCCGTAAAAAATCATGCGGATGTCTGAATGGAGCCTTACAGGGGGGGTGATCAGTGACAGGGGGGTGATCACCCTGATTACCCTGATCACCCCCTGTCATTGATAACCCCCCTGTAAGGCTCCATTCAGACGTCCGCATGCGTTCTGTGGATCCGATCCATGTATCCATGGATCCGTAAAAAATCATGCGGATGTCTGAATGGAGCCTTACAGGGGGGGTGATCAATGACAGGGGGGTGATCAGGGAGTCTATATGGGTGATCACCCCCCTGTCATTGATCACCCCCCTCTCATTGATCACCCCCCCCCCCCCCCTGGTAAGGCTCCATTCAGACATTTTTTTTGGCACAAGTTAGCGGAAATTTTTTGTTTGTTTTTGTTTTTGTTTTTTCTTACTAAGTCTCATATTCTACTAACTTGTGTCAAAAAATAAAATCTCACATGGACGCACCATACCCCTCACGGAATCCAAATGCGTAAACATTTTTAGACATTTATATTCCAGACTTCTTCTCACGCTTTAAGGCCCCTAAAAAGCCAGGGCAGTATAAATACCCCACATGTGACCCCATTTCGGAAAGAAGACCCCCCAAGGTATTCCGTGAGGGGCATATTGAGTCCATGAAAGATTGAAATTTTTGTCCTAAGTTAGCGGAAAGTGAGACTTTGTGAGAAAAAAACAAAAAAAAAATCAATATCCGCTAACTTATGCAAAAATAAAAAAATTCTAGGAACTCGCCATGCCCCTCATTGAATACCTTGGGGTGTCTTCTTTCCAAAGTGGGGTCACATGTGGGGTATTTATACTGCCCTGGCTTTTTAGGGGCCCGAAAGTGTGAGAAGAAGTCTGGGATCCAAATGTCTAAAAATGCCCTCCTAAAAGGAATTTGGGCCCCTTTGCGCATCTAGGCTGCAAAAAAGTGTCACACATGTGGTATCGCCGTACTCAGGAGAAGTTGGGGAATGTGTTTTGGGGTGTCATTTTACATATACCCATGCTGGGTGAGAAAAATATCTTGGTCAAATGCCAACTTTGTATAAAAAAATTGGAAAAGTTGTCTTTTGCCAAGATATTTCTCTCACCCAGCATGGTTATATGTAAAATGGCACCCCAAAACACATTACCCAACTTCTCCTGAGTACGGCGATACCACATGTGTGACACTTTTTTGCAGCCAAGGTGGGCAAAGGGGCACCTTTCGGATTTCGCAGGCCATTTTTTACACATTTTGATTGCAAGGTACTTCTTACACATTTGGGCCCCTAAATTGCCAGGGCAGTATAACTACGGCACAAGTGACCCCATTTTGGAAAGAAGACACCCCAAGGTATACCGTGAGGGACACGGCGAGTTCCTAGAATTTTTTATTTTTTGTCACAAGTTAGCGGAAAATGATGATTTTTCTTTTTTTTTCTTTTTTTTTCTTTTTTCCTTACAAAGTCTCATATTCCACTAACTTGCGACAAAAAATAAAAAATTCTAGGAACTCGCCATGCCCCTCACGGAATACCTTGGGGTGTCTTCTTTCCAAAATGGGGTCACTTGTGGGGTAGTTATACTGCCCTGGCAATTTAGGGGCCCAAATGTGTGAGAAGAACTTTGCAATCAAAGTGTGTAAAAAATGCCCTGCAAAATCCGAAAGGTGCACTTTGGAATATGTGCCCCTTTGCCCACCTTGGCAGCAAAAAAGTGTGACACATCTGGTATCGCCGTACTCAGGAGAAGTTGGGCAATGTGTTTTGGGGTGTCATTTTACATATACCCATGCTGGGTGAGAAAAATATCTTGGTCAAATGCCAACTTTGTATAAAAAAATGGGAAAAGTTGTCTTTTGCCAAGATATTTCTCTCACCCAGCATGGGTATATGTAAAATGACACCCCAAAACACATTCCCCAACTTCTCCTGAGTACGGCGATACCAGATGTGTGACACTTTTTTGATGCCAAGGTGGGCAAAGGGGCACATATTCCAAAGTGCACCTTTCGGATTTCACCGGTCATTTTTTACAGATTTTGATTGCAAAGTACTTCTCACACATTTGGGCCCCTAAATTGCCAGGGCAGTATAACTACGCCACAAGTGACCCCATTTTGGAAAGAAGACACCCCAAGGTATTCCGTGAGGGGCATGGCGAGTTCCTAGAATTTTTTATTTTTTGTCGCAAGTTAGTGGAATATGAGACTTTGTAAGGAAAAAAGAGAAAAAAAAAAAATCATCATTTTTCGCTAACTTGTGACAAAAAATAAAAAATTCTAGGAACTCGCCATGCCCCTCACGGAATACCTTGGGGTGTCTTCTTTCCAAAATGGGGTCACTTGTGGCGTAGTTATACTGCCCTGGCAATTTAGGGGCCCAAATGTGTGAGAAGTACCTTGCAATCAAAATGTGTAAAAAATGGCCTGCAAAATCTGAAAGGTGCACTTTGGAATATGTGCCCCTTTGCCCACCTTGGCAGCAAAAAAGTGTGACACATCTGGTATCGCCGTACTCAGGAGAAGTTGGGGAATGTGTTTTGGGGTGTCATTTTACATATACCCATGCTGGATGAGAGAAATATCTTGGCAAAAGACAACTTTTCCCATTTTTTTATACAAAGTTGGCATTTGACCAAGATATTTTTCTCACCCAGCATGGGTATATGTAAAATGACACCCAAAAACACATTCCCCAACTTCTCCTGAGTACGGCGATACCAGATGTGTGACACTTTTTTGCTGCCAAGGTGGGCAAAGGGGCACATATTCCAAAGTGCACCTTTCGGATTTCACCGGTCATTTTTTACACATTTTGATTGCAAAGTTCTTCTCACACATTTAGGCCCCTAAATTGCCAGGGCAGTATAACTACGCCACAAGTGACCCCATTTTGGAAAGAAGACACCCCAAGGTATTCCGTGAGGGGCATGGCGAGTTCCTAGAATTTTTTATTTTTTGTCGCAAGTTAGTGGAATATGAGACTTTGTAAGAAAAAAATAAATAAATAAAATCATCATCATTTTCCGCTAACTTGTGACAAAAAATAAAAAGTTCTATGAACTCACTATGCCCATCAGCGAATACCTTAGGGTGTCTACTTTCCGAAATGGGGTCATTTGTGGGGGTTTTCTACTGTTTGGGCATTGTAGAACCTCAGGAATCATGACAGGTGCTCAGAAAGTCAGAGCTGTTTCAAAAAGCGGAAATTCACATTTTTGTACCATAGTTTGTAAATGCTATAACTTTTACCCAAACCATTTTTTTTTTTTGCCCAAACATTATTTTTTTTATCAAAGACATGTAGAACAATAAATTTGGCAAAAAATTTATATATGGATGTCGTTTTTTTTTGCAAAATTTTACAGCTGAAAGTGAAAAATGTCATTTTTTTGCAAAAAAATCGTTACATTTTGATTAATAACAAAAAAAGTAAAAATGTCAGCAGCAATAAAATACCACCAAATGAAAGCTCCATTAGTGAGAAGAAAAGGAGGTAAAATTCATTTGGGTGGTAAGTTGCATGACCGAGCGATAAACGGTGAAAGGAGTGTAGTGCCGAAGTGTAAAAAGTGCTCTGGTCATGAAGGGGGTTTCACCTAGCGGGGCTGAAGTGGTTAAGCTAGAAATACAGCAATAATGTTCTGGGTTTTAAAAAACACATTTTTTGGGCAAAATACTCAATTTTACAGCCCTTGCTGCATCTGTCAGTGAGAAATTCAAGTGTTATATACTGCTGTTATATTCTGTTATTAAAAAAACACCCTTTTTGGGCAAAATCCTAATTTTGCAGTGTTTGCTGCCTCTGTCATTCTTAAAAACAAGCTTGAAATAGTTCAATAATTTTCTGGGTTTTAAAAAACAATTTTTTTTGGCAATACCCTCCATCTCGGGCATATGCCGCATTAGTCAGTGGGCAATTTAAGCTAGAAATACAGCAATAATTTTCTGGGTTTTAAAAATCACCCTTTTGGGCAAAATACTCCATTTTACAGCCCTTGCTGCATCTGTCAGCGTGAAATTCAAGCATTATATACTGCTGTCATATTCTGTTATAAAAAAAAACACCCTTTTTTGGCAAAATAATAAATTTGCGGCATTGTCTGTATCTGTCAGTGTGAGATACTAGCTTGAAATACAGCAATAATATTCTGGGTTTAAAAAAACATCCATTTTGGGCAAAGTACTTAATATTGCAGCCCTTGCTGCATTTGTCAGTGTGAAATCAAGCGTTATATTCTGCTGTCATATTCTGTTATTAAAAAAACACCCATTTTGGGCAAAAAACTACATTTGCGGCCTTGTCTGCATCTGTCAGTGTGAGATACAAGCTTGAAATACAGCAATAATATTCTGGGTGTAAAAAACACCCATTTTGGGCAAAGTACTTAATATTGCAGCCCTTGCTGCATTTTTCATTGTAAGATACATGCATTAGATACTGGTGTTCTATTCTGTTATAAAAAAAACACCAATTTTGGGCAAAAAAATACATTTTCAGCCTTGTCTCTATGTGTCAGTGTGAGATACATGTGTTAGATACCGCTGTTCTAATCTGTTATTAAAACAACACCTATTAGATACTGTTGTTCTATTCTGCTATTAAAACAACACCTATTTTGGGCAAAAATAATAATTTGGCAGCCTTTTCTGCATCTGTCAGTGTGAGATACATGTGTAAGATACTGCCGTTTTATTCTGTTATAAAAAAACACCTATTTTGGGCAAAACACTTAATTTGGCAGCCTTTGCTGCATCTGTCATTGTGAGATACTGTCACGGCTGAGGATGGGGAAAACCCTCAGCCATGCGATGCCAGAAGATGTTAGGCTGCTCGGCCAGGACGACAGGATTAGGGAGCAGGTCACCTCCTAAAGCATCCCTAACCTGACCCTAACTCCTAGCTGCATGGGCCGACCTTTAAGGTAGGAGGACCCATGCTCAGGAACCTCGGATCCCTAACTCACCCTCCGACCGGTCCCTGGACTAGGAGTCAGGGTAAGACGGCCTGTTCCTTCTGGACACAGAGGAACAGGGGTCTCACTGGCCAAGCTGCAGGGAAAAGGGGAACACTAACAGTCTTACGGATATGGCAGGTGAACTGAGCTAGTTCCACCTACCTGCCACAGCCTTGCTGACTGGATCCCTGTGCACACAGGAATCCAGATCAATAAGCTGCACCAAACAACAAAGGAAAATCCCAACTGAACATCACATAGACATCACACATAAACATGACATAAACTTAATGTGACATAATCTTTATGACCACAAGGGTGGCCCCAACACTGGCAGGTGGAAAACACAGGAGGCTGCTCCAGCTAAGCATGGCTGAAGCAACCCTCAGACATGTGCTAAACACAGAGGCTTTATAGGGCAAAGAAGCCACACCCAACAGTCAGACACACCCAGTGACTCACACACACACTGGGAAGGGAGTTAACCCTTCCAGCACCAGGCAAGGGAAACACAAACTTAAAGGGAAAGTGTCCAATTCAAGAACACACTGTGGCTGTTGCCGCAGGCAACGACATGGGTGGCAACCATGTCCTGGGAGTCAGCCCGAAGGCCGGGACACTGCCACCACATGTACACATACAATCAAACGTTGCCACGGGCAACCACAGTGAAGGAAAGATGTCAGTGCACACCAAACATAAAACAGAGTGCACACAGACATACAAAAGTGCATACATACACGCACACAACTCCAAGGCAACCGCACCCATACCTGTTGTCCACGGCAACCGCACTTGAGGCAAACAACATTATGCCTCCAGCTGCGGTTGACACAACAACCTAAACCGCGGGCAACTGTATGCGGCTCCCAAGGAGTCACGGCCATAAACATGGTCGTGACAGATACACCCTTTAGATACTGTTATTCTATTCTGCTATTTAAAAAAAGACCTATTTTGGGCAAAAAAATAATAATTTGCAGCCTTTTCTGTATCTGTCAGTGTGAGATACATGTGTTAGATACTGTTGTTCTATTCTGTTATAAAAAAAACACCCATTGTGGGCAAAAAACTAAATTTGTGGCCTTGTCTGCATCTGTCAGTGTGAGATACATGCGTTACATACTGCTGTTCTATTCTGTTATTAAAAAAACACCTATTTTGGGCAAAAAACTTAATTTGGCAGTCTTTGCTGCATCTGTCATTGTTAGATACACCCTTTAGATACTGTTATTCTATTCTGCTATTAAAAAAACACCCATTTTGGGCAAGATCCTAAATTTGAGAAATATGAGGAGAGCATCAAATAAGGGACGTGGCCCCAGTCGTAGTGCTGCTGGTAGAGCTCCTATTGCAGGGAGAGGACGGGGTCGATCTGTGCCAGCTACACGCACAAGTGAAACACCTTCCTCAGGTTCCAGTTGGCGACAGAACCTTCAGCGGTATTTTGTCGGGCCTAATGCTGCTCCACAAATGGTGAGGCAAGAAAAAGAACAAGTGATAGTAGATTGGGTTGCTGACAGTGCCTCCATTTCCTTTACATTGTCTGCCACCCAGTCTACAGCTGAAAGATCAGAGTTGGCACCTGCAGCCGATGTCCATCAGTCTTTCACCTCACACCCTTGCAAATTAGCCAAGCAGTCTGAGCCCTAAGTCATGCAGCAGTCTCTTCTGATTTTTGATGACTCTGCTAGCAGTGTTTCCCAGGGCCATCCACATAGCCCTGCCCCAGAAGTGGAAGAGATTGAGTGTACTGATGCCCAACCACTTATATTTCAAGATGAGTACATGGGAGGACCACCGCAGCACGATGATGATAAAACACAGGTGCCAACTGCTGTGGCTTTCGAAAGTGTGCAGACCGACAAGAAGGACAGTGGTGAAGACTGGGTGGAAGATGATGTGGAGGACGATGAGGTCCTTGACCCCACATGGATCCAAGGTCATGCGAGTGACCTGTGTAGCTCAGAGGAAGAGGCGATGGTTGCACAGAGCCACCAGCACAGCAGAAGAGGGAGCAGAGTGCAAAAGCGGAGCTGCCATCCCCTAGACAGTACTCCTGCTACTGCCCACTGCAGCAAGGGATCGAGCACACCAAAGCCAGCTCCAAGGAGTTCCCCGGTGTGGCAGTTCTTCAGACAATGTGCTGACGACAAGACACGAGTGGTTTGCACTCTGTGCAATCAGAGCCTGAAGCGAGGCATAAACATTCTCAACCTGAGCACAACCTGTAGGACCAGGCATCTAAGTGCAAAGCACGAGCTGCAGTGGAGTAGACACCTCAAAAACCAAGAAAGGTCTCTGGCTTCTCCTGCTTTCTCTTCTGCTGCCGTCTCAGCCTCTTCATCCACCTCTGGAGTGAGAGTGCCACCTGCCAACCCGCAAACAGAGGATCTGCTAGCAACACCACCACCTGGGTCACCAAGCATCTCCACAATGTCCCACGGAAGTATTCAGCTCTCCATCTCCAAAACACTGGAGCGGAAGAGGAGGAACTCCCTACCCACCCGCGATCCCTGGCCCTGAATGCCAGCATTTCAAAATAGTGGCCTTTGAAATGCTGTCATTCAGTCTGGTGGAGATGGAGAGTTTTAAAAGCCTTATGGCGGTGGCTGTCCCACAGCACGTCTTGCACAGCCGCCACTACTTTTCCAGGTGTGCCATCCCTTCCCTGCATGACCAAGTGGGGGACAAAATTAGGTGTGCACTGTGCAACGCCATCTGTGGCAAGGTCCACCTAACTACGGATACGTGGACCAGTAAGCACGGTCAGGGACATTATATCTCCATAACAGCACACCGGGTAAATGCAGTGGCGGATAGGGCTGGGGCGGATAGCAGTTTGGCACATGTCCTTCCTCCACCGAGTATTGCAGGGCGCTTCAGTTTGCCTCCTGTTGCTTCCTCCTCCTCCTCCGCCTCCTCATCCTCTACCGGCTCCTTATCCCATCAGCGTAACACCTTCACCACCAACTTCAGCACAGCCAGGGGTAAACAACAGCAGGGAGTTTTAAAACGTATCTTTTTGGGGGACAAACCCCACACCGCGCAGGAGCTGTAGACAGGCCTTGAACAACAGACCGATGAGTGGTTGGTGCCAGTGAGCCTCAAGTCTGGCCTGGTGGTGTGCGATAATGGGCGAAATCTCGTAGCAGCTCTGGGAGTAGCCGGTTTGACTCACATCCCTAGCCTGGCGCATGTGCTGAATTTGGTAGTGCAGAGGTTCCTTAAAAATTACCCCACTATGTCAGAGCTGCTGCATAAAGTGTGGGCCAACTGTGCGCGCTTTGAGTGTTCTCACCATGCTGCTGCTCGCCTGTCAGCGCTGCAGTGTAACTTTGGCCTCCCCGCTCACCGCCTCATATGCAAAGTGCCCACAAGGCAGAACTCCACCTTGCACATGCTGGTCAGACTGTGCGAGCTGCAGCAGGCGATAGTGGAGTTTCAGCTGCAGCACGCACGGGTGAGTCGCTCTGTGGAACAGTACCACTTCACCACCAATGACTGGGCCTTCATGCGAGACCTGTGTTCCTTGTTGCGCTGTTACGAGTACTCCACCAAAATGGCCAGTGCTGATAACACCGTTCTAAGCGTTACTATCCCACTTCTATGCCTCCTTGAAAAAACACTGCTGGAGATGATGGAAGAGGATTTGGCACAGGAGGAGGAGGAGGAAGAGGTATCATTTCATTGGGTTTCCGGCCAGTCATTCACAAGTTTGTGGGTTACTGCACCAACAAACGCCAGGTACGCAATTGTCAGACCAGGTGACCGTTCTGGATGACGAGGTGGAGGATGAGGAGGAGATTGAGGAAGAGGAGGAACCATGTTCACAGCAGGGTGGCACCCAGACAAGCTCATGGCTATCACTGGTGCATGGCTGGGGGGATACAATCGATACACCTCCCACAGAGGACAGCTTTTCGTTGCCTCCGGGCAGCCTGGCACACATGAGTGATTACATGCTGCAGTGTCTCCGCAACGACCGCCGAGTTGCCCACATTCTAACTTGTGCTGATTACTGGGTGGCCACGCTGCTGGATCCCCTTTACAAAGACAACGTACCGTCCCTAATTTCGTCACTGGAGCGTGATCGTAAGATGCGCGAGTACAAGCGCACGCTGGTAGACACACTGCTGGTGGCGTTCCCACCTGACAGCGGGGGCACAGTGGAAGCACAAGGCAAAGGCAGAGGAGGAGGAAGAGGTCGCCAACACAGCTGGGGCACCACCAGCACCTCAGAAGGCAGGGTTAGCATGGCCGAAATGTGGAAAAGCTTTGGCAGCACGCCACAACTACCAGCACCAACAGCTGATATGGAACGTCTTAGCAGGAGGCAGCATTTCAGCAACATGGTGGAGCAGTATGTGTGCACACACCTACACGTACTGAATGACGGGTCTGCCCCCTTTAACTTCTGTGTCTCTAAATTGGGCACATGGTCTGAGTTTGCCCTTTACACCTTGGAAGTGCTGGCTTGCCCTGCAGTCAGCGTATTGTCTGAACGTGTGTTTAGCAGGGCAGGGGGCGTTATCACAGACAAGCGCAGCCGTCTGTTCACAGCCAATGTGGACAAGCTCAAGTTCATTAAAATGAAAAAAAAAAATTTGAAACCCAAAAAACCGTGTTGGCTACCTTGTCCTCCTCCACCGCCGCTTCCACCTACACTGCTACGTCCACCGCTTACTCAAACTTCTACTCCATGTGGACCTCCACCTCATAAATCAAGTAAAAAAATATTAATTTGTACGTATTTTATTTTATTTTGTGTCATTTCACAAATTTTTCTGTTACATTTATGGTTGAAAATCACTATTTTTTTGGGTGTGATATACGACTGCTATAACTTGTAGACAGGTAAAAAAAAAAAATCACAAATTTGTCTGTTACAGTTTCTGGTGAAATTCACCAAATTTTGGGTGTGATATACCACTGTTATACCTAGTAGACAGGTAAAAAAAAAATCATTAATTTGTCTGTTACATATTTGGGTGAAATTCAATAATTTTTGGGTGTGATATACCCCTGCTCTAGCTTCTAGACAGGTAACATTTCACTAATTTGTCTGTTACATATTCGGGTGAAATTTACCAATTTTTGGGTGTGATATACCGCTGCTGTACCTAGTAGACAGGTAAAAAAAAACATTTGACTATTTTGTCTGTTACATGTTCTGGTGAAATTCACCAATTTTGGGGGGGGGGGGGGGGGTGATATACCCCTGCTATACCTAGTAACATAGTAGATACGGCCGAAAAAAGACATTTGTCCATTCAGCAATCAGAATAACTCCCTGGATCAACGACCCCTCTCTAGTAGCTATAGCCGGTAATATTATTACGCTCCAGAAATACATCCAGGCCCCTCTTGAATTCCTTTATTGTACTCACCATCACCACCTCCTCAGGCAGAGAGTTCCATAGTCTCACTGCTCTTACCGTAAAGAATCCTTTTCTATGTTTGTGTATAAACCTTCTTTCCTCCAGACGCAGAGTATGTCCCCTCGTCACAGTCACAGTCCTGGGGATAAATAGATGATGGGATAGATCTCTGTACTGACCCCTGATATATTTATACATATTAATTAGCTCTCCCCTCAGTCGTCTTTTTTCTAAAGTGAATAACCATAATTTTGATAATCTTTCAGGGTACTCTAGTTGCCCCATTCCAGTTATTACTTTAGTTGCCCTCCTCTGGACCTTCTCCAGCTCTACTATGTCTGCCTTGTTTACAGGAGCCCAGAATTGCACACAGTAGTCCATGTGTGATCTGACTAGCGATTTGTAAAGTGGTAGGACTATGTTCTTATCACGGGCATCTATGCACCTTCTGATGCAACCCATTATCTTATTGGCCATGGCAGCAGCTGCCTGACACTGGTTTTTGCAGCTTAGTTGGCTGTTTATTAAAATTCCTAGATCCTTTTCCATGTCAGTGTTACTGTCACAGCCATGGCTATGACCGTGACTCTTCAACCGCATGCGATTGTCAGCGGTTTGGTTTTGTTGTCAATCACAGGTGAGGGCAGTGGTATTTGCCTCACCTGTGGTTGCCGCTGACAACGTTAGTTATGTGGCAGCTTTTCCGGCTGTGCATGCGGTTGCACCTAGCAACCTCTATGTTAGGTGTCTGTGTGTATGTGTGCACTTGTGTTTATGTATTGTGCACTTCCCCTTTATGTGAGTTTCCCTTCTGTGGTGTTGGAAGGGTTAACTCCCTTCCCAGTGTGTGTGATGTCACTGGGTGTGTCCTTCCGTTGGGTGTGGCTTCTTGGCCTATATAGCCTGGGCCTTTTGCATGGCTCAGTAGGTTGCTTCAGCCTTGCTAGCTGGAGCAGCCTCCTGTGTTGCTATCTGCCAGTGAGAGCCACCACTGTGGTCATAGGTCTATGTTCAGGTCTAAGTGTATGTTTTAGTTTGCCTGTGTGTTTATTTTGTATGTTATATTCTGTTGGGACTTTCCTTTGTATTTGGTGCGGCTCACGGTTCTGGGTTACTGTCTGCGCAGGGATCCAGTCAGCAAGGCTGTGGCAGGAGGGTGGAACTTGGTGTTCGCCTGCCATTCCCGTGAGACTGTTTATGTCCCCCCTTTTCCCAACAGCTTGGCCATTGAGACTCCTGCTCCTCTGTGCCAAGGAAGAGTAGGTCGTCTTACCCAGCTCCTAGCTCAGGGATCTGCGGAGGGTAAGACAGGGCTCCGAGGTTCCTGCGCATGGGTCCTCCTACCTCTAAGGTCGGCCCATGCAGGTTAGGAGTTAGGGTCAATGTAGGGATGCGTGAGGAGGTGACCTGCTCCCTATCCTGCTCTCATGGCCGAGTAGCCTTTACAACACCTGGCATCTCACGGCTGAGGATTTTCCCCCATCCTCAGCCGTGACAGTTACCGAGTGTTTTATCATTTAGTATGTACGGGTGACTTGCATTATTCCTTCCCATGTGCATAACTTTACATTTGTCAGTGTTAAACCTCATCTGCCACTTATCTGCCCAAGCCTCCAATCTATCCAGATCTCTCTGTAGTATTATACTGTCCTCTTCAGTGTAAATTACTTTACACAGTTTAGTGTCATCTGCGAAAATTGATACTTTACTATGCAAGCCTTCTACAAGATCATTAATAAATATATTGAAGAGAATAGGGCCAAATGCTGACCCCTGAGGTACCCCACTAGTGACAGTGACCCAATCTGAGTGTGTACCGTTAATAACCACCCTCTGTTTTCTATCATTGAGCCAGTTACTTACCCACAGTCCGAGCATTCTCCCAGTCCGAGCATTCTCATTTTATATACTAACCTTTTATGTGGTACAGTGTCAAATGCTTTGGAGACAGGTAAAAAAAAAAAACACTCATTTGTCTGTTACATTTTCTGGTGAAATTCACCAATTTTTGGGTGTGATATACCACTGTTATACCTAGTAGACAGGTAAAATAAAATCATGAATTTGTCTGTTACATATTCGGGTGAAATTCACTGATTTTTGGGTGTGATATACCCCTGCTCTACCTAGTAGACAGGTAAACAAATTTAATTAATTTGTCTGTTACATTCTTGGGTGACATTTGACCATTTTTGTTGTGATTAAACCCCTGCTCTGCATTGGTGATAGTGACATAAATTTCAAAAAAATTGTCTGTTACATTGTCAGGTGACATTTTACCAATTTTTCAGTTTACAAACCCCTGCTCTGCATGGGTGACAGGGAATTACATTTCAAAAATTCTTCTTTAATTGATGCGCGCCCCTCCTTTCATTCAATGCTTAAACTTTAACAACTTGTCCCCCATTTGCGCTTCAATAATTTGTCCCACTTTTCCGCTCGATCATATTTAATTAAAAAAAATTTACCTCCCTTGGATGTGGTCTCTCTTTCTCACGCTCCCTCTCCTGCGTGGAACCCTGATTCGCCGATAACCATGATCAACATGGTAGGCTCAGAAAAGAACATCACAAGTTATCTAGAGTCAACAAATCAACGTTTCCAAATCCTAAATACCCCGGTGACATTCCCTATAATTTTTTTATTAATCATTCTAATAACAGGGCATCTTAAGAGTCCTGTATTGTTATTTATCGTTACTACCTCCCCAAGTCGGGAGTGGGTAATTGCTGTGCACCCTCTCCTTTCCTTCGATTCTTCCATTTAAATAACTTCTCCCACATTTCCGCTCGATCACAATTACATTTCATCCATTGATCTCCTTTGGATGTGCTATCCCTTTCTCACACTCCCTCTCCGGCATGGAACCCTGATTCGCCGCTAACCATGATCAACATGGTAGGCACAGAAAAGAACATCGAAAGTCGATAGAGCAGATATCCAATTGGATCGTGAACATCACGGGCACGTGCAGCATGGTGGGGCCATATGTGTGCACACGCCTGCACGAACTGATTGATGGGTCTTCCCCCTGCAACTACTGGGTCTCCAAATTGGGCACATGGCCTGAGCTTGCCCGTTACGCCTTGGAGGTGCTGGCCTGCCCTGCAGCCAGTGTATGGTCTGAACCTTTGTATAGCACGGCTGGAGAGAGTTATCACAGGTTATATTTCCCAATGTTTTGTGGAGTACCCTAATTTAAAAAAATTAAATTAAAAATGAAAACCAAAAACCAGTGTAGGCTACCTCCTCCTCCTCCACCGCTGCTTCCACCTACACTGCCACATCCACCGCCTCCTCAACCTCCTACTCCATATGAAACTTGTCCTCCTAGATCAAGATTTTATTTTTATTTTTTTGGCGTATTTTATGTTATTTGAAGTAATTTCCCTATCCACATTTGTTTTCAGAGCATTTGCCATGCTCTTAACCACATTTTGCTGGCATTTGCAGCCCTCTAGCCATTTCCATGATATTTTTAGAGCCATTTTAGTGCTCAAAAGTTTGGGTCCCTTCACTTCAATGGGGTTGGGGTTCGGGGTCAAGTTCGGGTCAAGTTCGGGTCCGAACTCAAACTTTTTTGTGAAGTTTGGCCGAACCCGTCGAACCCGAACATCCAGGTGTCCGCTCAACTCTAATACCCAGGTGTAACCCTTGGTTCTACCCCTTTCATAAGGGTTCAAAGAAATTTGTACTACACATATTGCAGTACTCTTTCCTCCCATCTCCCCCTCACTCTGAAGGGTTTGATTAGTAGTAAGGTCCAAATTATGTTAAAATATAGCACAGTATAATTGCCTTTTAACGTACACTACTCTCAAAAAGTTAGGGATATCTGGCTTTCAGGTGTAATTTATGGAAAACGTAAAAAATTCACGCTACAGTAATATTATATTATGAAAGTAGGACATTCAAGTAGAAGCATGCAATGCTGATTTACTCATCTCAAACAATATATTTAAACAAAAGCCAACAACAGTGGTGGTATACCCCCCCAAAAAATGTCAATGTCTCAATAACTTGTCATGTGTCCTTGAGCGTCAATGACAGCTTGACAATGACGTCTCATGCTGTTCACAAGTCGACTTATTGTCTGCTGAGACTTGGCATCCCCCTCTTCTTAAAGGGCAGTCCTCAGGTCATTGAAGTTTTGGGGTACAAAGTTACCAGTCTGTATATGGCGACTCAGTTGCTCCCATAGGTTGTCAATGGCATTCAGGTCTGGATAAAGTACAGGCGACTCCTTTGAGGTACCCCAATCTCCAGCAGCCATTCCCTAATGATGCGACCTTGATGAGCTGGCGCATTCTCATCCATGAAGATGAAATTAGGCCTGTGTTGTTCATGCAGAGGAACAGTGACTGTATTAATAATGTTATTCAAGTAGTTTGGGCTTGTCACTGTGCCATTCACAAAGTGTAGAGCACTTCAGTATTGGCTAGACACCTGCCCACTGTGACACACCACCATCAATGGCTCACCAGTAGCTGATGCAAAGCGATCTCCTTGACATCTCCAACATCGTTGGCGGCCATCATTTCTGCTTAGCGTGAATCGACTTTCATCAGTGAACAGCACTAAGGCCCACTGGTCCCTTGTCTGGCGTAGATGCTCCCTGGCCTATGCAAGGTGATGATGCCTGTGGTAAGGTACCCTTACAGGTCATCTAGTATGCAGACCATGCTGATGTAAACGGTTTCAAATGGTCTGCCATGACACTTGAATGCCTCTCACCTCTCTTAAATGTGCCTGAAGTTGTGTGGCATTCATCATCCAGTTTCACATAGCATTGTTCACAATGAAGTGGTCAGCAGAGTGGGATGTGGCCAGACCCTACATTTGACAGAAACTGCCCTCACCAAAGTGCCAAATGACCTCCTGACAGCTAAATGCAACGATGACTACTCTCTGCTCATTCTTGACCTCTCTGCAGCTTTTGACACTGTAGACCCCCATCTCCTACTCACTATGCTCCAATCTATTGGCCTAAAGGACACTGCCCTCTCCTGACTTTCTTCCTATCTCTCTGGCCGCTCTTTCAGTGTATCATTCGCTGGCTGCACTTCTTCACCTTTCCCTCTCGCTGTTGGTGTTCCTCAGGGTTCAGTCCTAGTCCCTTTCCTCTTCTCTCTTTACACAGCGCCAATTGGACAGAACATTAGCATATTTTGTTTCTAGTACCATCTCTATCCTGATGACACACAACTATACACTTCATCCCCCGACATCACCCCTGCTGTACTACAGAACACCAGTGACTCTCTTTCTACCATGTCTAATATCATGCCCTCTCTCTATCTGCAACTGAATATTTTAAAAACAAAATTACTTGTGTTCTCTCTATCCACTAACCTACCAAACCTGATATCTCTCTCTCAGTGTGCGACACCATCATCACTCCTAAGCAGAGCGCCCGCTGTCTCGGGATGTCGTTTGACACTGATCTTTTCTTCACCACCTATATTCTATCTCTCACCCGCTTATGTGGCCTACACCTCAAAAACATCTCTAGAATCTTCCCCTTTCTCACTATGGAAACAACAAAAACTCTCATTGTTGCCCTGATCGATTCCTGTCTCGATTACTGTAACTCACTATTAATTGGCTTCCCCCTCACCAGACTTTCCCCTCTCCAATCCATCCTTAATGCAGCAGCCAGGTTCATCTATCTGTCCAACTGCTACTCTGAGCCAGTCATTGCACTGGTTACCCATACAGCATGGAATCCAATTGCTTGTCCTCACCCACAAAGCTCTCCACAGTGCTGCACCCCATATATCTCTTCTCGTGCTCTCTGTTCAGCCAATGACTTACAACTGACTTCCACCATAATCCAAACTTCTGACTCCTGGCTCCAAGACCTCTCCCGAGCTGCACCAGTTCTCTGGAATGCCCTACCCCAAGAAATTAAGTTAAATCACAATATACACAGTTTTAGGTGCTCCCTCAAAACACATCTTTTTAGGATGGCCTAAAACATCCGATGATCTAACTCATCTCCATATATATATATAGCCCATTTATCATTTCCTGAACCTGATCCTCCTCCAAACTCTCCACCACACCCATGCACCCATAATCACTTCAAATATCGGCTGCTGACTAGCTCATGCAGCTTTATATCTCCTTCCCTATTTTCCCAAGATGGCTGGACCTTTGTACAAAACAAGCACTTTTACCTTTGTTGTCACCCCTGTCTCCTCATAGATTGTAAGCTCTTGCAAGCAGGGTCCTCGTTCCTCTTGTTGTAATTATTGACTTGTCTGTTGCTATGTTAGTTATGACTGTTTGTACATGAACACCTGTACTGTAAAGCACTGCAGAATATGTTGGTGCTATATAAATAAAGATTATTATTATCCACTTTTATGCCTTTCTGGGACTCTTCCAGTCTCTCTGTATCTCTGTTGCAACCTGCTGATGACACTCTGTGACACTCTAAGCTCAGTGGCCACTTCTGTCTGAAAACATACTGCTTGAAGCCTAGCAATGGCGAGATACTGTTGATCAATTGTTAGGTGTTGTCTTGTTCTCATGATGTCAAAATGTGAACAGCATGATGAGGAGGACTGTTTAAATACAAATTATAATTGAACCATGAAATTTATTGGGTAATTCATGGATCATACACCTGTTATGAATTTTGCTGTTAAGTTCCTTGTTAGAGAACAGCAGGTTGTGCAAAAAGTACTGATACATTTGGACATGTGCATTCAAAAGTTTAGATAAGGTCGCATTAAGTTCACCTGTAAAGGTTAGAGTGCATCCTGAAGTTTCACCCACAAGCCAAATATCCCTAAGGTTTTATGAGTAGTGTATATGCCTGAAAGTGCCTATTATTTTGATGTTTGAAAGAGGATTGATTTGTGGCCAGGCCCCTTTTATAATAATATAAGGTTATATTAGTGATGACTAACTTTATGGCCACCATTAGAGTATTTGGTTATATCATAGCTGCATAAAGTACAACCCCTGTCCCCCTATATAGCTGTTGCCATTAGCACTCCCTCTCTGAGTTACCATGCCCTCAGGGAGTGTTTCAAATCTTTAACTTCATCTAAGTATATGCAGGCCAACAGTTAATATGTTAATTAGGCGCCATCTTTGTTTTGGACAATAGTTCTCCATGTGGAATAATGAATAGGAATGCACCGATGTGACCTCATTTCTGGGGTCAGAGGTGATTACACAACAAAATAGGAAAAAAGGTATCTGGAGACAATGGAGGTCCTCTTAGCTCTTCTTTATTGATTCATAAAACCGACACAGTCACTGGATCCACGGCATGGTCGCTGACGCGTTTCGGGTATGTACCCTTAGTCGACTTAGTCGACTTAGTCACGACTAAGGGTACATACCCGAAACGCGTCAGCGACCATGCCGTGGATCCAGTGACTGTGTCGGTTTTATGAATCAATAAAGAAGAGCTAAGAGGACCTCCATTGTCTCCAGATACCTTTTTTCCTATTTTGTTTGCTGCCTGCTACGGGAACACTCCCCCAGGGCCTCTGGAGCCGGGTTTATACACCACACCAGGAAGGTGAGCTGGATACAAAGTTTTCTCTGATTACATAACCCCTTACTTAATCCTAGACTGGCAGCATGTAACATGATAGCTATCTAGCATGAATCTTGCCCCTAATGTCATGAGAGGAAGGGATGCACGTGTTATAAGATGCCGCACCAGCTGTCCGTCTCTGTAAGTAAACATGGCGGATGGCGTTCATCTGTAGATGGGATCGCCTGTGATGCTTTCCCAGCAGTCTTTATTTATCGATCAAGTCGCAATGCTCTATGGACCAAGTGGTGTATCGGGTATTCATCCAGCCAGCCTCACAGCTGGCTTAGCAGTAAACCTTTGTCACCGCTAATATCAAGAAGGCTACACCAGTGGGGATTTCTACCGACCTATTACCCTGGCCAGAGATAAGTGCTAGCATATTGTTACAATAACTTTCTATACACTGTTTTGTTAATAACTGGATTTGATATCCTATATCATCTGATATTCTATTATTTAGGAGTGATTATATTTATCTGTGTGCACTCTAGCCTTCCAGTTAACATCCTGTAGCGGAAATATTGGTAGTACTCTGACTATACACCATGAGAGATAGGAAAGGGGCACATCTAGCCCACTAGCGACTCTAGTATCTTCCATTTGTTTGTGTATTGATGAAAAAAAAGTAAGGCAGCACAATATTTCACATACAAACAATAAAAGAAACTAAGAAATAAGGATCATTGTAACTTAAAATAGTATTATTATATAGTAGGTATAATACCATTTTAAGTTACAATGATCCTTATAGCTCAATACTATAAGCGACCCCATGTCTTTTTCCTGGATACCAAAGCAAGATCAAGGTAATACAGGGAGAAGAGAGAAGACAGTTGGAACACCCTTGTCAGGTCGGCAGTTCTACTCCTAGGCAGGGAGAGAGTAGGGGTAACTGTAGGGTGTTTTACTGGGGTTGTTTTCATTTTGGGAGTTTTTTAACGACAATTAAAGGTTATATTTTATAGGGTAATTCTGTTTTTGCTGTGATGATATTTCATAATATAAGGCCTGATAGACACTAGTTTAAAATGCTTGTGAACCTCATTGATTATATTGGTTTCAGTGATAGAATATGGCAACACCTTCAGGCTTTTTGACATACTGTAGTTTTTGAAAGCAAAACCAGGAGTGGATTGTCGCTTTTTTATCGTCCACACCTGATCTTGGCTTAAAAAACTGCATAAAAAAATCTGCACATGTGGCCATATCTAGTGATGGATGAACATCGGCCAGGACGATTTGCAAACGCACATTCACGATCAAATATTCACGAACCACGCGTTTGCAGCGGACCCAATTGACTTTACTGGCAGGCGAACCTGAAAGACCTTCAGGTCATATTTGCAGCCACAAAATACTCAACGTCAATGGCAAAAACTCACACAAAAATGATGTATTTTAATCAAGTGCCATTTTTAAGCGTCTTAAAGGGACACTCAAAAAAATTTGCCCTACTGGAGCCTAGAAAAATATTGATTATGTGGCTGGAAGTATATTAGACGGTCACTGGATAACAAATTTACTGTAGGCCAGTGGAGTACAGGCCCCAAAAATTAGGCATTCACCTGACAGAAAAGAACAAGTGATTATGTGGCTGGAGGTATATTAGACAGTCACTGGATAACAAATTTACTGTAGGCCAGTGGAGTACAGGCCCCAAAAATTAGGCATTCACCTGACAGAAAAGAACAAGTGATTATGCGGCTGGAGGTATATTAGACGGTCACTGGATAACAAATTTACTGTAGGCCAGTGGAGTACAGGCCCCAAAAATTAGGCATTCATCTGACAGAAAAGAACAAGTGATTATGTGGCTGGAGGTAAATTAGACGGTCACTGGATAACAATTTTACTGTAGGCCAATATAGGCTCCAAAAATTAGGCATTCACCTGACAGAAAAGAACAAGTGATTATGTGATTGGAGGTACATTAGGCGGTCACTGGATAAAAATTTTACTGTAGGCCAGTGGAGTAAAGGCCCCTAAAATTAGGTATTCATCTGACAGAAAAGAACAAGTGATTATGCGGCTGGAGATATATTAGATGATCACTGGATAACAATTTTACTGTAGGCCAATGAAGGCCCCAAAAATTAGGCATTCACCTAAGAGAAAAAAGGCCTTTAATGCTGCTGTATATACACGAGACAAGGGTGTTCATTCATTTTTAGAAATGTGAGGTAGTCTACACTCACTTGTATTGGACTGTCACAAATGAAGCAAAGGCCCCAAATGTAGTGTCTTGCACAAAATGGGTGCTTTTTTAAAACCAGAACCATGCCTCATTCATTTTTAGAAATGTGAGGGAGTCCACACTGTCGTGAGCTAGGCGGGTCCGCTTATCGGTCATGATCCCCCCTGCTGCACTGAACGTCCTTTTGGATAGGACACTCGACGAGGGGCAAGACAAGAGTTCCATGACAAATTGTGCCAGCTCTGGCCACAGGTCAAGCCTGCACACCCAGTAGTCCAGTAGTTCATTGCTTCTCAGAGCGTCCACATCGGCCGTTAACCAGATGTAGTCGGACACCTGTCGCTATAGGCGTTTCCTGAGGCTGTATCCGGAGGGCGGCTGTTGATGGGTTGGCTGCAAGAATGATCTCATATCCGAAGTGACCAACACATGTTCAACCCGTCCTCTTCTTGCAGGCGCGGTAGGATTGGTAGCCGCACCTGTTTCGCTGTGGGTGGAAATTGCTCTGCAAGTGCCGCAACAGCAGAATGCAGCATCTCTCACAGCAGGGCCTGGAAATGCTGCATTCTGCCAGCCCTCTGTGATGCTGGTAACATGTCTGTCATGTTGTGTTTGTACTTGGGGTCTAAGTACGTTGCCACCCAGTACTGGTCCTTGCCCTTTATGCTTTTTATATGGGGGCCTCTCTTTAAACACTGGAGCATGAAGGCTCCAATTTGCACTAAATTGGAAGCGGTGGAGCGCCCTGGCTCCTGCTTATCGCCCAGGAGAATGTTGTCCTCGGTCTCCTCCCTGCAGCCACGGACAACACCAGGGTTCCCCGAAAAGTTTAAAGTCCCCCTAAAAGCCTGCTGTTCTTACTCCTCTTCCTCCTCCTCCCACCAGCCACCATCCTCCTCTGACTCCTCTTCAGATTCCTGCTGATGTCTCAGATGGAATAGCCCCCCCTGTGAATCCATTCAGCATTGTGACTTCCTCATCTTTCAGCTCCTGCTCCTCGATGGCTTGATCAATGACAGGATGCAATGCACGCTCCAGAAAGAAGGTGTAAGGTACGATGTCACTGATGGTGCCCTGGCTGCGACTGACAAGTTTGGTGATCTCATCAGATTCTGGGGAGTTTGGGGGCTGCAGCAGAAGAGGCGGTAGCAGTGGAAAAGGAGGAGTCAACTGAGGAGGAGACGGAGGATGGAGTAGGAGGAGAAGAAGAAGAGGCAAGAATGCATGCAATCCGTGGTGGCAACACCAAATCCACACGGGTGCCATGGGTTAAATGCTTGATGGCCGACAGAAGGTTCACCAAGTGGGCAGTAAAAGTTATGTACCTTCCCTGCCCATGTTTGCTAGACCACGTGTCTGTGGTAAAATATATCTAGGCACCGACACTGTGTGTCAGAAATACATTCACTTGCCGCTGAACGTGGCCACATAGCGCTGGGATACCCTTCTGGGAGAAATATTTCCTTCCGGGGACTTTCCACTGCAGTGTGCAGTTTATATGGCAGTAGTTGGCGGGCTACCAGTTCCAACAAGCCAGCAGTCTGATTTTGGGCAAGAGGGTTATCCGGCGTCATCAACTTTTTACGCTCGAACATTTGGTACACGGGAGCCTGCCTTCTGCCAGATAAAGGTGATGATGGCATGGTGGAAGGTGGAGTGTAGGACAAATAGGAGGAGAAAGGAGAAGGAGAAGAGGCAGGACGTGGGGCGCTGGGAGTGTGGCTTTGTGGGTTCTGACGGCGTTGCTCCCATTGGGCTCGGTGATGGGAGGCCAGGTGCCTTCTTAAGGTGAGTGTTGGGATTACCACAACTTATGCGTTGATAGCAAAGGCTGCAGATGGCAACACTATTATCAGCAGCTGACATGTTAAAAAAAGCCCACACTGCGTAGCCATGTGCCGGAGTCTTGGGAGCGCAAGATGTGACCGTGCATGGTCGATAGCTCGCTCCAAATACATTTGCAGTCTGCTTTTTGCCTCATCATCATCACATTCACCACCACTGACATTAGAGATCTCGGAGTAGGCAGCATCAGCAGGGACCACTCTCCTTGAGCTGATCTGGGTACTGTCGTCAAACCCCTGGGTGGCGGCCGTTGCTACCTCCTCTTTCTCATCCAATGCCAAAAATTATTCCTGTGAATCGAGTGGAGGGGCAATGGTGGTACTGGTGGTGGTGTCTCTGGGGGTGCACACAGCAGAGAGTGAGGGGGGTGCAGATACAGAGGATGAGGAGGGTGCAGAAGCGGAAGGCTGAGTGAGCCACTCAACCAACTCTGGTGAGTCCTTTGACGTAATCACACGCACCTTCTGCAACTTCCCACCTAGGCTCTGGACTGGTGCACCTGCCTGACCCCTACCACCACTGCGGAACGGCCTGCCTATTCCTCTGCCTATCATTTTCAAAATGACCCTTTGCCAAAGTCCCTAGAGAAGAGCAGTATTTGTGGAAGCAGGTATATCAAACCCCTTAATCAGTATTTTGTGGAAGCAGGTGTATCGCAGGCCTCAATCAATATTTGATGGAAGCAGGTATATCGCACCCCTCAATCAGAATTTTGTGGAAGCAGGTGTATTGCAGGCCTCAATCAGTATTTGGTGGAAGCTCGCATATGAAACTCCTTAATCACTATTTTGTGGAAGCAGGTGTATTGCAGGCCTCAATCAATATTTGGTGGAAGCAGGTATATCAATCCCCTTATTCAATATTTTGTGGAAGGAGGTGTATCACAGGCCTCAATCAATATCTGGTCAAAGCAGGTATATCAATCCCCTCAATCATTTTTTTGTGGAAGCAGGTATATCGCAGGCCTCAATTGATATTTGGTGGAAACAGGTATATCGCACCCCCCAATGAGTATTTTGTGGAAGCAGGTGTATCGCAGGCCTCAATCAATATTTGGTGAAAGCAGGCATATCAATCCCTTTAATCAGTATTTTGTGGAAGCAGGTGTATCGCAGGCCTCAATCAATAATTGGTTTAAGCAGTTATATCAGTCCCATTAATCAGTATTTTGTGGAAACAGGTATATAGGACCCCATAATCAATATTTGGTAGAAGCAGGTATTTTGCAACATTTAATCTGTATTTTGTGGAAGCAGGTATATCAAACCCATTAATCAGTATTTTGTGGAAGCAGGTATAACGCACCCCTCAATCAGTATTTTGTGGAAGCAGGTATATCGCAGGCCTCAATCAATATTTAGTGGAAGCAGGTTTATCAATCCCCTTAATTATTATTTTGTGGAAGGAGGTGTATCACAGGCCTCATTTAATATTTGGTGGAAGCAGGAATATCAATCCCCTTATTCAATATTTTGTGGAAGCAGGTGTATCGCAGGCCTCAATCAATATTTGGTCAAAGCAGGTCTATCGCACCCCTCAATCAGTATTTTGTGAAAGCAGGTGTATCGCAGGCCTCAATCAATATTTGGTAGAAGCAGGTATATCAAACCCCTTCATTAATATTTTGTGGAAGCAGGTGTATAACAGGCCTCAATCAATATTTGGTGGAAGCAGGCATATCAATTCCCTTAATCAGTATTTGGTAGGAGCAGGTATATAAATCCCCTTAATCAGTATTTTGTGGAAGCAGGTGTATTGCATGCCTCAATCAGAATTTGGTGGAAGCCGCTATATCAAAACACTTAATCAGTATTTTGTAGAAGCAGGTATATTTACCCCTTAATAAATATTTGGTGGAAGCAGGTATATCGCACCCCTAATTCAGTATTTTGTGGAAGCAGGTATATAGAACCCCTTAATCAATATTTGTTGGAAGCAAGTATATCGCAGGCCTTAGTCAATATTTTGTGGAAGCAGTTTTATCAATTAGAGATAGCAATGCGGTTTGCCCGGTGGTTGTTTTGCTGCAAACATTGCTTGTTCAATGTTCGCCGAACAGGCAAACACATGACAATGTCCGCCGGCGCCATATTTTTTGCATTGTGCAGAACTTTGACCCATGACACATCCATCAGCTGGGACAGGACAGCTAATTGAGAATTTTTAGCACATGGACACACCTTTACCCTATAAATAAACCCAATCTGGCCGCCATTTTACATTCAGTCTTTTGCCAGTGTAGGGAGAGGTTGCTGTGTTAGAGACACCAAATTCTAGCTAATAGGGACACAAAAGTCCTTTTAAGGACTGGTATAGGTGTGCTATCGATAGGTGTGACATACTGAGGAGTGTAATATACTTTATAACGAAGAAATATATTATAGTGCATTTGTATCGTGCAGCAGTTGTGTGCGGTTCTGCTGCGATACTGCAGCTATACAGAGGGACAAACACTATTGGAACAACTAATTGCAACTGGGGTGCTATACCAGTTGCCCTCAGAAAAATGTGATTGAGGCAAAGGTGTGATATACCTATAATAAAATTTCGATATAATGCATTTGTATTGTGCAGGATTTGTGTACAGTTCTGCTAAGATACCGTAGTTATACAGAGGGACAAACGACATTGGAACAACTAATTGCAACAGGTGTGATATAACAGTTGCCCCCAAAAAGTCTGATTGAGGCAAGGGTGTGATATACCTATAATATAATTTCTATATAGTACGTTTGTATTGTGCTGCATTTGTGTGCGGTTCTGCTGAGATACTGCAGCTATACTGCAGCTATACCATGGGACAAACGATATTGGAACAACTAAATGCAACTGGTGTGATATACCAGTTGCTCCCCAAAAAATCTAATTGAGGCAGGGGTGTGATATACCTTTAATATAATTTCTATATAGTGCATTTGTATTGTGCAGCATTTGTGTGCGGTTCTGCTGAGATACCGCAGTTATTCAGAGGAACAAACGACATTGGAAGAACTAATTGCAACTCGTGTGATATAACAGCTGCCCCCCAAAAAATCTGATTGAGGCAGGGGTGTGATATACCTTTAATATAATTTCTATATAGTGCGTTTGTATTGTGCTGCATTTGTGTGTGGTTCTGCTGAGATACCACAGTTATTCAGAGGGACAAATGTCATTGGAACAACTAATTACAACTGTTGTGATATGCCAGTTGCCCCCAAAAAATCTGCTTGAGACAGGGGTGTGATATACCTTTAATATAATTTCTATATAGTGCGTTTGTATTGTGCAGCATTTGTGTGCAGTTCTGCTGAGATTCCATAGTTATGCAGAGGGACAAACGACATTGGAACAACTAATTGCAACTGGTATGATATGAGTTGCCCCCCCAAAAATCTGCTTGAGACAGGGGTGTGATATACCTTTAATATAATTTCTATATAGTGCGTTTGTATTGTGCTGCATTTGTGTGCGGTTATGCTGAGATTTTGCAGTTATTCAGAGGGACAAACGTCATTGGAATACCTAATTACAACTGATGTGATATGCCAGTTGCCCCCCAAAAAATGTGATTGAGGAAGGGGTGCAATATACCTAGAATATAATTTCTATATAGTGCATTTGTATTGGGCTGCATTTGTATGCAGTTCTGCTGAGATACCGCAGCTATACAGAGGGACAAACGTCATTGGAACAACTAATTGCAACTGGCGTGATATAACAGCTGCCCCTAAAAAAATCTGATTGAAACAGGGGTGCAATATACCTAGAATATTGTAATGACCGGCAACACGCACAGGGAGGAAAAAAGGGAAAGCCCTGCCCAAGGGAGAGGGAAAGGTGGTGACCCCTAACTCACCTTGCAGCTGGCACCTGCCTGCCCTGACGTCCCTAGACGGGTTCCTCACCCGTGCGGCGATCACGTGCCTAAACCCTGGCTTTCCCTGAAATGAGCCCTAGATAATGAACGGGCCGGTGGGATCGCTAGTCCTCACCACTGCACTAAGAGGGAAACACCAGGGAGAGGACAGACAAACACAGACAAACACAAACACCCAGGTGGACGGCAACAATTGTCCACAAAGGTCCAACAGGGATCCGGAGGGTAGCGTTCTAAGGCAACACTCAGAGAACGCAGCAACACAGCTCCAGTGGGTCAGAATAGATGTCCAGGCAGGAAGCTCTATATCTGGCAACCAGAGAAGTGTGAGAGGGGAATATAAGGAGGATTGGGAGTGCTGGACAAGGAACAGCTGAGAGAAGGAGCTACGGATCCCTGAGTGAGCCAAAAGGGTTTGTAAAGCAAACCCAGAAAGCTACAATAAGGAAACTTCCCTATCTGACATAGAGCGTGCAGCCAACCGCTGCGACCTCCTGACCCCGGGTACAACGGAGTCAGGCGTGGCTCTTGACACCCTCGTGACAGTACCCCCCTCTCTACGAGGGGCCTCCGGACACTCAGGACCAGGTCTCTCAGGATGAGAGGCATGAAAAATCCGGACTAGCCTGTCGGCGTTTACCTCAGACGCAGGAACCCACATTCTTTCCTCGGGACCGTAACCTCTCCAGTGCACCAGATATTGGAGAGAGCGGCGGACCCGACGAGAATTAACAATTTTGGATATCTGAAATTCCAAACTACCATCCACGACAACAGGAGGGGGTGGCAGCGGTGACGGTTCTAGAGGTGGAACATATTTTTTGAGTAACGACTTATGAAAGACATTATGGATTTTAAAAGTCTGAGGTAACTCCAGGCGAAAAGCCACGGGGTTGATGATGGCTACAATCTTGTAAGGACCAATAAACCTAGGACCCAGTTTCCAAGAGGGAACCTTCAACTTGATATTCCTAGTAGACAACCACACATAGTCATTCACTCCTAGGTCCGGACCTGGCGACCGTCTCTTATCAGCCATGCATTTGTATTTACCTCCCATATTTTTCAAGTTAGCTTGCACCTTCTGCCATACTGATGAAAGAGATGACGAAAACCGTTCCTCTTCGGGAACCCCAGAAGACCCCCCTCTTTGAAAGTACAGAATTGGGGATGAAAACCATATGCACCCAGAAATGGTGACTTGCCAGTGGACTCCTGACGGCGATTATTTATGGCAAACTCAGCTAACGGTAAATATGACGACCACAACTCTTGGTTTTCAGACACAAAACATCTTAGATATGTCTCCAGGTTTTGGTTGGTACGCTCAGTCTGTCCATTCGACTGAGGATGGAAAGCTGAGGAAAAGGACAAGTGAACCCCCAAACGGGAACAAAAAGCTTTCCAAAATTTAGAAATAAACTGGGTTCCCCGATCCGAAACAACATCGGAGGGGACCCCGTGAAGCTTCACGATCTCACTGACGAATACCTGAGCAAGAGTTTTAGCATTAGGTAGTGCGGGTAACGCAATAAAGTGTGCCATTTTGCTAAACCTGTCCACTACTACCAAAATCACTGTTTTACCCGCAGACAAAGGTAAGTCAGTGATAAAATCCATAGACAGATGTGTCCATGGTCTATTGGGAATGACGAGTGGTAATAGAGACCCTGCAGGACGTGTATGTGAAACTTTTGCGCGCGCACAGGTAGAACAAGAAGACACAAAATCCAATACATCCTGACGCAACCTTGGCCACCAAAAACGACGAGACAATAGCTCTAAGGTTGCTTTACTACCCGGGTGCCCAGCAAGTGCCGAATTATGATGTTCCTTTAATAATTCGAGACGTAGGTTCAACGGTACAAACAATTTCTCTGAGGGGCAAGAGACCGGGGCGTCCCCCTGGGCCTCTAACACCTTCCCCTCCAAAGCAGAGTGTACCGCAGAGACAACTACTCCTCTTTGTAGAATGGGTACCGGATCACTCACATTACCCCCTCCAGGGAAACAACGAGATAGTGCATCAGCCTTGGTATTCTTTACCCCAGGACGATAGGTAATCACAAAGTTAAACCTGGTAAAAAATAGCGACCACCTAGCCTGTCTAGGGGTGAGACGCTTAGCTGATTCGAGGTACAGCAGATTTTTGTGGTCCGTAAACACAGTGACGGGGTGGACTGCCCCCTCTAAAAAGTGACGCCACTCCTCAAACGCAAGTTTAATAGCTAACAGTTCCCTATTGCCAATATCGTAGTTCTGTTCTGCTGCAGATAGTTTTTTAGAAAAGAAAGCACAAGGACGCCATTTGCCAGGAGACGGACCCTGAGACAGCACAGCCCCCACTCCCACCTCTGATGCATCGACTTCAACAATAAAAGGCTGAGAGACATCAGGTTGGACTAGTACAGGTGCTGAGGTAAACCTCTCTTTTAGAGAGGAAAAAGCAACTTTAGCGGCGTCAGACCATTTAGAAAAATCAGTCCCCTTCCTAGTCATGTCAGTAAGGGGTTTAACGATCACTGAATAATTTTTAATGAATTTCCTATAGAAATTCGCGAAGCCCAAGAACCGTTGTAGTGCTTTGAGGTTCTCAGGAAGATCCCAATCCAAAATTGCCTGGACCTTCCTAGGATCCATACGGAAACCTGACACAGATAAATAATAACCTAGGAATTGTATCTCCTGAACGGCAAAAACACATTTTTCAATTTTAGCATATAATTCATTCGTCCGTAGGACCTGTAGTACTTGTCTGACATGCTCCTCATGTGTCTTCAGATCAGACGAATAAATTAAGATATCATCTAGGTATATTACCACAAACCTGCCGATTAGATGACTAAAAATGTCATTAACGAAATGTTGAAAGACGGCAGGAGCATTGGTCAGACCGAAAGGCATAACTAGATTTTCATAATGCCCCTCAGGGGTGTTAAAAGCTGTTTTCCACTCATCCCCCTCTTTAATACGAATCAGATTGTAGGCCCCCCTAAGATCGAGTTTGGAGAACCACCTAGCACCCGCAATCTGGTTAAACAGGTCAGGAATGAGAGGAAGAGGGTATGGGTCTCGGATGGTTATCCGATTTAATTCACGAAAATCTAGGCAAGGACGCAGGCCCCCATCTTTCTTTTTAACAAAGAAAAACCCTGCAGCCACGGGTGAAGAAGAGGGTCTGATGTGTCCCTTAGCCAAACTCTCGGAGATATAATCCTTCATGGCTTGTCTCTCTGGACCTGAAAGATTATATAACCTGGTCTTGGGTAATTTTGCGCCGGGAATAAGGTTAACCGGGCAATCATAAGAACGATGAGGTGGTAACTTCTGACAACCCTTTTCAGAAAAAACGTCCTCAAAGTCCGAAACAAATGTAGGTAGGGTAGTTATGGAGGCGACTAAGCAATTGCTATTTAAGCAATTTTCTCTGCACGGCTCACTCCACTCCAATATCTCCCTGGCCTGCCAATCCACCACTGGATTGTGCGCTACCAACCAGGGAAGGCCCAGCACCACCGGAGTGGGAAGCCCCTCCAGAACATAACATGAGAGCATCTCGTTATGGTGGTCCCCTACCCGAAGGTGTAAATTATTAACGATGTGGGTGAGGTTTCTCTGAGACAGAGGAGCAGAATCTATAGCAAATATGGGAATAGGTCTCTGTAACGTACAGAGAGACAAACCCATAGTGCGGGCAAAATGGGCATCTATCAAATTTACCCCTGCTCCACTGTCTAGAAAGAAAGAAACAGTCTCTGTCTTATCACCAAAAACAATAACCGCTGGCAACACAAATTGCGATGTACGTATGGAGGAAACGTATACCCCCCGGCTGACATCCTCCACACAGCCTGGGGTTAGTAGTTTTCCGACGTTTTTTTTGTTTCTGAGGAAAGAAGGACAGACGTTAATGAAATGACCCCTCTCCCCACAAAAAAAACAACCCCCACGCCTACGGCGAACCTCAGGAGGACGGACCTGACGAGTAGTTCCTCCTAGCTGCATAGGCTCGTCTAAGTCCGTACAGACTAACTGCTGCTTGGGAGGGGTTACCAATGGCTCCGTTTTTTTCAACCTGTCCCTAAGGCGTCTATCTATACGGATAGAAAGGGACATAACTGCATCAAGGGAAAAGGGGGTCTCATACAATGCAAGCGCATCCTTAACCCTTTCGGATAACCCAGAGCAGAACTGACTCCTGAGAGCCGGGTCGTTCCATTGGGTATCCGTAGCCCACCTACGGAAGTCAGAGCAATACTCCTCTACCGGCCGCTCTCCTTGTAGGAGTCTCCGTAATTTTGATTCAGCCAGTGCGACTCGGTCAGGGTCGTCATATATGAGACCCAAGGCCCCGAAAAACTCATCCACTGAACGAAGAGCCTGGGAATCAGTAGGTAAAGAGAACGCCCAGGACTGCGGGTCCCCCTGCAGCAGGGAAATAACAACACCCACCCGCTGATCTTCATTACCAGAGGAGTAAGGGCGCAGTTTAAAGTATAGTTTACAGGCCTCACGGAACGTCAAAAACTTGTCCCTTCCCCCAGAAAATCTGTCAGGGAGAGGGACCTTGGGTTCCGCAACAACCTGGTTACCAGTAGCAACCGCTGGGCTTGCGGTCTGTTGTAATTGCTGCTGTTGCTGGAGGACCGACGCCTTCAATCCTGCCACCTCCAAAGACAGGCCATGAAATTGTTCGGACAGAGCAGCAATTGGATCCATAAATTTTTTTTTTTTTTTATTTTTTTTTACCTACACAAAAATAAGGGCCAGATATAATGTAATGACCGGCAACACGCACAGGGAGGAAAAAAGGGAAAGCCCTGCCCAAGGGAGAGGGAAAGGTGGTGACCCCTAACTCACCTTGCAGCTGGCACCTGCCTGCCCTGACGTCCCTAGACGGGTTCCTCACCCGTGCGGCGATCACGTGCCTAAACCCTGGCTTTCCCTGAAATGAGCCCTAGATAATGAACGGGCCGGTGGGATCGCTAGTCCTCACCACTGCACTAAGAGGGAAACACCAGGGAGAGGACAGACAAACACAGACAAACACAAACACCCAGGTGGACGGCAACAATTGTCCACAAAGGTCCAACAGGGATCCGGAGGGTAGCGTTCTAAGGCAACACTCAGAGAACGCAGCAACACAGCTCCAGTGGGTCAGAATAGATGTCCAGGCAGGAAGCTCTATATCTGGCAACCAGAGAAGTGTGAGAGGGGAATATAAGGAGGATTGGGAGTGCTGGACAAGGAACAGCTGAGAGAAGGAGCTACGGATCCCTGAGTGAGCCAAAAGGGTTTGTAAAGCAAACCCAGAAAGCTACAATAAGGAAACTTCCCTATCTGACATAGAGCGTGCAGCCAACCGCTGCGACCTCCTGACCCCGGGTACAACGGAGTCAGGCGTGGCTCTTGACACCCTCGTGACAAATATAATATCTATATAGTGCATTTGTATAGTGCAGCATTTGTGTGCGGTTCTGCTGAGATACCACAGCTATACAGAGGGACAATTGCATTTGGAACAACTAATTGCAACTGGTGTGATATACCAGTTGCCCCCCAAAAAATCTAATTGATGCAGGGGTATGATATACCTGTAATATAATTTATATACACTCACCTCAAGAATTATTAGGAACACCATACTAATACGGTGTCGGACCCCCTTTTGCCTTCAGAACTGCCTTAATTCTACGTGGCATTGATTCAACAAGGTGCTCATAGCATTTTTAGAAATATTGGCCCATATTGATAAGATAGCATCTTGCAGTTGATGGAGATTTGAGGGATGCACATCCAGGGCACGTTGCTCCTGTTCCACCACATCCCAAAGATGCTCTATTGGGTTGAAATCTGGTGACTGTGGGGGCCATTTTAGTACAGTGAACTCATTGTCATGTTCAAGAAACCAATTTGAAATGATTCAAGCTTTGTGACATGGTGCATTATCCTGCTGGAAGTAGCCATCAGAGGATGGGTACATGGTGGCCCATGAAGGGATGGACATGGTCAGAAACAATGCTCAGGTAGCCCGTGGCATTTAAACGATGGCCAATTGGCACTAAGGGGCCTAAAGTGTGCCCAGAAAACATCACCCACACCATTACACCACCACCAGCCTGCACAGTGGTAACAAGGCATGATGGATACATGTTCTCATTCTGTTTACGCCAAATTCAGACTCCACCATTTAAATGTCTCAACAGAAATCGAGACTCATCAGACCAGGCAACATTTTTCCAGTCTTCAACAGTCCAATTTTGGTGAGCTCGTGCAAATTGTAACCTCTTTTTCCTATTTGTAGTGGAGATGAGTGGTACCCGGTGGGGTCTTCTGCTGTTGTAGCCCATCCGCCTCAAGGTTGTGCGTGTTGTTGCTTCACAAATGCTTTGCTGCATAGCTCGGTTGTAACGAGTGGTTATTTCAGTCAACGTTGCTCTTCTATCAGCTTGAATCAGTCGGCCCATTCTGCTCTGACCTCTAGCATCAACAAGGCATTTTCGCCCACAGGACTGCCGCATACTGGATGTTTTTCCCTTTTCACACCATTCTTTGTAAACCCTAGAAATGGTTGTGAGTGAAAATCCCAGTAACTGAGCAGATTGTGAAATACTCAGAACGGCCCGTCTGGCACCAACAACCATGCCACGCTCAAAATTGCTTAAATCTCCTTTCTTTCCCATTCTGACATTCAGTTTGGAGTTTAGGAGATTGTCTTGACCAGGACCACAACCCTACATGCATTGAAGCAACTGCCATGTGATTGGTTGACTAGATAATCGCATTAATGAGAAATAGAACAGGTGTTCCTAATAATTCTTTAGGTGAGTGTATACTGCATTTGTATAGTGCAGCAGTTGTGTGAGTTCTATTGAAATACTGCAGCTATACAGAGAGACAAACGACATTAGAACAACTAATTGCAACTGGTGTGATATAACAGCTGCCCCCCAAAAAATCTGATTGAGGCAGGGGTTTGATATACCTATAATATTATTTCTACAGGGAGTGCAGAATTATTAGGCAAGTTGCATTTTTGAGGATTAATTTTATTATTGAACAACAACCATGTTCTCAATGAACCCAAAAAACTCATTAATATCAAAGCTGAATATTTTTGGAAGTAGTTTTTAGTTTGTTTTTAGTTTTAGCTATTTTAGGGGGATATCTGTGTGTGCAGGTGACTAATACTGTGCATAATTATTAGGCAACTTAACAAAAAACTAATATATACCCATTTCAATTATTTATTTTTACCAGTGAAACCAATATAACATCTCAACATTCACAAATATACATTTCTGACATTCAAAAACAAAACAAAAACAAATCAGTGACCAATATAGCCACCTTTCTTTGCAAGGACACTCAAAAGCCTGCCATCCATGGATTCTGTCAGTGTTTTGATCTGTTCACCATCAACATTGCGTGCAGCAGCAACCACAGCCTCCCAGACACTGTTCAGAGAGGTGTACTGTTTTCCCTCCTTGTAAATCTCACATTTGATGATGGACCACAGGTTCTCAATGGGGTTCAGATCAGGTGAACAAGGAGGCCATGTCATTAGATTTTCTTCTTTTATACCCTTTCTTGCCAGCCACGCTGTGGAGTACTTGGACGCGTGTGATGGAGCATTGTCCTGCATGAAAATCATGTTTTTCTTGAAGGATGCAGACTTCTTCCTGTACCACTGCTTGAAGAAGGTGTCTTCCAGAAACTGGCAGTAGGACTGGGAGTTGAGCTTGACTCCATCCTCAACCCGAAAAGGCCCCACAAGCTCATCTTTGATGATACCAGCCCAAACCAGTACTCCACCTCCACCTTGCTGGCGTCTGAGTCGGACTGGAGCACTCTGCCCTTTACCAATCCAGCCACGGCCCATCCATCTGGCCCATCAAGACTCACTCTCATTTCATCAGTCCATAAAACCTTGGCCCAATATTTCTTGGCCCAGTCTTGACGTTTCAGCTTGTGTGTCTTATTCAGTGGTGGTCGTCTTTCAGCCTTTCTTACCTTGGCCATGTCTCTGAGTATTGCACACCTTGTGCTTTTGGGCACTCCAGTGATGTTGCAGCTCTGAAATATGGCCAAACTGGTGGCAAGTGGCATCTTGGCAGCTGCACGCTTGACTTTTCTTAGTTCATGGGCAGTTATTTTGCGCCTTGGTTTTTCCACACGCTTCTTGCGACCCTGTTGACTATTTTGAATGAAACGCTTGATTGTTCGATGATCACGCTTCAGAAGCTTTGCAATTTTAAGAGTGCTGCATCCCTCTGCAAGATATCTCACTATTTTTGACTTTTCTGAGCCTGTCAAGTCCTTCTTTTGACCCATTTTGCCAAAGGAAAGGAAGTTGGCTAATAATTATGCACACCTGATATAGGGTGTTGATGTCATTAGACCACACCCCTTCTCATTACAGAGATGCACATCACCTAATATGCTTAATTGGTAGTAGGCTTTCGAGCCTATACAGCTTGGAGTAAGACAACATGCATAAAGAGGAAGATGTGGTCAAAATACTCATTTGCCTAATAATTCTGCACTCCCTGTATATATAGCATTTTATTGTGCTACATTTGTGTGTGGTTCTGCTGAGATACCGCAGCTATATAGAGGGACAAACGTCATTAAAACAACTAATTGCAACTGGTGTGATATAACAATTGCCCCCCACAAAATCTGATTGAGGCAGGGGTGTGATATACCTTGAATATGATTTCTATTTATTGCATTTGTATAATTCAGCATTTGTTTGCTGTTCTGCTGTGATACCGCAGCTATACAGAGGGACAAACGCCATTGGAACAACTAATTGCAAATGGAGTGATATACCAGTTGCCCCCCAAAATATCTGATTGAGGCAGGGGTGTTATATACCGCAGCATTTGTGTGCGGTTCTGCTTAGTAGTGATGTCCCGAACTATTCGCCGGCGAATAGTTCCCGGCGAACATAGCTTGTTCGCGTTCGCCGCTGCGGGCGAACATATGCGATGTTCGGTCCGCCCCCTATACATCATCATTGAGTAAACTTTGACCCTGTACCTCACAGTCAGCAGACACATTCCAGCCAATCAGCAGCAGACCCTCCCTCCCAGACCCTCCCACCTCTTGGACAGCATCCCTTTTAGATTCATTCGGAAGCTGCATTCACAGTAAGAGAAGGGAGAGTGTTGCTGCTGCTGATTCAATAGGGAAAGCGTTAGCTAGGGCATTGTTCTGTGTCCACAGACTCATAAGCTATAAGGACAGCATCCTGACAGCCCCTTTTCAGGGCTAATACATCAGTGTGCTTTATTATTATTTTTTATATATATATATATATATTGCAGTTGCCTGGCGGCCCGTGTGTGAGAGGCTGCAGGCTCAGTCATGGACAGCACTGTGCACTGCACACCATTCATACAGGGTGTGACAGAAAATACCTCGCAGATAAAAAAGAAATTCTATTTTATATTTTTCTGTGACATAATCACATTTTCAAGCCTGTGTGTGTCAGGCCCACACATACTGTATTGTGGCCACTGGCTAGTGGCTAGGCCTGCACTCATATCGTTACAGGGTGTCATTCACTCAAATACCTTGTAGATAAAAAAATTATATTTAAAATTTTTCTGTGATATAATCACATTTGCAAGCCCGTGTGTGTCAGGCCCACACATACTGTACTGTGCCCACTGCCCAGTGCCCACCACGTATATAGGTTGGCACAGTACCTTGCACGCATAGTACTACTTCACATAAAAAAAAAAAATGACAGGCAGAGGCAGGCCACCCCGCAGTGGCCGTCGTGATCGTGGTGCTGTGATTTCCACTGGCAATGGAATAATGCCCAGTGTTCAGAGGCCACGTATCCTGAACCCCAAAAATTCGGAGAAAATAGTTGATTGGCTTACACAGGACACCCAATCTTCAACAGCTTCCGCTAAGAACCTTGACGCACCATCCTCCTCCAGCTCAGCTTTGGTCACCTGCTCTCAAGTTACCACTCTCCCGCCCGCCGCCACCAGCACCACTACCACCACAGCCACCCCTTGATCCCTCAGAGGAGTTATTTACACATCAGTTGGATGAAATTAGTGATGTGCAACCATTATTGCCAGGGGATGTAGATAACAGGGATATGTCTCAGTCAGACAGCATTACACACATGGACGTACAGTGTGATGATGATGATGATGTTGTACCCGCTGCTGCTTCCTTTGCTGAGGTGTCAGATACAAGTGAAGCGGTTGATGATGACAAAGTGTCCGTGGATGCCACGTGGGTGCCTGATCGAAGAGAAGAAGAAGAGGGGGAAAAGTTCAGAAGGGGAGACAGAGAGAAGGAGGAGACGAGTTGGAAGCAGGGGGAGGTCGTCGCAAGGAGCTAGTGGCACAGTCAGACAGCATGTATCGGCACCCGGGGTCAGCCAGACAGCACACCGTTGCCACCACCAGAATGCCATCATTGCAAAGCTCAGCAATGTGGCATTTTTTTTGTGTGTCTGCCTCTGACAACAACCATGCCATTTGCAACCTGTGCCAAAAGAAACTGAGTCGTGGGAAATCCAACACCCGCCTAGGTACAACTGCTTTGCGAAGGCACATGATTGCACATCACAAACGCCAATGGGATCAACACATGATGACGAGTAGAAGCAGCACACAAGCTCAAAGCCACCATCCTCCTCCTGGTCCAGCATCTTCAGCCACGTCAACCACTGCTGTCCTCCTTGCCCCCTCTGAACCACCCGCCACTCCGCCTCTCACCTTTAGCAGTTCCATCTCATCTGCCCACAGTCAGGTGTCTGTAAAGGAAATGTTTAAGCGTAAGAAGCCAATGTCACAGAGTCACCCCCTTGCCCGGCGTCTGACAGCTGGCTTGACGGAACTCTTAGCCCGTCAGCTTTTACCATACCAGCTGGTGGAGTCTGAGGCCTTCAAAAAATTTGTCGCTATTGGGACACCACAGTGGCAATATAAGGCAATCCCAAACCTCTACTCAGTGATTGAAAAGGAGGTCATGGCATCTCTGGCATACAGTGTTGGGGCAAGGGTCCATCTGACCACTGATACCTGGTCTGCAAAGCACGGTCAGGGAAGGTATATCACCTACACTGCGCATTGGGTCAACCTGCTGACGGCTGCCAAGCATGGAATGCGTGGCTCTGCAGCGGAGTTGGTGACACCGCCACGACTTGCAGGCAGGCCTTCTGCCTTCTCCTCTACTCCTCCTACTCCATCCTCTTCCATAACCTCCTCGGCTGAGTCCTCTTCTGCTGCGGCGTCTAGCTGCACATCTACTGAATCCCCCAGCTCCCCAGGAGCTATTCCACATCCCGGATACAACAGTGTCACGCTGTCTTGGGGTTGACTTGCCTGAAAGCAGAGAGCCACACCGGACCAGCACTTCTGTCCGCCCTGAACGCACAGGTGGATAAGTGGCTGACCCCGCACCAACTGGAGATCGGCAAAGTGGTGTGTGACAATGGAAGCAATTTGTTGGTGGCATTGAATTTGGGCAAGTTGTCACATGTGCCGTGCATGGCACATGTGTTGAATCTCATCGTACAACGCTTTGTGTCTAAGTACCCAGGCTTACAGGACGTCCTCAAGCAGGCCAGGAAGGTGTGTGGCAATTTCAGGCGTTCCTACACGACCATTGCGCACTTTGCAGACACTGGCATGTGCCGAAACAACATGCCAGTGAGGCGCTTGATTTGCGACAGCCCGACACGTTGGAATTCAACACTCCTAATGTTCGACCGCCTGCTCCAACAAGAAAAAGCCGTCAACGAGTATTTGTATGACCGGGGTGCTAGGACAGCCTCTGCTGAGCTGGGAGTTTTTTTGCCACTTTACTGGACGCTCATGTGCAATGCCTGTAGGCTCATGCATCCTTTTGAGGAGGTGACAAACCTAGTCAGTCGCACCGAAGGCACCATCAGCGACCTCATCACATTTGTTTTCTTCCTGGAGCGTGCCCTGTAAATAGTGCTGGATCAGGCTGTAGATGAGCGTGAAGAGGAAGAGGAAGAGTTGTGGTCACCATCACCACCAGAAACAGCCTTGTCATCATCGCTTGCCGGACCTGCGGCAACGCTGCAAGAGGAATATGAGGAAGAGGAGTCAGAGGAGGAATGTGACTTCGAGAAGGAGGAAGACCAACCACAGAAGGCATCCCAGGGTGCTTGTTGATGTCACCTATCCTGGACCCGTGGTCTTGTACGTGACTGGGAGGAAGAACAGACCGTCAATGACATCAGTGAAGAGGAGGAACGGGAAATGAGTAGCTCGGCATCCAACCTTGTGCAAATGGGGTCTTTCATGCTGTCATGTCTGTTGAGGGACCCTCGTATAAAAAGGATGAAGGAGAACGACCTGTACTGGGTGGCCACGCTACTAGACCCCAGGTATAAGCAGAAAGTGGCGGAAACGTTACCAAATTACCGGAAGTCAGAAAGGATGCAGCAGTTTAAAACCAAACTGACCGACAGGTAGCAGACTACCTCGCCTTAACTGCAGATATCGACACTCTGAGGAGCGATGAACACCTTGACTACTGGGTGTGCAGGCTTGACCTGTGGCCTGAACTATCCCAGTTTGCGACAGAACTTCTGGCCTGCCCCGCTTCAAGTGTCCTGTCAGAAAGTACCTTCAGTGCAGCAGGAGGCATTGTCACTGACAAAAGAAGTCGCCTCGGTCAAAAAAGTGTTGATTACCTCACCTTCATTAAGATGAATGAGGCATGGATCCCGAAGGGACTGACAGTAGGGGATACGTTTAACTAACAAAAGGCCTGATGACATGCCTTGGCCTCAAAATGGTCCCCACGCTGCTGTATTTAATGTCTGCATACCGGATGACTTTTGTGAATTCTCCGCCACCAACTAGGGTTCAAGCCGCAATGTTTTAGTCACCTTTCTGCCTTGAAAACATCAATTTTTACGACCGCTGCTACAACAGTGGCTGCAACAATAACATTATTTTTCAGGCATGTGTACATGCCTAATTTTTCTGGCCTCTGGTGCTGCACTGTGGCTGCAAAAACAAAACAAAAAAAAAGGCACATACAAGTATCACAAATGAATAAGAGATAAGCAGGCACACTCTTATTTGGGTACAGGTATTATTTGTTGGTAATCTAATGTACGTGCGGTCTAGTGGAAAATTATATAGGTAGTCCCTTTTAATAAAATGAAGGTATATTGGAGTAGTATTGAGTTTTTTTAACACATTTTCCCAGAGAAAATATAGGTGTAAAAATTACCTACATAAATGGTGGATAAATGCTTTCAATATATATGAAAAATTGAGAGAAAAGGGATAGAGTACTGATGAAGGGATAGAGTCCCGAAACGCGTTTAAGGAAGCTGAGGATTATCGGAACATTCACCACTCACATAGAGTCGGGAGAACACTGTGAAGGCGCTTGAGAGAAAGTCCGTGATCACGTGACCACCCACGTCATCCTCTAGATGCGTGAACCACGCCCCCCGGCGTCCCTGGTAACACGAGGCACGCCGCTGTCTCTGGAGAACCGGACTGGATCGCGGGAGCCTCCCAGGAACAGCAAACCATCACCAGAGAACCCAAGAGATCAAGCGCCGGGAAGGGTAAGTGATCTCTGTAGCCAGGGACAGTGCGGGACGCCGCACCTAGGCACAGAGCACCACTTTCTTCCACAGCGCACCATACGAACAGAATTACCACCAGTTATAAACTGTTACATACGTATACTATTCTCTAAAAGGCGCATCATTGATCCTCTACAGAACGGCAATCTATATTTTAATTTCACAAAGGGGCATCACTGGACAACAACCCTGTGTAACAGTGATTCGTGCACGCGCAGTGCCCCAACTTGGGAGTAAGAGGACCGACCAAGCTGCTTTTTCCATCTCCCGGTTCCTATAATCAATTCAGTTTGGTGTATCAGAGTTTGGTCTGTCACTGTGAAGGCAGTCGAAGGTACCCGGCCTAAATTTTTTTTCACAAAAGGCAATCCCACCCTGATAAGTGACGTAACAGGGATTAAACTGATGAGAATAGTACTACAGAAAATACCACTCATATCGGGTGTGACAGTAAATTGCACGGCGCAGACGCAGTGACCGTGGTGTGGATTCAAACAAAGGGGATGGAGCCAGCAATTTTTTAACCATCTCTCCGTTCGAAAAATCCATTTAATAAATGGACCCCAGATTGGGGACGTAACAGGGATTAAACTGATGAGAAGAGAGAACTATAGAAAATAGCACTCATATCGGGTGGGACAGTAAATTGCACGGCGCAGACGCAGTGACCGTGGCATGGATTCAAACAAAGGGGAGGGAGCCAGCAATTTTTTAACCATCTCTCCGTTCGAAAAATCCATTTAATAAATGGACCCCAGATTGGGGACGTAACAGGGATTAAACTGATGAGAAGAGAGAACTATAGAAAATACCACTCATATCGGGTGAGACAGTAAATTGCACGGCACAGACGCAGTGACCGTGGATTCAAACAAAGGGGAGGGAGCCAGCGTTTTTTTAACCATCTCCCCGTTCGAAAAATCAATTCAATTCACCTTTCCGGGACCCTTGGTGTTGTACTTGGCTGGATGGAGGAAGAAACCTTCAATGACATCAACGGGACATGGCTAGCTTGGTATCCAACCTTGTGCAAATGGGGAGTTTGCGGTTGGGCAAATGGACTGTTTGCGGTTGTTTGCGGTGCATTAAAATGAGAGTTTGGTCTGTCAATGTCTGTGAAGCGGGCGTAACCCTTACACTACCTCATCGATACAACATCATACCTGATCGTATACACACACTGGATGTTTTAAACCACGTTATTAAAAAAAAATTGGGATTGTTAGGTGATTTATGCCCTTTATGGATTAAAATCCAACTCTGCGTCAACTATGTAATTTTCCATGGGAGTTTTGCTATAGATCCCCCTCCCGCATACCACAGTCCAGGTGTTAGTCCCCTTGAATCAACTTTTCCATCACTATTGTGGCCAGAAAGAGTCCCTGTGGGTTTTAAAATTCACTTGCCTATAGAAGTCTATGGCGGTTTGCCCGGTTCGCCCATTCGCGAACATTTGTAGAAATCCGCGTTCGCCGCTCGCGAACGGAAAATTTTATGTTCGCAACATCTCTACTGCTTAGATACTGCAGCTATACAGAGTGACAAAGGCTATTGGAATAACTAATTGCAAATGGTGTGATATACCAGTTGCACCACAAAAAATCTAATTGAGGCAGGGGTGTGATATACCTAGAATATAATTTCTATATAGTGCATTTGTATTGTGCTGGATTTGTGTGCGGTTCTGCTGAGATACAGTAGCTATACAGATGGACAAACGACATTGGAACAACTAATTGCAAATGGTGTAATATAACAGTTGCCCCCAAAATATCTGATTGAGACAGGGGTGTGATATACCTAGAATATAATTTCTATATAGTGAATTTGTATAGTGCAGCATTTGTGTGCGGTTCTGCTTAGATACTGCAGCTATACAGAGTGACAAAGGCTATTGGAACAACTAATTGCAACTAGTGTGATATACCAGTTGCCCCTAAAAAAAGTCTGATTGAGGCAGCGGTGTGATATACCTAGAATATAATTTCTATATAGTGCATTTTTATAGTGCAGCATTTGTATGTGGTTCTGCTGATATACTGCAGCTATACAGAGGGAAAAATGCTATTGGAAAAACTAATTGTACAAACCGGATTCCAAAAAAGTTGGGACACTATACAAATTGTGAATAAAAACTGAATGCAATGATGTGGAGATGGCAAATGTCAATATTTTATTTGTAATAGAATGTAGATGACAGATCAAACGTTTAATCCGAGTAAATGTATCATTTTAAAGGAAAAATACGTTGATTAAAATTTTCACGGTGTCAACAAATCCCCAAAAAGTTGGGACAAGTAGCAATAAGAGGCTGGAAAAAGTAAATTTGAGCATAACGAAGAGCTGGAAGACCAATTAACACTAATTAGGTCAATTGGCAACATGATTGGGTATAAAAAGAGCTTCTCAGAGTGGCAGTGTCTCTCAGAAGCCAAGATGGGTAGAGGATCACCAATTCCCACAATGTTGCGCAGAAAGATAGTGGAGCAATATCAGAAAGGTGTTACCCAGCAAAAAATTGCAAAGACTTTGCATCTATCATCATCAACTGTGCATAACATCATCCGAAGATTCTGAGAATCTGGAACAATCTCTGCGCGTAAGGGTCAAGGCCGTAAAACCATACTGGATGCCCGTGATCTCCGGGCCCTTAAACGACACTGCACCACAAACAGGAATGCTACTGTAAAGGAAATCACAGAATGGGCTCAGGAATACTTCCAGAAACCATTGTCAGTGAACACAATCCACCGTGCCATCCACCGTTGCCAGCTGAAACTCTACAGTGCAAAGAAGAAGCCATTTCTAAGCAAGATCCACAAGCTCAGGCATTTTTACTGGGCCAGGGATCATTTAAAATGGAGTGTGGCAAAATGGAAGACTGTTCTGTGGTCAGACGAGTCACGATTCAAAGTTCTTTTTGGAAATCTGGGACGCCATGTCATCCGGACCAAAGAGGTCAAGGACAACCCAAGTTGTTATCAACGCTCAGTTCAGAAGCCTGCATCTCTGATGGTATGGGGTTGCATGAGTGCGTGTAGCATGGGCAGCTTGCATGTCTGGAAAGGCACCATCAATGCAGAAAAATATATTCAGGTTCTAGAACAACATATGCTCCCATCCAGACGTCATCTCTTTCAGGGAAGACCCTGCATTTTTCAACAAGATAATGCCAGACCACATTCTGCATCAATCACAACATCATGGCTGCGTAAGAGAAGGATCCGGGTACTGAAATGGCCAGTCTGCAGTCCAGGTCTTTCACCTATAGAGAATATTTGGCACATCATAAAGAGGAAGGTGCAACAAAGAAGGCCCAAGACGATTGAACAGTTAGAGGCCTGTATTAGACAAGAATGGGAGAGCATTCCTATTTCTAAACTTGAGAAACTGGTCTCCTCGCTCCCCAGACGTCTGTTGAGTGTTGTAAGAAGAAGGGGAGATGCCACACAGTGGTGAAAATGGCCTTGTCCCAACTTTTTGGGGATTTGTTGACACCATGAAATTCTGATTCAACATATTTTTTTATTCCCTGAAAATTGTACATTTTCTCAGTTTAAACTTTTGTTCCGTGATTTATGTTCTATTCTGAATAAAATATTAGACGTTGGCACCTCCACATCATTGCATTCAGTTTTTATTCACGATTTGTATAGTGTCCCAACTTTTTGGGAATCTGGTTTGTAGCTGGTGTGATATACCAGTTGCCCCCCAAAAAATCTGATTGAGGCAGGGGTTTGATATACCTATAATATAATTTCTATATGGTGCATTTGTATTGTGCTGCATTTGTATGTGGTTCTGCTGAGATACCGCAACTATACAGAGGGACAAACGTCATTGGAACAACGAATTGCAACTGGTGTGACATAACAGCTGCCCCTAAAATAATCTGATTGAAGCAGGGGTGCGATATACCTAGAATATAATATCAATATAGTGCATTTGTATTGTGCTGCATTTGTGTGCGGTTCTGCTGAGATACCGCAGATATACAGATGGACAAATGCTATTGGAACAGCTAATTGCAATTGGTGTGCAATGCATTTGTATAATTCAGCATTTGTGTGCGGTTCTGCTGAGGTACCGCAGCTATAAAGAGGGACAAACGCCATTGGAACAATTAATTGCAACTGGTGTGATATACCAGTTGCCCCCCAAAAAAATCTGATTGAGGGGGGTGTGATATACCTAGAATATAATTTCTATATAGAGCATTTGTATAATTCAGCATTTGTGTGCGGTTCTGCTGAGGTACCGCAGCTATACAGAGGGACAAAAGTAATTGGAACAACTAATTGTAACTGGTGTGATATACCAGTTGCCCTGAACATAACTGATTAGGGGGTTCTATATACCTTCTTCCACAAATACTGCTCTTCTATAGGGACTTTGTCACAGGTTCATTTTGAAAATGACAAGCAGAGCAAGAGACAGGGCATTCTGCAGGGGTGGTTGGGGTCGGGCAGGTGCACCAGGCCGGAGCCTAAGTATGAAGTTGGAGAAGGTGCATGCGATTACGTCAAAGGTCGCACCAGAGTTGGTTTAGTGACTCACTCAGCCTTCCGCTTCTGCACCCTCCTCATCCTCTGTATCTGCACCCTCCTCACTCTCTGCTGTGTGCACCACCAAAGACACCACCACCACCACCATAGCCCTTCCACTCGAGTCAGAGGAATTATTTTCCCATCAATTCCCAGACCTTACTGATGTGCAGCCATACTTAGCATCAAATGAGGAAGAGGATGTAGCAACGACCACTCAGTGGTCTGATGAGAAAACCCAAATCAGCCCAAGGAGGGTTGTCCCCGCTGTTTCTGCCTACTCCAAGATCTCTAATGTCAGTGTTGGTGAAGGTGACAATGATGACGTGTCGATGGATGTCTCGTTGGTGCCCACAAGAGAGGAAGAGGATGGGCGTTCAGAGGGAGAGACGGAGCAGCAGATAGGGAGGAGAAGCAGGCAGAACTCGCAGTGCACAGGAGGCAAAAAGCAGACTGCAAATCTGGATCGAGCCATCCTTGCACGGTCACATCTTGCACTCCCAAGACGCCGGCACATGGCTCCGCAGTGTGGGCTTTTTTTTAACTTGTCAGCTGCTGACAATAGTGTTGCCATCTGCAGCCTGTGCTATCAACGCATAACTCGCGTTAAGCCCAACACTCACCTAGGGACGACTGCCTTAAGAAGGCACCTGGCCTCCCATCACCGACCCCAGTGGGAGCAATGCTGTCAGAACCCACAAAGTTACACTCCTGGTGCAGCACGTCCTGTCTCTTCTCCTTCTCCTCTCTCCTACCATTTTTCCTCCACTCCACCTTCTACCGTGCCGTCATCGCATTCATCTGGCACAATGGAGGCTTCCATGGCCAAAATGTTTGAAAGTAAAAAAACTATAACGCCGGATAATCCTCTTACCCAACGGCTGATAGCTGGCTTGTCAGAACTGCTAGCCCACCAACTACTGCCATATAAATTGGCGGACACGGAGGCCTTTAGACAATTTGTGGCCATTGGCACACCGCAATGGAAAGTTCCCGGAAGGAAATATTTCTCCCATAAGGGCATCCCAGTGATATATGGCCACGTTCAGCGGCAAGTGAATGTATCTCTGGCACACAGTGTCGGTGCCAAGATACATCTGACCACAGACACGTGGTCTAGCAAACACGGGCAGGGAAGTTACAGAACTTTTACTGCCCACTGGGTGAACCTTCCTCTTCTTCTCCTCCTACTCTATACTCTGTCTCCTACTCAGCTGACTCCTTACTTTCCACTGCTACCGCTTCTTCCACTGCACCCCCCAAGCTCCCAGAACCTATTCGACATGCCAGGTGATACATTGCCATACTGCGCTGCCTGGAACCCGTGAGCCACACCGGTCCTGCACTGCTTTCAGCTCTGCTTTCACAGGCCGATCAGTGGCTAACCCTGCTCAATTTGACAGTTCGTAAAGTGGTGTGCGACAATGGTGCCAATCTACTGCGCACGCTGAAACAGGGCAAAATGACACACGTGCCGTGCATGGAACATGTCCTGAACTTAGTCATGTAGTGATTCATGACTCTGCCCATTTTAGAATATCTTACACGGCCATGGCTTGCCTTGCTGACGTTCAGCGGCGACACCACTTTCCCCTCAGACGTCTGATTTGTGACTGCCAACCCGCTGGAACTCCACCTTGTATATGCTTGATAGGCTTCTCCAGCAGTAACTTGCCGTTAACGACTACTTGTACGAACTCTGCGGCAGAACAGGTTCTGGGGAGCAATTTTTTTTTTCAGCCAGTGGCTGCTTATGCGCGACGCTTGCAGACTTTCCCAGCCATTTGATGAGCTCACCAAACTGGTCAGTCGCAGCCAGGGCTCCATCAGTGACATCGTACCTTACGCCTTCTTTCTGGAGCGTGCATTGTGTCGTGTCATTGATCAAGCCATCAAGGAGCAGGAAGATGAGGAAGTCGCAATGCTGAATGAATTCCTAGGGGGGGCTACTCTATGAGAGACAAATCAGCAGGAGTCTGAAGAGGAGTCAGAGGAGGATGGTGCCTGGGGGGTGGAGAAAAAGCAAGAATAGCAGGCTTTAAACTTTTCTGGGATCCCTGGTGTTGTCTGTGGATGGGGGAAGGAGACAGAGGACGACATTCTTCTTGGCGATGAGCAGGATCCAGGCCGCTCCACTGCTACCGATTTAGTGTTTGAAGAGAAACCTCCATATAAAAAGCATGAAGGGAAAGGACCAGTACTGGGTGGCAATGTAATTAGACCCCTGGTACAAACACAAAATGGCGGACATGTTACCAGCATCACAGAGGGCTGTCAGAATGCAGCTTTTACATATGTATCAAATCGGGTTTTTTACACAATAAAAGCACACAGAGCTATGGTGACAGGGTATTGCAGATGTGCTAGCGGCCATCTAGCAACCCATGTCCTCAGATCTGTACACAAAATCCCGATGACAGGTTCCCTATAAGATGTGTTGTTCACTTTGGATATGAGATCATTCTTGCAGCCAACCCATTGACTGCTGCCCTCCTTATCCAGCCTCAGGGAACGCCTAGAATGACAGGTGTCTGACTACATCAGGTTAATGGCCGATGTAGACGCTCTGAGAAGTGAGAAACCCCTGGACTATTGGGTGTGGAGGCTTGACCTTTGGCCAGAGCTGGCACAATTTGACTCTTGGCTTGCCCCTCGTCCAGTGTCCTGTCCGAAAGGACATTCAGCACAGCAGGGGGGATCGTGACTGATAAGAGCACTCGCTTAGCTCACGATAGTGTGGGCTACCTCACATTTCTAAAAATGAATGAGGCATGGATCTCGGAGGAATTCAACACCTGTAACGATCACATTTAATTGAATTTCCTCATGAAAGCCCACAAATATCCACCACCACCCAGAACAAATAATGGTCCCCGTCTTAGGTAAATATTCCGGTGAATGCCTATTGTTTGGGACCTCGGAGGAATTCAACACCTGTGACGACCACATATTATCGAATTTCAACTATTATCATTTGGGTTTTTTTCAAGATGGGGGATTTCATTAGCCATGTTTTTAATCCAATTTTATATTTTTTGTTCTTTTAAACATATGTATTTGATATCTATTTGTACTGGCTTGCAGTAAAATTTATATTTAATGACCGTCTAATATACCTCCAGCCACATAATTGCTTGTTCTTTTCTGTCCGGTGAAAGCCTAATGTTTGGGGCCTGTACTACACTGACCTGCAGTAAAATTGATATTGAATGGCCGTCTAATATACCTCCAGCCACATAATCACTTGATCATTTATGTGCGGTGAATGCATGGCCTGTAATCTAACTGGCAAACAGTAAAATTGTTATGTACAGTGAATGAATAATTTTTGGGGCCTCTAGTCCACAGGCCTGCTGTAAAATTGATATCCATTGACCATCTAATATACCTCTGGCCACATAATCAATTGATCATTTATGTTTTTGAATGCATAATTTTTGGGGCCTGTAATCCAACTGGCCAACAGTAAAATTGTTATACAGTGACGGCCTAATGTACCTCCAGCCACATTATCAATTGTGCTTTTCTGTACGGTGATTGAATAATTTTTGGGGCCTGTACTACACTGGCCTGCTGTAAAAATGATATTGAATGACCTTTTAATATACCTCCAGCCACATAATTACTTGTTCTATACTGTGAATGCCTTATGTTTGGGACCTCAGAGGAATTCAACACATGTTTCTAATCCAATTGAATATTTTTTGTTCTTTTGAACATATGTATTTGACATCTATTTGTACTGGCCTGCAGTAAAATTGATATCCAATGACCGTCTAATATACCTCCAGCCACATAATCACTTGATGTTTTCTGTTAGGTCAATGCCTAATTTTTGGGGCCTGTACTTCCGTAGCATAAAATAAAAATTTTCTAGGCTCCAGCAGGACAAATTTTTGACAGTTTCCCTTTAAGACGCATAAAAATGGCCCCTGATTAAAATACATATTTTTTGTAGGAATTTTTGCCATTAATCCCCCTCTGGTATGTCACTGTCCATGTTGTGGGATGATTTGTGATCTTCTTGTAAGTATTTGATGGTTGCAATATGACCTGAAGGTTTTTCAGGTTTGCCTGCCATTAAAGTGAATGGGGCCCCCGCAAACTTGCGGTTTGCGACCATTTGATCGCGTTTGTGTGATCTTGTACGCGAATCGTCCCGGCCGATGTTTGTCCATCACTAATATCAATCCCTTTAATCTGTATTTTGTGGAAGCAGGTGTATTGTAGGTATATCAATCTCCTTAATCAGTATTTTGCGGAAGCAGGTGTACAGAACCCCTTAATCAATATTTTGTGGAAGCAGGTATATCGCAACCCTCAGGTCACATGCACACAAACGTTTTTTGTTTCCGTGTCCGTTCAGTTTTTTGGGCAGATAGGATGCGGACCCGTTCATTTCATTGGGTCCGCAAAAAATGCTGACAGCACGCCGTGTACTATTCGTATCCGTATGTCCGTTCCGTAGCCCCGCAAAAAAAATTTTGCATATCCTATTCTTGTCCATTTTGCATTCAAGGATAGGCATTATTACTATGGATCCGGAAAAAAAACAGATCCATACGGACGTCATCCGTTTTTTTAATGGATCCGCAATTTGCAGACCGCAAAACACATACTTTCGCGTTCATGTAGACTCAATCTGTATTTTGTGGAAGCAGGTATATAAAACCCCTTTTTCAGTATTTTGTGGAAGCAGGAATATCGCACCCCTCAATCAGTATTTTGTGGAAGCAGGTATATAAAAAACCCTTAATCAGTATTTTGTGGAAACAGGTATATCGCACCCCTCAATCAGTATTTTGTGAAAGCAGGTATATAGAACCCTTTAATCAATATTTGGTGGGAGCAGGTATATCGTACCCCTCAATCTGTATTTTGTGGAAGTAAGTATATCAAACCCCTTAATCAGTATATTGTGAAAGCAAGTGTATCGCACCCCTTAATCAGTATTTTGTGGAAACAAGTATACAGAACCCCCTTAATCAATATTTTGTGGAAGCAGGTAAATCGTACCCCTCAATCAGTATTTTGTGGAAGCAGTTATATAGAACCCCTTAATCAATATTTTGTGGAAGCAGGTATATCGCACCCCTCAATCGCACCCCACAATGGCGGCACAATACAAATGCTTTATAATATACTTTCTATGTTAGAAAGTATATTATAAGTATCTCACACCTATCGATAGCACACCTATACCAGTCCTTAAAAGTACTTTTGTGGCCCTATTAGCTAGCTTTTGGTGTCCCTAATAGTCTGCCTCTGCTCCACACAGCAACCTCTCCCTACAATGGCAAAACACAGAATCTAAAATGGGTGCCAGATCGGGTTCTGTTATAGGGTGGGGGTGTGTCCATGTGCTGAAATTCTATGCTCAATTGGCTGTCCTGTCCCTCCTGATGTGTGTGTCATGGGTCAAAGTTCGGCGCAATGCAAAAGAATATGGCGCCGGCGGACATCGCGGACATCGCCATGTGTTCGCATGTTCGGCGAATCGCGAACGCACAAAGTTCGCTGCGAAACGACCACCGGGCGAACCACAACGCCATCTCTAGCAGTATGCATAGAGTCAGCAAAAGTGCTGCAGTGCAACTATAGATATAAACCGCTATCACAGTAATGTCCTGGATAAGCAGAAAGAATTACTGTATTAAAACCACAGATCCTTTACAGCCCCATCCCCCACATTAGGGCCACCCAGCTAAAGGTACTTTCACACTAGCGTTATTCTTTTCCGCTATTGAGTTCCGTCACAGGGGCTCAATACCGGAAAAAAAACACTTCAGTTTTATCCTAATGCATTCTGAATGGAAAGCATTCCGTTCAGTATGCATCGGAATGCTTCAGATCATTCCCTCTTACGGTATTTGGCCGGAAAAAATACCGCAGCATGCTGCGGTATTTTCTCAGACCAAAATTCCGGAACACTTGCCGGAATGCTGGATCTGGCATTAATTTCCATTGAAATTTATTAATGCCGGATCCGGTACCAAGTGTTCCGGAAAACCGGATCCGGTTTCCCGGTCTGCGTATGTGAAAAAAATGAGGAAAAAATTAATACCGGATCCGTTTTTCCAGATGACACTGGGGAGACGGATCCGGAATGTCAATGCATTTGTCAGACGGATCCGCATCCGGATCCATCTACAAATAATATCCGTTTCCATACGAATTTTTGGATTCGGCAGGCAGTTCCGGCAACAGATCCTCACAACGCAAGTGACGCAAGTGACACTTAGTACTTTTGACCTTTTGGAAGGAGAACTAGCTTGTATGTTACTTTTCCAGTGGAGTATTATACACAGATCTCTCTCTGGTTCACCAAAAACAAATAATTAGAGACAAATTCTAAATTAGTAGAATCGATTCACTTATCTCTATCATATACCAGTTTTCCTTCCAAACAGAAAAGAAAACAAACCTTGTCACACTACCAGCTGTAAAGTTACTATTAGAGTTGAGTGGACACCTGGATGTTCGAGTTCGACGGGTTCAGCCAAACTTCACAAAAAAGTTCGAGTTCGGGACCCGAACTTGACCCCGAACCCCATTAAAATCAATGGGGACCCGAACTTTTGAGCACTAAAATGGCTCTAAAAATTTAATGGAAAGGGCTAGAGGGCTGCAAATGCCAGCACAATTTGGTTAAGAGCATGGCAAGTGCTTGGCGAACAAATGTGGATAGGAAAATAACTTCAAATAACATAAAATACGTAAAAATAAAAAATAATAATCTTGATCTAGGAGGACGAGGTCCATATTAGGTAGGAGGTTGAGTAGGCAGTGGATGTGGTGGTGTAAGTTGAAGCATCGGTGGAGGAGGAGGAGGTAGCCTGCACTGGTTTTTGGTTTTAAATGCTTTTTTTTTTATTAGGGTAGACCCCAAAACATTGGGAAATATAACCTGTGATAACCCCCTCCAGCCGTACTAAACAAACGTTCAGACAATACACTGGCTGCAGAGCAGGCTAGCACCTCCAAGGCTTAAAGGGCAAGATCAGGCCATGTGCCCAATTTGGAGACCCAAAAGTTGAAGGGGGCAGACCCATCATTCAGTACGTGTAGGCAAGTGCACACATACTGCTCCACCATGTTGCTGAAATGCTGCCTCCTGCTGAGACGTTCCATATCAGCTGGTGGTGGTGGTTGTTGTGGCGTGCTGACAAAGCTTTTCCACATTTCGGCCATGCTAACCCTGCCTTCTGAGGTGCTAGTGGTGCCCAAAGCTGCGTTGGCGACCTCTTCCTCCTCCTCTGCCTTTGCCTTGTGCTTCCACTTTGCCCCCGCTGTCAGGTGGGAATGCAACCAGCAGCGTGTCTTCCAGCGCGTGCTTCTACTCGTGCATCTTACGATCACGCTCCAGTGACGGAATTAAGGACGGTACGTTGTCCTTGTAACGAGGATCCAGCAACGTGGCCACCCAGTATTCAGCACAAGTTAGACTGTGGGCAACTCGGCGGTTATTGCGTAGACACTGCAGCATGTAATCGCTCATGTGTGCCAGGCTGCCTGGAGGCAATGAAAAGGTGTCCTATGTGGGAGGTGTATCATCTGTGTCCTCTGGATCTCCCCAGCCACGCACCAGTGATGGCCATGAGCTGGTTTGGGTGCCACCCTGCTGTGAACACGGTTCCTCCATCTCTTCCTCTTCATCCTCCACCTCATCATCCTCCAGAACTGTGCCCTGGCTGGACAATTGTGTACCTGGCGTTTGTGGGTGCAGGAACCCACCCTCGGAGCCACTTGTGAATGACTGGCTGGAAATCCTAATAAATAATCCCTCGTCCTCCTCCTCCTGTGCCACAAACCTTTCCATCATCGCCAGAAGCGTTTTTTCAAGGAGGCATAGAAGTGGGATAGTAACGCTGAGAATGGCATTATCGGCACTGGCCATGTTGGTGGAGTACTCGAAACAGTGCAACAAGGAACACAGGTCTCGCATGGAGGCCCAGTCATTGGTGGTGAAGTGGTGCTCTTCCGCAGAGGGACTCACCCATGCGCGCTGCAGCTGAAACTCCACTATCGCCTGCTGCTGCTCGCACAGTCTGGCCAGTGTGTGCAATATGGAGTTCCACCTTGTGGGCACGTCGCATATGTGGCGGTGAACTGGAAGGCAGAAGTTACGCTGCAGTGCTGACAGGCGAGCAGCAGCGGGGTGAGAACGCCAAAAGCACGCACAGACGGCCCACACTTTATGCAGCAGCTCTGAAATATTGGGGTAATTTTTAAGGAACCTTTGCACCCCTGGCTGTGCTGAAGTTGGTGATGAAGGTGTCACGCTGACCGGATGAGGAGTCGGTAGAGGATGAGGAAGCGTAGTAGGAGGAGGAAGCAACAGGAGGCAAACTGAAGCGCCTTGCAAGCCTCAGTGGTGGAAGGACATGCGACAAACTGCTATCCGCTTCAAGCTCAGCCGCCACTACATTTACACAGTGTGCTGTTAGGGAGATATAACGTCCCTGACCGTGCTTACTGGTCCACGTGTCCGTAGTTAGGTGGACCTTGCTACAGATGGCGTTGCGCAGTGCACACCTGATTTTGTCCCCATACTTGTTTGTGTAGGGAAGGGATGGCACGCCTGGAAAAGTAGTGGCGGCTGGGCACGACATACTGTGGGACAGCCACCGCCATAAAGCTTTTAAAACTCTCCGTCTCCACCAGACAGAATGACAGCATTTCAAAGGACAGTAATTTTGAAATGCTGGCATTCAGGGCCAGGGATCGTGGGTGGGTAGGGGGGTACTTCCTCTTCCGCTCCAGTGTTTGGGAGATGGAGAGATGAACGATTCCGTGGGACATTGTGGAGATGCTTGGTGACCCAGGTGGTGGTGTTGCTGGCAGATCCTCTGTTTGCGGGGTGGCAGGTAGCACTGTCACTCCAGAGGTGGATGAAGAGGCCGAGACTGCAGCAGAAGAGAAAGCAGGAGGAGCCAGAGTCCTTTCTTGTTTTTTTTGAGGTGTCTACTCCACTGCAGCTCGTGCTTTGCACTTAGATGCCTGGTCATGCAGGTTGTGCTCAGGTTGAGAACATTTATGCTTCGCTTCAGGCTCTGATTGCACAGCGTGCAAACCACTCGTGTCTTGTCATCAGCACATTGTCTGAAGAACTGCCACGCCAGGGAACTCCTTGGAGCTGGCTTTGGTGTGCTCAGTCCCTTGCTACAGTGGGCAGTAGCAGGCGTACTGTCTAGGGGATGGCAGCTCCGCTTTTGCACCCTGCTCCCTCTTCTGCTGTGCTGGTGGCTCTGTGCGACCACCGCCTTTTCGGCCGAACTACACAGGTCACTCGCATGACCTTGATTCCATGTGGGGTCAAGGACCTCATCATCCTCCACATCATCTTCCACCCAGTCTTCACTCCTGCCCTCCTTGTCGGTCTGCACACTTTCGAAAGCCACAGCAGTTGGTACCTGTGTTTGGTCATTATCCGAGACGTGCTGCAGTGGTCCTACAGTGTGCTCATCTTGAAACATACGTGGTTGGGCATCGGTGCACTCAATCTCTTCCACTTCTGGGGCAGGGTTAGGTGGATGGCCCTGGAAACCCTGCTAGCAGAGTCATCTAAATCAGAAGAGACTGCTGCATGACTTGGGGCTCAGACTGCTTGGCTGATTTGCAGGGGGGTGAGATGAAAGACTGATGGACATCGGCTGCAGGTGCCAACTCTAATCTTTCAGCAGTAGACTGCGTGGGAGACAATGTAAAGGAACTGGAGGCACTGTCAGAAACCCAATCTACTAACGCCTGTACTTGTTCTGGCCTCACCGTTCGTAGAGCCACATTAGGCCCGACCAAATACCGCTTAAGGCTCTGTCGCCTACTCGCACCTGAGGAAGGTGTTTCACTTGTGCGTTTTGCGGGCACAGATCGACCACATCCTCTCCCTGCAACAGGAGCTCCACCAGCAGCACCACGACGGGGGGTCACGTCCCTTATTTGACGCTCTCATCATATTTCTCAAATTTGGGATATTGCCCAAAATGGGTGTTTTTTTATTTTTTTATAACAGGATATAACAGCAGTATCTAACGCGTGTATCTCACACTGACAGATGCAGCAAAGGCCGCAAATTTAGTTTTTTTGCACAAAATGGGTGTATTTTTAATAACAGAATAATTCACCATTATCCAACGCGTGTATCTGACACTAACAGATGCAGCAAAGGCTGCAAAAAATGTTTTGCCCAAAATGGGTGTTTTTTTAATAACAGAATAGAACACCAATATCTAGCGCGCGTATCTCACACTGACAGATGCAGCAAAGGCCACAAATTTAGTTTTTTGCCCAAAATGGGTGTTTTTTTAATAACAGAATAGAACACCAGTATCTAATCCGTGTATCTCACACTGACAGATAAAGCATAGGCCCCTGTAGGGTATTGCCAAAAATGGGTGTTTTATTAAACCCATAATATTATTGCAGTATTTCAAGCTTGTATGTCACACCAACAAATGCAGCATAGGCCCAAGATGTGGGGATTTGCCAAAATTTTTTATTTTTTTTAAACCCAGAATATTATTGCAGTATTTATAGCTTGTATATCTTTCAGCAGTAGACTGCGTGGGAGACAATGTAAAGGAACTGGAGGCACTGTCAGCAACCCAATCTACTAACGTCTGTACTTGTTCTGGCCTCACCGTTCACCGACAGATGCAGCATAGGCTGCAAAATTAAGTATTATGCCTAAAATGGGTGTTTTTTTACTAACAGACTAGAACACCAGTATCTAACGCGTGTATCTCACAATGATAGATGCAGCAAAGGCTGCAAATTTAGTTTTTTGCCCAAAATGGGTGTTTTTTTAACCCAGAAAATTATTGAAGTATTTCAAGCTTGTCTTTCACACTGACAAATGCTGCAAAGGCATCAGATGTAGGTTATTGCCAAAAATTGTTTTGTTTTTTAAACTCAGAATATTATTGCAGTATTTCAAGCTTGTATTTCACACTAAAAAATGCAGCATAGGCCCTAGATGTAGGGTATTGCCAAAATGGGTGTTTTTTAAACCCAGAAAATTATTGAGGTATTGCAAGCTTCTATTTCACACTGACAAATGCTGCAAAAGCACCTGATGTAGGATATTGCCAAAAATGGGTGTTTTTATTTTTTTTTATTTTTTTTAATACAGATTATTATTGCAGTATTTCAAGCTTGTATTTGAATGTCACAAAAGCACATATGCTGTGCTGGTGCATTGAGCTTGCATAAAATGGCCACCGCCGCCCACCTAACAGACGGATAAAAGTTATTTTTCTGTCACTGGGCTCAGGGCAGGGTAAAAACATTGTGCACTGCACCCACACAACAAAATCTATGTAGAGTTAACAAGCACTTCTGATAAAAGATTATTTCCTATTCTCTCCCTTACAGCAGCAGCATCCTCTCCCTACACTAGTAACAGCAGAGTGATGTGCAGCGCTACATGAGAGGCTGGGTCACATGCTGCACTGGCCAATCGCAGACATGCCATTAGTAGGCATGGCTGTGATGGCTTCTAAGGGCACAGAGTTAAACGCTTGTTGATTGGCTGCTCTGCAGCCTTTCAAAAAGCACCATAAAATAGCTGAACACCGAACCCGAACTTTTACTGAAAAGTTTGAGTTCGGGTCCAGGGTCCAAAAATCCTAAAGTTCGGTACGAACCCGAACTTTACAGTTCGGGTTCGCTCAACCCTAGTTACTATACAAGGTCAACACTTTTAAACAGGTCATAAAGCATATCTTGGTTAATAGCTAAGTTAGCATCTAATTTTTCCTGGTGATTACCCTTTAGCAGAGCAGATCAAAGAAATATGGCTTAACTAGCTTAGAGGTCTTTATAGGGGTCTGGGGTTACTTTTTCCTCACCTTTTATGTGTGAGAACTATTGTAGAACAGGCAATGCTACTCTGGGTTTCTTGGAAAAATTTATGCAAGTTACCATTTCTTACTTCTGCTTTATCCTATCTTGGGGTTCTAAGCCTGTCTAACTCTGGCAGAATTAAGAAATGCTAATTTGCATTTTTTTTTTTTTTTTCAGAAACCCAGAGCAATGTTGCCTGCCCTATAATACTTCTCATGCATACTTGGTGCTCTCAATAATAAGAAAGAATACCCACCAGACAATACATATATTTTTTGCAGAAATCCAGAGTAGTAAACTAGTCTATACTTTGCGACCTCTCTCTCAAATCAGAGAACAGCAAGACTTAGAGAGATTGGATCAAATAAAAAATAAAAATCTTTGAATCATACGTTAATTTTTTTTTTTTTAAATTGCTCATATTTAAGATCATAACCAATAGTCATTGAATGCTGGAATATGTGCATGGTGTAGCTAAGACTCCGGACAGGTTAAGTACTGACACAGACAATTTTAGATTTTTTGGGCTTATTTGCACAAAAATGTTGTCACATTTTATATTTTTCCACCACTCACTCAATGTTACAATCTTACTGCAGTAAAGAGGTAGCACAGAAAATGGAGCAACATCTCGAGAACGAGGTTGTTGCCTCTTAGAGTAGTCTCTGTTCAAGTGATGGTTAACTCACGGGTGTCAAGAGACAGATGCGATGCAAAGCGCAGAGGGACTAGGCAAAAAAGTAGTCAGGGAGAGGCTGAGGTAAGGGCAGGTAGAGTTCATGTGGTCCAGTAAACAGTCCAAGGTTAAGGCAGTCAGCTCAGGGAAACAGGAAGAAGTCAGTACAAGGGCAGATTAACTTAGAAAAGCACACCTTTTCAGGACCCTATTGGGCTAAAACCTATTGCTATGAGAAGGTACCCCAGGGTAGCCAGCAACTGGCTGTGGAAGAATACTGTGTGTGTGCTGGCCTTTTAAGAGCTGGAATTTGCACATATGCACACCCTATGGCAGAGATACACCTAGCCAGCCAGAAACTGTCTGTGTTGAGGGACAGAGCTACTCTGGTGGCAATTTCCACCAGGAAGGAGAAGAAAAAGTTGATATGCCATCAAAGTCTGAGATGGGACTACCCCTTTAATGAGAGCAGCTTCTTTCAGATATGAGATATAATCTACAGTAGATCATTTTTAGCAATTTCCTGTGGCAGCAATCCCATAAATAAAAGTTAGCATCTATTAACAGGTCCATCTGTGTATCCTTTTTCTTTCTTTTTATAAAGACGATTGTATGATGCAACAGGTGCTAAAATCACACTTAGTGACTGCCAACATCTATTTAGCATTGAATTGTGAAGCTTTAATGTAAGGCATTTCTACACAATGAAACTCGAAAGGTGAGCGTGTTCCCATATCAACCAGATTCCAGCTCTCATTTTCCTAGTAAATGTCATGAAATGAAGGTGTGACTTGATTGGTACTGTAGAATGATTCAAAGAAAATATATTGTTTTTCAAATCAATGATGGGGCATGATATATTACACAAGCATATCACCATATGTAAAAACGATTTTACATTTAAAGGGAACCTGTCACCAGGAGTTTGTGTACAGAGACATGGGTTGCTAGATGGCCGCTAGCACATCCGCAATACCCAGTCCCCATAGCTCTGTGTGCTTTTATTGTGTAAAAAAAATTATTTGATACATATGCAAATTAACCTGAGATGAGTCAGGGACAGGACTCATCTCAGGTTAATTTGCATATGTATCAAGTCAGTTTTTTTCACACTAAAAGCACACAGAGCTATGGGGACTGGGTATTGCGGATGTGCTAGCGGCCATCTAGCAACCCATGTCCTCAGCTCTATACACAAAATCCAGGTGACAGGTTCCCTTTAAAGCGAATGTTCAGTCACAACTTCAAAATATAGCAATTATGGCATGAGAGAAAAAAAAGGGAGAGGCGCTCATAGGGTAGTAAGCGATGATACGCGGATAAAAGTGATGGATTGAGTGTGCTCACCTATTTGGAACTAAAGTTTGTCCAAACACTCATTCCCGATAATTGCCAGTGATAAATCTTCGGCATAAATACTGGTGATGCATGCTTCAATGAAGAACTGGTTCAAAAGAGGTGTGAAAGACGCTATTTATTTTACAATAGAAAAACTAGTTTGAATGGAGGTGGAGGGGTGTTACATCTTTTGACTGCCACTTACAATACTGTTCTTACACCTCTACCCAAGCAGTTTAATTATGCCTAATAGCTTCAGTTATGCAACTGCAATCAACATCTTAACTCTGTAACTGAAGCACCAGTCACCAGTATTTATGCTGGAGATTTCTCGTACAAGCCATTCTAACTCAGAAAGCCATTCCGATGACTAGTGAAATATCTTCAATTAAAAATAATGCAACAAATCCAGGTGCTATTGCTATTGATATACCATGACCTGGATGAATGAAAACCCTCATAGACAGCATATGTGTGTTTACAGTTTTGCTACAGTGCCCACAAGGATTCTGAGGTAGTCTGAGTCCCTACCCATCTCATCATTGGTTTAGACTGCCTCTCTCTGTGTATAAACACAAGTTTGTTACAGGGTCACCAAGTGAGCTGATTTAGTCACGAATTGCGATAAATCAGGTATACCAAGGTACTTCCGCCTAATCATATTCATCCTACTTGGTGGCCCAATCTTAGTGTAAAGGCTTAGAACTTAAACTGCAGGAAGGGTGAAGGGGGAGTGTATCGCCATATAAATTACGTTCTAGTGCACACATATTCCTACTTAGTCCATTCTCTAGGTACTGTGCCATCAGTATTACAGGCAGTTATAATTTATCCCCGCCTACATCACCGTGCAGGGCACCAATATTCATACCTAATCCTTTCTGTTAGCTGTTGAATTACTGTGTGTCAGTATTACAGGTCAAGAAACGTGTCAGGTCTAATTTATCGCTGTGGATTTAACTGTGTAGTGCGCTAAGATTCAAGTCATCAGCAGCAGTGGCAGTAAAAGCGTGCACCAAGATTTATAGCTAATCCCTTCTGTTAAACAAAAAGCATACAGCACCCTTCAGTAAAGCACACAAATCTGTGTGCGCTCCTGTAGCAGCTGTGTCCAAATGGCTCCTTAGTGGAACACAATAAAGAAATGGAGGCAGTGCCAATAAAGTAGTGGAGAATTTTTTTTTCTTTTAATGCATGTTGTGGCTGTCCAAACATACGTTTTTTAATTCATTCTGTTAGCTGTTGAATGACCATACCATTAGGTCTAACTTATAGCCGTGGACTTAACCGTGCAGTCTCCCAACATTCAAGTACTGGCCCCAAAACAGAGTGTGGAGGGTGGCAGCAGCAATAGTGGCAGTAAGCGTACACAAAATGGCCCAATGACAGCGTGGGGATGGTGGCAGCAGCATTAGTGGCCCCATGACAGAGTAGGAAAAGTGGTAGCAGTAGTGGCCCCATGACAAAGTGGGGACAGGGGCAGCAACAGTAGTAGCCGCCTGACAGAGTGGGGAGGGAGTAGCAGCAGTGGCAGTAATATTGTGTTAACATCACTGTTTATTTATTTTTTGTTCTTCTGATCAGTCAGAAGAACAGAAAACAAAACAAAACAAAAATGAATCCTGTATTTTGATCATCCATAAAGCCTCTTTCAGACAGTCAGTATTTGGTCAGTGTTTTAAATCAGTATTTGATCAGTATTTGTAAGCCACAAAACAGGAATGGGTCCAAAACAGAGATAAAATATAAGGAAATTATTTGCACCTCATCTGTGTTTTGGACCCACTCCTGCTTTTGGCTTAAACAATTCTGATCAAATACTGATGCAAAGCACTGACCAAATACTGACTGTCTGAAAGAGGCCTTATGCTCAATTTGCATCTGTTTTGGCCATTTACATCTGAAATAATTTTTTTAACAAGGAAAAAAGTGCATGCAGGACTTTAATGGCCTCCTTTAGATGGTCAGTCTTTTGCCAGTGTTTTGCATCAGTATGTGTAAGCTAAAAACAGGAGTAGGTCCAAAAGAGATAAAATATCATAGAATTACTTGCATCTCCTCTATGTTTTGGACTGACCGCGTGAAAGAGGCCAAACAGATTCTCAAAATATAAGATCCATTTTTTTTCCTGTTCTTCAGTTTAGAAGGGAAAAATAAACTAGAATATAAACATGGACAAACAGGGACAATAGTGACCACATGACAGAGTGTGGGGGCGGGGGCAACAGCAGTGGCATAGAGCACAAGATGGTAGCAGATCACAGTAGAAGCATAATCCAACAACAGCAGCGTAATAGCAAGGCCCAGTGGCATGCATGTCCTTTTAAAAAAATTGCATGCATATACTGTATATACAATGGAAATAAAAAGTCTACATACCCCTGTTAAAATGTTAGGTTTCTGTGCTGTAAAAAATGAGACAAATCATTACAGAACTTTTTCCACCTTTAATGTGACCTATAAACTGTACCTGAGGGGTTAATTGCGCGGATCTCAGCCCCCTGATCGGGTGCTGCCAGGCAGCAGGGGCCAGACCCCCCTCCTTCCCCAGTATTAAAAGCATTGGTGGCCAGTGCGGCCTCCCCTCCCTCCCCAGTATTAAAAGCATTGGTGGCCAGTGCGGCCCCCCCCCCTCCATCCCCAGTATTAAAAGCATTGGTGGCCAGTGCGGCCCCCCCTCCCCAGTATTAAAAGCATTGGTGGCCAGTGCGGCCCCCCCTCCTCCCTCCCTTCCTCCCCAGTATTAAAAGCATTGGTGGCCAGTGCGGCCCCCCCCTCCCTCCCCAGTATTAAAAGCATGCGTCACACAGACCTGTCACTTACCAGTAGGAGGAGCGCCGGCCACAGACAGCGCAGGTAAGTATAAGCTAAGTAACCATGGCAGCCAGGACTGCAGTAGCCTCTGGCGCACTGGCCACCAATGCTTTTAATACTGGGGAGGGAGGGGGGTCTGGCCCCTGCTGCCTGGCAGCACCCAATCAGGGGGATGAGATCCGCACAATTAACCCCTCAGGTGCGGCACCTGAGGGGTTAATTGTGAGGATCACAGCCCCCCTGTAAGATCGGGTGGTGCCAGGCAGCAGGGCGCAGTTATGTACACAGTTCTTAGTATATTGTCCCACTGTGGAACTTCACCATTACAGGGTTTGAACCCTGTTTCATTCCATTAAAATGTCAGTGCACACAGTAAGACGCTGACAGTTGCTTTGGAGACCCAGCTCTAGGGCTGGATCTCCTGGGCTTTCATAGCTGGCAAGCCCCGCTGCCTGTGTAAGGCATCGGGGCTGTCATGGCAACCATCGGCCCCATGTCATCGCAACATGGGGGCCATTGGAGTCAGAGTGAGCCCCCTCCTTCTGTAAACCCCGCACATGCTGTGGTCAGAGCAGTATGACCGCGGCATCTAAAAGGGTTAATCCGCTAGCATCACCGCATACAGCAATGCCGGCGGATGCTGCAGGGGCCAGGCTATCAGTAACAGCCGGGCCCATGCTGCGGATCGGGCAGTTGCAGCTCTTGCACCCCCCTCGATCACATCACGTACATGCACGTTAGGATGCAGCAAGAAACCGCATTCCGTAACATACATGTACGTGACAATGCGTGTACATGTACAGTGGATGTCGGGAAAAAGGTTAAAAAGCGGGTTTTGGAAATGCTTAAAATTTAACATTCAGCCTAAAAAAAATAAATGACACTTACCAAATGATGCCAACATTTACCGTATGGGGAATTTAAAGTAATAACTATTTTATGAGGCATATGTCTTAAAAGCAGAGAATTTCAAATGTTGAAAATTGTGAATATTTTTAAATTTTTTATAAATTTAGGATATTATTATGAATAAAGGTAAAATTTACCACTGTCATGGAATACAATTTGTCACAAAAAAAATACTATCTCAGAATGGCTTGGATGAGTAAAAGCATTCCAAAATTATCATCACATAAAGTGACACATGTCAGATTAGCAAAAAAATTGCCTGGTCAGGAAGGTGAAAACTGGGGTTAATCTGCTGTATTTACGATTTATTCATTTATATATTTTTTTATTTAAAAAATTTCATTTTTTATACATTTTTGCAGCAGCTGTATGTTCCTTGTATTTCTTTGAAACAATCTGTTACATACTTGTTGTCATTTCACCAGCAGTTACAAATCAAACTATAGAAATAATTTTAGGCAATGAATAAAAAAAAATTATTATAAAGAATATAATGAGTGTTTTTTATGTTTGCCAAAACAATTTCCAGAGTATCATCAAACTGTTTATAATAAGTTACTGAAATGTAATTTGTTCCTCTATTACTGTTTACAGAATAAATTCTATATTATCACAAATTCTAATATATCCAAGTATCATGTCTGAATAGGCAGATAACAGACATACGGCACAGAGGGGATGGAAGAGGAGTACCCTTCCACTAGGGAGAGGGAGGAGTGGTGACCCCTTGCTCGCCTGGCACTGGCACCTGATGCTAACCCGTACGCCGATCATGTGCCTCATTCTTGGCTTACCCTGAATTAAGCCGTAGGTAGTGAATAGGGCGGTGGAAGCACTAGTCCTCACCACTGACACCTAGGGTAACAACAGGGAAAGGACAAACACAAACACCACAAACAATCCCAGAAGGGAGACAGCAGCAACAGAAGAGAACCGGAGATCCAACAGCTCCAGTTCAAACAGCTCCACAGCAACTGTTGTCCATCTGAGGTCAGAATAGAAAATATTGAAGAAAGGTCTATATCTGGAAACAAGGGAAGCAGAAAGGGAGACTATATAGTACCTGGTAGTGGCTGACAGAAAACAGCTGAAAGGAAAAGCAACCAGATTCCTAAATGGGACAAAAAGGATCGCAAACCTGGACCCAAACCTATTCTCACCATTAGGTCACGGAGCGATCTCTTGAGAAACTGAGCGCTTAGCCACCTACTGCGACCTTCTGACCCCAGGCACAACAGGGTCAGCAATAGATCATGACACCCTCTCAACACCAAGATTATATATGCATCTATTTTTCTTTTACTTTTATATTCAATGTACAGTAATTCTTTATATAGCAAGGTTGACAAATACATGTGAGTACATAAAGATAGTACAAATCAGATGGAGGCATGTACAAACACCTATCGCAGTAGGATAAGTCTCAAATGAAGGTATAGTTGTGACATTATCCAAGATCTGTAATGATGTATTGGGAAAAGGGGGTGAGGGAGAGAATTGTGGTAGAGAGCGAAGAGAAACATTTTCACAGAAAAAGCTATGTGATAGCATCTGTAAATGGAGGTACATATTTGTATATTTGCATAAGTGCCAGCTAGTCCTGAGGGAACTTAATGAACGAAGTAAAGGAATGATTAATTATGAAGGGCATTGAGCTGTGGGACGTGCGGATATGATTATCATTTGCGTATACCAGGTACGCCAGGGATTCCATGTTTAATGAAAGAAGTGTAGCTTTATGACTCCCAGCTGGAAATTTCATCTAGCCTGTAGTTCTGCTGGTTCTTATTGATCCATTCAGTATGTGAGGCAGGTTCAGACTGAAGCCAGTGAAGAGGGATGAGTAATTTGGCAGATGCTATGAGATGTGTCAGTAAGTTGGATTTAGATGGAATATACATGGGAGAAGGAAGTAAAAGAATCATCATCACTGTACATTTATTACAAGCAAGTTAAAGGTTGTGTTATTAGTTTGATGCTATGGGAGAAGGTGTAGCAGAAAAAAAACACATTTTTTTTATTCACAAAGATGTAATGTCACTGAGATGATTAAAGGAACGCAGGTGTGTGGGTTCTGATCACAAAATATGCTTGCAAATCTTGCCTAATAGTTCAAGTCTAGTATATCTGGGAGTCTGAGAGACCACCCCTATTTTTCTGCTGTATCAGTAAAGTGTGAGATAATCTGGGACATTTGGATCTCCAGAGGTGCAAAGAAAATAGTTTTCTAAGGTTGGAAAAGAAGGATGTGGGAGTTGTATCAGGACCAGATTCATAACATACAAAGTCTTGGTAGAATATAAATTTTGAAAGCAGTTTTCTACCCATACGTGAGAGAAGAGGAAAGCCAAATATCTGTAGAAAAGATTTGATCTCGAAGGGAAAAGGAGCAACATTATGATTTTAAAGATATTTGGGGTCTTTCGTGAACCACATACCCAGGCATTTTATTGCTGTACTTTTCCATAGGCATGTGGACCTTTGTTTCAGTCAGCTTGCTTCAGAGGAGGGGTAAAAGATATTTAAAAGTTTGGTCTTAGAATAATTTAAAGTTGGAGAGTGAGCCATCATGATTGATAGTAATTTGGGGACAGCGACTGTAGTATTAGTTAAGAGTATGAGTAAATCATTGGCAATGCAGCAGTGGAGTGTTTTGCTTCTATTACTTTGATCCCTTTTATCTGTTGGTTATACCTTATGTGTTGTATGAGCGTTTCCATAACCATGATGAAAAGAGAGGAGGAGAGGGGGCATCCCTGTCTCGTCCCGATAGAGATGGTGAAGGCATCCGAAAGGGTACCATTTACTTTAACGCATGCATGCGGTTCAGAATGAAATGAAAACATGGCTGATATAAATTGAGGTCGATAGCCAAAGTATTGTAAAGTTTTGGAGTGGACATGTGCAGCCAATTGACTCAACTAAGCAACTTTTTAGCATTGGTGCTTAATAGAGTCAGGGGAATCTTTTGGAATAAGCATAGTGGATTAAGTGAAGAATTCTTGTTGAATTTTGTTTGCCTTCTCTATTTTTAATAACACCTGTTTGTTCTAGGCTTATAATGTATGAGAGCCTGGGTCTGATCTGTAATGGAAAAATCAAAGGGGCAGTAACAATTAAAACGTGATATTTATTGGTATGACTAAAACAAGTAAAGTCCCCTTACAAGACAAACAAACAGACACGGTCGGGTACTGTGTACAGGTGTGCCACTGGAGCAGTGACTCACTGTACTCAGGGTCCCTGGGGCGAGCCCTTTATAAGGTTGTGTGGACCCCAAGGGTCACGAGGTGCCACAAAAAGTGCTAATAGACCCCGGCGAGGGTGTCCTGGATCCCGCTTGGAGAGCAGGAGCGAGCCCAGTCGGGATAGAAAAAAAGGATGGATCTTACCGGTACCGGGGCAAGCCGTGCTTGATGGCGAACAGGCAATGCAGACGACCAAGGTAAGTTCTTATTCTAGCACATAGATAGGGTGTTCCGGTCCGAGGGAAGGGTACTTCGTAGGTAGGAAAATGTCTTTTGAAGAAGGGGGCCGCAAGGGGAACATCTGTCCCTGTAGCGCCCTACTTGACCTACTGTGACCCTGTTGCTCTAACACGGGATCCGTGCCTCGCAAGGGGTGGTCCCGTCCGGAACCTTACCCTGCACTAAGGTCCCTAAGAGACCCTGTCAGGGTGATGGGGAGGGGAACACCTAATCTAGTTAGACTAAAGGTGGTGGTAACACCGTGGGCAAAATGAGGTTGTGCTCATATGTCCCTGGATGTAATGAAAAGTATGCTCATATGTCCCTACGCGTTTCGTCAAAAATGGAACATACATAGAAAGAGTACTAGTACTAGCAACCTCTTGAGTCATCAGGGGACGGGGGTTGGTACTAGTGGCTGTTGTCTAAGTCACCAGGTGTCAGTGTTGTAATACTGGACGCCCGTGGCTTAGGACAGACTAAAGAAGGTCATTAAGTGTACTTAGTCTATTTAGAAGAGACCTCACAGCCACATAAGAAACTAAGCTTATGCTAGGCTATTAGGAGGGAGGTACTGGCTACCTCTAACCACTTAATGGTGAATAACGTGGTTGGTTCTGTAGCTAGAGTGCGTATGGCAAATCCAGGTACATCTGAAACACACAAGATAAAAAGCGTACAAACGCCCTATAAGCTACTGTAATAAGATTGATCTATTTAGTAGAAAGCAACATACAAAAGTACAATGATCCTCTAAAAACGATATGTGGATAAGTAGTCTCCAAACATAAGGGTGGGGATTCAGGCAATAGAAGATGCTTGTACTTACAGTCAGGCCTTGGTGCATATGGCATCCAACTGGCTAGGCCGGCGTCATTTAGTTTTGTTGATGCCGGATGTATGGCGTCTGGCAGCGCTGCTATACGCGCCGCTACTGTTTTTAAATGGTAAGGGGATGCTGCGCATGCGTGCGCCACTCTCCAATGGGTGGCGCAGGCTGATGACGCAGGCGCAGTCAAATGACCTGGCGGTCCCAATCTGATGACGCGGCCCATGTTCTGGGTCACGTGTATACGCGTCATCAGTCAGGAGTGCCGCGGCCATTCCTCCGCTATGTGCGCCCACCTCCCAGTCCGTCCATCACCAGGCAGGTGACCGCTGCCGAGTGGGCGGAGCTGGCTGACGCTGGAAGGGCGGAGATCGCGGCATCTCCGAAGTGATGAGTGGGTGGAGCTGAGTGTATCCTTTGAACTCAGCTGCTACAAGCCACTCGCAAGTAGTGAGTCCATGGAGGGTCAAAATCACAGGTCCTCCATTCTGGACAACAGATGTTTCAGATGTACCTGTATTTGCCATACGCACTCTAGCTACAGAACCAACCACGTTATTCACCATTAAGTGGTTAGAGGTAGCCAGTACCTCCCTCCTAATAGCCTAGCATAAGCTTAGTTTCTTATGTGGCTGTGAGGTCTCTTCTAAATAGACTAAGTACACTTAATGACCTTCTTTAGTCTGTCCTAAGCCACGGGCGTCCAGTATTACAACACTGACACCTGGTGACTTAGACAACAGCCACTAGTACCAACCCCCGTCCCCTGATGACTCAAGAGGTTGCTAGTACTAGTACTCTTTCTATGTATGTTCAATTTTTGACGAAACGCGTAGGGACATATGAGCATACTTTTCATTACATCCAGGGACATATGAGCACAACCTCATTTTGCCCATGGTGTTACCACCACCTTTAGTCTAACTAGATTAGGTGTTCCCCTCCCCATCACCCTGACAGGGTCTCTTAGGGACCTTAGTGCAGGGTAAGGTTCCGGACGGGACCACCCCTTGCGGGGCACGGATCCCGTGTTAGGGCAACAGGGTCACAGTAGGTCAAGTAGGGCGCTACAGGGACAGATGTTCCCCTTGCGGCCCCCTTCTTCAAAAGGCATTTTCCTACCTACGAAGTACCCTTCCCTCGGACCGGAACACCCTATCTATGTGCTAGAATAAGAACTTACCTTGGTCGTCTGCATTGCCTGTTCGCCATCAAGCACGGCTTGCCCCGGTACCGGTAAGATCCATCCTTTTTTTCTATCCCAACTGGGCTCGCTCCTGCTCTCCAAGCGGGATCCAGGACACCCTTGCCGGGGTCTATTAGCACTTTTTGTGGCACCTCGTGACCCTTGGGGTCCACACAACCTTATAAAGGGCTCGCCCCAGGGACCCTGAGTACAGTGAGTCACTGCTCCAGTGGCACACCTGTACACAGTACCCGACCGTGTCTGTTTGTTTGTCTTGTAAGGGGACTTTACTTGTTTTAGTCATACCAATAAATATCACGTTTTAATTGTTACTGCCCCTTTGATTTTTCTCTTACGCTTGACAGCAGTACCTTGGGGAGAGGTGCGTTCGCACCGTTCTCACCCTCACAGGACAACTCAATTTTTCTTTTTCTGATCTGTAATGCCAATAATTTCACCCAATGTTTCACGTCAGTGTTTAGTAATAATATGGGTCGATAACTGCTGCAATCTTCTAGGTCTTTGCCTTCTTTGGGTAGAATAGTGATGGGGGCTTCCAAGGCTTGTTTAAGGATAGGTGATCCAGACAGCAATTTTTTAAATAGGGCAAAAAAATGGGGCTTGAGGGTATGTATACATATTTTCTAGTAGACAATAGGAAAGCCATCTGGTCCAGGGCTTTTCCCCACAAGGATGGTTTTCAAGATTTCAGAAATTTCTTGGGAGGAGATGAGTTTTAGGAGGTTTTATACATGTCAGGCTGATAATTGAGGAAGAGATGATACAAAAAGTCAGTGTGAGAGGCATTATCTTTGTGGTGTAATATTTCTTAAATGCTGTAGCAATGTGAACTCAATATATTGTTTTGTAGGAACTGAACATCAAAACAAATAAAACAAGCAATATAAAAGTGTATACTTTTCCTGATTGCGTATAGGCTCCCCTGAGCTCAGATTAACATTGACATTGGCCTCAGAGGGAACGCTCGTCTGCTCCTCTGCCTTTATAAATAAACATACCAGTGACAGATGTCAGAAAAGGAGATATTATCGAAATAATGAAATATATATATCTATATATATATCTATATATATATATATCTATATATATATATATATATATATATATATATATTCTGCTGAATCCAGGATTCATTGTAAAACCTCTATGATAAAACTTAAGCTTGGGAAATGGTCTGATATTGAAAACTTTCCATGTAATGAAATGCAATGTTTGACGGTATCTGCTGTTAACATATTAAACTAGGCTGGAGCATAAGAGGGACTGAAAGCTCATCCTCATGGCTCGAGGCTTGAAAGCTGCTTTACTGGGCATTCCGCCACCTCTTAGCCATCAAAGCTGTCCACCTGGCAGGGAATTTCAAGCCAGTTAGCTGATAGGCATGCAATCCAGTCAGGCAGGGGAATGGGAGCTATAACAGAAAGAATATGAGCAGCCTTTTATCTAGTAGAAAAAGAATTAGGAACAAATATAATGTTTGGAATTACTATTATACTTGTGCAGGGCTAGCAAATTGTACGAATATGCTTATTGCTTAGTATTAACAGATTCTAAATGAACTGACAGGGTAAACAACTGCATGACCCAAATAATGGGGAAGAGTTTCTGTATTTGGCTTAAAACTGCACAGAAGGTTAAAGGTTAATTCTGTGGTGAATAGGTAAGTATTGCAAAAGAAGGATATCATTGCACTATACAGTCAATTATATTAATTTTTCTTTCTTCATACATGTTCACACAGTGTGCAGTCTGACATTTAGCATAAACCATCCCTGGCTTCCAAATAAAAGGACTGTTCTTTGTAGTCTAACTTGTTTATTGGGCAATAGGTTGTACGCTCTGCTCAATGCTCATGTGTGAGAGATTGTACAAGTGTGCGGCAAAACAAAAAAAAATACAAATAACATGTATAACGTATAAAATAGTATGTACTGTAACATTTGCATAACACTGAAGCACATGGTAAAATGGCTGCCTAACATAGGACTACATGTCTAACTAACAGTAGTAGCAACTCCCAGAGTAACAATTACAACTGACTGAACATCTCTGCATAACATATTATCCCTGAAACAAAGGTAGATCTCTCACCAGATATGATTTTACAAGGATGGTGGTGTTTCAGAAGGAGATATGCAGAAGGACAGTCCTGTGTTCTGGTGACTGGATACTTCTCAGGATTAGAGTTGAGCGAACACCTGGATGTTCGGGTTCGAGAAGTTCGGCCGAACATCCCGGAAATGTTCGGGTTCGGGATCCGAACCCGATCCGAACTTCGTCCCGAACCCGAACCCCATTGAAGTCAATGGGGACCCGAACTTTTCGGCACTAAAAAGGCTGTAAAACAGCCCAGGAAAGAGCTAGAGGGCTGCAAAAGGCAGCAACATGTAGGTAAATCCCCTGCAAACAAATGTGGATAGGGAAATGAATTAAAATAAAAATTAAATAAATAAAAATTAACCAAAATCAATTGGAGAGAGGTTCCATAGCAGAGAATCTGGCTTCCCGTCACCCACCACTGGAACAGTCCATTCTCAGATATTTAGGCCCCGGCACCCAGGCAGAGGAGAGAGGTCCCGTAACAGAGAATCTGTCTTCATGTCAGCAGAGAATTAGTCTGCATGTCATAGCAGAGAATGAGGCTTCACGTCAGCCACCACTGCAACAGTCCATTGGCATATATTTAGGCCCAGCACACACACAGGCAGAGGAGAGAGGTCCCGTAACAGAGGATCTGGCTTCATGTCAGCAGAGAATCAGTCTGCATGTCATAGCAGAGAATCAGGCTTCACGTCAGCCACCACTGCAACAGTCCATTGTCATAAATTTAGGCCCAGCACCCAGGCAGAGGAGAGAGGTCCCGTAACAGAGAATCTGGCTTCATGTCAGCAGAGAATCAGTCTTCATATCATAGCAGAGAATCAGGCTTCACGTCACCCACCACTGTAAGAGTCAATTTTCATAAATTTAGGCCCAGAACCCAGGCAGAGGAGAGAGGTCCCGTAACAGACAATCTGGCTTCATGTCAGCAGAGAATTAGTCTGCATGTCATAGCAGAGAATCAGGCTTCATGTCAGCCACCACTGCAACAGTCCATTGGCATATATTTAGGCCTAGCACACAGGCAGAGGAGAGGTTCATTCAACTTTGGGTAGCATCGCAATATAATGGTAAAATGAAAATAAAAATAGGATTGAATGAGGAAGTGCCCTGGAGTCCAATAATATATGGTTATGGGGAGGTAGTTAATGTCTAATCTGGACAAGGGACGGACAGGTCCTGTGGGATCCATGCCTGGTTCATTTTTATGAACGTCAGCTTGTCCACATTGGCTGTAGACAGGCGGCTGCGTTTGTCTGTAATGACGCCCCCTGCCGTGCTGAATACACGTTCAGACAAAACGCTGGCTGCCGGGCAGGCCAGCACCTCCAAGGCATAAAAGGCTAGCTCTGGCCACGTGGACAATTTAGAGACCCAGAAGTTGAATGGGGCCGAACCATCAGTCAGTACGTGGAGGGGTGTGCACACGTACTGTTCCACCATGTTAGTGAAATGTTGCCTCCTGCTAACACGTTGCGTATCAGGTGGTGGTGCAGTTAGCTGTGGCGTGTTGACAAAAGTTTTCCACATCTCTGCCATGCTAACCCTGCCCTCAGAGGAGCTGGCCGTGACACAGCTGCCTTGGCGACCTCTTGCTCCTCCTCTGCCTTGGCCTTGGGCTTCCACTTGTTCCCCTGTGACATTTGGGAATGCTCTCAGTAGCGCGTCTACCAACGTGCGCTTGTACTCGCGCATCTTCCTATCACGCTCCAGTGCAGGAAGTAAGGTGGGCACATTGTCTTTGTAGCGTGGATCCAGCAGGGTGGCAACCCAGTAGTCCGCACAGGTTAAAATGTGGGCAACTCTGCTGTCGTTGCGCAGGCACTGCAGCATGTAGTCGCTCATGTGTGCCAGGCTGCCCAGGGGTAAGGACAAGCTGTCCTCTGTGGGAGGCGTATCGTCATCGTCCTGCCTTTCCCCCCAGCCACGCACCAGTGATGGACCCGAGCTGCGTTGGGTGCCACCCCGCTGTGACCATGCTTCATCCTCATCCTCCTCCACCTCCTCCTCATCCTCGTCCTCCTCGTCCTCCAGTAGTGGGCCCTGGCTGGCCACATTTGTACCTGGCCTCTGCTGTTGCAAAAAACCTCCCTCTGAGTCACTTCGAAGAGACTGGCCTGAAAGTGCTAAAAATGACCCCTCTTCCTCATCCTCCTCCTCCTCCTCCTGGGCCACCTCCTGTTCCATCATCGCCCTAAGTGTTTTCTCAAGGAGACATAGAAGTGGTATTGTAACGCTGATAACGGTGTCATCGCCACTGGCCATGTTGGTGGAGTACTCGAAACAGCGCAACAGGGCACACAGGTCTCGCATGGAGGCCCAGTCATTGGTGGTGAAGTGGTGCTGTTCTGTAGTGCGACTGACCCGTGCGTGCTGCAGCTGAAACTCCACTATGGCCTGCTGCTGCTCGCACAGTCTGTCCAGCATGTGCAAGGTGGAGTTCCACCTGGTGGGCACGTCGCATATGAGGCGGTGAGCGGGAAGGCCGAAGTTACGCTGTAGCGCAGACAGGCGAGCAGCGGCAGGATGTGAACGCCGGAAGCGCGAACAGACGGCCCGCACTTTATGCAGCAGCTCTGACATGTCGGGGTAGTTGTGAATGAACTTCTGCACCACCAAATTCAGCACATGCGCCAAGCAAGGGATGTGCGTCAAATTGGCTAGTCCCAGAGCTGCAACGAGATTTCGCCCATTATCACACACCACCAGGCCGGGCTTGAGGCTCACCGGCAGCAACCACTCGTCGGTCTGTTGTTCAATACCCCGCCACAACTCCTGTGCGGTGTGGGGCCTGTCCCCCAAACATATGAGTTTCAGAATGGCCTGCTGACGTTTACCCCGGGCTGTGCTGAAGTTGGTGGTGAAGGTGTGTGGCTGACTGGATGAGCAGGTGGAAGAAGAGGAGGAGGAAGCCGAGAAGGAGGAGGTGGCAACAGGAGGCAAAGAATGTTGCCCTGCGATCCTTGGCGGCGGCAGGACGTGCGCCAAACAGCTCTCCGCCTGGGGCCCAGCTGCCACTACATTTACCCAGTGTGCAGTTAGGGAGATATAGCGTCCCTGGCCGTGCTTACTGGTCCACGTATCTGTGGTTAGGTGGACCTTGCTACAGATGGCGTTGCGCAGTGCACACTTGATTTTATCGGATACTTGGTTGTGCAGGGAAGGCACGGCTCTCTTGGAGAAGTAGTGCCGGCTGGGAACAACATACTGTGGGACAGCAAGCGACATGAGCTGTTTGAAGCTGTCTGTGTCCACCAGCCTAAATGACAGCATTTCATAGGCCAGTAGTTTAGAAATGCTGGCATTCAGGGCCAGGGATCGAGGGTGGCTAGGTGGGAATTTACGCTTTCTATCAAATGTTTGTGAGATGGAGAGCTGAACGCTGGCGTGTGACATGGTTGAGACGCTTGGTGACGGAGGTGGTGGTGGTGGTGTTGGTGGTACATCCCCTGTTTGCTGGGCGGCAGGTGCCAACGTTCCTCCAGAGGCGGAGGAAGAGGCCGAGGCGGCAGCAGCAGAATAGGCCGAGGCGGCAGCAGCAGAAGAGGTAGCAGGGGGAGCCTGAGTGACTTCCTTGGTTTTAAGGTGTTTACTCCACTGCAGTTCATGCTTTGCATGCAGGTGCCTGGTCATGCAGGTTGTGCTCAGGTTCAGAACGTTAATGCCTCGCTTCAGGCTCTGATGGCACAGCGTGCAAACCACTCGGGTCTTGTCGTCAGCACATTGTTTGAAGAAGTGCCATGCCAGGGAACTCCTTGAAGCTGCCTTTGGGGTGCTCGGTCCCAGATGGCGGCGGTCAGTAGCAGGCGGAGTCTCTTGGCGGCGGGTGTTCTGCTTTTGCCCACTGCTCCCTCTTTTGCTACGCTGTTGGCTCGGTCTCACCACTGCCTCTTCCTCCGAACTGTGAAAGTCAGTGGCACGACCTTCATTCCATGTGGGGTCTAGGACCTCATCGTCCCCTGCATCGTCTTCCACCCAGTCTTGATCCCTGACCTCCTGTTCAGTCTGCACACTGCAGAAAGACGCAGCAGTTGGCACCTGTGTTTCGTCATCATCAGAGACATGCTGAGGTGGTATTCCCATGTCCTCATCATCAGGAAACATAAGTGGTTGTGCGTCAGTGCATTCTATGTCTTTCACCGCTGGGGAAGGGCTAGGTGGATGCCCTTGGGAAACCCTGCCAGCGGAGTCTTCAAACAGCATAAGAGACTGCTGCATAACTTGAGGCTGAGACAGTTTCCCTGGTATGCATGGGGGTGATGTGACAGACTGATGGGGTTGGTTTTCAGGCGCCATCTGTGCGCTTTCTGCAGAAGACTGGGTGGGAGATAATGTGAACGTGCTGGATCCACTGTCGGCCACCCAATTGACTAATGCCTGTACCTGCTCAGGCCTTACCATCCTTAGAACGGCATTGGGCCCCACCATATATCGCTGTAAATTCTGGCGGCTACTGGGACCTGAGGTAGTTGGTACACTAGGACGTGTGGATGTGGCAGAACGGCCACGTCCTCTCCCAGCACCAGAGGGTCCACTAACACCACCACGACCATGTCCACGTCCGCGTCCCTTACTAGATGTTTTTCTCATTGTTATGGTTCACCACAACAACAAATATATTATTTGGCCCAATGTATTGTATTCAAATTCAGCGGGATATAAATTTGAGGCCTAGTATTTAGGCGCTGGGTGACCGGTATGGATTTAGTGACAGAATTAGACTTGGAAATGCACAGAAGCGTGTGTGTGAAGTTATTCTGAATGACCCAATGTGCACCTTGAATATTATATACCCTTTTTGGGATAGATTTCAAATAGCTCTGATATAGCAGGAACCACTAAATTATGAAATTGCTAAATTGGGAATTGTACTTCAACCCAGAACAAAAAATGTGCTTTGACGGGCACTAAATAACTTTCCCAGCTACAACAGGACAGCGGTAACGAGAGATTTAGAGGGATTTAAATTTGAGGCCTAGTATTTAGGCGCTGGGTGACAGGTATGGGTTTAGTGACAGAATTAGACTTGGAAATACACAGTAGCGGGTGTGTGTGAAGTTATTCTGAATGACCCAATGTGCACCTTCAATATTATATACCCTTTTTGGGATAGATTTCAAATAGCTCTGATATAGCAGGAACCACTAAATTATGAAATTGCTAAATTGGGAATTGTACTTCAACCCAGAACAAAAAATGTGCTTTGACGGACACTAAATAACTTTCCCAGCTACAACAGGACAGCGGTAACGAGAGATTTAGAGGGATTTAAATTTGAGGCCTAGTATTTAGGCGCTGGGTCACCGGTATGGATTTAGTGACAGAATTAGACTTGGAAATGCACAGAAGCGTGTGTGTGAAGTTATTCTGAATGACCCTATGTGCACCTTCAATATTATATACCCTTTTAGGGATAGATTTCAAATAGCTCTGATATAGCAGAAACCACTAAATTATGAAATTGCTAAATTGGGAATTGTACTTCAACCCAGAACAAAAAATGTGCTTTGACGGACACTAAATATCTTGCCCAGCAACAACAGTACAGCGGTGGGTAACGAGAGATTTAGAGGGATTTAAATTTGAGGCCTAGTATTTAGGCGCTGGGTCACCGGTATGGATTTAGTGACAGAATTAGACTTGGAAATGCACAGAAGCGTGTGTGTGAAGTTATTCTGAATGACCCTATGTGCACCTTCAATATTATATACCCTTTTAGGGATAGATTTCAAATAGCTCTGATATAGCAGAAACCACTAAATTATGAAATTGCTAAATTGGGAATTGTACTTCAACCCAGAACAAAAAATGTGCTTTGACGGACACTAAATATCTTGCCCAGCAACAACAGTACAGCGGTAACGAGAGATTTAGAGGGATTTAAATTTGAGGCCTAGTATTTAGGCGCTGGGTGACAGGTATGGGTTTAGTGACAGAATTAGACTTGGAAATACACAGTAGCGGGTGTGTGTGAAGTTATTCTGAATGACCCAATGTGCACCTTCAATATTATATACCCTTTTAGGGATAGATTCCAAATAGCTCTGATATAGCAGAAACCACTAAATTATGAAATTGCTAAATTGGGAATTGTACTTCAACCCAGAACAAAAAATGTGCTTTGACGGACACTAAATATCTTGCCCAGCAACAACAGTACAGCGGTGGGTAACGAGAGATTTAGAGGGATTTAAATTTGAGGCCTAGTATTTAGGCGCTGGGTCACCGGTATGGATTTAGTGACAGAATTAGACTTGGAAATGCACAGAAGCGTGTGTGTGAAGTTATTCTGAATGACCCTATGTGCACCTTCAATATTATATACCCTTTTAGGGATAGATTTCAAATAGCTCTGATATAGCAGAAACCACTAAATTATGAAATTGCTAAATTGGGAATTGTACTTCAACCCAGAACAAAAAATGTGCTTTGACGGACACTAAATATCTTGCCCAGCAACAACAGTACAGCGGTAACGAGAGATTTAGAGGGATTTAAATTTGAGGCCTAGTATTTAGGCGCTGGGTGACAGGTATGGGTTTAGTGACAGAATTAGACTTGGAAATACACAGTAGCGGGTGTGTGTGAAGTTATTCGGAATGACCCAATGTGCACCTTCAATATTATATACCCTTTTAGGGATAGATTCCAAATAGCTCTGATATAGCAGAAACCACTAAATTATGAAATTGCTAAATTGGGAATTGTACTTCAACCCAGAACAAAAAATGTGCTTTGACGGACACTAAATATCTTGCCCAGCAACAACAGTACAGCGGTGGGTAACGAGAGATTTAGAGGGATTTAAATTTGAGGCCTAGTATTTAGGCGCTGGGTCACCGGTATGGATTTAGTGACAGAATTAGACTTGGAAATGCACAGAAGCGTGTGTGTGAAGTTATTCTGAATGACCCTATGTGCACCTTCAATATTATATACCCTTTTAGGGATAGATTTCAAATAGCTCTGATATAGCAGAAACCACTAAATTATGAAATTGCTAAATTGGGAATTGTACTTCAACCCAGAACAAAAAATGTGCTTTGACGGACACTAAATATCTTGCCCAGCAACAACAGTACAGCGGTGGGTAACGAGAGATTTAGAGGGATTTAAATTTGAGGCCTAGTATTTAGGCGCTGGGTCACCGGTATGGATTTAGTGACAGAATTAGACTTGGAAATGCACAGAAGCGTGTGTGTGAAGTTATTCTGAATGACCCTATGTGCACCTTCAATATTATATACCCTTTTAGGGATAGATTTCAAATAGCTCTGATATAGCAGAAACCACTAAATTATGAAATTGCTAAATTGGGAATTGTACTTCAACCCAGAACAAAAAATGTGCTTTGACGGACACTAAATATCTTGCCCAGCAACAACAGTACAGCGGTGGGTAACGAGAGATTTAGAGGGATTTAAATTTGAGGCCTAGTATTTAGGCGCTGGGTCACCGGTATGGATTTAGTGACAGAATTAGACTTGGAAATGCACAGAAGCGTGTGTGTGAAGTTATTCTGAATGACCCTATGTGCACCTTCAATATTATATACCCTTTTAGGGATAGATTTCAAATAGCTCTGATATAGCAGAAACCACTAAATTATGAAATTGCTAAATTGGGAATTGTACTTCAACCCAGAACAAAAAATGTGCTTTGACGGACACTAAATATCTTGCCCAGCAACAACAGTACAGCGGTGGGTAACGAGAGATTTAGAGGGATTTAAATTTGAGGCCTAGTATTTAGGCGCTGGGTCACCGGTATGGATTTAGTGACAGAATTAGACTTGGAAATGCACAGAAGCGTGTGTGTGAAGTTATTCTGAATGACCCTATGTGCACCTTCAATATTATATACCCTTTTAGGGATAGATTTCAAATAGCTCTGATATAGCAGAAACCACTAAATTATGAAATTGCTAAATTGGGAATTGTACTTCAACCCAGAACAAAAAATGTGCTTTGACGGACACTAAATATCTTGCCCAGCAACAACAGTACAGCGGTAACGAGAGATTTAGAGGGATTTAAATTTGAGGCCTAGTATTTAGGCGCTGGGTGACAGGTATGGGTTTAGTGACAGAATTAGACTTGGAAATACACAGTAGCGGGTGTGTGTGAAGTTATTCTGAATGACCCAATGTGCACCTTCAATATTATATACCCTTTTAGGGATAGATTCCAAATAGCTCTGATATAGCAGGAACCACTAAATTATGAAATTGCTAAATTGGGAATTGTACTTCAACCCAGAACAAAAAATGTGCTTTGACGGACACTAAATATCTTGCCCAGCAACAACAGTACAGCGGTAACGAGAGATTTAGAGGGATTTAAATTTGAGGCCTAGTATTTAGGCGCTGGGTGACAGGTATGGGTTTAGTGACAGAATTAGACTTGGAAATACACAGTAGCGGGTGTGTGTGAAGTTATTCTGAATGACCCAATGTGCACCTTCAATATTATATACCCTTTTAGGGATAGATTCCAAATAGCTCTGATATAGCAGGAACCACTAAATTATGAAATTGCTAAATTGGGAATTGTACTTCAACCCAGAACAAAAAATGTGCTTTGACGGACACTAAATATCTTGCCCAGCAACAACAGTACAGCGGTAACGAGAGATTTAGAGGGATTTAAATTTGAGGCCTAGTATTTAGGCGCTGGGTGACAGGTATGGGTTTAGTGACAGAATTAGACTTGGAAATACACAGTAGCGGGTGTGTGTGAAGTTATTCTGAATGACCCAATGTGCACCTTCAATATTATATACCCTTTTTGGGATAGATTTCAAATAGCTCTGATATAGCAGGAACCACTAAATTATGAAATTGCTAAATTGGGAATTGTACTTCAACCCAGAACAAAAAATGTGCTTTGACGGACACTAAATATCTTGCCCAGCAACAACAGTACAGCGGTAACGAGAGATTTAGAGGGATTTAAATTTGAGGCCTAGTATTTAGGCGCTGGGTGACAGGTATGGGTTTAGTGACAGAATTAGACTTGGAAATACACAGTAGCGGGTGTGTGTGAAGTTATTCTGAATGACCCAATGTGCACCTTCAATATTATATACCCTTTTTGGGATAGATTTCAAATAGCTCTGATATAGCAGGAACCACTAAATTATGAAATTGCTAAATTGGGAATTGTATTTCAACCCAGAACAAGAAATGTGCTTGAACGGACACTAAATAACTCGCCCAGCTACAGCACTAGGGACAGATTTAGCTGGATATAAATTTGAGGCCTAGTATTTAGGCGCTGGGTGACCGGTATGGATTTAGTGACAGAATTAGACTGGGATATGGCCAAAAAATAAACAGACTATTGCTGGTTAAATGCACTTGGTGTGACAGCTTCACCCTGATGTAGGCTTTAGCCAAAAAACAACCACACCATTGAGGGTTAAATGCACTTGGTGACAGGCGCAGCTTGCCCCTGATTTTGTATATGGCCAAAAAATGAACAGACTATTGCTGGTTAAATGCACTTGGTGTGACAGCTTCACCCTGATGTAGGCTTTAGCCAAAAAACAACCACACCATTGAGGGTTAAATGCACTTGGTGACAGGCGCAGCTTGCCCCTGATTTTGTATATGGCCAAAAAATGAACAGACTATTGCTGGTTAAATGCACTTGGTGTGACAGCTTCACCCTGATGTAGGCTTTAGCCAAAAAACAACCACACCATTGAGGGTTAAATGCACTTGGTGACAGGCGCAGCTTGCCCCTGATTTTGTATATGGCCAAAAAATGAACAGACTATTGCTGGTTAAATGCACTTGGTGTGACAGCTTCACCCTGATGTAGGCTTTAGCCAAAAAACAACCACACCATTGAGGGTTAAATGCACTTGGTGACAGGCGCAGCTTGCCCCTGATTTTGTATATGGCCAAAAAATGAACAGACTATTGCTGGTTAAATGCACTTGGTGTGACATCTTCACCCTGATGTAGGCTTTAGCCAAAAAACAACCACACCATTGAGGGTTAAATGCACTTGGTCGCAGCTTGTGCTGGCGCACCACAAGACACAAAATGGCCGCCGATCACCCCAGAAAAATGAGACTGACAAACGGTCTGTGCAGCCTAAAAACAGTGAGCAATTGAGGATCAGCAGCTCAATGATCCACAGCTGCAGATCGATCAGTTAATCAAGTCCTTTGGAGGAGTTAATCTGCCTAATCTCGCCCTACTGTCGCAGCCGCAACCTCTCCCTACGCTAATCAGAGCAGAGTGACGGGCGGCGCTATGTGACTCCAGCTTAAATAGAGGCTGGGTCACATGGTGCTCTGGCCAATCACAGCCATGCCAATAGTAGGCATGGCTGTGATGGCCTCTTGGGGCAAGTAGTATGACGCTTGTTGATTGGCTGCTTTGCAGCCTTTCAAAAAGCGCCAAGAAAGCGTCACAAAAGCGCCAAGAAAGCGACGAACACCGAACCCGAACCCGGACTTTTACGAAAATGTCCGGGTTCGGGTCCGTGTCACGGACACCCCAAAATTCGGTACGAACCCGAACTATACAGTTCGAGTTCGCTCATCCCTACTCAGGATGCTTTGCACTCCCACAATGCTTTGCACCACCCACAATGCAGCAGTCTTTGTAATAGGAAAAACAAAGTGTAATACTTAACACTGCTAAATAGTGCTATAACTACACTAATCACTACAGAAATACAAAAACTGAGGCAGACATGATCTGTAATGATTCTCAAACTCTGCTGGGCAGAACATGAATTACCTTTTAATGATGATCAGTGTATTTGCTTAGACTTGTCAAATGATAGTGTTGTTATTCTAAACTAAATATGCCAATATGCTGAGGGCATGAAAAGAATAATCTCACCCATAGGCCCTATATTTAAAAAGTCTGCTGATGCAAGCCTGTGGTTGAAACAATCTGCAAAGGACATCACATCAATCACATGCCAATTTCCAATGCTGTAAGTGCTGTAATAATAATGAGGAGTGAAAAGTTTTTCCCTTGCAGCAGTCTCTGCTCCAGAAGTCAGGCAAAGAGTTAGGAAATCTGACAAGATTCACTTGTTCTGAAGCAGAGAGGCAGAAGGAGGCTTGGGTGGTGAGTCGATCAGTCAGATCTGTGCTCTAGTTAACCCCTTAGTGACCAAGCCTGTTTGGGCCTTTATGACCAAGCGTTTTTCTTCCTTTTTTCATCGTCGCGTTCCAAGAGCTATAACTTTTTTATTTTTTCGTATATATAGCTTTATGAGGGCTTGTTTTTTACGGGACAAGTTGTAGTTTTTAATGGAACCATTTTTGGGTACACATAACTTTCTGATTAACTTTTATTAACTCTTTCTGGGAGGGAGATGGGGGAAAATAGCAATACTGCCACTGCGTTTTTACATTATAAATTTTACAGCGTTCATTTTTCGGTACAAATAACATAATATCTTTATTCTCTGGGTCAGTACGATTACAGTGATACTAAATACTTTTTTTAACGTTTTACTACTTTTTTTTCCAATAAAACCCCTTTTATTAGCCAAAAAAATGATTTTGCATTGCCACTTCACAAGACCCCTAACTTTTTTTTTTCTTTTTCTATGGAGTTGTGTGAGGGCTTGATTTTTGAGGGACAACTTGTATTTTTCATTGGTATCATTTTGGAGTAAATGGCGCTTTTTGATCGCTTGTTATTACGTTTTTTTTCGGTGGAAACTAAGAATAAATTAGAAATTCTTTCTTTTTTTTATTTTTATTTTTTACGGCGTTCACCATAGGGCATAATTTATGTAATATTTATGTAGTCCGGGTCGTTACGGACGCGGCAATACCAAACATATGGGGGATATTTTCTTTTTGCAATTTTTTTCATTGAAAAGCGTATTTTCAATGAAAAAAAAGCATATTTTTTTATTTTATGGAATTTTTTGTTTATTTAATAAATGTGTATTTATTTATTTATTTATTTTTTTACTACTTAAAAGTCCCACAAGGGGACTATAATATACAGTATTTTGATTGCTTTTAAAATGTAATGCATTATCTCTATAAGGCATTACATTTCAATAGCATTTCAATAGGGATGCTATTCAAAACTTGACCAGCAGGTGGCGCCAGAGAGGCACGGCCTGCTGGAAATAACTGAAGACAGGCTCGGGGCCCTGATCGGAAGTGAGGTAAGCTTCCGAACACATCAGCACCCCGCGATCTTATTTTCGGGGTGCTGATGGGAGACAGAGGGAGTCCGCTCCCTCTGTCACCACTTTACATGCAGCGGGCGCCATTGCGCCCGGCATGTAAAGGGTTAAACAGCCCGGATCGGCACTCCTGCCGGTCCGGGCTGTTAGAGCAGGGTCCCGGCTCTCATGTGAGAGCCGGGTCCGTGCTCCCCGCTGCACGGGGGAGCCGTGCAGCGCTTAGACCGGGCCGCCGTAAAAACGCGGCAGCCCAGCCTAAGGCCCCTTAGTGACCGCCGTAAAAACACGTATGGGTGGTCACTAAGGGGTTAAAATGGTTTGCTAAGATTTAAATACTGATGACCTATGCTCTGGATAGGTTATCAGTATCTGATCTGTGGAGGTCCGACAGCCAGGACTCCTGCCGATCAGCTATTTGAGAAGTCACCTGCACTCCTATGAGTGCCATGACCATCTCCATCCTCACTAAGCACATCTCTGTACATTGTATATCAGCTGTGCTTGGTATCACAGCTCAGCCCCATTCACTTCTATGGGGATGAGCCCCACTCCAGGGGATAGGTCATCAGTATTCAAGTCTGGGAAAACCTATTTAATTCCTGCAGTGGGAGTACTCTATGCAAGTTATTGACGTTTCCGCCTAGTTCTTATATACACCAGATTACTCTGTGCATTTTATAAGTATTTTTATTTGCTACTAAGCTTGACCTTGGACTGTTTAGTGGCCATTCTCCTGCATCTCTGTTGTCTCTCTTGTTTGTAACTTCTTACTGTTGCATACCGTTTTGGTTTTGGCTTTGGCATTTTACCAGACTGTCTTGACCCCAGCTAGTACAATTACATGACCTTTACACTGTACCTGGGAGCAAGATAAGATTTCATACCAGCTCAAGTTTAATTAGTTAGGGATCATCCTTATTGGGGCAACTACAGCCATGGCCGTAAATGTTGGCACCCCTGAAATTTTTCAAGAAAATGAAGTATTTCTCACAGAAAAGTATTGCAGTAACACATGTTTTGCTATACACATGTTTATTCCCTTTGTGTGTATTGGAACAAAACCAAAAAAGGGAGCAAAAAAAGCTAATTGGGCATAATGTTACACCAAAAACACAAATGCAATCGCACTCTGCAAACCAGCACTCTGCCCTGCCTTTATGCTGGATGTTGAATAAGGCATTGGTGTACATTTTGGCCAAAGCGTAATAATCCACTCACCACGTCAAGGTCGCCTTCATGAGTGGTCCCTAACACTAGTTCCTACCTGTTATGGGCCACGACAGCTACACAAAGTCCAGGGAGCGCAGATACAGCATGCACACCAAGCACACTCTGCTTTTAACCCCGTCCGGTGCCATTACAGCTTTCATTGGATCCAGGGATGCAAGTACCAACATGCATGCTGAGCCCATTATATACTTCTCCTGGAGCCAAATGGATACTGGTAGGTGCTATATAAGCAGACTCAGTTTTATACTGACTTTAAAACCAGCCTCCAGGGCAGACTAACTGGTCAGGTGTGCATGACTGCATAGAGATCGCCACGCCAATATATACTACAAAGAATTCTGGATGTTGAATAAGGCATTGGTGTACATTTTGGCCAAAGCGTAATAAGCCACTCACCACGTCAAGGTCGCCTTCATGAGTGGTCCCTAACACTAGTTCCTACCTGTTATGTTACACCAAACTCCAAAAATGGGCTGGACAAAATTATTGCCACCCTTTCAAAATTGTGGATAAATAAGATTGTTTCAAGCATGTGATGCTCCTTTAAACTCACCTGGGACAAGTAACAGGTGTGGGCAATATAAAAATCACACATGAAAGCAGATAAAAAGGAGAGAAGTTCACTTAGTCTTTGCATTGTGTATCTGTGTGCGCCACACTAAGCATGGACAACAGAAAGAGGAGAAGAGAACTGTCTGAGGACTTGAGAACCAAAATTGTGGAAACATATCAACAATCTCAAGGTTACAAGTCCATTTCCAGAGATCTAGATTTGCCTTTGTCCACAGTGTGCAAAATTATCAAGAAGTTTGCAACCCATGCACTGTAACTAATCTCCCTGGACATGGACGGAAGAGAAAAATTGATGAAAGGTGTCAACACACGATAATCTGGATGGTGGATAAGCAGCCCCAAAAAAGTTCCAAAGACATTCAAGCTGTCCTGGAGGCTCAGGGAGCATCAGTGTCAGTATGAACTATCCGTCGACATTTAAATGAAACGCTATGGCAGGAGACCCCAATGCTAACACAGAGACATAAAAAAGCAAGACTATAATTTGCAAAAATGAACTTGAGTAAGCCAAAATCCTTCTGGGAAAACGTCTTGTGGACAGATGAGACCAAGATAGAGCTTTTTGGTAAAGCACATGATTCTACTGTTTACCGAAAATGGAATGAGGCCTACAAAGAAAAGAACACAGTACTTAGAGTAAAATAAGGTGGAGGTTCATTGATGTTTTGGGGTTGTTTTGCTGCCTCTGGCACTGGGTGCCTTGAATGTGTGAAAGGCATCATGAAATCTGAGGATTACCAACAGATTTTGGGTCGCACTGTAGAGCCTAGTGTCTGAAAGCTGGGTTTGTGTCTGAGATCTTTGGTCTTCCAGCAGGACAATGACCCCAAACATACATAAAAAAGCACCCAGAAATGGATGGCAACAAAGCACTGGAGACTTCTGAAGTGGCCAGCAATGAGTCCAGATCTAAATCCAATTGAACACCTGTGGAGAGAGCTTAAAATTGTTGTTGGGAAAAGGCTCCCTTCCAATAAGAGAGACCTGGAGCAGTTTGCTAAGGAAGAGTAGTCCAAAATTCCGGGTGAGAGGTGTTAGGAGTTTATAGATGGTTATAGGAAGCGACTGATTTCAGTAATTTTTTTCCAAAGGGTGTGCAACCAAATATTAAGTTGTGCCAATAATTTTGTCCAGCCCATTTTTGGAGTTTGGTGTGACATTATGTCCAATTAGCATTTTTTCCTCCCTTTTTTGGTTTTGTTCCAATACACACAAAGGGAATAAACATGTGTATAGCAAAACACGTGTTACTGCAATACTTTTCTGTGAGAAATACTTCATTTTCTTGAAAAATTTCAGGGGTGCCAACATTTTTGGCCATGACTGTATTCTGCTGTAGGTAGGGCTCCAGTAGTTATAGGGTTGTTGCAGGGAAAATTCACCAGCTCTTGCTGAACAGAGTAGCTAGTGCCAAGTCTGGCAGTGGATGTACAGTTTGTTAGACAGGTTACTTGTATCCCATCAGGTCTGTCAAGTCCCTTGTCCCAAGCCATTGTAAAAACTCATACATGCTGGACCAAACTTGGATCATAATAGCTTTCTTCCACATGGAGAATAAAAATCATACAGCTCTCAAATGTTGCAAAGCTTCAACAATTGGTGTAGTTGCTGTAGCTGTCCCTACACTGTTAGTTACATGCAGTGCTAGTTGCAATTCAGTCCCCTCCCTTTATACCTTCTTCCTAGGTAGCAAGTCAGTCCCCTTGGTCATAATTGTATGGTATGGTTTTGTGTTCTGTGTATTCTATGTTACAGTAAGGTTTCTACATTGTCTACATTGTAGCTGCTAAAGGCTGTTAAAGTATTATTGATATTTTCCCATACAGGAAAATGTATCTTCTGCCTTTTTATTATACACTTTCCTTAGACAGATGTCAGTTGTCAGATCTGACAATGATGTAAAAACACCAAAAGATATACCAAATAGCAGTCAGAAGTAACATCTCCTAGCATCTTCAGCTTATGGTTATCTTAAATGTGAGCTGATGAAAGTTTCTTTCGAAGCTGGAATTTTTCCAGATGTTAAAACAGTCACAATATCTTGCATGGTCTCCAAATATGTGAATTTATTTTAAGATCCTACAGGATTCTGCACTTTAGAAGAAAAATAGTAGCATAAGGCCAGTATCTATCTTATCCAAACATAAAGCAAAAGCAAATAAAAGTATTATCTGAGGTTATGTAAACACATATGTATATTTTTATACTCTGCAGGATCATTCTTCATATATGATTTAAGAGGAACACGCTATACATACGCTATGTTTCCTTTTTAAACATCCTGCTCCAACTGAAAGTATATTGTTGACATATGAAAAATTACAGGAATGTTAAAATAGGTTATTGCTTACATCTTAGTAATTTTAATTAGAACAAAATGAAAAAACAGACTGCTTTACAGTCAGGACTTTACCCATATTGCCATGTTAAACATGGTATGGTTGTGATTCATCGAGTGTGATTATAGGCTGCAGCATTTTACACCAGCAGCAATTGCTATTCTAATCCATGACAGTTACTAGGAGTGCAGGACGTATTGGCACTTGATGAATCCAGGCTTATAAGTTATTAGCCATGAAACACACAGAGAGCCAAAGAACATATAATATTATAGCACATTTTATATGAGCAAATTATTTTTTATAGCATTCTTTTATATCATATTAACTCTATGGAGGAGATTGTTACTGAAATTTCAGTCTAGGGTGCATTTTTGCCCATATTTAATTATTTATGCCACATTGATTTGCCTCAAAGGGAAATCAAATCAAATGATCTTCAGACGTGTCATAGATACCCTCCCTACATGTAAGATCACATTGGTGAAGTCTGTGATCTTTGACTGATTCCCAGAGTTCTCAGGGAATTTTTTAGTTACTGAATCTATGACAGAAAAAAATTTCAAATCAATTATATTCTTCAAATTTTAAGTAACAGAAGTTTATGAGAGTGTTAAAGGGGAGGGGTGATTTAATAGGGATCTGAGTTCACAGATTTCTGCTTTTGTACATGACACATCAGTACATATAGACTTAAAGAGTGTGAACAACTTCAGGGGCAATTTTTACTGATTGTATTTTTGTCATTTTGGGCAATTATTTTTATTTTATTTTTACAATTGTTTTTCTTTAAAACATTTTCAACAGTATTGTTCTACAGGCAGTATCAGATTGGGTTTCCAGCGGCCCACCATAGGAAATTATTCTTGTGTTCTACAGGCAGTATCAGATTGGGTTTCCAGCGGCCCACCATAGGAAATTATTCTTGTGTTCTACAGGCAGTATCAGATTGGGTTTCCAGCGGCCCACCATAGGAAATTATTCTTGTGTTCTACAGGCAGTATCAGATTGGGTTTCCAGCGGCCCACCATAGGAAATTATTCTTGAGACCCAAATCCTATATCATCAGTAAAATTTAATAGGCTTTAAATCAAAGAAATAGATCCTTGGGGCAAGAGATTGGCTGTAAAGGCAGCCACATATATTTTTTTTTTATCCTGGATCTTTGGGTTCTATTATAGTATCAGAGCCTGAGCCCACCAGAGGTTCTTCTGTCTACAAGGATAAGTTTCAGCCTACCTGCAGAGTATCTTACTTTTAGTTTCACACTGAGCTGTCAGGTTGTTGTTCTGACATATATACTGTGTACAGTACAGCCCTTATGTCTGAACTCCTGACAACTCATAAACACTAATGTAAACCATAAGTTAATCAGTTTGATAGGAATTTACTTATAATGAATGTTTATGAGCTGTTCGGTATTCAGAGATAAGAACTATACATCCAGCTGTCAGGGCACCTACTTGATAGACTGAAAGTAAAATACTCTGCAGATATCATTCTTCCTAGAGTCTAATGGGAAAAATGGATTGTCCTGGGACACATACAATTACCCTCAATATCTAACAACACTAAAGGTTATTTAGTCCAGTTTATTGCTCTTAAAGACAATTTGTTATTTTAGAAATGTAGTCCAGGCTGTGGACATCCTGATATAAAACAGGAGGTGTTAAAAGGGTATCCTCAGGATAGGTGATCAACATCAGATCAGATGGGATCTGACACCCAGCACCCCCGCCAATCAGTTGAAGAGAAAACCGTGCTCCATGCAAGTACAGCCTTCCCTTCATTGTTTACCTGCTTGATGTTGACATCTCAGAGATGAGCAGTTGTAACTACAAGCTGTTCCATTCACTTCTTTGGGATGGCTTGAATTGGAACGAGCCGTCCCATAGAAGTGAATGGGGTGGTTTGCAATTACACCTGCTTACCATTGCGATGTCGACGGCGAGCAGGTAAACAAAGAAGGGAAAGCTACACTCTCCTGGAGTGTGGCCTTCTCTTCAACCAGCTGATCGCCAGGTGTCGGACCACCGCTGATCTGATATCCTGATAGGTCATGAATATTACAATCCCAGAAAACTCCTTTAAGTCTTCCTTGTATGATTGATAATAATGAGATAGAATGGAATAAAAAGCAGTAATTTAAATGATTAAATACAAGTTATATTTAATCTTTTCCCGCAAAAATATATTTAAAGGGGTTATGCAGTGATTTATATTGATGATCTATACTCAGGATAGGTCATCAATATGTGTTCAGCGGGTGTCACATATCCTAAGCTGATCAGCTGTTTGAAGAGGTCATATGGAGTGCAGCTTCCTGGTTTTATACTACGAATCACCTCTTGTGTAGCAGTAGCGTATTGTAATTACAACTACTCAATTTATTCCATTAAATGGAGCGAGCACTCATCATTAAACTTCCAAGACGACAGCCAGTGTAATAAAAAGGAAGAGGCACTCGCATGGTGTGCCTCCTCCTCTTCAAACAGCTGATTGGTGTTGGACCCCCACTGATCAGATATTAAAGGGGTTATCCCATACTATGAAATGCCCCTTCCCCATATGCTGGGCCCCTCACAGTAAATATACTTACTCCGTTCCCTGCGCTGCTCTTGGTCCCATTCAGTCGGGGGAAGCAGCCAATGGCAGGCGGGGATGGGGACGAGCCTCCCTAGCATGGATGATAAGCTGCATCGGTGGTGAGGAGACCAGGAGCGGCACAGGCAGCAGGGAGCGGGGTAAGTATATTCACTGTGAGGGGCCTGGCATATGGAGGATATTTTTATAGTATTGGATAACCCCTTTAATTACCTATTCTGAGGATAAGTCATCAATATAAATATCTGCACAACCCTGTTAAGTCTGTTTAGCACATTTTGTTCTAAAACATGGTGCTTACAGATTGTACATTTTTAATGTGTCAAGTTCCCTTTAAAATATCAGGTAACAGTTGGGAAGAAAAGCCTATTGCATTGTAAACAGAACAACTGACATTTATATAACAGATAAAAACGGACCTTAATACTTGCCATTGACGTTGACTGCCTCAGCTTTCATCCGCACTTAGGTAAAACCACCATTACTATAATTCCCAGGACTAGATTTTGGATCTGAGGAATTCTGAAAAGCAAAAAGGTGTATTTAGGATCCTATGAGAAGTTCAATATGGAAGGGTCCTTAAAGGTGCCAAGGTTTACATGTTCCCATAATGCACTTGAAAAATTGCAAGGATCTGCTAAGAGAAAAAAACTACTCTACCTACTTGGAGAAAATGAGTCTTGTTAAAGAAAGTAATTAGAGGTTATTTCTCAATTAGTGCTTGAAATGTTTTTCCTCTGCTTTTTGTATAATTTTCTATTTTTTATTCACAGAATCATCCAAATGATTTTTCTTACAATTATTTAATTACTTTGGCAAATGAGTAAATGAGGTTATGATATTCTGAGACTGTGCACAACACTGTGCCGGCAGTCCATTTAAAATTACCTGATGAAATTGAATAAGTTTGTATTCAATATATTATCAAAATGCTGATATATTATGAATATCAATGACATCTATTATAGAATACGGTAATTACAGTGAAAACAATAGATAGGATGTAATTGGGAATGAACCTATTGGTGCAGATTTTCTATTCCTGTCCGGCTTTAAGATAGATATAGCAGTCATAAGATGCATTATATCCATCGCAGTGTTGCAGGCTGTGTGATAGATTTGTTACATCTTCTTAGAAGTTAGACGATTTTATCTCCTTTATGCCATCTCACGGCCAGGGCCGTCTTTAATATTGATTGTTGAAGAAAGGTAGTTTAGCGGCACTCCTTTAGATAGTTGGCGGTGCTCAGTGGTAAAGGTGCATATACTTTATATCAAAAAAACACGGCACTCTAAAACTGCTTTTAAGTTGCTTGTTTTATTTCTTTATATATCTTTTTTCATTTTTATATCCATCCAAAAAATAATCCACTGGCCAACGTTTCGGTCTAGTCTTAGACCTTGTTCACGGCCTTAGTCTGCATAGTAAGGGAGTCTCTGGGATGGTGTAGTGGCCAGTGGCTTATTTTTTGGATGGATATAAAAATGAAAAAAGATATATAAAGAAATAAAACAAGCAACTTAAAAGCAGCTATAGAGTGCCGTGGTTTTTTGATATTTAATATTGATTGGACCCTGGGAAAGAGGGAGAACACAAGTGCCGCTGCTGCATTCATGGGTCCATACTTTATTAACTAAGTAGCAGGACATGTAGGGCATACATGGGGAAAGTCCCTGCACTTACTTTTATTTCTGGGCGCCGCTCTGGGTGCAGAACTTCACAGCCAGGGAGAAGGTGAGTTTTTTTTTCTCCCACAGAGAAAAGCTGATGTCTACTCCCTGGTGTTCCGATGCTGTTACTTAGCATACAGCGCGGGAGAATGTAACGGGGGCCACAGCGGCCCTACATGTCCTGCTACTTAGTTAATAAAGTATGGACCCATGAAAGGTCCACAAGTGGCCAGAGGGGCTCAAGAGGCAGTTGCCTTGCCCCTTTTGCCTGCATTAACGATGGCCCTGCTCACGGCTAGTTGATTTATACAATTTTTTTAAAATAAAAACCTGTTGCACTCCATTAGTTTTTGGTACTTTTTAAGCCAGGATTCCAGCACATTGTAAACAGTTCCAAAACTTGTGTTTTAATTCTATTTTTTAAACATTTGTAACAAAACTGAAATAGGAAAATTTACACATACAAATATACCCATATGTTCTAACTCCACATACGTGAGTAGGATTGATGATGACATGTAAAAATATTTCAGACATTGAAATGTACTGTATGTATACAATGTAGCCATATACTCTGACTGAGAAATGTAATTTAGGGAGAAAACTATCCAATAGTCAGGAAATCTATCTGTCTAATTATCAACTTAATATCAGCTTCGATATGATAGAAATATAAAAGGGTACAAGCCACAGGTACCCCGACTTTAAAGAGTAACTAAAGCTTTATATGAAGGTTTAATATGTTGTACTTAATGCCCTAAAAAACTATTTCTAATATACTTTATTAATCAATTTTGTATTTTTATTATACTTTTACTTCCCTAAAGTGCAACATTCACTGTACACTTAAATTTGTGTTCTCTGTACATGCTGACAGCTCAGCGGTGTAGGGAGTACGGAGAACACATTTTATGAATGGGGCCGCAGCAGCAGTGCTGTGAGTACAGGTAGGAGCGCACTCTGCTGCTCCTGCCCATGCTCCCTGGAGGATTACTAACTCCTGGCATAGCACATGGGTACCCTGTACCCATGTACATTGCCAGGATTAGCAGAGCAGAGATGTGTGTGCGCCTTTAACAGCACCCTATGTGTGTTGTTTCTCTAAAATAATTGAAGAAAAGTGAATATCAGACTGATCAAAAATATTTCACAGTTTTTGATGTCACCCCACAAGTTTTCTATTGGATTAAGATCCGGGGATTGGGCCGGCCACTCCATAACGTCAATCTTGTTAGTCTGGAACCAAGATGTTGAACGTTTACTGGTGTGTTTGGGGTCTTTGTCTTGTTGGAACACCCATTTCAAGGGCATTTCCTCTTCAGCGTAAGGCACCATGACCTCTTCAAGTATTCCGATGTATTCAAACTGATCCATGGTATGGTATAAATAGGCCCAACACCGTAGTATGAGAAACATCCCCATATCATGATGCTTGTGCCACCATGCTTCACTGTCACAGTGTACTGTGGCTTGAATTCAGTGTTTGGGGGTCGTCTGACAAATTGTCTCCTGCCACTAGACCCAAAAAGAACAATCTTACTTTCATCAGTCCCCAAAATGTCTCTTTAGGCCAGTCAATGTGCTCTTTGGCAAATTGTAACCTCTTCAGCACATGTCTTTTTTTCTAACAGTGGGACTTTGCGAGGGCTTCTTGCAGATAGCTTGGCTTCACATAGGTATCTTCTAATTGTAACAGTACTCACAGGTAACTTTAGACTTTCTTTGATCTTCCTGGAGCTGATTGTTGGCTGAGTCCTTGCCATTTTGGCTAACCTGCTATCCATTTGAATGGTAGTTTTTCACTTTTTCCACGTCTTTCAGGTTTTGGTTGCCATTTTAAAGCTTTTGCCATTATTTTAGCTGAGCAGCCTATCATTTTCTGCACTTCTTCTTATGTTTTCCCCTCTCCAATCAACTTTTTAATCAAGGTACACTTCTTCTGAACAATGTCTGGAACAACCCATTTTCCTCAGAATTTCAGAGAGATATGCACTGTAACCAGCATGAACAACATTTGTTGCCTTCCCTCCTTAAATAAGGGCAATAATTGTCACCTATTTTTCAAGAATGAATGACCTAATTCATTAAACTCCACACTGCTATTATTTTGAACATACCCGCTTTAATAAGTGATTGAATTACAGAGAATCAGCAGCATGCATGTCATGACTGTTGGGTCTGTTGGATTTATATTACTCTACTACACCTGCTAGTAAATTATTTGCCATGTAGAAATATCATTTCTACCAAAAACAGTGATTGATCAGGTTAGTGATGTTTGAACACAACTGTACCTCTGTGTATTATCTATCTATCTATCTATCTATCTATCTCCTATCTATCTATCTATCTTTCTAACATATCTACTCATCTATGTGTCATGTCTATTTATGGGCAAGAAATACAGGAATATAACACAGATAAAATCTGATGAGAGGTCATTATAAGTGGAGAATCCACACCATCTAGTGACAAATCTCTGAACAGTAATTATCTAGTCAACTGGATGCATTTTGAGAAAATACATTTTTGATGACAGGTTCAAATTTTATAGATTGACTAAATCATATGTACATGTGCACAGACACACTTTCACACACCCATACCATGTACACACATACCTACACCACACATGTGTACATACATACATGATCACACATGCAAATATTATTATTTTACTAAATCTACTATCATGATTTGAAAGATTATTATTATAGACATTTTTAGAGCAAAGAATTGCATATTCTTTCCTAGCATGGAGATATCAGGATAAGTAACCACGTTTAACGGTTAAATTACAGCACAGTGAAGCAAAGTTCACATAATGATTATTTAATATGAAATTGGAATATACATACATGCCATTAATTCACGTTTATCGTTAATTCCTAGAACTGCCAAGAACCAGAACCCATTGTGAGAATGATATAGCTCAAGCCCAGAAGTGATTGCACTAGAACATATGTAATCATATAGGATGTGACATCAGTTTATGAAATCCAATTTAATGTGGGACATTAAAGATGATGACATAGTTGGCTATATATAAAACTCACGTTTTGGCAAATAAGAAAGTTATAATCACATCAAAAGCTTCTTCACTCCATTCATTCCATTGTATTTTATAGTATATGCATTTTATGTTAAATGCAAAATATTACCAAGGTTAGTATGTATATGTGGTTTTCACGTACGCACCCGCGTCTCGCAACCAGGGACGGGTCTGCCAGGGGCCCCAGACCACCTCCAAGCTCTCACTCCGCGCACACCACACACGCAGGCCGCTGATTGTAGTTCAACCCCAAACACGCACAGACTCAACACCCCAAACACCAGCTGCCATCTCCGACTTTGACGTAAACCGGAAACGTTGCACACTCCACGTATATACGTTCTGCTCACAAGCAATCACACAGTCACACGTTCAGGCTACGGATTCTTTAGAGCAACAAGGCGGACTTATAAAGGGAATATTTTATACACAAAAAATAGTGAAGTGCTTACAAAAACAGATGTAAGATGAGACAAAGTAAAAATAACATACAAAACTGTAAGAGTAAAATAAATGGGTAAAAACTGTAAATAAGAACTTACTGCCCCAGGAGAAGGGGAGGAAAATGGCTAACCGTCAGCTCGGCTGTGACTCCCACACGGTGTAACACTTAAAATATGTCCATGCAACAATTTTATAGAACTAGGATTGGTTTCCAGTTTCCGGTCGGCCCAGTCATTGACCATAACCAAATCCTAGTTCTTCCATTGGGGGACAATTAATGAGGGGAGTGGAGGGCATTGAATATTGAAATATTTCAAATATTTTCAAATCTCCCTCCAAAATAAGCCCCCTTCATCCAGTAACTGGTTTATCAGGGGGGAGCAGATGCTTCTTTGAAGCTAGTACCTGGCAGCCAGATGTGTTAGATATGACAGGAACATGAGGAGAACTGTCCATCTGCATCTCCTGTAGCTGGCAAAGTCCTAGCGTGCCTAACTCCACCCTACTGGGATAGAATGTAGGCTTCAAAGCACTCAGCCATTTGGTGAAGGACCCTTCTATGCAGCAGAAATTACACCTTATACAACAGACACACAGCACATATACTTCTATAATAGCTACTACAAGTAGGCACCCCCACATCATTCATGACAGTGGCAATCTGTTCAATTCAAATTTGCTGTTTAATTAAATAACAGGTGTAATTTTAAAAACATCTTAAAGGATCTGTTTTATAATTGTACTGCATACTTCATATTCTTGCTTCTCAATAGACTTAGTTGAAAAAGTCCATCTTCAGGCAATTACAGGGCAGACAGCGAGAGAGTCTTGGTTGACTAAAGATTTCCTCTGCTGAATGCATATGCTTCCCATACCTTATATGATTACAGAGGATGTATACAAACAAATTGGCTGGGTTAAAAGGGTTTTTTGAGATTTTTTTCTACTGTTGACCTATCCTCATATGTGATCGGTGGGGGCTGTTTTGAGAAGGCAGTATCCTTTCTGTGAGCACAGCTCCGTACATTGTATAGCAGATATGCTTGGTATCGCAGCTTTGCCACATTCACTTCAATGGGGCTGAGCTTGTCCTAGGTCATGTGACACATGAACGTGTTATCACTCGACCTAGGAAATGCAGAAAGAAGGCCGCAATGCTACTGTGAGTGCCGCTATATTCTCGAACAGCTGATCAGCGGGGAACCTGGGTGTCGGACCCCCACTGATCAGATACTGATGATCTATCCCGGGGATAGGTCTTCAGTAAAAATCTTAGAAAACTCCTTAAGGCTACTTTTACACTAGCGTTTCTATTTTCCAGTATTGAGATCCATTATAGGGTCTCAATACAGGGGAAAAAAGCGCTTTCGTATTTCCCCCTTTCATTGTCAATGGGGACAAAACGTAACTGAACAGAACGGAATGCTCCAAAATGCATTCCATTCCGTTCTCATACCGGAAAGCAAACAGCAGCATGCTGTGGTTTGCTTTCCGTCCAGGGATGCAGAGCAAGACGGAGGCGTCACAATGCAAGTCAATGGGGACAAATTATATTTCTTTGACACAATCTGACACAATAAAAAACAGATCTGTCCCCCATTGACTTTCAGTGGAGTTCATAACGGATACGTCTTGGCTATGTTAAAGATAATACAACCGGATCCGTTCATAACGGATGCAGATGGTTGTATTATCAGTAACGGAACCGTTTTTGCTGAACCCTGCTGGATCCAGCAAAAACGCTAGTGTGAAAGTAACCTAAATCTTATGAATAAAGAGGTTTGACTGGGATTGGTCTAAATAACAAGATTTTCTACAATGATGTCACATACTATAGGATGTGTTAAAAGCTCAGCTTTCTGCAGTTCCTCACTTAAAACATTGTTTCCACTAAGATCTCTGGAGAGCCGGTGAAACATTATGAGAGGGAAGGGGGGCTTGCAAAGTTTTTTTTTTATCGAAGTGGACTCTCTACTACTCTATCTATGGCAGTGTTTCCCAACCAGTGTGCCTCCAGCTGTTGCAAAACTGCAACTCCCAGCATGCTCGGACAGCCTTTGGCTGTGTGGGAATGTTGGGATTTGTAGTTTTGCAACAGCTGGAGGCACACTGGTTGGGAAACACTGATCTATGGTGATTTAAGTGACAGTATGAACTGCAGCCACATTATCAAAACATGACATACGTTTTGTTGCACACTAAGGCGTTACGCAAGAGAGAACATTTAATTAAAAGCAAGCCTCCCAACTAGAGATGAGTGAATTTCTCAAAAATTCTATTTGGTCGCTTCGCCGTTTTTCCAGAAAAAAATTATATTGGATCCGAATTTATTTGTGGTGAATCGTGTTAAAAATATGCTATTTCTCTGGCTGCAGAGAGCCTTTATAGGTGTGTAGAGCACTGTGCTTTGCAGTAACACGCATAGGTAGTCTGCTGTGGTAGTTTAACAATACTGTGAGTCAGTATGACACGCAGATGACAGGAGTCGCTCTTAGAATCACTGCACACTTCACTTATTTGGGCAGTTACCTGACCAAATAACTCAAGTGTGAACTCAGCCTTACAGGTCCATGTTAGCGCCAAGAAGAAGCTCACTCCTTTTACACCGTTGTCAGCTGATTCCACATAGATGTCTGCAGAACCTGTTCTATTAAACGTTTATACAAGTAGAGCCCCCCTGACAGAGTGGAGCGGGTGTCATCAGTAAGTTTGTGTTGACGTCACAGATTATTTTGCCCTTCCTCTGATCCATCAGAATAACCCCAAAAAAACGGATCCTGTCTGTTGAGCATCCGCCTTCACTCGGTCAGAATTTGATCAGTAATCCATCAGTATTCCTAAAGGCAAAAAAAACTGGAGTGTATCCAAAAAAAGATGACACGACAATGGAATATTTGCATGTCTTCTGTGTTTTGTACCCACTCTTGCTTTTGGCTACCAAATCATAAGCCAATTCTGATGGGACCATGTCATACAGATCTTATAGCTGTTACATAGACAGGATCTGTTGTGCGTCTCATATTTCCTTCCTTCTGACAGATCAGAAGAAGGGCCAAATAAATGATGATGTCAACCAGGCCAAAAAGGCAAAATAGTGGCCCAGTCATGGAGTGGGAAGGGTGGGAACAGAATTAAGAGACCACAAAGTGGCCCAGTGACATAGTGGTTAGGTGGTAGCATACTGTTGGGGTAGCAGCAGCATGAGGAGACCACAGAGTAGTAATGTGGCAGCAGTATAAAGAGACCACAGAGTGGTGATGTGGCAGCAGTATGAGACCACGGAGTGGCCCAGTGGATAGTGGTGATGTGGCAGAAGCCTGAGGAGACCTCAGAGTGGCCCAGTGACAAAATGGTAAGGTGGCAGCAGCATGAGGAGACCACAGAGTGGCCCAGTGACATAGTGGTAAGGTAGCAGCAGCATGAGGAGACCACAGAGTGGTGATGTGGCAGCAGGATGAAGAGACCAAAGAGTAGTGAAGTAGCAGAAGCATGAGGAGACCACAGAGTGGCCCAGTGATATAGTGGGGATGTGGCAGCAGCATGAGGAGACCACATAGTGCCCCAGTGACATAGTGGTGATGTGGCAGCAGCATGAGGAGACCACAGAGTGGCCCAGGGACATAGCATTGAGGTAGCAGAAGCATGAGGAGACCACAGAGTAGCCCAGTGACATAGTGGGGAGGTGGCAGCAGCATAAGGGGACCTCAGAGTGGCCCAGTGACATAGTAGTGAGGTGGCAGCAGTATGAGGAGACCACAGAGTGGCCCAGTGACATAGTGGTAAGGTAGCAGAAGCATGAGGAGACCATAGAGTGGTAATGTGGCAGCAGGATGAAGAGACCACAGAGTGGTGAGGTGGTAGAAGCATAAAGAGACCACAGAGTGGCCCAGTGACATAGTGGTGAGGTGGCAGCAGCATGAGGAGACCACAGAGTGGCCCAGTGACATAGTGTTGAGGTAGCAGCAGCATGAGGAGATCACAGAGTGGGGATGTGGCATCAGGATGAAGAGACCCCAAAGTAGTGATGTGGCTGCAGCAAGAGGAGACCACAGAGTGGCCCAGTGACATAGTGGGGAGGTGGAAGCAGCATGAGGAGACCACAAAGTGGACCAATTATATAGTCGTGAGCTGGCAGTAGCATGAGGAGACCACAGAGTGGCCCAGGGACATAGCATTGAGGTAGCAGCAGCATGAGGAGATCACAGAGTGGTGATGTGGAAGCAGCATGAGGAGACCATAGAGTGGCCCAGTGATATAGTGGTGAGGTGGTAGCAGCATGAGGAGACCACAGAGTGGCCAATTGACATAGTGATGAGCTGGCAGCAGCATGAGGAGAGTACAGAGTAGTGATGTAGAAGCAGCATGAAGAGAACATAGAGTGCTGAAGTGGCAGCAACTTGAAGAGACCCCAGAGTGGCCTAGTGACATAGTGGTGAGGTGGCAGCAGTATGAGGAGACCACAGAGTGGCCCAGTGACATTGTGGTAAGGTAGCAGAAGCATTAGGAGACCATAGAGTGGTGATGTGGCAGCAGGAAGAAGAGACCACAGAGTGGTGATGTGGCAGCAGCATGAGGAGACCACAGAGTTGCCCAGTGACATAGTGGTGAGGTGGCAGCAGCATGAGGAGACCACAGAGTGGCCCAGTGACATAGTGTTGAGGTAACAGCATCATGAGGAGACCACAGAGTGGGGATGTGGCATCAGGATGAAGAGACCACAAAGTAGTGATGTGGCAGCAGCATGAGGAGACCACAGAGTGGCCAAGTGACATAGTGGGGAGGTGGAAGCAGCATGAGGAGACCACAGAGTGGCCCAATGATATAGTCATGAGCTGGCAGCAGCATGAAGAGACCACAGAGTGGCCCAGGGACATAGCATTGAGGTAGCAGCAGCATGAGGAGACCACAGGGTGGCCAATTGACATAGTGATGAGCTGGCAGCAGCATGAGGAGACTACAGAGTAGTGATGTGGAACCAGCATGAGAAGACCACAGAGTGCTGAAGTAGCAACAGCATGAGGAGACCCAGAGTGGCCCGGTGACATAGTGGTGAGGTGGCAGCAGCATGAGGAGATCACAGAGTGGGGTTGTGGCATCAGGATGAAGAGACCCTAAAGTAGTGATGTGGCAGCAGCAAGAGGAGACCACAGAGTGGCCCAGTGACATAGTAGGGAGGTGGAAGCAGCATGAGGAGACCACAAAGTGGCCCAATTATATAGTCGTGAGCTGGCAGTAGCATGAGGAGACCACAGAGTGGCCCAGGGACATAGCATTGAGGTAGCAGCAGCATGAGGAGATCACAGAGTTGTGATGTGGAAGCAGTATGAGGAGACCATAGAGTGGCCCAGTGATATAGTGGTGAGGTGGTAGCAGCATGAGGAGACCACAGAGTGGCCAATTGACATAGTGATGAGCTGGCAGCAGCATGAGGAGACTACAGAGTAGTGATGTGGAAGCAGCATGAAGAGAACATAGAGTGTTGAAGTGGCAGCAACATGAGGAAACCCCAGAGTGGCCTAGTGACATAGTGGTGAGTTGGCAGCAGTATGAGGAGACCACAGAGTGGCCCAGTGACATAGTGGTAAGGTAGCAGAAGCATGAGGAGACCATAGAGTGGTGATGTGGCAGCAGGATGAAGAGACCACAGAGTGGTGATGTGGCAGCAGCATGAGGAGACCAGAGTTGCCCAGTGACATAGTGGTGAGGTGGCAGCAGCATGAAGAGACCACAGAGTGGCCCAGTGACATAGTGTTGAGGTAGCAGCATCATGAGAAGACCACAGAGTGGGGATGTGGCATCAGGATGAAGAGACCACAAAGTAGTGATGTGGCAGCAGCATGAGGAGACCACAGAGTGGGGATGTGGCATCAGGATGAAGAGACCACAAAGTAGTGATGTGGCAGCATGAGGAGACCACAGAGTGGCCAAGTGACATAGTGGGGAGGTGGAAGCAGCATGAGGAGACCACAGAGTGGCCCAATGATATAGTCGTGAGCTGGCAGCAGCATGAGGAGACCACAGAGTGGCCCAGGGACATAGCATTGAGGTAGCAGCAGCATGAGGAGATCACAGAGTGGTGATGTGGAAGCAGCATAAGGAGACAATAGAGTTGCCCAGTGATATAGTGGCGAGGTAGCAGCAGCATGAGGAGACCACAGGGTGGCCAATTGACATAGTGATGAGCTGGCAGCAGCATGAGGAGACTACAGAGTAGTGATGTGGGAGCAGCATGAGAAGACCACAGAGTGCTGAAGTAGCAACAGCATGAGGAGACCCAGAGTGGCCCGGTGACATAGTGGTGAGGTGGCAGCAGCATGAGGAGATCACAGAGTGGCCCAGTGACAAAGTGGGGAGGTGGTGGGCAATACCATTACCAGCTGAAGATAGGGGCTGGCAGTAGAAGCACCTGGCAGCAGGTGTCACATCCGGCGGGTGGCAGCATCAGAATAGTAGCTGAAGCAGATAGCCAGAAGAAACAGGTCTCTTTTGTCAAAGTGTAGGTGTGGCACCATGGTTTATGTAGTCTAATGCATCAGGCACTGGTGTTTGAAAATCCTGGCTGATATACGCCTGATTCATCTTCACAAAGGTCAGTTTCCCCACATTTTGGGTGGACAGGGGTGTTCTCCTTGGCTGGGCAGGAAAGCTTGTCCAGGGCAAAGTTGGTCAGCTGCGGTCACAAATTGAGTTTGGCTGCCCAGTTGTCCAGGGGATCTTTGATGTGGGGTGGCAGGGTGCACCCCAAGTAAGCCACAACCTGCTGGTTCAGGTTCTGCAGTATGTCTAACTGCACGCTTGGCTCCCGACCTCCCACTGCTACCACCCTGCTGACTCACAGCCACGCTGCCACCCTGCTCTCCTGATGATGATGATGATGATGAAGCCCATTCTTCACCCAGCTCCCAAGTGCGATCGGCTACATAATCATTATCATCCGCTACTGTCTGCATGTCACTGATGTCCCCCTCAATGGTAACAGGGCCAGGAGCCTGACCGCTTGCATCACTTTCTCCCACGCGACTCTCCTCATCACTACTTGCCCGCCTACCGGAGGAAGCAACAGATATCTCCTCCAGATTTTGGTTGTGCAGTAGCTGCTGACTGTCCTCTAGTAGATCGTCCTCGCTGAAAAGTGGAGCTGAGCCTACGGCATATAATACTTCTCGCACTCAGGGAACTGAAAATGACAGAGGAAGGTTAAGGACAGGTGGGGGCACAGGGACTGCTACCGGGCCATGCCAACTAGGCTTCGTGTCAGAGGAACCCGCCTACTCTAGGCTGGGGGTGTCTGATGTCACTTGCGAGGAACTCGACAAGTCAACAAGTCAACAAGTCAAGACCGAGTCAACCATTCAAGCACCGCTGGGTTGTCGGTCAAGACATGACCGCTCAGACCTCTCGCTGTGACTCCTGCTGCAACCCCACTTCTTCTGCTGTCTGCGACAGAAACATTTTGGCCACTGCCCGTTCCCTTTGCAGGGCCTGTCATCTGTCTGTCTGACATACTGTATAATAAAGAGAATTAAAGGGGTTATACCATCACATGCAATGGGGGCATATCACTAGGATATGCCCTCATTGTCTGATACCTCTAGGACCTGCACCTACAACGAGAACAGAGTGAAGAAATTAATGGAGGGCACACTGTGCATGCGCAGATGCCCTCCATTCATTTCAATGGGGCTGCGGAAAATAGTCACGCGCTGGCTCGGCTACTTCCATCTGCCTTATAGAAATGAGTGAGAGCAGGGGCCGCATGTGCATGGTGCGCTACCATGGTACGCTTGGTGGTGGCGGGGTCCTCCAGTTACAGCTCTCCCCGCTCCGTTCTCATATCAGACAATGGGGACATATCCAAGCGATATGCCCCCATTGATTGTGATGGGAATACCCCTTTAAATAAAAATTTTAATAATACCCCCCCAAAAAAGCTGTAGTACAATATTACTTCACCACTTAATGACTATTAACACATATATATATATATATATATATATATATATACATACAGTACAGACCAAAAGTTTGGACACACCTTCTCATTTAAAGAGTTTTCTTTATTTTCATGACTATGAAAATTGTAGATTCACACTGAAGGCATCAAAACTATGAATTAACACATGTGGAATTATATACATAACAAAAAAGTGTGAAACAACTGAAAATATGTCATATTCTAGGTTCTTCAAAGTAGCCACCTTTTGCTTTGATTACTGCTTTGCACACTCTTGGCATTCTCTTGATGAGCTTCAAGAGGTAGTCACCTGAAATGGTTTTCACTTCACAGGTGTGCCCTGTCAGGTTTAATAAGTGGGATTTCTTGCCTTATAAATGGGGTTGGGACCATCAGTTGCGTTGTGGAGAAGTCAGGTGGATACACAGATGATAGTCCTACTGAATAGACTGTTAGAATTTGTATTATGGCAAGAAAAAAGCAGCTAAGTAAAGAAAAACGAGTGCCCAACATTACTTTAAGAAATGAAGGTCAGTCAGTCTGAAAAATTGGGAAAACTTTGAAAGTGTCCCCAAGTGCAGTCACAAAAACCATCAAGCGCTACAAAGAAACTGGCTCACATGCGGACCGCCCCAGGAAAGGAAGACCAAGAGTCACCTCTGCTGCGGAGGATAAGTTCATCCGAGACACCAGTCTCAGAAATCGCAGGTTAACAGCAGCTCAGATTAGAGACCAGGTCAATGCCACACAGAGTTCTAGCAGCAGACACATCTCTAGAACAACTGTTAAGAGGAGACTGTGTGAATCAGGCCTTCATGGTAGAATATCTGCTAGGAAACCACTGCTAAGGACAGGGAACAAGCAGAAGAGACTTGTTTGGGCTAAAGAACACAAGGAATAGACATTAGACCAGTGGAAATCCGTGCTTTGGTCTGATGAGTCCAAATTTGAGATCTTTGGTTCCAACCACCGTGTCTTTGTGCGACGCAGAAACGGTGAACGGATGGACTCTACATGACTGGTTCCCACCGTGAAGCATGGAGGAGGAGGTGTGATGGTGTGGGGGTGCTTTGCTGGTGACACTGTTGGGGATTTATTCTAAATTGAAGGCATACTGAACCAGCATGGCTACCACAGCATCTTGCAGCGGCATGCTATTCCATCCTATTTGTGTTTAGTAGGACCATCATTTATTTTTCAACAGGACAATGATCCCAAAGACCTCCAGGCTGTGTAAGGGCTATTTGACCATGAAGGAGAGTCACCGGAACTGAACCCAATCGAGATGGTTTTGGGTGAGCTGGACCGCAGAGTGAAGGCAAAAGGGCCAACAAGTGCTAAGCATCTCTGGGAACTCCTTCAAGACTGTTAGAAGACCATTTCAGGTGACTACCTCTTGAAGCTCATCAAGAGAATGCCAAGAGTGTGCAAAGCAGTCATCAAAGCAAAAGGTGGCTACTTTGAAGAACCTAGAATATGACATATTTTCAGTTGTTTCACACTTATTTGTTATGTATATAATTCCACATGTGTTAATTTATAGTTTTGATGCCTTCAGTGTGAATCTACAATTTTCATAGTCATGAAAATAAAGAAAACTCTTTGAATGAGAAGGTGTGTCCAAACTTTTGGTCTGTACTCCATATATAGATATATATATATATATATATATATATATATATATTTTCTTTTATAAATGAACTCCCCTCCCAAAAAAAAAACAACAATCACAATTCACCGCAGAAGGTCAATTAGTCAATTAAGACGCATTCTTTTTCCTATTACTACTCCCTAAAAAAAAAATATAGCAATCACAATTCACCATAGAATGTCTAATGGGACGTATGTATATTTCCTTTTTATACACTACGTAAATGGTTGTAGTGCAATGTTATTTCACTGCCGGCAATTAAGACATATTTTTTTTTTAGGATTATTGAACTCCCCCCCCCCCCCCCAAAAAAAAGGATAACAATCACAATTCACCGTAGAAGGTCGATTAAGACATATATTCTTTTTCCTTTAACCACACCCAAAAAAATATATATATAACAATCACAATTCACGGCAGAACGGCTAATGGGATGTACGTATATTTCCTTTTTATACACCACATAAATGGCTGTAGTACAATGTAACTTCACTGCTTAATGCCAATTATGAAATATATTTTTTCCTTTTTTTCCCTATTTCTGCAACCCCAAAAAAGAAATATAACAATCATAATTCACCGCAGAACGGCTAATGGGACACACGTATGTTTCCTTTTATTACACCACTTAAATGACTGTAGTACTATTTAACTTCCCCGCTAAAAGGGCAATTAAGACATATTTTTTTTTCTGATTAATAAACCCCCCCAAAACAAAATAACAATCATAATTCACTGCAGAACGGCAATCAAGACGTATTCTTCCTCCTATTTCTACACCCAAAAAATAATAATATAACAATCGCAATTCACCACAGAATGGTTAATGGGACGTACGTATATTTCCTTTTAATACACTGCGTAAATGGCTGCAGTACAATGTAACTTCACCGCTGAATGGCATTTATGACCTATTAATACACCCCCCCCCAAAAAAAAAGAAAAACAATGTAAAATCAACGCGTGACAGCAAATAGGACTTACGTATCTATCCTATTAAAACACACAATAAATGGCTGTAGTACAATATAACTTCACCGCTGAACAGAAATTATGACATATATTTTTTCCTTTTTTTTCCTATTAATAGACAGAAAAAAAATAGCAATGTGAAATCAATGCAGGACAGCTAATAGGATGTACGTATCTTCTGTATTTTTCGGCCTATAAGACGCATCGGCCCATAAGGCGCACCTAGGTTTTTGAGGAGGGAAATAATAAAAAAAATATTTTGAACCAAAAGGTGTGCTTTTGGTGGGCTTTGAACTATTGGTAGCCTGTGAATGACACTATTATGGGGGTCTGTGGATGGCACTGTTATGGAGGTCTGTGGATGGCACTGTTATGGGGGTCTGTGGCTGACACTGTTATGAGCGTCTGTGGATGGCACTGTTATGGGGGTCTGTGGATGGCACTGTTATGGGGGCATCTGTGGATGGCACTGTTATGGGGGCATCTGTGGATGGCATGATACTGCTATGGGGGGGGGGGATCTGTGGATGACAGATAAATAGCTTCTTATGCTATTTGACATCCACAGATCCCCCCCCGTAACAGTGTCAGCCACTGTGAATGACCCCCAATACAGGGGGAGTGGGCTGGCATCTACACTCGTTTTTAAATGGCAGCGGGGCCCGGTGCAGTCACTGTATACTATTGCACCAGGCCCCGCTCACTGTACTAATCGTATCTACTGTAACTGCAGGCAGGCAATGTTTAACGATAGATATGTTCGATCCAGCAGCCTGTACTTACGATCATAGCAGGCTGGAGGCAGGAGGCTGGGCGTGCGGGCACTGGCAGCGTAACTCACTGTGTCAAGTGTCTGCGCCGCCTGCTTTATTCATAAAGTGGACGGAGCAGGCACATAGGAAGTTACGCTGCCAGTGCCCATCCGCCAAGCCTCCTGCCTTCAGCCATCTATAATCATAAGTACAGGCTGCTGGATCGAACATATCTATCGTTAAACATTGCCTGCCTGCAGTTACAGTAGATACGATTAGTACAGTGAGCGGGGCCTGGTGCAATAGAATACAGTGACTGCACCACGCTCCGCTGCCAGTACAAAACTAGGGGCCGGCCCCCAGCCCCTCCTCCCTACTCGCTGATACAGATGCCGGCCGCACTGTGCAGCATGCGGTTGGCGGTGTATCAGTGTAAAAACGGCAGCATTCGCCCCATAAGACGGGGGGAAAAAGTGCATCTTATAGGGCGAAAAATACGGTATCTTATTAATACACTCCGGAAATGGCTGTAGTGCAATGTAACTTAACCACTGAAAGGCAATTATGACATATGTTTTTCCCTTTTTTTCCTATATATACACGCAAAAAAAAACAACTATGTAAAATCTACAGAGAACGGCTAATGGGATGTACGTATCTATCCTATAACACACCCCTAAAATGACTGTAGTACAATGTAACTTTACCACTGAACAGCAATTATGACATATATTTTTTCCTTTTTTCCTATTGATACACCACCCAAAACAAAGTTAAACCATGTAAAATCAAAGCAGAACGGCTTATAGGACATAAGTATCTTTCCTATTAATATACCCATAAATGGCTGTATCACACAGAACTTGCACCCCAATCACAAGCAAGGTTTGCTGGAATTAGTGATGTATCATATAGTGCAAACAACCTAAAAGCAGCAGTATAACTGCAATGTGGATCCCCAATTAGTGCAGCAAGGTGTAATAGAATCGCTCCTATTACCCAGGCTGTACACTCTCCAATTGCACCCTGTTCTCCTTTTATAATGAGGATGATGCCTCCCTATCCTTTCCCTACACCTTGACTAATCTTTCCCTGAACTTGTAAATAATTTTTTTAGCACAATAAAGTCTTTCCTAGCACTGTCCCTAGCGCCTGCTGACGTCTTTCCCTGCACTAAGCACAGTGGAAAATGGCATAACCCAAAATGGCAGAGTTTTGGGGCTGTGACATCACAAGGGCTGGCTGGTGGCTGATTGGCTGCAGGCATGGCATCCCAGAGTTCTTTGCTTCATGTCCTAACACGTGCAGCAGCCATTTTAGGAAAAAATGTGATTCGTTATATTAAGCGTGAGGAAATTCGGATTTGGTGCAAATCTAATTTTTCCTGAAATTTGTATTGAATTCCACTTTATCAACTTCGATTCACTCATTTCTACCCACAACCACAAAAAAAAAAAAATAATTTTAAGTTGTGTCTGTCAAAATGTAGTACTCCCATGAAATCTGCAAATATCTAGAATCTCCCTATTCATACTGACCTCTAGAATAAAGCAAAAATTAAAATTTTACTGCAAAAAACGCAAACACAGAACACAAATCACAATGTCAGAATTAAGTGGGTCATAACCAGATATACTCCACTTTTGTGGTGTATATACCATATTTTTCACCCCATTAGACGCACTGTGGGGGGAAATGGCAGTGCGTCTTATGGGGCGAATGCTGCCATTTTGACTCTTCTAACATTGATACATCGCGGGCCGTGATGCTGCACAGTATAGCCTGCGATCAGTGGCGTAGCTATAGGGGTCGCAGCGGTCGCAATTGCGACCGGGCCCCTAAGCCAGGGGGGCCCACGGGTCCCCCCAGGAGAGACGGAGTGAAGCCCTGGCCCCTGATTTGCAGAGTACAGTACTTGCCGGCGGCTAACTTCACAGGGGGGGCGGAGGCAGAGCCGTGCGTGCAGCTGCGCAGGCTCAGCCAGGAGAGGGAGTGGTCCCGTCTGGAAGTACTGGCGAGAAGTGGAGCTTGCCGCCCGAGTGAGTGAGGTGAGGGCGGCCGTGGCGACGTGACTGGAGCGGCGGAGGAGAAGCTGCGTGCCGCCTGAGGGACTGAGGTGAGGGCGGCCGTGGCGACGTGACTAGCAGAGATTCGGAGAAGGTCTCTGCTCTGGCTGCTTGCTAGTAGCTAGAGTACACTAGCATCACATAGGATAGCAGTAGTGGGTCCTCTTACTAGCACCGTTCTAGTCACATGTGCAGCTGCAAATGAGCTCTGCAGGTAAGAGGACCCACTACTGCTATCCTACAAGTACTGGTAGATGTCACAGCAGAGTCCTATAAATCATGTGATGGTCTATGGCCCATAGACCATCACATTCATAGCACAAGCGGCAGCTATATCATCATCATCATCACTGCTTCATCATATGCCAGCAGGGCTATTAACATTGCCGCCAAGCCCGCCATTATTGCTCACACAGGGCTGGTCAGCACTGGAAATATGGGATTGCAAGTGCAACACCTATGGGAGCAGTGACTGTCACCATATTGCCGTGAGTGACTAATGATATAGCTGCCGCTTGCAATCCCATATTTCCAGTGCTGACCAGTCCTGTGTGAGAAATAATGGCGGGCTTGGCGGCAATGTTAATAGCCCTGCTGGCATATGATGAAGCAAACTGAAAGGATAAGTGAAGGAAAATTAAGTACCTCCCATGCTGCCGAATGACACATATAGGCCGAATGCACACGGCCGTGTTCCACGGCTGTGAACGGTTCGTGGTATCCTGGCCTGGATTTCTGCTGACAGCAGGAGCGCACGGCGTCATTGGTTGCTATGACGCCGTGCGCTTCATGCCGCCGCTGCACTACAGTAATACACTTGTATGATCTATACATTACTGTAGTACAGTGGCGGCATGAAGCGCACGGCGTCAGTGCGCTCCTGCTGTCAGCAGGAATCCAGGCCGGAATACCACGGACCGTTCACGGCCGTGTGCATTCGGCCATAGACTGATTCCAGCACAAGTGGCAGCATATTATCATCAATATGGGCATGGGCACGGTGGGCGTGCAGGGGTCTGGTGGTGTTAGGAAATGGTATAGAAGGTAAGGGGGGGGGGGGGCCCAAAATGAATTCTTGCACCAGGGCCAATGAGCCAATAGCTACGCCCCTGCCTGCGATGTATCAGTGAAGAGGGAGGAGGGGCTGGAGGCCGGCAACTGCTGTTGGAATTGCTGTGGAGCCCGGTGCAGTCACTGTACATTATTACACCGGGCCCCGCACACAGCAGTATTCATATGTAAAGTGTAGGCATTCTATATGTAAAGTGTAGTCAATCCATATGTAAAGTATAGCAATCTACTGTGGTAGTGCAATCCACATAGTACTCACTATAAAACTCCCGTACTAGAAAACAGGCGAGCCGGTCTCTTACTTCGTCATGTGCATGCTCCGCCTGCTTCATTAATAAAGTGGGAGGAGCATGACCTGACAAAGTGATTGACCGGCCAGCCTGCCTGCTAGTACGGGAGTTTCATAGTGAGTACTATGTGGATTTCGCTACCGCAGAGGATTGCTATACTTTACATATGGATTGCCTACACTTTATATATGAATACTTCTGTGTGTGGGGTCCAGTGTAATAGAGTACAGTGACTGCACCGGGCCCGCCGCGATTTCAACACCTGTTGCCGGCCTCCACCCCCTGTATTGGGGGTCACTATTTACAAAGGGACACTGTTATGGAAGGGATCTGTGGATGACACATATATAGCATAAGTTGCTATATATGTGTCATCCACAGATCCCCCATAACAGTGTTATCCACAGTTCCCCCATAGCAGTGTTATCCACAGATGCCCCTATAACAGTGCCATCCACAGATCCCCCATAAAAGTGCCATCCACAGATCCCCTATAAAAGTGCCGTCCACAGATCCCCATAACAGTGCCATCCATATATCCCCCATAACAGTGCGTCATCCACGGATCCCCTATAATAGTGTCATCCACAGACCACCATTAGTTCAAAACCCACCAAAAGCACACCTTTTGGTTCAAAATATTTGTTTTCTTATTTTTCTCCTCAAAAACCTTGGTGCGTCTTATGGGCATCTGTGTCTTATAGGGCGAAAAATATCTGCCACAGATTCTTTTGCACACCATGGTGCTTCAGAATCTGCAACTTCTTCCATGTCCACGCCAGGTCTAAAGAAGTGGGCATGGCATGGACAGGGAAGGGGGTGGGTCGGGAGCCAGTCTCATTCATCATTTTCTACGCCTGGTTTAGGCATAGAAAATGGTCTAAATGTAAGACAGCAAAGAGGCTGCCTTACATTTAGAATCGGCACTGGCGATCCATCGCAAGCTATAGGGTTTATTAAGACCAGTGTCTAGAAAGCAGATCTTAACAAATGTGCTGTCACGGTCCCTACCATAACAGAGGTGAGAAGATGTGAGATACTGGCGGCAAATGAGGGTATCTGACAGTCTCTTTGTTTTCTCCTTGCAGTGTTGTTGTTTGGTAATGACCACACCTCTTGTCAGGTGCAGCTTGTGGTCGTTACTGAGGCTCTATTTAGTTCTGACTCACACTGCTTACAATGTGGTTGATATTTCCTACTGGAGTTGGTTGAGCTGGTGTGCTGTTCCTTTGGATCTTCTGCTCCTCCATTCTTCTTTAAGCTAAGTGCATTTTGTTTTGCATTTTGTTGTTCACTTGTGTTTGTTGTTTTCTAGGCCTCAAGGAGACGCTGGTTCCTTCATCTGGGAAGGAACCAGTAGTCTTTTTACCTGCCACCACTCCTAGGGATTTCTAGGGTCTCCAGGGCTAAGGTTACGGTGTATGAGTATTTCCACCTTCATGGTCTACTCATATTGGCAGGAGTCAGGGAGAGGTCTAGGGATTCTTAGGAGTTCACCATCCCTCTCCATTAGGTTTGAGGCCTAGACTCTGGTCTATTTCCTTCTGTGTGTTATCTGGTGTTTTCCCTTCCCCATTACCTGCGATATGTGCCCCTGAGTGCTTTTTTTTCATTGTATCCAAAAAATGTCATAAAATGTAATCAATTAACTACACGTACCACAAAATAGTGCCATAAAATAATAAAAAAACACTGCAAAAAAAACAAGCCAATGTGCAGCTTTGTCAATAAAAAAAATAAATATTAAAAAAGTTCTGGCTCTTGGAATACGAGAATGAAAAAATTAAGAAAATTACCAGGTCATTAAGTGACAAACAGTCCTAGTCGTTGAAGAAGTAATGGGAAAAGTAAAGGAGTTACTCAGACTACTTATTTTTTTAAAGGGCCTCTTAAAAAGTTGATCTGCAATCTGATAATTTGGTCCACTTTTTGTTTGCACCAGTTTTAATACATTTCACCAATTCACGCCTTTCAGTATAGCATCACTATGCAATTATCCCTCCATAGAAACCATAGAAACTACAGTAGCTCAAAGACCGGTCAAAGTGTCTTTTCACCCTGCCCCATAAATGGATTGGGTAAATGGCATCCTTTTTGGTGCCTTTTAGCTTCTGAATGAGGTAATAGTACAATGCCAGTTAAAATTTCAGGAACATCTTGCAACTATAATGCATGGAACTGTACAGTGACCTAAAAAAAGTAATACAATTCAAAACTATCTTAGAGTTTAAATTCTTCACAGTGGCCACCCTTTGCCTTGAAATTACAGTAGCTTGGCAGACTCATGGCAACCAACTTTATGAAGTAGCACCAGGGATGTTTTTCCAAAAGTCTTGAAGAAGATTCCATGTGTATTTATCACCTGTTATCTGCCTTTCCTTGACTCTCTGCACTGGGGGCCTGGTCTTCTGAGAAATAACTCCATCTGTCTCCATTTTAGTCAAGTACTATAGATCTTACAAAGTCTGAAATAGTAGTGTTGAAAAGAGGAAAATAATAGGAAGGGAACAGCATAGCTCCAACAAAGGTAGTATTCTCAGATACTAAATAGTATATTACACAGGGAGTGATAATATTACTCACATGGCTTAGTTGTGCAATGTTATTTGGCACAACCAGGACACAGAGCACATTGTATGTAGTAGTTGTTAACCTTAGAAGCTGACATCTTCCACATAACGTACCATAGCATATTCTTAATAATACTGTTAATATAGGGTAAAATACTTCCTCTCCTATCCACGAGCTACCAACAAAAGTTACCAACAAAATAAAATTAAACTGCAAACAAAGTTTTAAACTAAAAGTCGCTCCAGTGCCATTGGCTTATGGATAAAAGCATATGGGTTCTTTTACATGTGCTTTTTAGTGAATTTTTTCTGCACCTTTGTGTTTTTCAGTAATTTTTTGAACTTGTGCTTTTGCAGGGTTTTTTTTTATCGTAAAACGCCAGCTTGAGATGCTAGCTGAAGGGATGGAAAACATGCAGGACTCACAAGTACTTTTCTGCTACTGGCAAAACACGGACACCGGGGGACCTCACATGCCAGGCACTTTAAATAGAAATGCCTTTTCTTGTCCATGTCTGCGGACAAGAATAGGACAGGTTCTATTTTTTTGTGGAATGGAAGTGCAGATGCGGAACGGAAGTGTAGATGCGGACAGCACACTGTGTGCTGTTCGCATCTTTTCCAGTCCCATTGAAAATGAATGGGTCTGCACCCGTTTCGCTAAATTGCGGAACGAATGCGGACCCATTCATGCGGACGTGGTGAATGGACCCTTATAGTGCTTTGCCACTAATTAATTTGTAACTAATCAAACTTCTTGTCGAACTTTAGTGAACTGCAGAATCACATTTTCAAAACTTCGCTCATCTCTATTGATGATGTATTCTGAAGATAGGTAATCAATAGTAAAAAGCGGACAACCCCTTTAAAATCATAGGAGATGCTTGTATATTAGAAGACATTACCTCAAAACGGGAGGGTCTGAACTCTATCATTAGTTTAATGCTCATAGATTCTTCCATAAGAACTGCCAATGCAATGAATTCATAATGCTGCAATAAAGTGCTAAACGATGTGTAAAGAAACAACTGGCCAAGGCCTGAATAAACTTTTCATAATTGGATTTCTACTATTTCTAAATTGTTAAAAAGCATAGAGTTATAATTAAAATGCTTTTTGCTAAATATAAAAAAACTGATCATAATTACCTATTCAAATTTCATTTTTCTAAGTCTTAATTCAATTATTACTTCCATTAAATTAATTAAATGCAGATGGCTAATTGAAGTAAATAAGCATATTCTAAGACCAAAACCCTTCAAGTCCAAAATTTGTATATTACGCATTGGGTTTGATGGCAGACTGCACTTAACAGGATCCTGGCAGTGGTTGGATCAGCCCATCTTAGGGACAACCTGATGCTACCGATGTGACCCATTGGTGTGGTTGTGCTCCCTCATTCTCAACAAAATATGCATGGATCACATAGAATGTATGTTTTCCCAACGCACAAAATTAAGTCTTCTCTGCAGTTTTTAGCCCCTGCCATTTCTGCTTTTGTTTAACCACCTCCCATCTGCCCATAGACTAAAAACATCCGGGAGGTGGTTCTCTATTTCTGAATGGATGTTCCAGAATGTCCATTCAGAAACTGCAGCTGCATGCTAATCGTGCAGTTTCTGATCAGGTTGCCCGCTGTCAGTGACAGCAGGGCAACCCAGAGAGAAGGCAGGGACAGTGCCCCTGCCTTCTGGATCGCTGCATACACAGCGATCATCGAGCGCTGTGTATACAGTGCAGGAAGCACTATGCACTTCCTATTCCGTAGAGTGCTGGAGTGCTGTAGAGTGCTGGAGCTGTGTGAGGTCTTTCACAGACCTCGATCAGCCCTGCACTGAGGCTGTACAGCGCTGTATTGTTTCCAAAATGGGGCCACTTCTTGGAAGTTTCTACTGTAAGGGTGCATCAGGGGGGGTTTCAAATGGGACATGGCATCTAAAAACCATGTGGAGTTCCTTTTCTTCTGCGCCCTGCCGTCTGCCCATACAGCAGTTTATGACCACATGTGGGGTGTTTATGTAAACCGCTAAACCGCAGAATCTGGGTAATAAATATTGAGTTTTGTTTGGCTGTTAACCATCGATGTGTTAAAGAAAAAATTGGATTAAAATGGAAAATCTGCCAAAAAAGTGAAATTTTAAAATTTGATCTCCATTTTCCTTTAATTCTTGTGGAACGCCTAAAGGGTTAACAAAGTTAGTAAAATCGGTTTTAAGTAACTTGAGGGGTGTAGTTTCTACAATGGAGTCATTTATGGGGGTATCCACTATGTAGGCCCCACAAAGTGACCTCAGACCTGAACTGGTCCTTAAAAAGTGGGTTTTGGCAATTTTCTTAAAAATTTGAAGAATTGCTTCTAAATTTCTAAGCCTTCTAAAGTCCTAAAAAAATAAAATGACATTTCCAAAAATATGCCAACATAAAGTAGACATATGGGGGATGTTAAGTAATAAATATTTAATGGGGTATCACTTTCTGTTTTAAAAGCAGAGAAATTGAAATGTAGAAAATTGCGAATGTTTCAAAATTTTTGTTAAATTTGGGATTTTTTCATAACTAAAGGTGAAATATATTGACTCAAATTTATGACTATCATGAAGTACAATGTGTCATGAGAAGACAATCTCTGAATGACTTAGATAAGTAAAGGTGTTCCAAAGTTATTACCACATAAAGTGATATATGTCAGATTTTCAAAATTAGGCCTGTCAGGAAAAGGGCAAATGGCCCAGATGGGAAGTAGTTAAAAAGTGTGCAGATATTGCATACAAGCTATGCAAGGAAGAAAAAAACAAGGAAATCGAAGGGAGATTTACTAAGACTGGCTCTCTGTCCTAACATGTACAATATTCCTTGGACGGGTGGACACCTGTTGCCACTACTAATGAGAAAAGTGGGGGAAAACCAGGGTCCTATTACATGGGGCGGTTTCAGCCTTGAAAAACTGTTGTTTTTTTAATTCTAAAATGCGGAAATTCAACAAAAATTTTACTAAATATTCTGACTGTAACATGAATTTTGTATGATTCAATCCAGGAGAATGAGAGAACGAAAGGGAAGAAGAGAGAAACAGACTTTTTGGAAGAGAATTGAATCAGCTAGCTGATTTGGCTTAATCTGCACCAAGTTAAAGGGGTTGTCCAGGTTCAGAGCTGAACCCGGACATACCTCCATTTTCACCCAGGCAGCCCCCCTGACTGGAGCATCAGAGCAGTTAATGCTCCGATACTCTCCTTTGCCCTGCGCTAAGGGCAAAGGCATTTTTTGGGGTTCTGGTGATGTTCCGTGGCTCTCCGTGGGGCTGCCAGGAAGCCCGGTGATGTCACCAGCACTGATGGCCAGGCTTTAGCGCTGCCCTAGCCAGTAAAACGGCCAGGGCAGTGCTAAAGCCCACCGATCAGAGCTGGTGACGTCACCGAACATACTGCCAGGCGGAAGCTTCCGACTGGCAGTGTGTTATGATAAACAAAAGAGCCTGTGCCCTGCATGAGATGCTCCGATGCTAGCCTCACGTAGGCTGCCTGGGTGAAAATAAGGATATGTCCGGGTTCAGCTCTGAACCCGGACAACCCCTTAAAATTTTTAGATATCCATCATCTTTACCAAAGAGAGCAATTGAAGACATAAGCAAACAAATAAATTGAAATCTGGTCTCTTACGTAAGATGATAAGAGGAAAGATCATAAATGTACCAAAATAGTAGGAAGAAGAAATGATAAGAGAGGAATGGAATGAAAAAAAAAAAAAAAACTATGGTAGTAGGGAAAGTAAAATATAATATGCTGCATAACAATTGAAATATCCCCAGTACCTCAAACACCACCAAGTATCAGATACCAAAACAAACATTCAGCGCCACCTGTCTGCACATTCATACCATCTTGCCGTATCCTGTGCAGTCATCCTGGCTTGTATATTTACACAAATGTGCATAAATATGTCTCATAACTTTACACAGCATTTAGGAGGGGGACTGGGGGTAGGTTATGGAAGGTACTGTAACAAGACTTTAAGCGTGATGTTTACACTACTCTCTGCCCTCTCAGTTTAGGCCTGAGGGTACAGTACATTAACAATGTCACAAAGAATGGAATGGTAGTTATTCAGGGTCCAAGCAACATAGAGTTTAAATGGGCTGGCTGGATAGCCCCCCCCCCCCCCCCCCCCAAAGTGCTCTGAACCTTCCAAAACACAGACTATCTGGTGTGCTATAATTTTCCCCTTCATTATCTTTAAAGGTTACAGGTATTCAGGCCTCTCTCACTCTAGGCTACTCTATCCCTCTCACTTTTGGACTCCTCAAGAGGTGCGGCACTGCCTCCAAGTGTTGTTCTACCCTTTTTGGCTTGATAAACTCCCGTTTTTTTCCTGACCAAAGGTATTTTCCTTTTTGAGTCTTTGAAAGCCATAACTTGTTTTCTATTCATTTATGTACATAATTTTTGCACCTTTTCTTAGTGATACTGGGGCTTTATTTTTATTACATTTTTACTTTTGAATTTTTTGTTTTTATTTTTAATACCCTGAAAAATGTAAAAAAGGGGAAAACAGCCTATGCTTTTCTATGTAAATATTGCAGAAATTACTGTCTCTGTGGGCCCCTCAGATAATTGTTCACATATAAGTTGTGCCCTTGGATTGTTATCAGGTAAATGAGAAGAGAAATGGCCTTGCAGTTCGTCCAGTGGTCGTTTGGCGGCGAACATATGGCGATATTCGCATGCGCCATTTTTTTTGCATAGCACCAAAATTTGACCCATGACACATCCATCAGGTTTGACAGGACAGCCAATTGAGAAGTTTCAGCACATGGACAGACCCCCTACATTCAGTCTTTTACCAGTGTAGGAAGAGGTTGCTGTGTGGAGTAGGGACAGACTGTTAGAGAGTATATAGACACCAAATGCTAGCTAATAGGGCCACAAAAGTCCTTTTAAGTACTGGTATAGGTGTGGTATTGATAGGTGTGACATACTAAGGGGTGTAATATACTTAAGATGTACTTTCTAAAATAGAAAGTATATTATAGTGCATTTGTATTGTGCAGCAGTTGTGTGAGGTTCTGCTGCGATACTGCAGCTAGATAGAGGGATAAACGCTATTGGAATAACTAATTGCAACTGATGTGATATAATTGTTGTGCCCCAAAAAATCTGATTGAGGCAGGGGTGCAATATACCTATAATATAATTTCTATATAGTGCATTTGTATTGTGCTGTATTTGTGTGCGGTTCTGCTAAGATACCGCAGCTATACAGAGGGACAAACGTCATTGGAACAACTAATTGCAACTGGTGTGATATAACAGTTGCCCCCAAAAAAATCTGATTGAGGCAGGGGTGCGATACACCTATAATATAATTTCTATAAAGATAGTGCATTTGTATAGTGCAGCATTTGTGTGTGGTTCTGCTGAGATACCCCATCTATACAGAGGAACAAATGACATTGGAACACATATATCACTCCAGTTGCCCCCCAAAAAATCTAATTGAGGCAGGGGTGTGATATACCTATAATATAATTTCTATATAGTGCATACCACACACAAATGATGCACAATACAAATGCACTATATAGAAATTATATTATAATTATATCACACCCCTGCCTCAATTAGATTTTTGGGGGGGCAACTGGTATATCACACCAGTTGCAATTAGTTGTTCCAATGTTGTTTGTCCCAGTACTGTGTGGCAACGTACTTAGACCCCCGGTACAGACACAAAATGATGGACATGTTACCAGCATCACAGAGGGCTGTCAGTATGCAGCATTTCCAGGCCTTGCTGCGAGAGATGCTGCATTCTGCTGTTGTGGGTGCTGGCAGAGGAATTTTCACCCATGTTTGGGACCTCGGAGGAATTCAACACCTGTGATGACTACGTGTTATCGAATTTCAACTATTATAAAAAATTTTTTTTCAAAAGGTGGATTTCGTTAGCCATGTTATTAATCCAATTTTATATATTTTTTTCTTTTAAATATATGTATTTAACATCTATTTGTACTGGCCTGCAGTAAAATTTATATTTAACTGACCGTCTAATATATCTCCAGCCACATAATTACTTGTTCTTTTCTGTCCGGTGAATGCCTAATGTTTGGGGCCTGTACTACATTGGCCTACAGTAAAATTGATATTGAATGGCCATCTAATATACCTCCAGCCACATAATCACTTGATCATTTATGTACGGTGAATGCATAATTTTTGGGGCCTATAATTTAACTGGCAAACAGTAAAATTGTTTTACGGTGACCGCCTAATTTGCCTCAAGCCACATTATCAATTGTGCTTTTCTGTACTGTGAATAAATCATTTTTGGGGCCTGTAGTCCACTGGCCTGCAGTCAAATTGATATCCATTGACTGTCTAATAATCACTTGATCTTTTATGTATGGTGAATGCATAATTTTTGGGGCCTGTAATCTAATTGGCCAATAGTAAAATTGTTATTCGGTGACTCAGTAATATACCTCCAGCCACATTATCAATTGTTCTCTTTTGTCCGGTGAAGGCCTAAAGTTTGGGGTCTGTACTACACTGGCCTGCTGTAAAAGTTATATTGAATGACCTTCTAATATACCTCCAACCACATAATTACTTGTTCTTTTCTGTTCAGTGAATGCCTAATGTTTGGGAACTCGGAGGAATTCAACACCTGTTGACGGCGACCACGTGTTATCAAATTTCAACTATTATCATTTGTGGGGTTTTTCAAGAGGAGGGATTCCGTTAGCCATGTTTTTAATCCAATTTTATATTTTTTGTTATTTTAAACATATGTATTTGACATCTATTTGTACTGTAATACAAAAGGATTGCGCTGCTAGAGAAAGTTCTTCTACTGTTTCAGTCAATTCTTATTCTTTTGTATTCGAAAAAATGCCTTCAATTAGTAGAACCACATACACACATCTATCCCAGCAATGGCATGGAAACCTGAAAAAAATGCGCGCATGGATAGAAGTCCGGTCGATGTCCTCAGCAGGAGAGCTTCACAAGTGCGATGGAAGTGCGCCTCAAGCCGTCGATTGGGCAGATATTACTCCACACCACGATAGAGAGAGGTCAGATATTGCTTCACTTCCACTTTCGAGGTAAGATTAACCACACAGGTGGAGATCCCGACGGTACTCTTTGTGGGAGCACTCTGTGAGTGTGATCAACTCAAACCTGGAGCCGTCGATTTGATGAATATTTGGAACCAGACCGTAATCCAATGGGTAAAAGGTGGTATGCCTGGGATAACACCAGATTCACACTTCCAACGATCTCAAAAGAAGGAGGTCACAAAATGGTGAAATACGTACCAAATTGTCACTTAAAAATTATTTAATGTACTCACAAAGGTACAATTATAAAAGCGTGTTAAAAAACAGTCAGTAGTGCCCGACCCGGGTTTCGCTGTAATGCTTCATCTGGGGCGTTAATTACCAAATAGATACAACTGGATTTAAATTATCAAGGAACACCTCCCCTATCATATGTCATCTAAAACTCTTAGTGTGCTCTTTGGAAGGAATAGGTCTAGAATGGTGTCTAGTAAGAACATCCACTCCACCTCCTTTTTATTCAGTATCGCAATGAAATCTCCTCCGCGTATAGGAGTGTGGACCAACTTAATACCGGTAAAACGGAGACCCCTCGGATTTTTTGGGTGGTAAATCTTAAAATGCAGAGAGACGCTGTGCGTCTCACGCCCTTTTTTAATATTGCGGATATGTTCCTGGACTCAATATGTGGGGAGGACCACACGGGCACTCCAACAAATAAATGACACCCACATTGTTACAAGAAAAATTGCCTCTTATTTTAAAATTTGCACCTTCTCTTTTTCTGGATGATATGGTATCCACAGATCTCTCTCGATCCTTTTGGATGCGGTTTTTGCAAGGTATGCAAAAACCGCACCATGTGAACTTACTCTTATATGCGACCATGCGTTTTTTATTGGTGGCGAGGCTGGCACTATGGACCAGTCTGTTGTTAAGAAGGTTTATCTGGAAAATCCTTACTGAGAACAGGATCGTTTTTTAAAATATGCCAGTTCTTACTTATCATATTTTTGATATGACCCACTTTGCTGTTATATTGTGTTAGAAACATATATCTAAAATCTTTCTTTTGATGCTCACTGTTTTTGTCTATTGGGGGCTTATAGCGCTTATTTTCTATCTCTTTTCTGCATTGGTCTAGATGATTTTCCTCATATCATTTTTCAAGAAATCTAGTTTTTATCATATCGACCTGTTCCCTATAATCTTAAATTTTTGGAAATACGTTGGAACTGGCTTTTGGGTATATTTTTAAGCCAGGACGGATGATGGCAACTATTTAAATTAATGTATGTGTTAACATAAACAGTCTTAAAAAATGTCTTAGTTTTGAATCTACTCTCTTCTACAAAAATGACTAAATCCAAGAATTCCACAGAGGTGGCGCTTATGTGGCTGGTGAACTTGAGATTAAACTGATTATTATTAATATCCGCTATGAAAGTATCTAGTCCCTCCCTCTTCCCAGACCAAATGAGGAGGCAATCATCTATATACCTGCGCCATATTAATAATTTTCCTCTTTCTAAATCCTTATTCAGGACCGTGTCTATCTGCTCTCTCTCCCACATGGTCATGAACAAATTGGCGAGGCTGAATTTTTTTTGAAAAATTCCTTTAAGCGTCATTGACCTTATAGAAGAGATTGGAGAAATCCAAGGAAGTACTTGGTTAGCTACAGTGGATGTGTCTTCCCACTATACCTGTATACCGCAGGATTTAGGTATCAGAGGGGTTCAGGAAGCCCTAGCCAGTGACCCACAGATGGGAACATTACAAAGAGATTTTATTCTGGACTGTGTGACCTTCTGTCTCACCCACAACTATTTCCTGTATAGGGATCTTTTTTATCTGCAGCACTCTGGCGTGGCGATGGGGGCGAAATTCGCCCCCAGCCTCGCCAATTTGTTCATGACCATGTGGAAGAGAGAGCGGTTAGACACGGTCCTGAATAAGGATTTAGAAAGAGGAAAATTATTAATATGGCGCAGGTATATAGATGATTGCCTCCTCATTTGGTCTAGGGAGAGGGAGGGACTAGATACTTTCATAGCGGATATTAATAATAATCAGTTTAATCTCAAGTTCACCAGCCACATAAGCGCCACCTCTGTGGAATTCTTGGATTTAGTCATTTTTGTAGAAGAGAGTAGACTCAAAACTAAGACATACATCCTGTATAGGGATCTTTTTTATCTGCAGCACTCTGGCGTGGCGATGGGGGACGAAATTCGCCCCCAGCCTCGCCAATTTGTTCATGACCATGTGGGAGAAAGAGCGGATAGACACGGTCCTGAATAAGGATTTAGAAAGAGAAAAATTATTAATATGGCGCAGGTATATAGATGATTGCCTCCTCATTTGGTCTGTGGAGAGGGAGGGACTAGATACTTTCATAGCGGATATTAATAATAATCAGTTTAATCTCAAGTTCACCAGCCACATAAGCGCCACCTCTGTGGAATTCTTGGATTTAGTCATTTTTGTAGACGAGAGTAGACTCAAAACTAAGACATTTTTTAAGACTGTTGATGCTAACACATATATTAATTTAAATAGTTGCCATCATCCGTCCTGGCTTAAAAACATACCCAAAAGCCAGTTCCAAAGTATTTCCAAAAATTGCACTAAAATAGAAGATTATAGGGAACAGGGCGATATGATAAAAACTGGATTTCTTGAAAAAGGATATGAGGAAAATCATCTAGACCAATGCAGAAAAGAGATAGAAAATAAGCGCTATAAGCCCCCAATAGACAAATACAGTGAGCATCAAAAGAAAGATTTTAGATATATGTTTCTAACACAATATAACAGCAAAGTGGGTCACATCAAAAATATGATCAGTAAGAACTGGCATATTTTAAAAAACGATCCTGCTCTCAGTAAGGATTTTCCAGATAAACCTTCAGTAGTTTTTAAGAGGGCTAGTAATCTTAACAACAGACTGGTCCATAGTGCCAGCCTCACCACCAATAAAAAACGCATGGTCGCATATAAGAGTAAGTTCACATGGTGCGGTTTTTGCATACCTTGCAAAAACCGCATCCAAAAGGATCGAGAGAGATCTGTGGATACCATATCATCCAGAAAAAGAGAAGGTGCAAATTTTAAAATAAGAGGCAATTTTTCTTGTAACAATGTGGGTGTCATTTATTTGTTGGAGTGCCCGTGTGGCCTCCAATATGTGGAGAGGACCACACGGAGCCTCAAGACTCGAGTCCAGGAACATATCCGCAATATTAAAAAAGGGCTTGAGATGCACAGCGTTTCTCTCTGCATTTTAAGATTTACCACCCCAAAAATCTGAGGGGTCTCCGTTTTACCGGTATTGAGTTGGTCCACACTCCTATACGCGGAGGAGATTTCATTGCGATACTGAATAAAAAGGAGGCGGAGTGGATGTTCTTACAAGACACCATTCAGCCTCAAGGGTTAAATATTGAATGCAATGTAAATGCCTGTTTAGTTTGAATACTGATTCCAAGTTCTCTAGACCTAAGTCCTGCGCTCTGTCTCATTTTTGAAGTATATTCATAAGATAGGGGGAGACACTAGCTTTATTTCTGTTCTATTGTTTTTAAATGTTGGCATCAGCTGTTTTAAATAAGGTTAGAAGACCTATTCCTTCCAAAGAGCACACTAAGAGTTTTAGATGACGTATGATAGGGGAGGTGTTCCTTGATAATTTAAATCCAGTTGTATCTATTTGGTAATTAACGCCCCAGATGAAGCATTACAGCGAAACCCGGGTCGGGCACTACTGACTGTTTTTTAACACGCTTTTATAATTGTACCTTTGTGAGTACATTAAATAATTTTTAAGTGACAATTTGGTACGTATTTCACCATTTTGTGATCTCCTTCTTTTTAGATCGTTGGAAGTGTGAATCTGGTGTTATCCCAGGCATACCACCTTTTACCCATTGGATTGCGGTCTGGTTCCAAATATTCATCAAATCGACGGCTCCAGGTTTGAGTTGATCACACTCACAGAGTGCTCCCACAAAGAGTACCGTCGGGATCTCCACCTGTGTGGTTAATCTTACCTTGGAAGTGGAAGTGAAGCAATATCTGACCTCTATCTATCGTGGTGTGGAGTAATATCTGCCCAATCGACGGCTTGAGGCGCACTTCCATCGCACTTGTGAAGCTCTCCTGCTGAGGACATCGACCGGATTTCTATCCATGCGCGCATGTAGTGGAGTCTTGTGAGTATAACTTATTCACAAGGTGCGGTAACTACTGAAAACATACTACACCACAGTGCGTTTTTTCCATTTTTTTCAGGTTTCCATGCCATTGCTGGGATAGATGTGTGTATGTGGTTCTACTAATTGAAGGCATTTTTTCGAATACAAAAGAATAAGAATTGACTGAAACAGTAGAAGAACTTTCTCTAGCAGCGCAATCCTTTTGTATTACAATATTTTGTGGACTCTTTTACTCACATTGTCTTTGGATTTGCAGCGCTAGGGGGGCCGGTATCCTGCACAGAGAATTTATTTTATTGTCTTGATCTATTTGTACTGGCCTGCAGTAAAATTGATATCCAATGACCATCTAATATACTTCCAGCCACATAATCACTTGATGTTTTCTGTCAGATGAATGCCCAATTTTTGGGGCCTGTACTCCCGTGGCCTAATATAACATTTTTCTAGGCTCCAGCAGGCAACATTTTTGACAGGTTCCCTTTAAAATGCATAAAAATGGTCCCTGATTAAAATATGTATTTTTTTGTGAGAATTGTTGTCATTGACCGCCCTCTGGTATGTCACTGTCCATGTTGTGGAACGATTTGTGCACTTCTTGTAAGTATTTGGTGGCTGCAATAATGACCTGAAGGTTTTTCAGGTTCACCTGCCATTAAAGTCAATGGGGCCACAAACTTGCGGTTCACAAACATTTGATCGCGTTCGCGAATAGTCCCGGACGATTTTTGTCCATCACTAAATGAGAACATTAGAAATTCCATGAGCTGTTTCAGAAACATCAGGTTACCTCTGATAGAACTTTGTTATTATTTGTAATAGCCATGCAGTTTTATAATAACAACAACCATCATAAATGTTACACCTTGCTTTTCGCTAAGTTCAATATTTGTATATGCAAAACAAAGAAGACAAATTATATTATGGTGTAAGACCAGTGTCAACTGAGATACTCTGCAATGGGCATAGAGGAAGTGACACTCAGCAAAGTATCCCTGGAAACTATACACAAACGTTGGCAGCAATGGATATGTATTTTGTGCTTCTCATGTGTAACTCACTGCCAGTGCTGTATTTTAACTAGCCATACTCTTGCCAGTTTTAGTCACTAACTGATTACTCTGTAACAAAATGTTTGCACATCAAAAGGCCTGAATAGCTGACTGTAATTAATATGACAAATGACACTGTTTATTGGCACACGGGTTACACAAAGGACTATGGTTCTTTCTAATCATGATAGATGTTATGTTTGTCATCATGCTATAAATGATTTTTTTTTCTTACGGAATGTAAACTGCAGGCAGCAGGATATATACAGGGAAGCTGAGTAGATTACTCTATATTTTTGTGAGAAAAGGTTCAAAGGTTCACTTCTACATTTAAATCTCAGTTTTTTCTAAGCTTAGGTGTACATGGAGTAAGTTCTATCAGTGACTGATAGTATTCTCTGTGTAATTGTATACAGAAAGCTCTCAGTCACTGATAGCTTTACATGGGGGGGGATGTGCAGCCAACCAGAACCGCAGGGGCAACACGTGGGGTGCACAGTGGGCCGATGAGGGGCCAAATAATAACACAGTTCATCGGTTTACTCACGGTTTGCAGAAAGCCTCTCTGGGCCGGCAGCACAGTGTTGAGGAAGCACACTCTGTGGTAGGGAAGCACCAGCCTAGATGGAGGTTGAGGTGTCCTTGGTGGCAGTGGTGTTTAGGGTGCTTGTGGCAGCTGGGTCCCTTGGTGTTATTTGTCGTGACGCCAGTACCGTTAATGGTGATACAGCCAGTTGTAGTAGTATTGAAGAATGAAGTAGACAGTGGTTGGATGCAACTCACAACTTTTACTGAGGTTGGTTCCAGTTGCGGCATATACATCCAGACAGAATACAGTTTTTTGCAATTTAGAGGAATTCTGTTGATCCACTGTTAATAGGCTTGGCTGGGTTTAACTTAGCTTGAAGGTCCTTTTTAAACCAGTAGAATTTGGTGAGGTTGCCTGTAATACTTATTGGTATCCTTAGTCCTATTGTTTCTCTTTCTTCCAAGCCCTTAAACAGGTAGGTAATCTGTATTCTTCAAGGTATATGGTGAGGCTGCCTGTAGCTAGATTGTCCTTCACCATGTGCAAAGGTGCCCATTAAGCCTTAAGTAGTGGCTGTTATCACCGATGTCTCTCTTTACCTTGGTCTTCTTTCCAGGGATGAAAACACTATCCTGTAGGATGTAGGAACTAAGAGGATCACAGAAGGAAAACGCTTTCCTGCCCCTCATACCTTGGCTCTACCTCATTTCTGCATCTGGCTTCACCCACTATTCCGTGGTGTGGGGCCTCAGCTTAACAACTGGCTCTGCTCCTCTCATCTTTTCACTTTTCTCTACCTTCCTCCACTCTCCTTCACTTCACTTTCCTTAGGCCTGACTTAAGTATTTATATGACCTAAGTGCTATCCCCATCTAGTGGTGGGATGTATAAATTACACCAGACCAGCCTATAAACAGGGATACAACAGGTGTTGTAATACAAAATGACATGCAATATGATAATGCCGTTTCACAGTAATTTTGCAGTTCCCACGTGTCCTAAGTGGGATGCTGCAGATATTATCAGTGAATGGTAGCATTTTCTGTGTAAGTGTTGTAGGGATTTGCTCTGGTAGACAGGCTAGCGGACGCAGTATAGAGGTAATCACAAAGTCTTAAACATAAACAGTTCAGTGTTTATTCACGCATAAGGAAAAACAAAATGACCGTTCACAGTCTTGGTGTTTGTTCACACCATGCAATATCCATAGAACAAAATCTTCACCTGGTTAGCAGTTTTCCATCCGCAGTCCACAGCAGGCTTTAGGGGCCTGTTTCCCGGTATTCGGCTCTCAGCCCTTTAGCACTGCACAAATTCACAAAAATATAGAGACTCCATAGCTTTTTTGTCAGATGGAGAATAAACCACACCCAGCTGAGACTGCTGGCTGGGTTTTATGTAGGCAAAAAAAGACCCGGCCTGGAGCGTGGGGAGAAGCTACCCACCCAGTACTTTGGCTACTCCCAGTAAGAGCTGTCCCGGATCAGCTTTACAGCCATACTAACAACAAAACAGTGTCAGTCAGCATTAGCTGCCGCTGACACTTAAAAATACCGGCTCTTACCTCACCGAGGCCAGGAATATCGGTGACACATACCTTCCATCAATGCCCGACTAATCCACCTCTCACCTCATTACTCCTCTGCCTCTCCCCTCTGCCAATCCCTTCACTGGCTCCCCATTGCCCAATGAATCCACTTCAAAGTACTAACAAACACATACAAGGCCGTCCATAACCTGTCCCCTCCCTACATCTCTGAGCTACTTTCCCGATACACCCCCACACGCACTCTCCGATCCTCACAAGACCTCCTTCTCTCCTCTCCTCTTATCGCCTCTTCCCACAATCGACTCCAAGATTTCTCCCGTGCATCCCCCATACTCTGGAACTCGCTACCCCAACATATCAGACTCTCACCTACAGTGGAATCCTTCAAAAGAAACCTGAAAACCCACCTCTTCAGACAAGCCTACAACCAGTGACCCTGCTGCCTCTATCACAGTAGAGGTATTATCAGTGATTGATAGCATTCACTGTGTAAGTTTGTATACATAGATAGCAGTCAGCCACTGATAGCTCTACACAGAGGAGGTGTTATCAGTGATAAATAGCATTCTCAGTGTGTATACATAAATAGTTGTCAGTCACTGACAGTTGCACATGGGGGAGGTGTTATCATTGATTGTATTAAGAAAGACCGAACCAAACTCAGTTCGAACTTTGCTATTTTTTGGACAGCAGATCAACCCAAATCTTTCCAGGTTCGTTCCAGACGAATCCACTAAAATGGCATGTAGCATTTGAGTGCACATGTCGGGGGAAAAAAAAACTAGGGAGGAAGAAGAAGGGTTCACACATGACCCTGACAGGAAGTGTGAGTGTGTGTGAAAGGGGGGGGGGGGGGCCTGATTGTCTCCCAGGCTGGCAGACAGGCAGGAAGGTTCCCTAGCAGAACACTATTCTGTGCTGGACTGTGAAAGAGAGTGGTTGTGTTTGATGGTGTCTGCCAGGAAAATGGTCTTAGGGAATCAGGGAGAGTGAAAAATCAACCAATCAAGCTTATTGACAAGTGAAGTGAAAATCTAGGATTAGAAAAGAAAAATTGTGTGTTGTGTACAATAGAGATAAGCAGGTAAGAGAGAGATAGGAAGAGAGGAGACAGGACCTATGGGTGTACCTATATTTAGATATTTTCCACACGGTCGCAATTTAATTTACATTTTTTTTTTTGGGGGGGGGGGGGTGCTTTCAATTTAATTAAGCAGCATATATAAGTGATTACTGCATCAATACCGACAGAGTCAAGGCAATGCTGGGAATTTTATCATGTTGCTAATGTCTGAGGGTCAGTTTGCGTGTACTCACTTTTATTTTATTAAGCGGCATACGTATGTGATTACAGCGTAAATACCAACAAAAGGCAATGCTGGGGCCTGTATCATGCCACTGCCACTAATGCTTGAACGTCAGATTCTGTGTACTCACTTTCCACACGATTGAAACGTAAATAAAAAAAAAAATGGGGATGTACGTGATTACTGTATCAATATTGACATTTTTTCACAGTCCAGGCAAAGCTGGAGCCTGCAATCATGCCACTAATGTCTGAGGGTCAATTCCATGTACTCACTTTCCACACAGTTGAAATGTTAAAACTTTTTTGCCCCTCTCCATTAAATTCTTTGGAATGTTCCCCTGTGCCGCATAATTTTGGTAGCTTAGTGCAGTGTTTCCCAACCAGTGTGCCTCCAGCTGTTGCAAAACTACAACTCCCAGCATGCCCGCACAACCAAAGACTGTCCAGGCATGCTGGGAGTTGTAGTTTTACAACAGCTGGAGGCACACTGGCTGAGAAACACTGGCTTAGTGCATCAATGAGTCCTAGGAAGCTAGAGAGGGTTATATACCAACTTTGAGGGCAATTGGATCAACTTTAGTACAGCCTAAACTGATTCAGGTCCGAAAACAAACTTTTTCAAAAATTGGCAAACTGGACGTGAAAAGAATCTAGTCATCAGTCAATGATAGTTGTACACAGGGGAGGTGTTATGTATAAATTACAAGATTTTCTTAATATTTTCCAACAAAACTATATATCAATCTTTTCAGCTCTTTCTACTCTATAACATGCTACCTGCAGATTGAATTGCATTCTATGGTGACAGGTTCTCTTAAAATGTTAAAATCAATATTTAACAGTCAGACAATCTCTTTAAGTCCCTTGAAAATTATAGGTCTACCAGAGACATAGTTATGCTTTCCTACTTCTGAGCGTAAAGACTCACTTTGCTACCCTAGTTTGCTGTCATTTTAGGGTGCCATCAAGAAGAGTAGCTTCACTGAAGGCACATGACCCATTATTTTTTCTGCAGCATTTTCACACAAAGAGGGTTAGAGTAGAGTTGAGCGGACACCTGGAAGTCCGGGTTCGGCCGAACTTTGCAAAAAAGTTCGAGTTCGGGACCAGAACTTGACTCCGAACCCTAACCCCATTGAATTCAATGGGGACCTGAACTTTGGAGCACTAAACTGGCTGTAAAAAAAAGTAATGGAAAGGGCTAGAGGGCTGTAAAAGGTTTTATTTTATTTTATTTTTATATTTTTTTAAAAAAATTTGGGTAGATCCCTAAACATTGGGAAATATAAAAAATAAAACAAAGAGAAAGTATGCTGGAGTACAACAATGGCTGGGTGAGGCCGGTATACATGTCTATTCTGCACAAGGTATGGACAAGTCCTGTGGGATCCCTGCCTGGTTCATTTTAATGCACGTGAGCTTGTCCAGATTGGTCATGAACAGGCGACTGCACTTGTCTGTGATAACCCCCTCCTGCCGTACTAAACAAACATTCAGACATCACACTGGCTGCAGGGCAGGCCAGCACCTCCAAGGCGTAAAGGGCAAGCTCAGGCCATGTGCCCAATTTGAAGACCCAAAAGTTGAAGGGGGCAGACCCATCAGTCAGTACGTGTAGGCGTGTGCACACATACTGCTCCACCATGTCGCACATCCCCGTGACATCCAGGATCCAATTGGATATCTTCTCTATCAACTTCTGATGTTCTTTTATGCGCCTTGAGGAAATATAGATTGGTTGTGCACACCTCATATGGAGTATACAAATTTATGCAGAGACTTCCTTGAGTATGGTATTGAATATATATTGTACATACAAAATAGTTTAGGAAAAGTTATAATGATTGTGTAAAAATATTGTGTAAAAACACTGATGACTGGAAGGTTTGCCAATGGACGTCTTTGTGTTTAGTGACCGTGGTGTAATATAACCTTGTAGTGGTTCAATCCCTAGGGTGATTATCTCCATTAAATCATTAAAAAAATAAATGGACAGATAAATAAATACATCTATAAATAAATACAAGTGAATGAATATAGTTCAGACTAACACCATATTGGTCTGTGTACAAAATGAATAATATGAGAACCTGCCAAAAAAATTAGGCAATAGGATCCCCTTGATTTAGTGTATAGGGTGGAAAAACTGATTAAAAATATAAGACTTTAATTAATAACAAGGTAAAAGCGGCTATATAGCAAAATAACAGTAAAATATAACCGCAATGGGGTTATGACTACTATGGTGAACTGTATCCAGCGATTCGGCTGTTGGATACACTACACCATACCAGGCAATTGTGTTTGATCCAACAATAATAATTCTACCAACAGTGGAAGAATTGGGAAAGCGCAGTAGTGAAATAGGTATAGTAGTAGTGGATCAGCAGTATGGTGTAGTGTATCCAACCGCCGACTCGCTGGATACAGTTCACCATAGTAGTCATAACCCCATTGCGGTTATAATTTACTGCTATTTTGCTATATAGACGCTTTTACCGTGTTATTAATTAAAGTCTTATATTTTTAATCAGTTTTTCCACCCTATACACTAAATCCAGGGGATCCTATTGCCTAACTTTTTTTGCAGGTTCTCATATTATTATTATTTTTATACACAGACCAATATGGTGTTAGTGTGAACTATATTCATTCACTTGTATTTATTTATATATGTATTCATTTATCAATGCATTTATTTTTATAATGATTTAATGGAGATAATCACCCTAGGGATTGAACCACTACAAGGTTAATTTACACCACGGTCACTAAACACAAAGACGTCCTTTGGCAAACATTCCAGTCATCAGTGTTTTTACACAATATGTATACACAATCATTATAACTTTTCCTAAACTATTTTGTATGTACAATAAATATTCAATACCATACTCAAGGAAGTCTCTACATAAATTTGTATACTCCATATGAGGTGTGTACAACCAATCTATATTTCCTCAATATTTTCTACTTTATAGACAGGGTGTGTCTATACTGGCTGGAGCACCCGTTCCACATTAACAACTAGGTGAGCCGTCACAATCCAATAATTTTTCTTTTATGCGCCTTCCATGGTCATCACGGGTAACGGGGAATCAGGGTTCCATGCCAGAAAGGGAGCCTGAGAAAGGGATACCACATCCAAGGGAGGTCAATGGCTGACATCTGATAGGGTGGAGAGGGTGGGTCAAGTTATTAAATTTAATTCAGCACATGCTCCAGGCAAGGAATGTGTGTCAAACCGGCTAGGCCCAGAGCTGTAACTAGATTTCGCCCATTATTGCACACCACCAGGCTGGACTTGAGGCTCACTGGCATAAACCACTCATTGGTCTGTTGTTCCATGCCTGTCCACAACTCCTGCGCGGTGTGGGGTTTGTCCCCCAAACAGATAAGTTTCAAAACTGTCTGCTAACGTTTACCCCTGGCTGTGCTGAAGTTGGTGGTTAAGGAGTTACACTGACCGGATGAGGAGGCGGTAGAGGATGAGGGAACGGAGTAGGAGGAGGAAGCAACAGGAGGCAAAGAGAAACGCCCTGCAATACTAGGTGGTGGAAGGACATGCGCCAAACTGCTATCCGCCTCAGGCCCCGCTGCCACTGCATTTACCCAGTGTGCTGTTAGGGAGATATAATGTCCCTGACTGTGCTTACTGGTCCACGTATCCATAACAGCAGTATTTAACGGTTTTATTGGACTGTCAGAAATGCAGCATAGGCTGCAAATGTCCAATTTAGCACAAAAGTGTGCTTTTTTTCAACCAACAATGTAACAGCAGTATTTATCGGTTTTAGTGGACTGTCAGAAATTCAGCGCAGGCCGCAAATGTACTATCTAGCACAAAAAGTTATTTTTTTTTTCAACCGACAATGTAACAGCAGTATTTAATGGCTTTTTTGGATTGTCAGAAATGCAGCGTAGGCCGCAAATGTACTATCTAGCACAAAAAGTGTGCTTTTTTCAACCAACAATGTAACAGCAGTATTTAACGGTTTTATTGGACTGTCAGAAATGTAGCGCAAGCCGCAAATGTACTATCTAGCACAAAAAGTGATTTTTTTCCAACCAACAATATAACAGCAGCATTTAACAGTTTTAGTGGACTGTCAGAGATGCAGCACAGACTGCAAATGTACTATCTAGCACAAAAAGTGTGCTTTTTTCAACCAACAATGTAACAGCAGTAGTTAATGGTTTTGTTGGACTGTCAGAAATGCAGCGCAAGCCGCAAATTTACTATCTAGCACAAAAAGTGAGTTTTTTTCAACCAAAAATGTAACAGCAGTATTTAACAGTTTTATTTGACTGTCAGAAATGCAGCGCAGACTGCAAATGTACTATCTAGCACAAATGTTTTTTTTTTCCAACCAACAATGTAACAGCAGTATTTAACGTTTTTTTAATGGACTGTCAGAAATGCAGCGCAGTCCGCAAATGTACTATCTAGCACAAAAAATGGGAATTTTCAACCGACAATGTAACAGCAGTATTTACTGGTTTTATTTGCATGTCAGATATGCAGTGCTGGTGTCAGATAGAGAAAAAATCGCTTTTGGTCACTAAAATATGTCACAGACTAATGTAATTGAATTATTTTCACTTGCAGGTAAGCACTGCAGGTTGCAGGGGTACTTGACCGCCAAAAAAAGGGAATTTGTCCCCCTGTAATCTAACAGATGGATTTAATGAATAGATTTTCCCTGTCAGATATTCAGCACAGGGGTACTTTACAGAAAATACTGTGAATATGTCCCCCCCCCCCGGGGGCCCTGAAGTCACAGACAGATTACCTATATTATTTTCCCTTCCCCTGGAACATATGCAGTGCAGGTGTCCATAAAAAATACCTAGATGTTGCGCACTGAGCTACCAGAACAGGATTAGAGTAATGTCCCTGGCACACATGCAGTTGCAAGTGCACTGCACTTGCAAAAATGGTCACCGACGCCCACCTAACAAACAGACTGATTAAAGCTTATTTCTCTGTGGCACTGGGCTCGGGGGTACAAAAATTTAGCATAGCACCCACAAAAAGAATCACTGTAGTTTGCAGATTTAACACTAAGAACACCAGAATGTTTTCCTAGTCTCTCTCTCACAGCTGCAGCATCCTCTCCCTAGACTAGTAAGAGCTGATGTGATGTGTGGCGCTACGTGACTCCAGCTTATATAGAGCCTGGGTCACATGCTGCACTGGCCAATCATAGCCATGCCATTAGTAGGCATGGCTGTGATGGCTTCTAAGGGCACATGAGTTAAACGTTTGGCTGCCCTTCAACATGCGCCATTAAATCGCCGAACACCGAACCTGAACTTTTACTGAAATGTTCGGGTCCGGGGTCAAATAATCGTAAAGTTCCGTACGAACCTGAACTTTAAAGTTCGGATTTGCTCAGCCCTAGTTTAGAGTGACGCATCTAAAATGTTGTATTAGGGTAATTTGAGACAGGATATTCCATAAATGTCTGACAGATGTTGGGTCCCAACCATTTGGACCAACACACACATGAAGGAGTAGGGTCCCTCAGATTTCAGAGAATGTTTCATAAATATCCAAAGAGGGAATACCCCATTAATATTTTTATTTATCAGAAAATTGGTTTCAGACAAGTAAACCCCACTACATTTAAGAAAATACAATGTCTTAAATTGTTGCTATATAGATGGCAAATTTTTTCATACCTTACATGTGGCCACCACTATTTCACACATTAGCAAACTGATATTAAGGGAACTAGTCAGCTTAATTTTTAACTCCTTAGCTCACCATGATGTACATGTATGCCATGGGGAATGTATGAAGTGGGAGCCAGTTATACAGCTGACACCTGCCCTCAGTGACCAGGATTGGAGATGCCTTTGATCCTGGTCATCTAACCCCCAGATGCAGTTAATAAAGACTGCAGTATGTTTTCTGATTGCCCCCCCCTTGAATGTCATGAAAGCACAGGGTGCAGATTAGTATAAAAGTAATTAGCCTGCATCATGGATGTAATAAAAGAAAAAAATCTAAATACTGAATCAAACATTTTTTGGGTCGATAACAAGTTATCAAAAAGACGTATGTAGCCCAAAATGTTACCAATAACAGTTATAGTTCTGTAGATGGAAATGTAAAAAAGTTATCAGTGTCAGACTATGGAGAAACACGGCAATTTTTTACAGGGTCACTGAGTTTTGCTAAAACATTTGATATGTTATACACATATCAAAACTTTTGATCAGTGGGGTCTGACCACTGAGACCCCCACTGATCACTAGAAGAAGGAGAGAGAATCACATGCATATCGCACTCTTCTTGATGCAAAGGATGGAATCAAGATGGGCCCCTAATCGTCTATTGAGCCTGTCTCGTGCAGCAAGGAGAACAAGTGCAATATCCACACATTTCTCTCTCCTTGTTCCAGCAATCGGTATCCCAGCACTCAGATTCCCACTAATCAAAAGGTTTGATATGTCTCTATGACATATCAGAAGTTTTACCAAAACTCAGTGACCCTTTAAAGTAGTAAAGCATGTAAAAACTATTTGAGTATGGAGTGCACAGTGAATGTCATAAGGCCAAAAAACTATTGTGGAATTGCATTTGTTTTTATTTCACCCACAATGCATGACATGTTAAATAACTGCAAATGATACAATTGAAAATACAGCTTGCCCAAACGAATCACTATTAACCTCGCCGAGGATATGCAAATGTTATAATTGTCAATTCCTGCAGTAAGAACATTTGAATCACAATAAGCATGAATAAAACGTAACTTTTCTTGTTCAATATTAAATAATCCACTCACTTCAAACAAAAATAGATACAGACAAACATATACACGCGAGGGACCACGCTATCCCTACCGGGACCCTCACTATTGCCTCAACCCACAGGAACACCCTAATGGTGGGTGGCCTGTGGTCCCATACCTGCCCTATCTCTCCCTCATAATACCCTAAAACCATCCCAACGCGTTTCCCCTAGCAGAGGTTCATCAGGGGAGAGATCAGGGGCGTAGCTAAAGGCTCATGGGCCCTGGTACAAGAGTTCAGCTTGGGTCCCCCTTCCCTCAAACCTTTGTGCTGCATGAGGCAAACATTGAAACTGCACCCCCCCCCCCCCCATCATACCAAATTCTTAACCTAACCCCTTCTGTCCAGCCAGAGGTGTAACTTGCATACACTTTCTATAATACCCATGACTTCTTATGTGGCACAAGGGTCTTTTGGCCCCTCAGGCTCCTGGGCCCGGTAGCGACTGCTACCTCTGCACCCCCTATAGCTACGCCCCTGGGAGAGATAATGGTAAATAAACAGATCACAACATGAAATAACATATAAGTCTTCAATGGAAACTTGATATTTTACCCATAAATGGGTACATATCATGCAATTAATCCAAAGCCCCAACAGCCATGACAGTAACTGATAATCTTACTTATATCACCAGCTCATTTATTCTGGTTCATACACAGTTTATATGATATGTCCAGAAGTCACATCTATGTACAAAGACACTTGTTGGCCAGATATTCCTATTGATTATTAAGATAATGTGAAATACTCTAACAAGCACTTATTCATCAAGACCATATGTATGAGATTGTCAATATCGCATACTGCAGATCTTATTTCAGAGCACTCACATAATATTACATGAGTGTATATCAATCCTATTCATCCCTTGTAGAGTAAACATCATATTAGAAAACAAATTCCGGTCAAGAGACCTCTTACATATCCTTTGATAGAAGAGCTGGTGTATACATTACATGGCAGTTTCAATGGTGGGCAGAGCTTGTATGGAGGCGAAGTTCCTGGGAGCAGAATCGTTATATGTGCCAGAGATGAACATCGTATTTATAGGGCTAAAGTATAATACCCCACCTCTGCCATTTCCGGTCAGAGGTGGGGTATTGCTCACTGCCAGGATTACTCTTCTGTGGAGCGATCGTCTCACTTCCTGTTGGTGGAACACATATGCGCTCCATCTGTCAATCACTCCCACTTCTGCCACTGTCTTCCTGTCTATGGAACGCACGTTCTACACTGATCGCCGATGCTCTAGCAAGATCAGAAAGGGATTATGCGGCAAAAAGCTTAATTTAAAGATGCATTGGCCATCCGATCCCTAGACTGAATACAAAGAGGGGCAATTTAAAATAAAGGCATCTATATAGGATGCCATAATATGTATATCATGGAAGACTTAAACTAATTCCACAGAGACCCCCAGGAGTGGGCAGACAATGTACTATTCTATATTAGGCAGCTTCTTAAATCTGATGTTGCTACCAACCAAATCTAAAATTCTATATTAGGCAGCTTCTTGATTCTGATGTTGCTACCAACCAAATCTAAAAATAAACTGTGTGTGTATATATATATATATATATATATATATATATAGTGACACTTCACCTGTCGACATAATGACAGGACTATGTCCTTTACTAATTTATCAAATTGGAAGCCAGAAACCGGAACAAAAAGCAAGCCCTCAAATTGGCTGAGTGTTAAACTGATCTATTAAAAAGAAAACCAGAAAATTGTGCAAATCTGGGAGCAAATAATGATTGGGGTTATGAGCAGGTATAGATTTAGGGTCCAGCTACACGGAAAAATGTGTCACGCGACACAAAGAGGTATGGCGACATGTGTTGCTCAGCAGGAAAGTCGTACAGCATTTGACACAATGTGCTGGGTGGCTCCCCTCCAGATTCTCCCCGCCTGAGTCGACATAACTGACAGTTGTTTCACAATGTGTGCGTAGGGAGAGACCTTTTAATCAAGCTGTGCAGGTGGGGCAAAGCTGAAAGGATTCAAATACTTCTACCCATGCAGCATGAATCTGCTGACAGGTTCCTTTTCTACTATGGCATTGTTAGAGGGGTTTTCAATTATTTTAATTTGATGGCCTATCCTGAGGATAGGTCCGAACTACCGGCACCCCTGCCGATCAGCTGTTCGAAGAGGTCATGAAACTCTGGCCTCTTCCTATGCCAATGATGTGTTGATTATCAGTCACATGGCCTAGGCCCAGCTCAGTCTTATCCAAGTGATTGAGCCTGAGCTGCAATACCAAGCACAGTCATATACAATGTACAGTGCCTTGCTTGGTAAGCTGTGAGGAGTCCACAGTGCTCACTAGAGAACCACGGCCTCTTCATTCAGCTGATCTGCAAGTGTGCTGGGAGTTGGACCCCCACTGTCCTGAGGATAGACCATCAATATTTAACTTCGATAAAACCCTTTTCAAAGCATCAACTACCAAGAAATAACCATTTGAACATCCCTGATTTCATGTTATATACCATATTTATATAATATAGTAACCTTCGACTTAAAGGCTATGTACACCTTTGGAGTCTTTTTTTTATGATTGCATTTAACTTATTTTTGGCTAAAAAAGGGTTAACTGTTTTTCTAACTATGTGACTTTCACTTTGTGCCGGTCATCTAATAACCCTTATCTCTAAACTACCAAGTGGTCATAAACACTTATTTAAGCCACATTCTTATTAGTAAGATAAGAACTAAGCTTTAATTAGTGTTTAAAATAGCAAAGAGCAGAGATAAGGAGTCCATCTGCTCCTGGTCTGACGGAAAAGACAGAAAATCCACAGGCAGCTAGTAGAGCATGTCAGCTCTGTACAGAAAAAAAGGATTCCATATTGTTAATCAATGTGATTTTTAGGTCAAAGTGATTTTTAGAAAAAAATAAGTATAATGCAATAATAAAAATAAAAAAAACTGCCCCCAAAGGTGTACATAGCCTTTAATACTCACTACAGAGGGGAGGAGATGTGCACAATGCAGAGAACTCTTCCCACTGAAGCTCCATCTGCTGGGCACTTGCAAGAGCTGAATCTGGTAGAATAAAACTTCATATTCACATTGCTCCTGATGAGAAAAGCTCCATAAAAGACATGTTTGTACTGTTTTTCCTAGCCCCTACCTCGTGCTGTTAGCAGTTTATCATGGTCTAGTCCCTTTAACAGAATATACCAGTTATTTTCTATAAGAAATTATTTCAGCTGGACTGAGCACTGAATGTGCAGCATAGCTGGTGGGATGCAGAGGCCTGTCTTTACTTGCCACATAGTATTATAAAATAGCTGAGGTGGAAGGGTGGATTACCGTAAAACAATATTTGAACATAAATGATGTCTACACAAAGGCTCTACAAATACATCCTATCAAACCAAACTGCTTTGTAAATAGCAGAAGAAAGAATGAATAACAGTTCTTTTCATGCTCAAGACTTTTTGAGGGTTTGGCTTTAGAGGATTGCTTTCTCCGTTCTGTATGAAAGCTGCAAAAACACCTCGGCAAATCTGTTAACTCTTTCTTCTTTAAGCTTCTTCCTTTCTTTAATGCTACTACTAGCCGGGATCCTCATATGCACTTTCACCTTGCGGTCACACTCGTTCACGTGGTTTACTGTATTTCAGCCCTATGCATACAGTACATCACCAACACAAAGAGGAGTGAAATTGCTTCAACCTTTTATGCCGGATAATACACACATAAAAAGAACTTGTAACCCAGCCATGAGTTCTGCAGACTTATTGGACCAATCCAGTTTCCATAAACAAAAGGAAAGGACAGGACAGAATAAAACACTCGCTTACGCCCAGCTTTTCACCGCTGAATTTTACACAAGACTAAGGGAGTGCAGCTTAAAGCAACATCAGTTACACAAATGGTTATTTAATTCCCTTCTTCACTTTAACTCTACAAAAGCACATTGTGCTGAGTGCTCTATAATTTTAGCTTATATGCAGACATTTAATTCTGTGCCAGGAAAGACGATTAATAGTCCCAAAAATGACAATATGGAAAATCACTTAAAAACTTGTCACTTTATGTTCATGACAAAAAGTGTCACTGAACTGCAGGAGAGAAAATGATGTGGGCTTAGGTTTGGCATAGTTTTCTTGCCTTCAAGACCGCTAAAAATTACAACATACTTGCCTACTCCTGAAACACAGGGAGACCTCCCAGACTCCTGGCAAAAGATTCAAGTATCTTGCACAAGTGGAAATCCAAAACTGCCTGACATGAGTGGTCAGTCATACACTGCTCCTTACAGACACATATTCTTCATGTGCTGGGCTTTAAAGTACTGGAAACTGGAGATGGGTGAGCTAGTCGAGATTTGCTTCTAGTCTGCTTCGCCAGTTTTTTAAAAGTTTGGTTCAGACCCGAATTGGGTTTGGCCGGATCAAAGGTGGTCCAATTGCGCTGAAAGTTGGTATATAACCCCCTCTAGCCTCCTTAGTTTATGTTTATTTCGTATAGCATGGAACATAAAAGGCTGTCTATGGGTAGTAGTAGCAGTAGCAACAGTAGTAGTAGTAGTAGTAGTAGTAGAGATAGTGGCGGCACATGCTTTGCGTTAATGGTGTTGCAGTAGAGGATTAACAACGAGGAGCAGCAGCAGCTGAGGCAGTGACAGCAGTGGCATAATGGTGGCGTTGGTATGATGGAGGCGGCAGCAGCCATACAGAAAGTGATGGTAAACAGACCGACAGGTTTTGCATGATGCAGGCAGCAAGCAGCAGCAGCCCTACAGAACAATATGGTTAGCAGGTCACATCAGAGGCACAATGGGGGCAGCAGCAGCTGCCATACAGAAAGTGATGGTAAATAGACAGACAGCAGAGGGATGATCAGAGTTGCCACAGAATTTTTCATTTTTCTGGACAGCTTATCCCAAAATCACAGACAGCCCAAAAAAATTTACGGACAAATTGGAAAACGATAAAGATGATAAAGATTATAAGCAATAAATGTGTACAGCTCAAGACACTGATAACACCTCATTACCTGTATCAATGTTGCCTGGTGCGTATTCAGCTTGTAGACAAGCTAATTGGAGAAAAGTTTTTTCATGGCAAAATTCTCTGTTATAGATGTCTTAAGATGGGGCTGAAGAAAAGATGAAGAACAAGGTGATAATGATTATGACAAAGATTCTGTATTGCTTGGGAATGCAATACAGGACAACTTTGTCTACTGGAGTGTCACCATACCCCCCACGGTGCTGAAAACCCTCTCCGAGATTACACTGAAGGCTGAGCAAGAAAGAAGAAAGAGAGCATGCTGTGCAAGTTCGGGCCACTGTTCCAGTCTGCCTGCCCATAAATCCATGGGGTCAGGGAACTGGGTATAAGATAGACTGGCCAGAGTTTAGATAGGCCTGAACCTGGACATTGAGGTGGGAGCAGTTTGCTTGTTGACTGGCCTCAGCCTGGCGTGGTAGATGGAAAACCAGCTCCATCATGTTGAGGAGATTGAAATGGCTGCTTCTTCTGCTGCTGCTGCTGTGGCTTCTGCTGCTTGTGGCAGGGGGTGACTCTGCGGGGAGTGGAGAGGGACCTCCCTTTCAGACATGCTGGCCAACATCTGCGGCAAGCTTCGTACACAGTTTTTCCTTGTAATAACTTAATTTGACCTCCGTTTTTGCAAGAGGAAAACATTCCCGCATTTTGCCTTGGTAGCCAGGGTCTAAAAGCATGGTTATCCAGTAATCATCAGACTGCTTGATGTCAATGATACACCTGTCACTGCATAAGCAAGTGAACATGCATGTGGCCATTCTGGCCAGCGTTCCCGAGAAGGCACTTCTCTGTCCCCCCAAATAGAAGATTGGGTGTCTTGGCAGGTGTCAACGTCATCATCATCATCCGCTTTCTCCTCCAACTCCAACTCCTCTTCCTCCTTCTCAAGTGGCAGCACCTCCTCCCCATAGGAGTTTCTCATTCTGGGTCCTCAACAGCTACAGGACCACCTGTTGCATGAGCATCAACATCTCTTCAAAAATACATATAAGGGACAACTGCAGCATGAATGGCATAGGCTGCGGCTCCCCAACCTGGAAACAACACATGCTCCATGCTGAGGAGGTCTGGTGCATGACCAAATCGTTGATGGCTTTCTGCTGCTAGTACAGAGTTGGAACATTGCAGATGAAGCGGTGTAGCTGCATGCAATTCTTACGCTGCAAGTCCTCCAGGAGAGCATTTCTTACCACATGAGAATTGCTAAAAAAAAGGGACATTCTCCTGGACATTGCTAGCACCTTGCGCAAGCCAGTGCATGTTTTTTAAATATGGTAGAATGAGGTCAAAAATGACCTGGCCATGTTGCTCAGGTGCTGCCTCTCCACTACCACAAAAAATATTGACCCAGTGGGCCATGAAAAACATGTACTGTTCCTACCTATAACAGCTGCTCCAGGTGTCCGCCATAGAGTGCAGATTGCTGCACAGTGAGAATCGCAAGGAATGGCCCTCATTCTCCGCCATGTGAGTACAGGACCCTTTTTCAATGGTACTACCGTGACTGCACCACCAGCAATGTGGCCTGGTTGGGGTTCAGCTTGTAGACAAGCTAATTGGAGAAAAGTAATTTTGTGGTTTAATATTCCATTATAGATGTCTCACGATGGATCTGAGGAAAAAGGAGAAGTCTAAGCAGGAGAAGAAGAAGGTGATGATTATAGCAAAGATTCTGTATTGCTTGGAGATGCGGGTTGGCTGCCACAAAGAGGACCAGGAAAAGAAGGACAGACTTTTTTCTGATTGGGAATGATGGCCAGTTGTATTTTCCCAAAGGATTAAGTGATGCGCTTCATGTGGTGCAATAGACCTCAGGTAGCTATAATTGTGTTTGAATGATCACTGCTTATTATTCTGCCGATTTTGCACACAGCTGTGATTTTGTGTGCCCGCCCTGTGGAGAAAAAGGGAGTTGCTCACACAGAGCTATAGGAAGACAAGCTGGGCTTAGCTTTGGCACGTCTTGGGCCTAACCCACACACAGTGTAAATGGCATCACCAGATCCCGAAGCAGACATGGCCCTGGCTGTTCTTTTTGAGTTACATGGCCTCTACTCTTTATTGCTATCAGTGGCGGATCCAGGGGGGGACAACGGGGCAATTGCCCCCCCCCCCCCCGAGCTGGCGGCGGGCGGCGGCGGCGGCTGGGCACAGGGAGATGAGCGCTTCCATTGTGGAAGCGCTCATCTCCAGTCATCTGTATCGCCGTCCTCAGGACAGCGATACAGATGCCTGCCTGTGCTGCAGTAGGGGAGGGAGAGGCGTGTCCCTTTCCCTTCCTCTGATAGGCTGCCGGCCTAGTGCCTGCAGCCTATCAGAGGCCGGCGCAGGCGGCGCAATGACGTCATCGCGCCGCCTGAGCCATACAGCGTGGGACACAGGCCAGAAGAGGCCTGCATCGCATCACTGACATGGAGGTAAGTATGTTTTTTTTTTTTTATTATATACAATACTTTTACTGGCAGGGGCTGTTATTACTGGCGGGGGCTGTTATTACTGGCAAAGGGGGGGCTGTTATTACTGGCGGGGGCTGTTATTACTGGCAAAGGGGGGGCTGTTATCACTGGCAAAGGGGGGGGGCTGTTATTACTGGCAAAGGGGGGGCTGTTATTTCTGGCGAGGCTGTTATTACTGGCAAAGGGGGGGCTGTTATTACTGGCAAAGGGGGGGGGCTGTTATTACTGGTGGGGGCTGTTATTACTGGCACCTGGGGGCTGTTATTACTGGCAAAGGGGGGGGCTGTTATTACTGGCAAAGGGGGGGGGGGGCTGTTATTACTGGCAAAGGGGGGGCTGTTATTACTGGCAAAGGGTGGGCTGTTATTACTGGCAAAGGGGGGCTGTTATTACTGGCAAAGGGGGGGCTGTTATTACTGGCAAAGGGGGGGCTGTTATTACTGGCAAATGGGGGGGCTGTTATTACTGGCAAAGGGGGGGCTGTTATTACTGGCACCTGGGGGCTGTTATTACTGGCACCTGGGGGCTGTTATTACTGGCACCTGGGGGCTGTTATTACTGGCAAAAGGGGGGCTGTTATTACTGGCAGGGGCTGTTATTACTGGGGGCTGTTATTACTGGCACAGAGGGGCTCTTATTACTGGGGGCTGTTATTACTGGCACAGAGGGGCTCTTATTACTGGGGGCTGTTAATACTGGCACAGGGGGGCTGTTATTACTGGGGGCGTCTATTACTCGCACAGGGGGGCTGCTATTACTGGCATAGGGGGCTATTATTACTGGCACAGGGAGGGGCTGTTCATACTGGCACATGATTGGGGGCACTATAGGGGCATCTACTGAGGCCACAAAGAAGGGGTATTTTATATGGGCTGTCTGTACAGTACAATTTTATACTGGGACACATGGTGGGTACTATGGGGAAGGGGGGAGAGGAGTACTATGGGGTCATCTACGGGGGGCACTAAGAAGGGGTATTTTATACTTGCAAATTATGGGGGACACTGAGGGCATCTACTGGAGCATTTTATACTGGTACATTATGGGGGGCACTAGGAGGAAGGAGGGTGTGGAGCACTATGGGGTCATTTACTGGGGGCACTATATAGGGGTATTTTATACTGGCACATTATGGGGGTACTATGAGGACATTAGCTCAAATGGGGGCATTACAAGGGGGTATTTTTTGCACTGTCACATTATAAGGAGCATTATTACTACTGGGGGGGCATTATGGTGGGCTTTATTACTCCCCCATGGTATGACCCCCTAGTAGCAGCACCAGCCTCTCCCTGCTCTGCTATCCCTCTGCCCCTTCTCCAAATACTTATTATGAAATCTTTCTCATTAGGATAAAACATATCATCAGCTCCGCCGAGCCCCCGGCCAAAGTGTTGAAGTGGTGTCCGAGATCCCCAAGGGCCAAGCCAAGTAACTGTAAGTGTTCATGTGGAATATGTTTGTTATACACATATAGCCTACACTGTGCAACACAATATAAAGTATACCGCTACACTGTGGAGTCTGTTCTATAAGCACCATTGTTTTGTGGCGGCGGACAGAAAATAATCTGAAAGTGCCCCTCCCGAGCTATCGTCACTGCCCTTCACTAGCGATCTCCTCAGCACCCCCATCTGGCTTCCAGGTCCTGTCTAGCACACAATCATCATAGGAGTCCTCACCCTCCCTGCTGCTTTTATCAGACCATGAGATATCATGGTGGGGTCCAGGGCCCCCCTCACCTGCTTAGCATTTTCCCAGTTTCCACTGTTGCTGCCCCCACCACCAATGCCGTGGCAACGAGTGCCACTTTTACCACCATCATCAACACAGGTGTGCCTGGGGTCACCAGCCTCCTCCCCACTCTCCTCCACATGGCAGACCAAACACAAAAGTTGTCAACAAAGAGACTCTCTTGACTGGTTTACCAGCAGGTGGCAGTGTGTCTGGCAGTGACTGTTAGGTAGAATGGAACTAAACATTCCATTCTCTCGCCCTTCTTGGAGTGGTGGGCTCGCCCAGATCTTCCAAGAGGAGAGAAGTTTTGCCTGTTGAGGGGCAGTTGACAGTGGGAAGGAGAGGAGACATGAAGTAGTGAAAGGAGCTCCCCCTCCTGCAGTAGGAGTCTTCCAAGGGAAGCATCTCATAGAGCACAACTACTTCCAGTTTATAGACTGGGTGTTACGAGAGGTTCAATGGCCAAAGGCACCCCACTCAAATGGACCAGAACCTCTAAAAATCCCAGATACCAGACTGAAGTCAGAGATTAGTACAGTAGACAAAGATAAAGCAAAGTGTCTGAGCTGACCTGCCAGTACACCCTAAAACCTGGAGGAGCCAGAGAAAGATTAAATATTATATGGATGCAAGTTTATTCAAGTAAAACTGTTGAACTTTATCAAGTCTGGACTTATTCCTCCAGCTACAGCTCCTTTAAATGCTGCCTAAACTTGGGGAGTGACGGTATTTAGGCAGGAGCATCGTGACACACAGAACTAGTAAGCAACATACCACTCTGCATTTCCTAAAAACCTGGGACATGATCAGCCCTGGGGGGCAGCACGTTGCACTTGTGTATTGAGTAGTATTCATGTATATATGCTGCTAGAGATACTTTTGTGTGCTGGCCTGTGTATTGCTGTTGATCACTAGTGTTGATCACGAATATTCGAATAGCTAATTATTATCGAGAACTTCGAGAATTCGCGAATATCTGAAATATAGTGCTACATACAGTACAGACCAAAAGTTTGGACATACCTTCTCATTCAAAGAGTTTTCTTTTTTTTCATGACTATGAAAATTGTAGATTCACACTGAAGGCATCAAAACTATGAATTAACACATGTGGAATTATATACATAACAAAAAAGTGTGAAACAACTGAAAATATGTCATATTCTAGGTTCTTCAAAGTAGCCACCTTTTGCTTTTATTACTGCTTTGCACACTCTTGGCATTCTCTTGATGAGCTTCAAGATGTAGTCACCTGAAATGGTCTTCCAACAGTCTTGAAGGAGTTCCCAGAGATGCTTAGCACTTGTTGGCCCTTTTGCCTTCACTCTGTGGTCCAGCTCACCCCAAACCATCTCGATTGGGTTCAGGTCCAGGAGTATGATTTGAATAGCTTCCTGTAATTTTCCAAGCCCCGTTTTATATATATTTTAATCTTGAATTTGTTTGTATTTTTTCAGAAAATGTGAGGAACCCCCAACCGCATCATCTGAATTGCAAGTCACCATGATCATTTAAAGAATTTCGCATGATCTTTAATTACTACTGCTTTGTTTGATGCTGCTGCAGTTGGGCTGCTTCTCACGTGTTTCAGATTTTTTGTTTCACTTTGTTTGTTTGATTGATTACCATGACTACCTGATGTCATTTCCGCTTAGGCGGTCTATTTAAACCGTGTACATTGTTTGATTTTTTGTATACCATTTGTTTGAGAAAGGCTTGCATCAGAGCCGAAACGCGCGTCACAGAATACCCTGTATGTGACGAATAAAGCGATTGAATTATCAGAAGACAAAGTGAGTGCCGGTCTCTTCTTTTGCTTATATTGGTGGGACTTCTGTCTCGGACTCGTGCACCACGCTTCCTGAACGGAGTGCCGGCTGACCATCACCTGGGTTCAGGTCCAGTGACTGTGGAGGCCAGGTCATCTGGCGCAGCACCCCATCACTCTCCTTCATGGTCAAATAGCCCATTACACAGCCTGGAGGTGTGTTTGGGGTCATTGTCCTGTTGAAAAATAAATGATGGTCCAACTAAACGCAAACCGAATGGAATAGCATGCCGCTGCAAGATGCTGTGGTAGCCATGCTGGTTCAGTATGCCTTCAATTTTGAATAAATCCCCAACAGTGTCACCAGCAAAGTACCCCCACACCATCACACCTCCTCCTCCATGCTTCACGGTGGGAACCAGGCATGTAGAGTCCATCCGTTCACCTTTTATGCATCGCACAAAGACACGGTGGTTGGAACCAAAGATCTCAAATTTGGACTCATCAGACCAAAGCACAGATTTCCACTGGTCTAATGTCCATTCCTTGTGTTCTTTAGCCCAAACAAGTCTCTTCTGCTTGTTGCCTGTGACTACCTCTTGAAGCTCATCAAGAGAATTCCAAGAGTGTGCAAAGCAGTAATCAAAGCAAAAGGTGGCTACTTTGAAGAACCTAGAATATGACATATTTTCAGTTGTTTCACACTTTTTTGTTATGTATATAATTCCACATGTGTTAATTCATAGTTTTGATGCCATCAGTGTGAATCTACAATTTTCATAGTCATGAAAATAAAGAAAACTCTTTGAATGAGAAGGTGTGTCCAAACTTTTGGTCTGTACTGTATATCTTCATAATCACGAATATTCTCAATTTTTTGCATCAGTTCCCATGATCCCTCACTGCTTCTTGCTTGTGGGCCAATGAGAAGGCTGCAATATCTTTGACTTTAGGAGTAGTGTTGATCACAAATTTTTGTATCGCAAATTTTTAGCACTAATTTTCCGATTGACAATTTTTTAAATCAAGAAAATGATGACTGGAGATCACGAATTTGAGAATATGATGAATATTCACCCAAATTTTCTCAAAATATTGCAAATTCGAATATTGCCGCTGACGCTCATCACTGTTGATCACCTATATGCTGGTTTAGTTAAATTGAAGAAGTCCTGAAAAAATAACATGCCTTGTGTAGAAAATAATGAAGGATAACGGATGGTTATGGGCAAGGCCTCATGCTCAATTTCTCATAAACACTAAGGCTACTTTCACAATCGCGTTTGGTGCGGATCCGTCATGGGTCTGCACAGACGGATCCGTTCAGATAATACAAACGTTTGCATCCGTTTGTATTATCTTTAACATACCAACTTCACATAAGAAATTCACCGCAATTAAAACTTAGGATTTAATGGTATATTGTTAAAAGGCCCAAATATTAATATACAAACAATGGCAAAGTACGCACCAATATATGCAGAAACAGATGCGACCTATTACTGCCCACAAAACAATGCAGAACACAGTGACAAATGACAGGAGGGAGGATAGACACTAGAGAGAAAGCACTACTGTGCCTATGTGTTCCTGGAAAACTCTCTCTATTAATACTCTCTCTCTCATTTACCCTTGATGTCCCTCCACTAGGCGACAGTGACTGCCCAGTTTTGTCAAGTAATAAGGAAACAGAAAGGGGAAATATAATTTTTTTTCAAAGTTGCTCAATAGTCCCAAATACAAATCAGCATAGTTGTCCCTTGAACCAACGCGTTTCATTGGCATGAGACAAATCATCTGGGGACCAATCTACAGGGTAATCAAATCTTGCTGTAAATTCCTCTTTAAAGCTGTTAGGAATTAGTCATAAAAAATGCACATAGACTACTTTAACTCTCCAGTAGTGACCTGTAGTGGTACAGCTGTAGTCAAAGTGGTGGTCCTGTGTGCGGCAGCACCTGTGAGTGGTGTCCAGCAGTGGCAGCAACATTGTGAGTGTCTGGAAGGCTCAATTTAAACCCCCGCTCGAACGCTCAAGATCCGCCTCTTAACATCACATAACTCGCAACAGAGCCGATCATGTGACAAGTCAGATAACTAAAAAAGCGTCACATGATCGGATGAGGCTGGTCTCACGGCGTCACCTTCAATTGCAGCGACACCTCCTCTGTGATGCCTTAGGTGCTTGGAGGCTGGGCGAGACGGTGGGAGGGGACTGAACCAAAGGTCCTTTTCCATTGAGTACCCGTCTAGTTTAAATAATATGCGCGGCGCTGGAACAGTATAGTCATGCGTAATAGCGACTAAGGATTTAACCAACAGGTCCTATTTTAAAGTTATTCAGTATTAAAAGAATCAACTTATTTGTGGCAAAGGTTAGTAAAGAAGGGGCATAAATGTAGATATCTGCTGGTAGAAAATCGACCAGTAAATACCCATCAAGGATGTCATAATACATAATACATAGAAGGGGGTAAACAGAAAGGTTGTCTGTTCTTGACAAAAAAATAGAAAAAGGCTGGTGTGGGGAGGGTCATACATTGTGTTATGCAGAGAGACAAAATTGGTGGTAATAAAGTCAAGTATATACCATAGAGATATACACTCACCTAAAGAATTATTAGGAACACCTGTTCTATTTCTCATTAATGTGATTATCTAGTCAACCAATCACATGGCAGTTGCTTCAATGCATGTAGGGTTGTGGTCCTGGTCAAGACAATCTCCTGAACTCCAAACTGAATGTCAGAATGGGAAAGAAAGGTGGGCTACAACAGCAGAAGACCCCACCGGGTACCACTCATCTCCACTACAAATAGGAAAAAGAGGCTACAATTTGCACGAGCTCACCAAAATTGGACTGATGAAGACTGGAAAAATGTTGCCTGGTCTGATGAGTCTTGATTTCTGTTGAGACATTCAAATGGAAGAGTCCGAATTTGGCGTAAACAGAATGAGAACATGTATCCATCACTGCGCAGGCTGGTGGTGGTGGTGGTGTAATGGTGTGGGGGATGTTTTCTGGGCACACTTTAGGCGACATGACATGACAATGAGTTCACTGTACTAAAATGGCCCCCACAGTCACCAGATCTCAACCCAATAGAGCATCTTTGGGATGTGGTGGAACGGGAGCTTCGTGCCCTGGATGTGCATCCCTCAAATCTCCATCAACTGCAAGATGCTATCCTATCAATATGGGCCAACATTTCTAAAGAATGCTATCAGCACCTTGTTGAATCAATGCCACATAGAATTAAGGCAGTTCTGAAGGCAAAAGGGGGTCCAACACCGTATTAGTATGGTGTTCCTAATAATTCTTTAGGTGAGTGTAGATACAGTGCTGCACATAATTATTCATACACCTGGCAAATTTTGACTTAAAATTACTTTTTTTCAACCACTAAGTAATTTTTTGCCGGGAAATGACATAGGTGTCTCCCAAAAGATAATAACACGATGTACAAGAGGCATTATTGTGGAGGAAAAAAAATATTTCTCAGCTTTTAATTACATTTGAGCAAAAAGTGTCCAGTCCAAAATTGTTCATACCCTTCTCAATATTCTTTAATAATAGCCTGTATTGGCTATTACAGCAATTAAATGCTTCCTATAATTGCAGACCAGCTTTTTGCATGTCTCCACAGGTAGTTTTGCCCATTCATCTTTAGCAATGAGCTCCAAATCTTTCAGGTTGGAAGGTCTTCTTGCCATCACCCTGATTTTTAGCTCCCTCCACAGATTCTCAATTGGATTAAAGTCTGGACTCTGGCTGGGCCACTCCAAAACGTTAATGTTGTTGTCTGCTAACCATTTCTTCACCACTTTTGCTGTGTGTTTTGGGTCATTGTCATGCTCAAATGACCACTGGTGCCTAAGGCCAAGTTTCTCAGCAGACTGCCTGATGTTGTCATTGAGAATCCTCATGTATTGCTCTTTTTTCATGGTGCCGTTTACTGTGATTAGGTTCCCTGGTCCAAAAACCCCCCCCAAAGCATTAGGTTCCCACCACTATGTTTGACAGTGGGGATGGTGTTCTTTGGGTTGAAGGCTTCTCCTTCTTTACGCTAAATGAAGGAAACATCATTGTGACCAAACAATACAATTTTTGCTTCATCTGACCATAACACAGAAGACCAGAAGTCTTCTTCTTTGTTCAGATGAGCTTTTGCAAAGGCCAAGCAAGCTTTTGTGTGCCTGGTCTGCATCCATGGAACCCAGCAGTGTGCAGTGTCCTATGGATTGTCTGCCTTGAGACATTGCCATTAGCAGAGCCCAGATTCACTAGGATGGCCTTGGTGGTGATCCTTGGATTCTTTTTCACCTCTCTAACTATCCTGGCCAGCACAGGTGTCACTTTTGGCTTCCGACCACGTCCTCTGAGATTTTCCACAGTGCGGAACATCTTGTATTTTTTACTCAAATGTAAATAAAAGCTGAGAAATGTTTTTTTTCCACAATAATGCATTTTGTACATCGTCTTATTATCTTTTGGGAGACACCTATGTCATTTCCTGTCAAAAAATTACTGTGGCTACTTTTTACAGTTTACTGAAAATACATAAGGGGGGTTTCCAGTTGTGTCAGGCGTAAACAGTCTAGGTCAAAATGTAGGAATCTATTTCGATTAGATTTTGGCACCTTTTGTAAAGACTTTGCCCTCATATATCAGAGATACCAGTGAGTTGCTAGGCCGACTTGAAGGTATTTTACTGGAGGAGGGGATGTCATTCACATCCATCTACGTAGAGGCGCTTTATTCCTCCATACCGCATCACTTGGGTGTTAGGGCTGTTGAGATATTCCTTAACATGAGAGGCTGTCAATTTCAAGCCCATAACAAATTGGTACTCCAATTATTGGACTTCACTTTGACAACCAATTATTTTCTTTTCAGTGGTTCCTTCTTCCACCAGCTCAGGGGCACGGCGATGGGGAGTTCTTGTGCTCCATCATACGCAACTTTGTTCCTGGGCTGGTGTGAGATGAGCATTGTATTTAGAGATGTACCCAGTAGGTTCACTACGGAAGTAGCGACGTGGAACAGGTTTATTGATGATATTTTCCTTGTTTGGAAGGGTAGTAAACAGGATTTCATTGAGCTTGTTTACTGTCATCCTTTTGGGGGCATGATGTCCTCTTTTTTAGGGTTATGAAAGTGACCAACAGAGAGCAGTTGCTCTTTTAAAGGGATAAGTGTGATACTTATCATACTTTTCATCCTGCAGTCCGATACTGCATAAGGTCAGAAAACAATCTTTTATCCTCCATCCGTGCTAATTTGCATGTCAGCTTGAAGTAATGGGGGCAGTGGCCTCCTTGCTTCAAGTAAAGGTAACCACTCCCCCTCTTGCCTTTGAGTGACAGCCCACAATTCGTCTTCGCTTTCCAAAGTCTCGCACTTGTGTGGTGCCCTCTGTTTTACTGCACGATCCCATGTCAGGGCATAACACATGTGCGAGACTTTGGAAAGCAAAGCCGATTTGTGGGCTGCCACTAAAAGGCAAGAGGGGACGTGGTTACCTTGACTTGAAGCAAGGAGGCCGCTAGCCCCTTGACTTCAAGCTGACATGCAAATTAGCGCTGATGGAGGATAAAAGATCAAACTTTTCATCCTGCAGTCCGAAGAAAACTGATTAGTATCACACTGCGGGCTACCCTAAGGTACTGCTGATGGGTTTACATGCATTTAGGAGGTGACAGGTTCCATTTAAGCATATAGTTGACCATACGCATTAGATGTATGATGGCTAAACCATCTAATGTATATGATGTTGGTGGAGAAAAGGTTAGGGCATATTTACTTTAAACATGTTTTATCTTTTTGTTCTCAGGGAGATAACCTGCCCACCAGAAATGTCTGGCAGAAGCGTTTCCCCCCTTTCCCATTTGCAAAGCATGCATGTGTATGGGAGGATCAGGAGAGATAGCTGTTGGCCAAGCGAATGAGTGTATGGCTGACAGCCATGTCATGTTTATGGCTGTCTTAAAGAGTACTGTGGCTGTGCTTCTTACTGAAATCATAACTGTAAATGAATAGGTCTTTTTGGGCTTACCTAATGTCTTTTTCAGCCATATTTTTTAATGTTTCAGCTGCACAGCTAGATGCATTTCTCTTATAAGCAGGAGTGTTTCCCCTGTGTGGAATCTGCCAGAACTGTACTGCTGTCACATCCTTTCTCTTACTTCCCACTATGGTTGTTCTCAGCTCTGGAGCTCACAGAAAACATATGGAGGGGGAAATCACACTTATAGACAAACAGGACGCAGGCTAATCTTCAAAAGCTATGTAGAAGTTCTTTTTTCAGGCTCAGAACCTCAGCTAGCTCTGAAATGCTCCCAGTTCCTTTCTGCTGTCTTCTATGGCTCTGTTACTAGGGGCGGATTTTGTCTGACAACAGGCATTGTATTGCCAATTAGGTGAACGTGAGACCCCTGGTGGCCATGACTCTGTTTTCCATTTTGATCAATAAGGAATACTTTGAGGGATATTGTGCTTGCTGTAATATTATAATAGTGTTCTAATTACATTAGTAAGTTATGTTTTTGTACTAAGGATATTTCCCATCTTTTTTACTGGGTATAGTAGGTGAAGATTAGATAAAGATCTTTAGCCATTTTTTATGTGTGGTTATCATTTGTACTGTGGTTATTATATATAGGGATATACAGTGATCACTGGCCGCCAACAGAACACATTAAGAAGACGAGTACTCAATAGTTTTTGAAAATTGCTAAAATAATGCTAAATAAAAGGGTGTGTATATGTTAAATCTGTAAAAGTACTGCTGCCCGGATATCTGGAAATACTTATCTATGTAGAAAAATAACTGCTATTAGTTCCATTGAGTTATAAACCTATTAACTACTAGGTAAAGTGCTTGGAGAGGTTTTTCGTAAAACCAATGCACATAATGAAATATTACTTAAATGTTATTTTGAAGCCAAGCCGTTTTTGTACAATATGTATATGTTATCCATTTTTTGCACTTTTGGTACCTTTTAGTGGAGTCTAAATGTAGTTTTCTTTTTCTTTTTTTTTACTGCTCTTCCCATAAGAAAGATATTTTACTTAGAGGTTGCACATATTTTTCCTTGGATGCATGTTAAATGCTCAGTGTGCGTAGGGCTATACGAATAACATATGTAGAGATTAGAGAAAATAATGCTGTGAAATGGGAAGCAGATATTCTATTGGACTTGAATGACCCCATCTAGAATATAGAAAATGGTCCTCTAAGGATATTGTATAGAAAAAAAAAAACATAAAATATTAAATTGTAACTTTGTTTCTGGTTTTTGGTTGCCTATTTAGGATTAAATTAACCTACAGTGCACACATTTTAAGCACATGTTGCTGCCAGAAGCATTAGTTAGCCCTAGCAAAATTTGTAATAGGGACCCCATGTATAATTCAGAAGTGTCTTCTCATGTGGCAGAGGGACAGTCGCTACAGTTATGGACATTCAAAGTCAACCTTACTATTTGAGGGCTATAAACATTTTTGACACAAGAAAATAATAGCATCATCTGTCTATGCTGCAGAAGTGTCTCCCTTTTATCTAAGCCTTAGTATAATTTTCAATTGTCACAAACCATACTTGGTGGAAGAGTGCAGCTGCTGCAAGCCAATTTCATGTTTAAGGGGTTATCGCACAACAACTATACTATGCAATAAATAGAACATTTTAAATTAAGCATTACTTCAATACACTTGCAATAAAAATATTGTTTCTCTTCGATAGTGACCCTGCTGTTTATCCTTCTGGTCCACCTTCTGCATTGCGGAGGTAGACTAACATGTTCAGTAGCTTCCTTCCCCTCCTTTTAGTGCTGGCATAGTGACCTCATTGCTATATCTCTCTCTAGACAGTGTAGAAGAAAATTGGTGGTTGGTGTCTTGTGATGTTTACAATATGTATCGCTGGGGCTATATGTGTGTGTGTGTATGTGTTTGTGTGTGTGGAGGGGAAAGGGGTGTTTATAAAGAGCTAATTGCGATGCATACTAGGAGATGCAGGTGCTTGATGAGTTGCTGCCCACCCACAGAAAGGAAAGAAAGACCTCTAAATATGTAAGAAACTGTTTTAAATAACCCCATTAAGATGTAACTTAAGTATAGAGATGATCTAGCGAAACGCCCATCGGTCCTTTCGCAATTCGCCGAACATGCGAACATATGGCAATGTCCATGACACATCCATCAGGTGGGACAGGAAAGCCAATTAAGACGTTTTAGCACATGGCCACACCCCCACCCTATCTCAGAACACGATCTGGCAGCCAATTTACATTCTGTGCTTTGCCAGTGTAGAGAGAGGTACAAAAGAAGGAAAGTCGTCCCTCCAAAGGAGAGTGGTGCAGCCGCACCTCTCACCGGAGTACTGCTCAGAAATGTAAATATATGAAAATTAAAGGGGCAGTAACGTATTAAAAAAAACGTTTAATGATATGGGTAAGAATATAATCCCCTTACAAACATAGACAGACAGACACAAGCGGGACCCTAAATACGCCTAACCCGCTGGGAGGCAGGTCATGCTAGATGGGGCCCCACGGGCAGACCCTTGTTAAATATGTGTGGACCCCAGGGGTCAGGGGGAACCACACCTGATGGTGAAAATAAACATAAGTGTCATGTATAGGTGAGGTGAGGGTCAGGACAATGCCTTGTGTGGGTAAGAAAACAAGGAAAGATCTTACCGTAGAGGATTATAGGCAGCGTTTATTCACCAAACTCAAAAAGTCACCAGAAATGATGGTCTTTTCCCAGCAAATTAAATAAGGTGTCTTTTGAAGGAGGGTCTTCATGGAATAGGTCATGTGTCGTGGAGGGCTGCAGGGAAGTAAACTGTCCCTGATGCACCCTGCTTGACCTAATGTGACCCTAGTGCCCTAACACGGGATCCGTGCCCCGCAAGGGGTGGTCTTGTCCGGAACCTCACCCTGGTCTAAGGTCCCTATAAGACCCTGCCGGGGTGGTTGGAAGGACACCTAAAGTAGTGGTAAAAAAAAACGTAGATATAATGAATAAGTATGTTCACCTGTCCCTACGCGTTTCATCAATTGAACATACTTATAGGGTAGTTATAATGGACCCCATGAATTGTCAGGGGAAGAGGGTTGACACTAGTGGTAGCTGTCTTCAACTGCACAGTATAGATAGTGTATTGCTGAGCAGGAAGGGGAGGCAGACTAAATTAGGCCACTAGTGATACATGGTGTATTTTCACTTAAAGCCAACCTCAACTGCAAAGAATAAATAGAGTAATACTAAGCAATTGGAAGGGAGGCGCAGACTGGCTCGGACCACTCAATGGTGTATGGTGTGGTTGCTATGTACCTAGAGTGCGTATGGCAATATCCAGGGGTACCTGTAACACACAGAAAAATACAAGGGAATATGCCCCTCTCAACCAGTGTCTAATGATAGTAGTACACTACTTAGTGTACACCTGCTGACCCCTAGTACAAGGAGGGGCCAGCAAGCGATGTACCAAAATGCATACAAATAATGTGAGGTGTGTCTACTTACATGCGGCCTAGGATGCGTGTGGCAATCATCTAGCTGGACCGGCGTCAGACAGTATGTGTCATGCCGGCGGTGTAGCGTCTGTCAGCGCTGTGTGGCGCGCTGATTCTATTTTAAAAGGAAGGGGGGAGGCGGGGATTAGTCCGCGCATGCGCGTGCGAGACATGGCCGCGATGTGATGAACAAGCATCACGTGTTGCGACACAGGTCACGTGAGCGCGCGTCAGAGGTCAGGTGAGCGCAGGAGCTGTCCCACTGTTACCAGTGTCCGTCAGTATTTGCGCTCTGCTAATGCACAGGAAATTCTAGCAATCGTCAGATGCACAGTAGGCGGACACAAAGTGGGCAGATACAATAAATCGCTCAGTTAGGCTGAGTGGGTGGAGCTGGACAGTATGTCAGTGTCCAGCTGCTACAGGACCGCTCGCATATAAACTTAAGAGCGGAGGGTCATAGTCACAGACCCTCCACTGAAGGACAACAGAGGGGCATTCAAAGGCAGGGAGAACTACAGTAACCCACATGAGGAGATAGTAAATAAACATATTTGGAAGGTGCACGGGATAAGTGTTATGTATGCAGTCAGGCGTGATACAACTGTCAAAGGGGTTGTGAAGGGACTACCATTGGGTGGTACAATGGCATTCGCTCTCCCCAGGTCCGCAAGTGGTGCAGGCCGAGGGGAACGAAATGACACACCCAGAAATGGCCCCATCAAAGGAAACACCCGAACTGTTGCTGCTCATTAAGGCCATGGGGGTTGGTGGTTTTCAATTTGAAAATCCACCAGCATTCACGTTGGAGTATACGCTTGTCCCAGTCTCCTCCACGTTGAGGTTTTGGGACATGTTCGATGCCCATAAAAGTCACGGCTGAGGTCCGGCCACCGTGGTCAGTGTGGATATGCCTCGCCACCGGGGTGTCTCTGTCATTGCGTATATCCCCAATGTGTTCCCCCATCCGCTTGCGTAGTTCCCTGCGGGTTTTACCCACATACCGCTTGCCGCATTCACAGGTGAGAAGGTAAATAACACCTGTGGTGCGGCAGTTAATGAAATTGTGTATGTAGTGAGTGTGGCCCGCAGGGTCCAGTACAAAGGATTGACCTTGGGTGAGATGACTACAAAAGCTACAGTGTCCGCATTTGTAACAACCCTTAACCGGGCTATCCAGCCACGTACGTTGTCTCTCTGGTGGGATGTAATGGCTGTTAACCAGCCGATCCCTTAGATTGGTCCCTCTCCTGAAAGTCACAGAGGGGTGGGTGCTTAAAACTGCGGCTAGATCAGGGTCCATGAGAAGAGTCTCCAAGTTGCGGCCTAGGATCTCCTTTATTATGGTGGCTGCAGAATCTAAGGTCCCTATGACCCGTATCATTTTCCGAGGGTCAGTGTCTGGAAGCGTGGTGGGGTGTAAGAGGGTGGTACGCGTCTCGGCCAGTGCCCTTTGATAGGCCCTTTTAAGTGACCTATCAGGGTAACCCTGTTCGCGGAAACGCCTCCTCAGATCGTCTGCCTGGCGCTTGAACTCCCCTTGTTCGGAGCAGTTCCGTTTTAGCCTTAGATATTGCCCAACCGGTATACCCCGTTTCAGCGATGTGGGATGGCAACTATCCCACCTGAGTAGGGAGTTCGTTGATGTGGATTTACAGTAGATGGTGGTCTGTAGGCCGCCACTGCCGCCCCTGGATATAGAGATATCCAGGAATGGAAGATTATCACGCACAATTATGGAGGTGAACCTAAGATTAAGAGTATTGTGGTTAAGTTCTTCGACAAACCCCGTGAAGTCGTCCTCTGGCCCGCTCCACAGGATGAATATGTCATCTATGTAGTGGGACCAGAGGGTGATATGCTCCGAGTACCGTCTAGGGGTGTCACCAAAGACCACTGTCTCTTCCTACCAGCCCAGGGGCAGATTCGCATAAGATGGAGCTCACAAACTGCCAATCTTGGTGCCCCTGAGCTGGTGGTAAATGTGGCCGTCAAATAGAAAAAAATGACTGCGGAGAACGAAATTCAATAAGTTCAGAACCAAGTTATTGTGTGCAGAGAACTGTTGGCCCCTCACTCTCAGGAAATGTGCAGTGGCTTCAAGCCCCCTTTCGTGCGGAATGGATGAGTATAAAGCCTCCACGTCGATCGATCCCAGGAACCAGTGCGGTTCTATATATATGTTCTCGAGTTTCGTGAGCAGATCCCCTGTGTCCTTCACATATTAAGGTAGTGATTGTACAAAGGAGCAGAGTATGCGATCCACATAAATGCCCATGTTCTGTGAAAGGTTCCCCACTCCTGAGACAATCGGGCGCCCCTTAATAGGAATGGTGCCCTTGTGGACTTTGGGCAAACAGTAAAATGTTGCCGTTACTGGGTGGAGGGGATAGAGGAACTCAAGTTCATCAGCACTGATCAATTTGTCAGATTTCGCTTTTGTTAAAATTTGTAACAACTCTTTTTGAAATCTGGGGGTGGGATTACAGGGCAGAATTTATTTATTTTCACCATCAGGTGTGGTTCCCCCTGACCCCTGGGGTCCACACATATTTAACAAGGGTCTCCCAGCAGGTTACGCGTATTTAGGGTCCCGCTTGTGTCTGTCTGTCTATGTTTGTAAGCGGATTATATTCTTACCCATATCATTAAAAGTTATATTTTAATACGTTACTGCCCCTTTAATTTTCATATACCAGTGTAGAGAGAGGTTGCTTTGTAGAGCAGGAACAGGCTGTTAGGGACACCAAATGCTAGCTAATAGGGCCACAAAAGTCATTTTAAGGACTGGTATAGGTGTGCTATTGATAGGTGTGAATACTGAGGGGTGTAATATACTTATAATATACTTTCTAACATAGAAAGTATATAGTGCATTTGTATTGTGCAGCAGTTGTGTGCGGTTCTGCTGCAATACCGCAGCTATATAGAGGGACAAGCGCTATTGGAACAACTATTTGCAACGGGTGTGATATACCTGTTCCCCCCAAAAAACTGATCTAGGGGTGTGATATACCTTCTTCCACAAAATATAACATAAGGTGATGTTCGCATGTGCCATATTATTTTGCATTGCGCCGAACACAGACCCATGACACATCCATCAGGTGGGAAAGGACAGCCAATTGAGATGTTTCAGCACATGGACACACCCCGACCCTAAAGCAGAAGCCGATCTGGCAGCCATTTTATATTCTGTGTTTTGCCAGTGTAGGGAGAGGTTGCTTTGGGGAGCAGGGACAGACTGTTAGGGACACCAAACGCTACCTAATAGGGCCATAAAAGTCCTTTTAAGGACTGGTATAGGTGTGCTATTAATAGGTGTGATATACTGAGGGGTGTGATATAATATACTTTGTAACATAGAAAGTATATTATAGTGCATTTTTATTGTGCATCAGTTGTGTGTGGTTCTGCAAAGATACTGCAGCTATATAGAGGGACAAACGCTATTGGAATAACTAATTGCAACTGGTGTTATATACATGTAGTCCCCAAAAAAACTGATTGAGTGGTGTGCTATATCTATAATATACTTTGTAACATAGAAAGTATATAGTGCATTTGTATTGTGCAGCAGTTGTGTATGGTTCTGCTGCGATACCGCAGGTATATAGAGGGACAAGCGCTATTGGAACAACTATTTGCAACGGGTGTGAAATACCTGTTGCCCCTAAAAATGCCCACAAAAAAAACTGATTGAGGGGTGCAATATACCTGCTTCCACAAAATACTGATTAAGGGGCTTGATATACCTGCTTCCACAAAATACTGATTGAGGGGTGTAATACACCTGCTTCCACCAAATATTGATTAAGGGGTTCTATATACCTGTTTCCACAAAATACTGATTGAGGGTTGCAATATACCTGCTTCCACTAAATACTGATTGAGGTCTGCAATAAAGCTGCTTTAACAAAATACTGATTGAGGCCTGCGATACACCTGCTTCCACTAAATACCGATTGAGGGATGCAATATACATGCTTCCGCAAAATACTGATTAAGTGGTTTGATATAACTGCTTCCACAAAATACAGATTAAGGGGTTCTATATACCTGTTTTAACAAAATACTGATTGAGGGTTGCGATATACCTGCTTCCACCAAATACTGATTGAGGCCTGCGATACACTTTCTTCCACAAAATACTGATTAAGGGGTGCGATATACCTGCTTTCACAAAATACAGATAGAAGGGTGCGATATATTTGCTTCGGCCAAATATTGATTAAGGGGTTCTATATACCTGTTAACACAAAATATTGATTAAGGGGATTGATATACCTGCTTCGAAAAAATATTGATTGAGGCCTGAGATATACCTGCTTCAAAAAAATATTGATAGAGGCCTAAGATATACCTGCTTCCACAAAATACTGATTGAGGGGTGCAATATATTTGCTTCCACCAAATATTGATTAAGGGGTTCTATATACCTGTTAACGCAAAGTACTGATTGAGGGCTGCAATATACCTGCTTCCACAAAATACTGATTAAGGCCGAATGCACACGGCCGTGTTTCACAGCCGTGTGCGGGCCGTGGAACCGCGGCCTGGATCCCTCCTGAGAGCAGGAGCGCACGGCGTCACTGGTTGCTATGACGCCGTGCGCTCCCTGCTGCCGCCGCAATACAGTAATACACTGGTATGATCTATACCAGTGTATTACTGTACTGTGCCGGCAGCAGGGAGCGCACGGCGTCATAGCAACCAATGACGCCGTGCGCTCCTGCTCTCAGGAGGGATCCAGGCCGCGGTTCCACGGCCCGCACACGGCTGTGAAACACGGCCGTGTGCATGGGGCCTAAGGGGAAAGATATACCTGCTTCCACCAAACATTGATTGGGGCCTCCGATACACCTGCTTCAACAAAATACTGATTAAGGGGTTTGATACACCAGCTTCCACCAAATACTGATTGAGGCCTGCGATATACCTGCTTCCACAAATACTGCTCTTCTCTAGGGACTTTGGCACAGGGTCATTTTGAAAATGACAGGCAGAGGAAGAGGCAGGCCGTTCCGCAGGGGTGGCAGGGGTCGGGAAAGTGCACCAGGCCGGAGCCTAAGTGGGAAGTTGGAAAAGGTGTGTGCAATTACATCAAAGGAAGCACCAGAGTTGGTTGAGTGGCTCACTTAGCCTTCCGCTTCTGCATCTACTTCATCCTCTGTATCTGCACCTTCCTCACTCTCTGCTGTGTGCACCCCCAAAGACAACACCACCACCACCACCATAGCCGCTCCACTCGAGTCAGAGGAATTATTTTCCCATCCATTTCCAGACCTTATCGATGCGCAGCAATTCTTGGCATCGAAAGAGGAAGAGGAGGTAGCAACGGCCGCCACCCAGCGTTCTGACTACAGTACCCAGAGCAGCCCAAGGAGGGTTGTCCCCGCTGTTGCTGCCTACTCCGAGATCTCTAATGTCAGTGGTGGAGAAGGTGACAATAATGACATGTCGATAGAATAAATGTATCTGGAGTGAGCCATCCATCATGCGCTTCCTGGACGCCGGCACATGGCAGTGTAGGCTTTTTTTTTACTTGTCAGCTGCTGATAATAGTGTTGCCATCTGCAGCCTGTGCTGTGAACGCATAAGTCACAGTAAGCCGGTAAGCCTAACACTCACCTAGGGACGACCGCCTTAAGAAGGCACTTGGCCTTCCATCACTGAGCCCAGTGGGAGCAACACCGTCAGAACCCACAAAGCCACACTCCTGGTGCTCCACGTCCTGCCTCTTCTCCTTCTCCTCTCTCCTCCCATTTGTCCTCCACTCCACCTTCCACCATGTCGTCATCGCGTTCATCTGGCAGAAGGCAGGCTTCAGTGGCCTGAATGTTCGAGCATTAAAAGTTGATGACGCGGGATAACCCTCTTGCCCAACGGCTCACTGCTGCCTTGTTGGAACTGCTAGCCCACCAACTACAGCCATATAAACTGGTTGACTCGGAGGCCTTTAGAAAATGTGTGGCCATTGGCACTCCGGAATGAAAAGTCCCTGGAAGGAAATATTTCTCCCAGAAGGGCATCCCAGAGCTATATGGCCACGTTCAGCGGCAATTCAATATATGTCTGGCATACAGTGTCGGTGCCAAGGTACATCTGACCACATACATGTGGTCTAGCAAACACAGGCAGGGAAGGTACAAAACTTTTACTGCCCACTGGGTGAACCTTCTGACAGCCGTCAAGCATGTAACTTGTGGCACCCTTGTGGATTTGGTGTTACCCCCACGGATTGCATGCAGTCCTGCCTCTTCTTCTCCTTTTCCTACTCCATCCACCGTCTCATCCTCTGCCGACTCCTCCTATTCCAATGCTACCGCCTCTTTCGCTGTACCCCCCAAGCTTCCCAGAACCTATTCAATGTGCCAGGTGAGACGTTGCCATGCTGTGATGCGGCTGTTGTTTCTGGATTACAAGAGAAACACCGGTCCTGCACTGCATTCAGCTCTGCGGTCACAGGCCGATCAGTGGCTAACCCCGTTCAATTTGACAGTTGGTAAAGTGGTGTGCGACAACGGTGCCAATCTGCTGAGCATGCTGAAACAGGGCAAAATGACACAGGTGCCTTGCATGGCACACATCCTGAACTTAGTTGTGCAGCGATTCGTTGCCAAATAGCCCGGGGTCCAGGGCGTCTTGCAGCAGGCCAGGAAAATCTCTGTCCATTTTAAAAGACCTTACACGGCCATGGCTCGCCTTGCTGATGTCTGATTTGTGACAGCCTGACGCGCTGGAACTCCACCTTGTATATGCTTGATAGGCTGCTCCAGCAGCAACGTGCCATTAACGACTACCAGTAAGAACTCTGCAGCAGGACAGGTTCTGGGGAGCTGGGTTTCTTTTCACCGCACCAGTGGCTGCTCATGCGCAAGGCATGCAGACTTCTGCAGCCATTTGATGAGATCACCAAACTGGTCAGTCACAGCCAGGGCGCCATCAGTGACATTGTACCTTATGCCTTCTTTCTGTAGCGTGCATTGCGTCGTGTCATTGATCAAGCTGTCGAGGAGCAGGAGCTGGAAGATGAGGAAGTCGCAAGCTGAATGAATTCCCAGGGTGTCTAATTCATCTGAAACAAGTCAGCAGGAGTGTGAAGAGGAGTCAGAGGAGGATTTTGGCTGGGGGGAGGAGGAGCAAGAAGAGCAGGCTTTGAGGGGGACCTTAAACTTTTCGGGGATCCGTGGTGTTGTCCGTGGCTGGGGGGAGGAGACTGAGGACAACATTCTCCTGGGTGATGAGCAGGAGCCAGGGTGCTCCAATTTAATGCAAATGGGGGCCTTCATGCTCCAGTGTTTGAAGAGGGACCCCTGTATAAAAAGAATAAAGGGCAAGGATCAGTACTAGGTGGCAACATACTTAGACCCCCGGTACAAACACAAAATGGCAGACATATTACCAGCATCACTGAGGGCTGTCAGAATGCCGCATTTCCAGGCCTTGCTGCGAGAGATGCTGCATTCTGCTGTTGGGGGCGTTTGGAGAGGAATTTCCATCCACAGCGAAACAGGTACGGATAGCAAAGTTCAGGCTAACACCTAGCCCCATGGCCCCTCAGTCAGCCGGCTGAGACTACTCTTCCAGAGGCTCCAGCAGGACTCTGTTGCACAAAGAACCTCTCTCTCTTAGACTGACAGTTTGGGCTGGGCTCTAATTCCAGACTGATTGTATCACCTGGTGCTGCCTCAGACCTGATGACTGACTGGGAAGACACAGAAACTCCTGTCATGAATCTCCCCTAGTGGCTATGAGGTCTATCACTGTCTCACTGCACCACAGCGCCACCATCTCCAGATCCCTTCTTAACAGGCTCTGGCTTAGACTTCTCCAACTCATAGACGTTCTTCCCAACGTCATCCTTTAATCTCATAAGATCCTCCATCTCTGCTCTGAATTGCTTGTTCAGCCTTTCAAACTCATCTCGCTCCTCTTGCGCTTCTTCAAGGGCTCTAGCCAAGGAGAGGGCTTTGGTCTCTTTTTTCCGAGCATCCGCCTTTGCTTGGTCATGTTCTTCGGCATATTGGGCCAAGATGTATTTCTCTTCAGCCAAGGGCCGGTCAAACTTTTTCTGTTCTTTTATTAGTTTTTACGCACCAGTTTATTGGAAGCGCCCCGCTCTCGGGCCTCCTGGTCCAACTGCTCCTCGCTGGGTTCTGCGGCAGCAGATATAGGAGTATAACCTTCCTTTTTTGGAGAACCTATGGGGGTTTCACCCAGAGTCCCTTCCAGCCCTTTATTGGTGTCTACCGCAGATCTCTGTATTTCTTTGGCGCCTTTGCTCTTTACCTGGATATCAGGCCGTAGACCCTTCAGCTCACTTATTTATTTTGGGGTCGCCTCCCTTGACGCCTCTGCAGCCTTCTTTTGCTGACCCTGTGAAGACAGCTGGTCTTTTCTTTATCAGATCTAGGAACTGTATAGAGAGGAAGGAATCATCTTCCTGCTTGCAGCTCTACCGACATGTCAGGTAATTTACCACGACCTGGGTATGGGTCCCAGACATTAGACTGAAGTCTCCCCCACTTAACTCTCGTTATGTCAGATACAATTGTCATCTGGTCGCAACTAGTAACCACCTCAACTTCGTAAGCCTTCGACCTGGTAGCTTCCCTCTCAGATTTGCTAATGGTCACAGCGCATATGTCACCTATGACGCTTGTGTAATTGCGAACGCTGACCTCTAGGGGCACTGACAAGTTAATCCCTACCTGGGATATTACTTCATTGATCATAGAACACTGTGGAGACTAACACTGTGGAGACTGCATATCCACCTCTGGTACGTGTGGTACACCCTCTAGGACTGCCACCCTTTCTTGCACGTTCACCAGAGTAGGATTGCTCCACTCTGTGCTCACAATATTTATCAACCCTTCTGCCTTTTTTGTAATTTTTCCTCCAGGGGGGCTATTTCCCCGACCACATCCTGCAAAGGAAAAGGCATGTCATCATCATCACCTATTTCACAAGACATCACATTTTCAGTTTGCATTTTATCAGCACCATTGTTTCTAATGGTCACTTCATTTAAAGGGCCAGAAAACACTTCTGCAGGAGTTTCACCACTAGCTGCAGTAGTGTTTCCCCACAGTCCCCATACCAAAAGGAAACCATTGCCCCACTTCACCTCATGTACGAGCACCTTAACATCAAGTTCACATCTTTTGCAAAAATCCACATTGCTATTATGCCGTTCAAGTAACTCGACACTTTCACTTAGCATCTTATCTGCACCCTTGTTCTCAATGTGCAGCTCCATTATTATTTAAAGAGACAGGTACAGGTTCTGCAGGAGTTATGTCACTCTCTGCAGAAGTGTCTCCATTACTCAAAACCTCCAAGCATAAGGGAAAATTACGGCCCACCATTCCCTCATGTATGAGCGTATTTGTAACATCAGGTTCACAAGTCCCAGTTCTCTGGAGACTCTCCCTCAGTGAGAACCACCGATAGTCCGTATTATCCACATAATTGTCCCGAACATTAAATAATCTATCAATCTCTCGGGCGGCTATCACGCTACCTCTTACATGGGCTACCATGGGATCTCTGACTTTCACCACCCCAAATCTAGCTTTGATCATAGGCTCTTTGGGCGACCAAGAAACCTTCTCCCCGCCTGTTCAGACATTGCGTTTTTCCCAATGTCATACACTTCTGAGACGGTTTCTCAGATTTTTTTTAGTCACTGACCCTGCCGGTTTCCACTGCGGACGGCTCACGGTCACTGGAACTGCCACAAAACTATTAACAGGAACAGTCTTGCCGCCTGACGGAGTGGAATCGGGAGACAATAATATTCCCAGGACAACTCTACCAATATCACCAGGCTGCTCTTGGTTCCTGGTGTCCCGAACACCGGCAGACTCCTTACTGCAACCGTTGCCACCGAAAACAGCATGGCTTGGAGTCCCGACTTTTCCTGGACGGTCACTCCAGCCACACCCTTTGTGCACAGTCGCAGGTAATATAGGAACTCCGGAAAACCGCACTGTTCTCCATCTTGTCTTCCTGACGGTTGCCCTTGGCAACGACATACATCTTTGTCTCTGGAACTCCAACCTCGGAACTTGAAGCATTCTCTTTGCCCAGTATGAATTTCTCCCTCAGGGTCTCACATATCAAGAGCTCCTATTGTACAGAACCACAGTCCGTTACAAAGGCCAGGGCCACCTTGGTATCTGATCTGTTTTTGGCCCCCTCTCCAGAAATTCCAAAACTTCAGGCCTGACCTGAGACACTTGTTGGCGGGAGTCTAGCGTAACCAATGCCGGGAGTCCCCCAAACACCATCTTGCAGGATCTCTCCCATGGGCTCCCCCAAGCCGCCATTTTGGCCAGTCAGTTTCTTTTACTGTTCTTGTGGCCCCTTAAATCCCTGCACACCTTGCACCTCAGAAAAAGTCCAGATCAACACCAGCAGTTTTCCAGCAGCACCTGCTCCAGCAAACTAGAAGGCTCCCGGCCCTTTAAATCACTGCACAGCAACACAGCAATTCCTTGGCAACATTCAGCAGCACCTGCTCTTTTCCGTCAGGTCGTTTCCCCTAGCAACCTGCTGTTGTTAATGCACACATCCTCCACCAAATGTAAGGGATCAGCTCTTTTTTGGTGGGTCATTCTTACAATTAGCTTTGCCACAGCCGGATTGCAGGTCCAAACATGAGATTTATTTTCACAGCAACAATAAAACAGTACAAAATAAAACCTGCCCGTCCTGGCTCTACCTAAACATAACATAACCCTGCATCACTTAATGCACCGTTCACACACTGTACCAACATGCGGCTTTCTTAGCCAGTACTCCAGCACTTCCAGGCTGTAACAAAGTCCAGTACCTTTGGGGGATTGTGGGCAAGAAGTCCGCCTGACTCTGGCCTAGCGACTGTCTATTCCTAGACCTCGAGGAGTCCCCCAAAGTTCAGGCTAACACCTAGCCCCATGGCCCCTCAGTCAGCCGGCTGAGACTACTCTTCCAGAGCCTCCAGCAGGATTCTGTTGCACAAAGAACCCCTCTCTCTTTGACTGACAGTCTGGGCTGGGCTCTTATTCCAGACTGATTGTGTCACCTGGTGCTGCCTCAGACCTGATGACTGACGGGGAAGACACAGAAACTCCTGCCATGAATCTCCCCTAGCAGCTATGAGGCCTGTCACTGCCTCACACAGCCCACACATATCCGCCACCACCAGGAACAAAGAATAGTCCTTGTCTTATATAGCTACATAAAAGGCCTTTTCTGTCAGGTGAATTTCTAATTTTTGGGGCCTCTACTCCAGTGCCCTACAGTAAAAATGTTATCCAGTGACTGCCTAATGTACCTCCAGAGACATAATCACTAGTTGTTTTCTGTAAGGTGAATGCCTAATTTTTGGGGCCTATACTGGCCTACAGTAAAATTGTTATCCACTGACCGTCTAATATACCTTCAGCTGCATAATCACTTGTTCTGTTCTGTCCAGTGAATGCATAATTTTTGGGGCCTGTATTCCACTGGCCTACAGTACAATTGTTATCCACTGACCGCCTAATATACATCTAGCCACAAAATCTCTTATTCTTTTCAGTCCGGTGAATGCCTAATGCTTTTGGCCTGTATTCCACTGGCCTGCAGTAAAATTTTTATATACTGACCGCCTTATATACCTATAGCCACATAATCTCTTATTCTTTTCTGTCTGGTGAATGCCTAATGCTTGGGGCCTATACTCCACTGGCTTGCAGTAAAACTGTTATCCAATGACCGCCTAATATACATCCAGCCACAAAATCACTTGTTCTTTTCAGTCCGGTGAATGCCTAATGCTTTTGGCCTGTATTCCACTGGCCTGCAGTAAAATTTTTATATACTGACCGCCTAATATACCTCCAACCACATAATCACAAGTTCTTTTCTTTCAGGTAGATGCCTAATTGTTGGGGCCTGTACTCGCATAAAAATGGCCCCTGATTAAAATATATATTTTTGGTGGGAATTTTTGCCGATGACCCCTCTCTGGTATGTCACTGTTCATGTTGTGGGACTATTTGTACACTTCTAGTAAGTATTTGGTGGCTGCAAATATGAGGTTTTTCAGGTTCACCTGCCATTAAAGTCAATAGCGCCTGCCGTGAACGAGCGGTTCGCGGACATTTGATCGCGAACATGCGTTCGCAAAACGCCCCGACCGATGTTCGTCCATCACTACTTAATTGAACCTTTTTAGCCCTTTTTATACACCTACAGTGTACATATGTTCTTTGTGTTATTCATGCTCTCGTACGTTCCTTGTCATGGTTCTTTGTCATGGTTTTATGTTCATATAATAGTCCTTGTACCTATTCATTAGATTTAAAGTATACCAACCATGGCGTTTTTCTTTGAGCTGCTGCTGCCTGTCTATTATGTCTCTGTATAAGATGTACACATTTGTATTTTATGGTTCATCCATATAAAGAACCCTAGTTTTTCACACATAAAGCTCTAAACCTCCTGCTTTGCATCACACAGCCATAGAGTTAAAGGAATTTGTCACCAGTTAATCAACCCTGTTAATCAACACAGCCAGGGAGGGGCTGGCCACACAAAGGATTGGAGTTTTGGTGCAACAGGAGCAATGGTGACACCCTAATTGCACCAAAGGAGTGGAGCTTGAATGCAACAAAAGCAATGGTAATGCCCTCATTGCACAAGATGCCTAATCTGCATATTAAGAAAAAATCTTATGTAGTCTCAAATCTACAAAAGAAAAATGGCATTTATTCAGGTGAATTACAGCTATGCATCCATGCAAACAGATTGATAGAGAGGCTGCTGGTGACAGACTCCCTTTAATTGATTAAATTCTGGCTGCATGCCGTCACCACTAGGAGGAGCTAACTGCATTTCCATTTATCTATCTAATAATAAATTCAGAGGGAGCTTTAAAAATTTCCTGGTTGCTGCAGGCACATGCTATGACTGTGACCTAGGACAAGGAAAGCAGTTCAGTGCCAGGCCCTCTTCCACTTCAGGGCCTATGGTTGTTGTCTGCTCTTTATTTGTAATAGATAGGCAGAGTTATGTTCCCAGATGACAGCATTCGGTGGAGGTACTGGGGCCAAGGCTATCTGAGAATGGGAAATGGGGAAGCTATAGATAACCACTACGTGTTTTATCATGCATGCTGTTATGCAATCTGATTGCCTGTAACAATATAAAAATTAAGAGAACATAGGCGGTACGATTTTAGAAGAATTACATGTTCAGTGACTGCTCTACTCAGTCTCTGTTTTTACTGGCATGGAAAATAAACAGGTCGAGAATCCAGCAAGTAATTCTGCATTTTTAACTTTTTATGAGCATAATGAAGTGAGACATTCTGCAAAAAATATTATGTAAGCTATTCCTTTTCCAAAAAAGTATCCCCTTTTCAGAGGTTACGTGCCTTGCCTGACTAGTACTTTTACTAGTAATTTTTTTCTTAAAATGTAAACCTAAGGATGTTTATTTCTGTTTCTTTTACTATGAAAACCTCATAGTTTGCACCAAGCTCCACAGTCATCATTTTTCCACCTTAAGGTGGCCACCTCTTGACTTGTATTCTTTCAGGATTATGCAGAGAAACGAAGAAATAAAGTACACTTCAGGGCATTAAAATGTTGACACATTCACAACACTTACCCAAACAAGAGGCCTTAAACAAATGTGGTTCATTAGGAATTTAGATTTGTTTCTAGTTGTTAACTATGGAATAGGCGATGGGTAGGTCTACATTCTTACCGCTGAGTAATTTGGATCTGTTTATGAAAATTTACAACTTGGCATGAAGTTCTGACCACCAGTCAAGGTACAGAACGTAAAGGCATCATTTATTTCTTAAATTCTAATAAATGAAAGGTTTTTTTTTTTTGTTTTGTTTTTTCACTTTAAACACATAGCATTGCTTGAGATCATAGGAACCAAGTAACCTGAATTGCCCTCATACAACTCCTCAAGGGATACTTTGTACATTACGTCATTGTAGAAGCAGGCTTTATTTTGTTGCAAAATTACATTTTCTTCCTATTCCTATAGAAACACGTTCTCTGTAATGTTATTGTAACTGGAGGCAGTCCACAAAATATTCTTCCCCAAGCATGGGCCCCAGTATGTTTAAAGCTAGCTTTCCCAGCTAATAAAAGCAGAACATTAGATAGTGACTTCATAAGTCTTTCAACACACTTGAAATAAAAACAGTTCATAGCAAATTTCATATGGTTTAGAAGAAAGGAGAAACATTTTAAAGTCTTCCTTTTCTTAAAAGTGTGTTTTATTTAGTCACTCAGGCCAATAAATAACTATGTAGATGATAAGATGTTTATTCTTATACAATGCTGACATTGTACACAGAAACGTTCAGACACATTGAATGCCGGTCCCAGAGAGGCCGAATCATTGGAAGATAAACAATGATTCGAAATATCATGCTGGGTCAACATAAGGTTTGAATAAAACTAACCACTCTGGTCTCTGGGCTTGGCTTCTTATTGCAATCTGTTCTGCTAATAATACTTTCTGCTTTTTTATTTAACCAGAAAAATAGAGCAAGCACACACTGAATATATTTTTATTTTGCTTGCACCCTGTTTAAACTTACCCTTTCCAATTTACTACCTCTTAATATATCTTTCTTCCAGCTGTCCTTTAATAACATCATATTTTACAGAATTATCTCTGAAAAGTTCTCTTATAACTCAAAGCCTGGGTAGTGAAGTAGCCCCTGTAGTCACCTTTAACCCCAAAGTTAACATCTTGAGAAGAATTGCTGACGATCTCCATCCTATATTCCACAAAGATAATAGACTAAAGCATGTTTTTCCAAGATCTATAAACAACCCAAAAACCTAAAGAGGTTCCTTGGAAATTATTAAAAATGGTCAACAACAACTGCCAGCAACCTGTCCTAGAATATGGGTAGGATGGATTGCCAACACTTGCAGCGCTTCCTAGGGGGACTGAGATGTGGAGCCTCAATACACGCTACACTGCTCTATAAGAAATGATAATGATGAGATCCTTCCTATGATATGTGATCATAGCTGAGCAGCCTGACAGGAAAACTCACCAATATGTAGTATATGCAAGTGCTGAAACCTAGTGTGCTGTGATGCCCGCCCCATCACCATCTAGGCAACTTTGCAAGTGGTGGAACCCAGTCCTGTTCACATTCTGGGACTGGTTGTTGTCAACCATTTTAAATAATTCCTGGAGAACCCCTTTAAGGAATATTATATTATTACATTCCCATGAAACAGTAAGTATCGTTTTTCCTGCATCATTTCTGCATTCAAGAAAAATTGTAGCATGTTTTATATTCCGCGTTTTCCATGCAGCTCTGGATCTGGATGTAATACAGATGAAATGGTGGTTGCTAGGAGATGTAGATTGTTATTCTTCAGTTTTTTAGCATGCGTGTGAAAAACGCATTAAAAACCGATTACACCCATGTGTTAAAACTAAAACACTGAATGCAATCGCAGACAAAACTGTCTGAACTTGCATGCAAAGCCATCATTTTTTTCCTGACCAGACCCTGAGAGAATCCGTAACGCTCATGTGAAAGAGACCTTATTGTTTTTACACATCTGATGATGGGCCATCTATGAATTTTATGGTACATAAATGTGTCAGGTGCTTTTTGTAATGTCACAACAAGCATGACAATAATATTTGTGACAGTCTATCTAGACAAGGAGAGTCAAAATATCTACTATTAAGGATATTAATGGGCCTTTACACAAGCAAATTTCTGGCCATTAATGTATGCCAGCTTGTTGGCCAGCAGGGTTAGAAAATGATTCCAGTTCATTCTGCCAGGGTCAGGGGAATTCTGAAGTGTTCAGTGTGGCTATAGCACCATCTAGCGGTCTTAAATTGTATTACACTTTGTTTACATGTTACAATACTACTGCATTGTGGGTGGTGCAGTCTAGCTATCCTCAGCTGAAGTGGCTACAGCCTCATGTGCTGAGTCGCACGGCTATGCTGGATAGACTATTGGCTGACTTATTCTGGATGGCACTGTCACCTCCTCTACAGCACTGGATCGGCCACGTATTTCCTGGAATTGCCCTGGAAATAGTGGACCTGGTGGTAGACTATGAGGCCACCAAGAATCTCAAGGGGGGTTCTTTTGGGAGGAGGGCAGGCAAATTCCAGAACTCCCTACCCCAGGCCCATCGGTATGAGCCAATGAAACCCCCCCGGGAGGTTCCCCCTATGCAGGGCCGGTGCAAGCACTTTTGCCAACACAAGCGAAGCTTCATTTTGGCGCCCCCCCCCCCCCCCTCCCTTGCAGCTCATCTGGCCTCATCTCATAGCAAAAGAGTTAATGGAGATGTTTTCCTGAGTGGGGATACCCAAAGAGGTTCTGACTGACCAGGGGACTCCTTTTATGTCCAAGGTCATGCGGGAGATCTGTAAGTTGATGAATATCAAACAGATACGGACATCCGTCTATCACCCGCAAACTGACGTCCTAGTAGAAAGGTTAATCAAACGTGAAAAACTATGTTAAAACGAGTAGTAGCTAAGGATGGAAAGGACTGTGCCCTCCTTCTGGCCTATCTTATGTTCGCAGTGCGAGAAGTGCCCCAGGCCTATACTGGGTTCTCGCCCTTCGAGCTACTATATGGCAGACATCCACGTGGTCTGTTGGACATAGCCAAAGAGGCGTGGTAGCAACAATCCACACCATATAAAAGTGTTGTTGAATACGTCACCCAGATGCAGGAACGTATGGAAACCGTGTTCCCGCTGGTAAATGAACATATGGAGGCAGCTCAGCGAGCTCAAATTCGGGTGTATAAATCGGCAGGCTCGGGTCCGGGTTTTTAACCCGGGAGATCGGATTTTGGTTCTGGTACCAACAGTGGACAGTAAGTTACTGGCTAGGTGGCAGGGACCCTACGAGGTACTCAAAAAGGTTGGAGAAGTAAACTACAAGGTACACCAGCCAGGGCGGCGGAAGCCAGAGCAGGTGTAGCATGTGAATTTACTCAAACCGTGGAAGGATAGGAATACCAGTACTGATGATTCCGGACCCTAAGTCTGATGTAAGGGAAGCGATTGCTACGGTAAAGATTGCTGACAGCCTCTCCTCTAAACAGTCTCAGGAGGCCTGGGAGTTTGTTAGCAGGAACACGGATGTGTTCTCAGACCTCCCTGGATGCATTTCCATAATCCAGCATGACATTGTCACTGAACCAACCTCAGGCCAAAATCCGGTTGAAACCATACCCGGTACCCGAGGCTCGGCGACAGGCCATATCTGAGGAACTACAACTAATGCTGCAACTAGACGTCATCGAGGAGTCTAGAAGTGAGTGGGCCAGCCATATAGTACTGATATCTAAACCGGACGGGATATTGCGGTTTTGTAATGATTTTCAAAAATTAAACGAGACATCTAAGTTCGACACGTATCCCATGCCACGGGTAGACGAGCTGATTTAGAGGTTAGGACAAGCCCGATATTTTTCTGTTTTGGATCTCACCAAAGGGTACTGGCAGGTACCCTTAACGGAGACTGCCAAAGAGAAAACGGCCTTCATCACACTGGAGGGGCTGTACTAGTATAAGGTGCTACCCTTTGGTCTGCATGATGCCCCTGACACTTTCCAAAGACTAATGGACATTGTGCTGCGACCACATCATCGGTACGCTTCGGCTTACCTGGACGATATTGTCATCCACAGTACCCACTGGTAAAGTCACCTGCCCAAAGTGCAGGCTGTAGCAGACTCCCTTCAAAAAGCTGGACTAACAGCTAACCCAAAATACTAGGATTAGAGGAGACAAAATACCTGGGGTATGTCATTGGGCACGGAGTGATCAAACCCCAAGTAAACAAAATAGAGGCGATAAGAAATTGGCCCTGACCTGTCACCACTAAACAAGTAAAGTCGTTCCTAGGAATGATAAGCTATTATATGAGATTTGTTCCCCACTTTGCCACTATAGCCACGCCCTTGACAGAGCTCTTGAAGGGAAGAAAATCTGTGATGGTTCGCTGGAATGAGCGGGCGGAAGAGGCTTTTTCCACTTTGAAGTTGGCCCTGTGCAGGTCACTGGTTTTGGTGATGCCCGACTTCAATAGGGGAGTTCATGGTACAGACAGATGCCTCCGAAGTAGGTCTCGGTGCTGTACTCTCTCAAGGAGTCAACGGGAAGGAGCATCCTGTTGTCTTTTTAAGCCACAAGCTCACCCCAGCCGAAACCAGGTATAGTATAGTGGAGAGAGAGTGTCTGGCTATCAAGTGGGCACTTAAGTTTCTCTGCTACTATTTGTTGGCGAGAAAGTTCTGCCTGGTGACTGACCACTCCCCTCTCAAGTGGATGAGCCAGGCCAAAGAGAGAAATGCCCGAGTCACAGGTCAGGCCGGGTATACTGTATCGCAGGTGTTCACCCCCTCAGGGTTGAACAAAGCGGGGGGTGTATGTAAGAAGGTACCTGGAATCATTGTGGATGGAAGGTATGTGTCACCGAGGTTCCTGGCCTTGATTAAGTAAAAGCCGGTATTTTATGTGTCAGCAGCAGCTATTGCTAATTGACACAGTCAGATTTAGCATTGCTGTCGTAGCTGATCCGGGATGGTTATTACTGGGAGTAGTCAAAGTGCTGGGTGGATGACTACTCGGCATGATCCAGGCCGGGTTTTGCCAGGCATAAAAAACAGCCAGCACTGCCAGGAGTGCTGGATTTACCTCCCTCTGACAGTGGAGCTTAGGAGTCTGTGTGTTGTGAACTGATGGCTGTGCTGGGATTTGAGGTTTGAGCCGGGCTGGAGGACTGAGGCCCCTCTAAAGGCGAACAGGCCGCCTATGGACTTGATGAGGCTGAACGGCTAGCAGGGTGTAAATTAACACCCAGGAGAAAAGGTGACTTTTATTGTTTATGGACTTTCCTTGTGTGTGAACAAACACCAAGCCACCTGCGTTTTGTGATAGACCTTATCTGCATTTTGTTATACAGCAATGTGTGAATAAACACCGCTGTTTGATTCAAGAACTGTGTACTTTGCTTCTATACTGCATCCACTAGTCCTAACAACCAGAGCGAATCCACACAGATTTTAGACTGACACCAATTTTGCTGCTTCAGTTTTTATGGTAGCAATTTGCATTAAAGGGTTTGTGCCACAAAAATACAGTGGGGCAAAAAAGTATTTAGTCAGCCAATAATTGTGCAAGTTCTCCCACTTAAAAAGATTTGCTGGACCAAGGAATTTCAAGAGGAACGGACAAAGTAAAGGGCGCAGAACCACAACCAATGTTCAGAAAGATTTCAATTTAATCCAAGACAACGCATTTTGGGGTGCATGACCCCTTTATCAAGTATACAAAAAGATAATATCAAAATCACAAAGAAATAAATAAATACATAAATATACACATACATATAATATAGAAAGACTTAATACTCATGATAGATAAATAAAGAATAATTGGTAAAATGCAATGGTTACTAAAAACTCATTATATGTATCTATAACATTAATTTATGCCCTTCACTAGCCTTATATTAGGATCATTATAGTTAAATGTAACGACAATATAGCAATAAATAAATGGTTTGACCATGTGTTTGAATAAATAATTGATGGAAATAAAAATAGGAATAAAATAAAAATAATAATGAAGATGAAAATTACTTATGGCAATAAATTGATAGAATAAATACATAATTAAATGAACAAACTAAAATGTACACATAGTGAATATATAGATATAAATAAATAGGTCGGTAAGAAGCCCATCAGTATGGGATATAGAGAGATGTGTCGCTTCCCACCTCTAAATATCCTATAGGTATGCATAGGTGCCAGACTAATGTGGGGAACAATTTATATATATGGCCATAATATTTAATTGGTTCATATAGACATATGTATGGTGATGGGTGGTATACTGGCGCTGCAGAGGGTATTATGTTGCAAGGCATAGGCGATCTCTGTAGGGCTATAGTGGGAGTGGGTGTGCTAAGCTGAAGAGCTGTGCCGGAGGGAGAAACAGTACCTGATGGATCACAGTGGAGGCCGCTCACTCCCCAGCACGTGGGGCGTCAGGTACACTGTGAGTTCACAGTGCGCGCACATAGCCGGAGTTTAAATTAACCGGCGTCTAAGCGCTGATGGGGCAGCACGGCAAAGTGGGCGGAGCTGCGGTCGATATGCTGGCCAGGGGGCGGGGAGGGGCTGGTGCAGAGAAGGGGATGGTCAGAAACGGGAGGACAGGGGAATCTAATAGACCACTGGGTATTAGTACAAATTATTAATGGTAGTGAGGCAAGATGATGATAGTTTGGTCAAGGATAATGACAATTGCTGAAATTATTTAGAAATTACTAATGGGGTGAAAAAGATACTGTATAGGTATATGTGAAGAGGTAAAATGAATGTTTAATATGAATATGAGTGTATAAATATATACATATTAGTTGGGGTGAGATTAAATATTTGTGGGGTGGATGCCAGGCAGAGTGATGGGGGGAAAGGGAAGGGAATAAAGGGTGGGGTGGGGGTGAGGTGGGGTGGGGGTGAGGCGGGGGGGGGGGGGGAGCAACTGGCACTGTTAATAATTTGCTCAAATGGTAAAAGGAGGATAATAATTAGCTTGAATAATAAGATGAGGATATTCATATAGATATAAAAATATAAATATAATTATAAAAGGGGGAAGGGGACCATTAGATCTTTTTTTGCTTTTTTGACAGAAACACTTGTTCTCTAGACTCTCATTTAAACCGTATGGTTCCAGCGTTTGCAGTTTAAAGATTAAAAACATCTCCCTCTTTTGTAATGTTCTTCATCTATCGGGACAAGTTTCATTGATGGATTGGTGTGATGTTAAGTTTGGAAGGATCTTTGTCATGACGTAATAGAAAATGTCTTGAAACACTATTAAATCTACAGCTCTTATACTCACCCAATTGGCGGTTTGGCCCGACTAAAGGGTGATTGGACAAGACTGGTGGAACCAACAAATCCCCACTATTTTTCATCCCTCATTGTAGTTGCACCCAGTTAGGTGCAACTCCGACAGGTGAGCATACTACCTCCCCTAGGTGAGGAAAACAGCACTTTACATATTTGCCCTATGAGCGCCTTCTCTCTTTGTTGTCTAAAAACACTTAAAAAGATGAGAGAGGCCGGTAATTTTCATCATAGGTACACTGCAACTATGAGTGACAGAGTGGGGGAAAAGAATACAGGAAATTACATTGTAGGATTTCTAATGAATTAATTGGTAAATTCCTTGGTAAAATAAGTATTTGGTCACCTACAAACAAGCAAGATTTCTGGCCCTCACAGACCTGTAACTTCTTCTTTAAGAGGCTTCTTTGTCCTCCACTCGTTACCTGTATTAATGGCACCTGTTTCAACTTGTTATTAGTATAAAAGACACCTGTCCACAACCTCAAACAATCACACTCCAAACTCCACCATGGTCAAGACCAAAGAGCTGTCAAAGGACATCAGAAACAAAATTGTAGACCTGCACCAGGCTGCGAAGACTGAATCTGCAATAGGCAAGAAATCAACTGTGGGAGCAATTATTAGAAAATAGAAGACATACAAGACCACTGATAATCTCCCTCGATCTGGGACTCCATGCAAGATCTCAGCCCGTGGGGTCAAAATGATCACAAGAACGGTGAGCCAAAATCCCAGAACCACACGGGGGGACCTAGTGAATGACCTGCAGAGAGCTGGGACCAAAGTAACAAAGGCTACCATCAATAACACACTACACCGCCAGGGACTCAAAACGACTGATCGGTGTAAAGGAAAGAATTAATGGGGCCATGTATCATGAGATTTTGAGTGAAAACCTCCTTCCATCAGCAAGGACATTGAAGATGAAACATGGCTGGGTCTTTCAGCATGACAATGATCCCAAACACACCGCCCAGGCAATGAAGGAGTGGCTTCGTAAGAAGCATTTCAAGGTCCTGGAGTGGCCTAGCTAGTCTCCATATCTCAACCCCATAGAAAACCTTTGGAGGGAGTTGAAAGTCTGTGTTGCCCAGCGACAGCCCCAAAACATCACTGCTCTAGAGGAGATCTGCAGCAACAGTGTGTGAAAACCTTGTGAAGACTTACAGAAAACATTTGACCTGTCATTGCCAACAAAGGGTATATAACAAAGTATTGAGATGAACTTTTGTTATTGACCAAATACTTATTTTCCAACATTATTTGCAAATACATTCTTTAAAAATCAGACTATGTGATTTTCTGGATTTTTTTTTTTTTTTCATTATGTCTCTCATAGTTGAGGTATACCTATGATCAAAATTACAGGCCTCTCTCATCTTTTAAAATGGGAGAACATGCACAATTGGTGGCTGACTAGGGATGAGCGAACTCGAACTGTATAGTTCGGGTTCGTACCGAATTTTGGGGTGTCCGTGACACGGACCCGAACCCGGACATTTTCGTAAAAGTCCGGGTTCGGGTTCGGTGTTCGTCGCTTTCTTCGCGCTTTTGTGACGCTTTCTTGGCGCTTTTTGAAAGGCTGCAAAGCAGCCAATCAACAAGCGTCATACTACTTGCCCCAAGAGGCCATCACAGCCATGCCTACTATTGGCATGGCTGTGATTGGCCAGAGCACCATGTGACCCAGCCTCTATTTAAGCTGGAGTCACATAGCGCCGCCCGTCACTCTGCTCTGATTAGCGTAGGGAGAGGTTGCGGCTGCGACAGTAGGGCGAGATTAGGCAGATTAACTCCTCCAAAGGACTTGATTAACTGATCGATCTGCAGCTGTGGATCATTGAGCTGCTGATCCTCAATTGCTCACTGTTTTTAGGCTGCACAGACCGTTTGTCAGTCTCATTTTTCTGGGGTGATCGGCGGCCATTTTGTGTCTTGTGGTGCGCCAGCACAAGCTGCGACCAAGTGCATTTAACCCTCAATTGTGTGGTTGTTTTTTGGCTAAAGCCTACATCAGGGTGAAGCTGTCACACCAAGTGCATTTATCCAGCAATAGTCTGTTCATTTTTTGGCCATATACAAAATCAGGGGCAAGCTGCGCCTGTCACCAAGTGCATTTAACCCTCAATGGTGTGGTTGTTTTTTGGCTAAAGCCTACATCAGGGTGAAGCTGTGACACCAAGTGCATTTAACCAGCAATAGTCTGTTCATTTTTTGGCCATATACAAAATCAGGGGCAAGCTGCGCCTGTCACCAAGTGCATTTAACCCTCAATGGTGTGGTTGTTTTTTGGCTAAAGCCTACATCAGGGTGAAGCTGTCACACCAAGTGCATTTAACCAGCAATAGTCTGTTCATTTTTTGGCCATATACAAAATCAGGGGCAAGCTGCGCCTGTCACCAAGTGCATTTAACCCTCAATGGTGTGGTTGTTTTTTGGCTAAAGCCTACATCAGGGTGAAGCTGTCACACCAAGTGCATTTAACCAGCAATAGTCTGTTTATTTTTTGGCCATATCCCAGTCTAATTCTGTCACTAAATCCATACCGGTCACCCAGCGCCTAAATACTAGGCCTCAAATTTATATCCAGCTAAATCTGTCCCTAGTGCTGTAGCTGGGCGAGTTATTTAGTGTCCGTTCAAGCACATTTCTTGTTCTGGGTTGAAATACAATTCCCAATTTAGCAATTTCATAATTTAGTGGTTCCTGCTATATCAGAGCTATTTGAAATCTATCCCAAAAAGGGTATATAATATTAAAGGTGCACATTGGGTCATTCAGAATAACTTCACACACACCCGCTACTGTGTATTTCCAAGTCTAATTCTGTCACTAAACCCATACCTGTCACCCAGCGCCTAAATACTAGGCCTCAAATTTAAATCCCTCTAAATCTCTCGTTACCCACCGCTGTACTGTTGTTGCTGGGCAAGATATTTAGTGTCCGTCAAAGCACATTTTTTGTTCTGGGTTGAAGTACAATTCCCAATTTAGCAATTTCATAATTTAGTGGTTTCTGCTATATCAGAGCTATTTGAAATCTATCCCTAAAAGGGTATATAATATTGAAGGTGCACATAGGGTCATTCAGAATAACTTCACACACACGCTTCTGTGCATTTCCAAGTCTAATTCTGTCACTAAATCCATACCGGTGACCCAGCGCCTAAATACTAGGCCTCAAATTTAAATCCCTCTAAATCTCTCGTTACCCACCGCTGTACTGTTGTTGCTGGGCAAGATATTTAGTGTCCGTCAAAGCACATTTTTTGTTCTGGGTTGAAGTACAATTCCCAATTTAGCAATTTCATAATTTAGTGGTTTCTGCTATATCAGAGCTATTTGAAATCTATCCCTAAAAGGGTATATAATATTGAAGGTGCACATAGGGTCATTCAGAATAACTTCACACACACGCTTCTGTGCATTTCCAAGTCTAATTCTGTCACTAAATCCATACCGGTGACCCAGCGCCTAAATACTAGGCCTCAAATTTAAATCCCTCTAAATCTCTCGTTACCCACCGCTGTACTGTTGTTGCTGGGCAAGATATTTAGTGTCCGTCAAAGCACATTTTTTGTTCTGGGTTGAAGTACAATTCCCAATTTAGCAATTTCATAATTTAGTGGTTTCTGCTATATCAGAGCTATTTGAAATCTATCCCTAAAAGGGTATATAATATTGAAGGTGCACATAGGGTCATTCAGAATAACTTCACACACACGCTTCTGTGCATTTCCAAGTCTAATTCTGTCACTAAATCCATACCGGTGACCCAGCGCCTAAATACTAGGCCTCAAATTTAAATCCCTCTAAATCTCTCGTTACCCACCGCTGTACTGTTGTTGCTGGGCAAGATATTTAGTGTCCGTCAAAGCACATTTTTTGTTCTGGGTTGAAGTACAATTCCCAATTTAGCAATTTCATAATTTAGTGGTTTCTGCTATATCAGAGCTATTTGAAATCTATCCCTAAAAGGGTATATAATATTGAAGGTGCACATAGGGTCATTCAGAATAACTTCACACACACGCTTCTGTGCATTTCCAAGTCTAATTCTGTCACTAAATCCATACCGGTGACCCAGCGCCTAAATACTAGGCCTCAAATTTAAATCCCTCTAAATCTCTCGTTACCCACCGCTGTACTGTTGTTGCTGGGCAAGATATTTAGTGTCCGTCAAAGCACATTTTTTGTTCTGGGTTGAAGTACAATTCCCAATTTAGCAATTTCATAATTTAGTGGTTTCTGCTATATCAGAGCTATTTGAAATCTATCCCTAAAAGGGTATATAATATTGAAGGTGCACATAGGGTCATTCAGAATAACTTCACACACACGCTTCTGTGCATTTCCAAGTCTAATTCTGTCACTAAATCCATACCGGTGACCCAGCGCCTAAATACTAGGCCTCAAATTTAAATCCCTCTAAATCTCTCGTTACCCACCGCTGTACTGTTGTTGCTGGGCAAGATATTTAGTGTCCGTCAAAGCACATTTTTTGTTCTGGGTTGAAGTACAATTCCCAATTTAGCAATTTCATAATTTAGTGGTTTCTGCTATATCAGAGCTATTTGAAATCTATCCCTAAAAGGGTATATAATATTGAAGGTGCACATTGGGTCATTCAGAATAACTTCACACACACCCGCTACTGTGTATTTCCAAGTCTAATTCTGTCACTAAACCCATACCTGTCACCCAGCGCCTAAATACTAGGCCTCAAATTTAAATCCCTCTAAATCTCTCGTTACCCACCGCTGTACTGTTGTTGCTGGGCAAGATATTTAGTGTCCGTCAAAGCACATTTTTTGTTCTGGGTTGAAGTACAATTCCCAATTTAGCAATTTCATAATTTAGTGGTTTCTGCTATATCAGAGCTATTTGAAATCTATCCCTAAAAGGGTATATAATATTGAAGGTGCACATTGGGTCATTCAGAATAACTTCACACACACCCGCTACTGTGTATTTCCAAGTCTAATTCTGTCACTAAACCCATACCTGTCACCCAGCGCCTAAATACTAGGCCTCAAATTTAAATCCCTCTAAATCTCTCGTTACCCACCGCTGTACTGTTGTTGCTGGGCAAGATATTTAGTGTCCGTCAAAGCACATTTTTTGTTCTGGGTTGAAGTACAATTCCCAATTTAGCAATTTCATAATTTAGTGGTTTCTGCTATATCAGAGCTATTTGAAATCTATCCCTAAAAGGGTATATAATATTGAAGGTGCACATAGGGTCATTCAGAATAACTTCACACACACGCTTCTGTGCATTTCCAAGTCTAATTCTGTCACTAAATCCATACCGGTCACCCAGCGCCTAAATACTAGGCCTCAAATTTATATCCCGCTGAATTTGAATACAATACATTGGGCCAAATAATATATTTGTTGTTGTGGTGAACCATAACAATGAGAAAAACATCTAGTAAGGGACGCGGACGTGGACATGGTCGTGGTGGTGTTAGTGGACCCTCTGGTGCTGGGAGAGGACGTGGCCGTTCTGCCACATCCACACGTCCTAGTGTACCAACTACCTCAGGTCCCAGTAGCCGCCAGAATTTACAGCGATATATGGTGGGGCCCAATGCCGTTCTAAGGATGGTAAGGCCTGAGCAGGTACAGGCATTAGTCAATTGGGTGGCCGACAGTGGATCCAGCACGTTCACATTATCTCCCACCCAGTCTTCTGCAGAAAGCGCACAGATGGCGCCTGAAAACCAACCCCATCAGTCTGTCACATCACCCCCATGCATACCAGGGAAACTGTCTCAGCCTCAAGTTATGCAGCAGTCTCTTATGCTGTTTGAAGACTCCGCTGGCAGGGTTTCCCAAGGGCATCCACCTAGCCCTTCCCCAGCGGTGAAAGACATAGAATGCACTGACGCACAACCACTTATGTTTCCTGATGATGAGGACATGGGAATACCACCTCAGCATGTCTCTGATGATGACGAAACACAGGTGCCAACTGCTGCGTCTTTCTGCAGTGTGCAGACTGAACAGGAGGTCAGGGATCAAGACTGGGTGGAAGACGATGCAGGGGACGATGAGGTCCTAGACCCCACATGGAATGAAGGTCGTGCCACTGACTTTCACAGTTCGGAGGAAGAGGCAGTGGTGAGACCGAGCCAACAGCGTAGCAAAAGAGGGAGCAGTGGGCAAAAGCAGAACACCCGCCGCCAAGAGACTCCGCCTGCTACTGACCGCCGCCATCTGGGACCGAGCACCCCAAAGGCAGCTTCAAGGAGTTCCCTGGCATGGCACTTCTTCAAACAATGTGCTGACGACAAGACCCGAGTGGTTTGCACGCTGTGCCATCAGAGCCTGAAGCGAGGCATTAACGTTCTGAACCTGAGCACAACCTGCATGACCAGGCACCTGCATGCAAAGCATGAACTGCAGTGGAGTAAACACCTTAAAACCAAGGAAGTCACTCAGGCTCCCCCTGCTACCTCTTCTGCTGCTGCCGCCTCGGCCTATTCTGCTGCTGCCGCCTCGGCCTCTTCCTCCGCCTCTGGAGGAACGTTGGCACCTGCCGCCCAGCAAACAGGGGATGTACCACCAACACCACCACCACCACCTCCGTCACCAAGCGTCTCAACCATGTCACACGCCAGCGTTCAGCTCTCCATCTCACAAACATTTGATAGAAAGCGTAAATTCCCACCTAGCCACCCTCGACCCCTGGCCCTGAATGCCAGCATTTCTAAACTACTGGCATATGAAATGCTGTCATTTAGGCTGGTGGACACAGACAGCTTCAAACAGCTCATGTCGCTTGCTGTCCCACAGTATGTTGTTCCCAGCCGGCACTACTTCTCCAAGAGAGCCGTGCCTTCCCTGCACAACCAAGTATCCGATAAAATCAAGTGTGCACTGCGCAACGCCATCTGTGGCAAGGTCCACCTAACCACAGATACGTGGACCAGTAAGCACGGCCAGGGACGCTATATCTCCCTAACTGCACACTGGGTAAATGTAGTGGCAGCTGGGCCCCAGGCGGAGAGCTGTTTGGCGCACGTCCTTCCGCCGCCAAGGATCGCAGGGCAACATTCTTTGCCTCCTGTTGCCACCTCCTCCTTCTCGGCTTCCTCCTCCTCTTCTTCCACCTGCTCATCCAGTCAGCCACACACCTTCACCACCAACTTCAGCACAGCCCGGGGTAAACGTCAGCAGGCCATTCTGAAACTCATATGTTTGGGGGACAGGCCCCACACCGCACAGGAGTTGTGGCGGGGTATAGAACAACAGACCGACGAGTGGTTGCTGCCGGTGAGCCTCAAGCCCGGCCTGGTGGTGTGTGATAATGGGCGAAATCTCGTTGCAGCTCTGGGACTAGCCAATTTGACGCACATCCCTTGCTTGGCGCATGTGCTGAATTTGGTGGTGCAGAAGTTCATTCACAACTACCCCGACATGTCAGAGCTGCTGCATAAAGTGCGGGCCGTCTGTTCGCGCTTCCGGCGTTCACATCCTGCCGCTGCTCGCCTGTCTGCGCTACAGCGTAACTTCGGCCTTCCCGCTCACCGCCTCATATGCGACGTGCCCACCAGGTGGAACTCCACCTTGCACATGCTGGACAGACTGTGCGAGCAGCAGCAGGCCATAGTGGAGTTTCAGCTGCAGCACGCACGGGTCAGTCGCACTACAGAACAGCACCACTTCACCACCAATGACTGGGCCTCCATGCGAGACCTGTGTGCCCTGTTGCGCTGTTTCGAGTACTCCACCAACATGGCCAGTGGCGATGACACCGTTATCAGCGTTACAATACCACTTCTATGTCTCCTTGAGAAAACACTTAGGGCGATGATGGAACAGGAGGTGGCCCAGGAGGAGGAGGAGGAGGATGAGGAAGAGGGGTCATTTTTAGCACTTTCAGGCCAGTCTCTTCGAAGTGACTCAGAGGGAGGTTTTTTGCAACAGCAGAGGCCAGGTACAAATGTGGCCAGCCAGGGCCCACTACTGGAGGACGAGGAGGACGAGGATGAGGAGGAGGTGGAGGAGGATGAGGATGAAGCATGGTCACAGCGGGGTGGCACCCAACGCAGCTCGGGTCCATCACTGGTGCGTGGCTGGGGGGAAAGGCAGGACGATGACGATACGCCTCCCACAGAGGACAGCTTGTCCTTACCCCTGGGCAGCCTGGCACACATGAGCGACTACATGCTGCAGTGCCTGCGCAACGACAGCAGAGTTGCCCACATTTTAACCTGTGCGGACTACTGGGTTGCCACCCTGCTGGATCCACGCTACAAAGACAATGTGCCCACCTTACTTCCTGCACTGGAGCGTGATAGGAAGATGCGCGAGTACAAGCGCACGTTGGTAGACGCGCTACTGAGAGCATTCCCAAATGTCACAGGGGAACAAGTGGAAGCCCAAGGCCAAGGCAGAGGAGGAGCAAGAGGTCGCCAAGGCAGCTGTGTCACGGCCAGCTCCTCTGAGGGCAGGGTTAGCATGGCAGAGATGTGGAAAACTTTTGTCAACACGCCACAGCTAACTGCACCACCACCTGATACGCAACGTGTTAGCAGGAGGCAACATTTCACTAACATGGTGGAACAGTACGTGTGCACACCCCTCCACGTACTGACTGATGGTTCGGCCCCATTCAACTTCTGGGTCTCTAAATTGTCCACGTGGCCAGAGCTAGCCTTTTATGCCTTGGAGGTGCTGGCCTGCCCGGCAGCCAGCGTTTTGTCTGAACGTGTATTCAGCACGGCAGGGGGCGTCATTACAGACAAACGCAGCCGCCTGTCTACAGCCAATGTGGACAAGCTGACGTTCATAAAAATGAACCAGGCATGGATCCCACAGGACCTGTCCGTCCCTTGTCCAGATTAGACATTAACTACCTCCCCATAACCATATATTATTGGACTCCAGGGCACTTCCTCATTCAATCCTATTTTTATTTTCATTTTACCATTATATTGCGATGCTACCCAAAGTTGAATGAACCTCTCCTCTGCCTGTGTGCTAGGCCTAAATATATGCCAATGGACTGTTGCAGTGGTGGCTGACATGAAGCCTGATTCTCTGCTATGACATGCAGACTAATTCTCTGCTGACATGAAGCCAGATTGTCTGTTACGGGACCTCTCTCCTCTGCCTGGGTGCTGGGCCTAAATTTATGACAATGGACTGTTGCAGTGGTGGCTGACGTGAAGCCTGATTCTCTGCTATGACATGCAGACTGATTCTCTGCTGACATGAAGCCAGATCCTCTGTTACGGGACCTCTCTCCTCTGCCTGGGTGCTGGGCCTAAATTTATGACAATGGACTGTTGCAGTGGTGGCTGACGTGAAGCCTGATTCTCTGCTATGACATGCAGACTGATTCTCTGCTGACATGAAGCCAGATCCTCTGTTACGGGACCTCTCTCCTCTGCCTGGGTGCTGGGCCTGAATATATGCCAATGGACTGTTGCAGTGGTGGGTGACGTGAAGCCTCATTCTCTGCTATGACATGCAGACTAATTCTCTGCTGACATGAAGCCAGATTGTCTGTTACGGGACCTTTCTCCTCTGCCTGGGTTCTGGGCCTAAATTTATGAAAATTGACTCTTACAGTGGTGGGTGACGTGAAGCCTGATTCTCTGCTATGATATGAAGACTGATTCTCTGCTGACATGAAGCCAGATTGTCTGTTACGGGACCTTTCTCCTCTGCCTGGGTTCTGGGCCTAAATTGATGAAAATTGACTCTTACAGTGGTGGGTGACGTGAAGCCTGATTCTCTGCTATGATATGAAGACTGATTCTCTGCTGACATGAAGCCAGATTGTCTGTTACGGGACCTTTCTCCTCTGCCTGGGTTCTGGGCCTAAATTTATGAAAATTGACTCTTACAGTGGTGGGTGACGTGAAGCCTGATTCTCTGCTATGATATGAAGACTGATTCTCTGCTGACATGAAGCCAGATTGTCTGTTACGGGACCTTTCTCCTCTGCCTGGGTTCTGGGCCTAAATTTATGAAAATTGACTCTTACAGTGGTGGGTGACGTGAAGCCTGATTCTCTGCTATGATATGAAGACTGATTCTCTGCTGACATGAAGCCAGATTGTCTGTTACGGGACCTTTCTCCTCTGCCTGGGTTCTGGGCCTAAATTTATGAAAATTGACTCTTACAGTGGTGGGTGACGTGAAGCCTGATTCTCTGCTATGATATGAAGACTGATTCTCTGCTGACATGAAGCCAGATTGTCTGTTACGGGACCTTTCTCCTCTGCCTGGGTTCTGGGCCTAAATTTATGAAAATTGACTCTTACAGTGGTGGGTGACGTGAAGCCTGATTCTCTGCTATGATATGAAGACTGATTCTCTGCTGACATGAAGCCAGATTGTCTGTTACGGGACCTTTCTCCTCTGCCTGGGTTCTGGGCCTAAATTTATGAAAATTGACTCTTACAGTGGTGGGTGACGTGAAGCCTGATTCTCTGCTATGATATGAAGACTGATTCTCTGCTGACATGAAGCCAGATTGTCTGTTACGGGACCTTTCTCCTCTGCCTGGGTTCTGGGCCTAAATTTATGAAAATTGACTCTTACAGTGGTGGGTGACGTGAAGCCTGATTCTCTGCTATGATATGAAGACTGATTCTCTGCTGACATGAAGACAGATTCTCTGTTACGGGACCTCTCTCCTCTGCCTGTGTGTGTGCTGGGCCTAAATATATGCCAATGGACTGTTGCAGTGGTGGCTGACGTGAAGCCTCATTCTCTGCTATGACATGCAGACTAATTCTCTGCTGACATGAAGACAGATTCTCTGTTACGGGACCTCTCTCCTCTGCCTGTGTGTGTGCTGGGCCTAAATATATGCCAATGGACTGTTGCAGTGGTGGCTGACGTGAAGCCTCATTCTCTGCTATGACATGCAGACTAATTCTCTGCTGACATGAAGCCAGATTGTCTGTTACGGGACCTCTCTCCTCTGCCTGTGTGTGTGCTGGGCCTAAATATATGCCAATGGACTGTTGCAGTGGTGGCTGACGTGAAGCCTCATTCTCTGCTATGACATGCAGACTAATTCTCTGCTGACATGAAGACAGATTCTCTGTTACGGGACCTCCCTCCTCTGCCTGGGTGCTGGGCCTAAATATATGCCAATGGACTGTTGCAGTGGTGGCTGACGTGAAGCCTCATTCTCTGCTATGACATGCAGACTAATTCTCTGCTGACATGAAGACAGATTCTCTGTTACGGGACCTCTCTCCTCTGCCTGGGTGCCGGGGCCTAAATATCTGAGAATGGACTGTTCCAGTGGTGGGTGACGGGAAGCCAGATTCTCTGCTATGGAACCTCTCTCCAATTGATTTTGGTTAATTTTTATTTATTTAATTTTTATTTTAATTCATTTCCCTATCCACATTTGTTTGCAGGGGATTTACCTACATGTTGCTGCCTTTTGCAGCCCTCTAGCTCTTTCCTGGGCTGTTTTACAGCCTTTTTACTGCCGAAAAGTTCGGGTCCCCATTGACTTCAATGGGGTTCGGGTTCGGGACGAAGTTCGGATCGGGTTCGGATCCCGAACCCGAACATTTCCGGGATGTTCGGCCGAACTTCTCGAACCCGAACATCCAGGTGTTCGCTCAACTCTATGGCTGACTAATACTTTTTTGCCCCACTGCAAATATATCCTGCCCAACTGATATTGCTGTTATATCACTTTCCACAAATACCACTATTTATAAAGCTGTATTATTCTAAATAGTCACAAGCAGGGAGGAATAATTTTTTCAGATGTTCAGATAAAATTACGACTATTCAATATAGTGAATATATAGCACTATATTCAACATACTGCCATATATTTTATTTTATTTTATATTTGTCATTTTTTTCCATCTGAAGTCATGATTCCTCCCTGCTTAAATTGCTTGTGGGACAATGACTGTTCACTAGTGTTGAGCGCAAATATTCGAAAAGTAAATTGTTTTCGCGAATATCGCAACTTCGCGATTTCGCGAATATTTCGAATATAGTGCTATATATTCGTAAAAACGAATATTTTTTATTTATTTTTTTTTCACAAAATTACAGTACACATATAATTGATTGTTTCCCAACGGTCCAAAAGCTCTGATCTTACTCACATTGCCTAGAAAGTGATTGAGGCGCAAATCTTCGTAAGGCGATTTTATTAGCGCACATGCGAATATCGGCACTTGTCCCAGAACAGAGGCAAAGGGCTTTGCATTCATACATTAGTGAATTGAGTTGCAAATCTTCGTAAGGCGATTTTATTAGCGCACATGCGAATATCTACACTTGTCCCCAGAACAGAGGCAAAGGCCTGTGCATGTGCATTCATATAGTATAGCACCATATTCGCGAATATTTCGAACTTTGTAAAATTCGATTTACGAATATTCGTATTTTTTATTTTAGTCTCCACCTTACAGATTACATTGATCTGTACTCTGTCAACTACTGTCATCACCCCCCACTGTATCTCGATTGATTCACAAAAGTCCAAAAGCTCAGATCTTACTCACATTGCCTAGAAAGTGATTGAGGCGCGAATCTTTGTAAGGCGATTTTATTAGCGCACAGGCGAATATCTACACTTGTCCCAGAACAGAGGCAAAGGGCTTTGCATTCATACAGTATGAATGCAAAGCCCTTTGCCTCTGTTCTGGGACAAGTGCCAGAATGATTCATACATTAGTGATTGAATTGAGTTGCGAATCTTCGTAAGGCGAATTTATTAGCGCACATGCGAATATCTACACTTGTCCCCAGAACAGAGAGGCAAAGGCCTGTGCATGTATATAGTATAGCACCATATTCGCGAATACTTCGAACTTCGTAAAATTCGATTTACGAATATTCGTATTTTTTATTTTAGTTTCCACCTTACAGATTACATTGATCTGTACTCTGTCAACTACTGTCATCACCCTCCACTGTATATCGATTGATTCCCAAAAGTCCAAAAGCTCAGATCTTACTCACATTGCCTAGAAAGTGATTGGTGTGAATCTTCGTAAGGCGATTATATTAGCGCATATGCGAATATCTACACTTGTCCCCAGAACAGAGAGGCAAAGGCCTGTGCATTCATATAGTATAGCACCATATTCGCGAATACTTCGAACTTTGTAAAATTCGATTTACGAATATTCGTATTTTTTATTTTAGTTTCCACCTTACAGATTACATTGATCTGTACTCTGTCAACTACTGTCATCACCCCCCACTGTATCTCGATTGATTCCCAAAAGTCCAAAAGCTCAGATCTTACTCACATTGCCTAGAAAGTGATTGAGGCGCGAATCTTTGTAAGGCGATTTTATTAGCGCACAGGCGAATATCGGCACGTCCCAGAACAGAGGCAAAGGGCTTTGCATTCTTACATTAGTGATTGAATTGAGTTGCGAATCTTCGTAAGGCGATTTCATTAGCGCACATGCGAATTTTGCATCTCATAATATGCGAAATAATAACGAATTCGAATATCCGCGAATATTTTACTAATATTCTTTCGAATATTCGCGAAATTTCGCGAATTCGAATATGGGACATGCCGCTCAACACTACTGTTCACTTCAGATGGAAAAAAATTACGAACATTCTAAAAAACTAATATATAGCACTAAATTCTATAGTGGTTTATTTTCATTTTGACCCACTTCGCATTACGCAATTTCTACATTGCAGATTTTTCACAATAGTGAAATAATCTCGAATACGAATATTCGCGGATATGTGACAAATATTCTACCACATATTCATGAAATATTGTAAATTCGAATATAGGACCTGCCGCTCATCACTAATTCTATAGTTATTAGCCTACCATTGCATCCTGTGGCAAATCTGTTTTAATATTCAATTGCTGCAGGTTAGGTCCTGCATTGGAGCCTTGTAATATAGAAAACAGAAATGTGATTAGTATGAACAAGGGATGTGGTTAGTGTCACTTGTCCTGCTGATGTCAGGACACATCTCACTGTACTAAGGCATAATGGGACATACTGTATAACAAGCCAGGAAGTAGAATTTAACCATGGCGGATAAGAGAAAACTGTAAATAAGGTACATTTGCAGAAAAAAAATAATCCAAGGAGAGTTGTGAGCTAGAGCAAAGAAAATGATAAAAAATAAACTTTACAGTGAAAAGTAGTTTATGGCACAACCCCTTTAATTGCATTTCAGCCCTGCCACAAAATGACCTGCTAACAAGGCAGCTGATATAACTCTGTCATGCTGATAGAATATAGTGCTATATATTCATAATAGCGAATATTCTAGATTTCTTTTCAGTCTCATCAGTACCTTCACTGCTTTTTGCTTGTGGGCCAATAAGAAGGCTGCAATATGTTTGTCTGAGCTTAGCAAAATCCGTATCAACCAATAGGAAAGTTGCCTACCCCTTACTATATAGGAAACTCCCCAGCAGCCATTTTCTGCTGTTTTTTGCAGTTCTGAGAGAGAGAGAGAGAGAGAGCAGTGTCATTGCTGTGCTCTGTGCTTTGTGAGTCATCTGGATCCTTATTCAATTACATTAGATAGTTAGTTAGTTAGCTCATATATATAATACAGATAGTTAGTGGGAGATAGTCAGTGTAGGTTAGATAGTGATATAGTGTAGCTAATAGTTTCCAGTGCAGGGTGTTAGGCTGTGTTATAGGAATGACTGTGCTGTGATAGGGATTAGTGTAAACAGTACTGTAATGTAAAATTACTTACAGTGATCAAGTACTTCCTCACAGTCACGAAAGTTGCTGCCAACCATTTTCTCCAGTCTCAGGAAACTTCTAGCAGCTTAAAAAATGTAGCAAAAGTGACCCACGCCTGTATTACACGCGCAATAATTGCATATTACATTGCCGATTTTCCCAATCAAGAAAATAAAGACTAGAGATCACGAATTCTAGAATTTGAGAATTTATGGTGAATATTAGGCCAAACATTTGTGAAATATCGTGAAAACAAATATTGCCTATGCTGCTCACACTAGTAAACAGATGCAATGATCATTGCTTTGCATCAAGAAAGTTTCAGAGGTGTTACAGCATTGGACGTGGAACCACTGTATCAACCAACAGATTTAACTAAGGGTGTTATCCTGGCTGTTCTTTGCTTTTCACTCTTTAACCTCTATACATGGATCTGGACTTTACTGCAGGTTCACCAACAGACTGCTACCTGCTTGAATTGTCTGTGTGGTTGACATCGGATCCACAGGGGTCAGAGACACTGCTGCATAATCAGGGACATGCCAAGGTCATGGTATGAGCAATCATATAAGCAGTCTGAGATCAAGGCAGGCAGGGAAGGGTCAATATGGAGGTCAGGAACAGGTCAGGTCAGGCAGTGGAGGGTCAATATCCAGGAAACAAGACTGTGCACAGGGAGACAAATGAGTACAGCGCACCTTTACAGGACTTACCTAGTTAGACAACATATTGCTCAGGCACCCTCCCATAGGGTAAGGTGCCTTAAATATTTAGAAGGTGGCCAGCCATAGATTGGTGAGAATTAGGTTGTGCGCTGGTCCTTTACGAGCGGCAGGGGTACACACACTACAGGCAGCAGGGAGAGGCCTAGCCAGCAAGAACAGGCTGAATCCTAACAGGTGAGCCAGGATAGATGACTCTGATAGCCGTACCTGATGCAAGGAGGCTAAGGAAGACCACTGAGAAAGCACAGTGCCTTGAAAAGGTATTCTTACCCCTTGCACTTTTTCAATTTTTTTCCTGCTATACCCACAAACATAAATGTATTCTATTGGGATTTTATGTGATAGGCCAACACAAAGTAGCAAGTATGTGTGAAGTTTTAATTTTTAATAAATACAAATCTGGAAAGTGTGGTGTACATTTGTATTCAGCCCACTGGAGTCAATACTTTGTAGGAACACCTTTTGCTGCAATTACAGCTGCAAGTCATTTGGGGTAAGTCTCCACTGACTTTGCACATCTAGAGGCTGACATTTTTGCCCATAATTCTTTGCAAAATAGCTCAAGTTCAGACAGATTGAGCAGAGAACATCTGTGAACAGTAATTTTCAAGTCTTGCCACAGATTATCAATGGGATTTAGGTCTGACTTTGACTGGGCATTCTAACACATGAATCTCAGCAGCTCCTCCAGAGTGGCCATGGGCCTCTTGGCTGGTTCTCTAATTAGTGCTCTCCTTACCTGGGCTGTCAGTTTAGGCTGGCGTCCATGTCTTGGTAGGTTTGTAGTTGTGCCATGCTCCTTCCATTTTCGTATGATGTATTAAACAGTGCTCCGTGATATGTTTAGAGCTTAGGATATTTTTTTATAACCTAAACCTGCTTTATACTTCTTCACAACTTTATCACTGACCTGGCTGGTGTGTTCCTTGGTTTTCATGATGCGGTTTGATCACTAATGTTATCTAACAAACCTCTGAGGCCTTCACAGAACAGCTGTAGTTATACTGAGAATAAATTACACACTGGTGGACTCTATTTACTAATTAGGCGACTTCTGAAGGCAGTTTGTCACACTGGATTTTATATAGGGGTATCAGTGTACAGGGGGCTGAATACAAATGCATGCCACACTTTTCAGATTTTTATTTATTAAAAATTGCCAAAATCATGTATCATTTTCTTTTCACTTCACACATACTTTGTGTTGGTCTATCACATAAATTCCCAATAAAATACATTTAAGTTTCTGGATGTAACCTGAAAAAATGTGGAAAAGTTGAGTACTTAGAAATACACTCGCTTCCCAGATGATGGGCAGAGTAAGGAGCAGGAAGTAGCGCTCACAAGGAGCGCTGCCCCCCTTGTCAAACAGCTGATGGTCGGACCCCCACCGATCACACATTGATGACCTATCCTGAAGACAGATCATCAATATATATATTGCTGCACAACCCATTTAAGTAAATGCAAGCAGTATATAGTTGTGCTATATTAGACACAATGCTAGTGGTTTTAAAGCATATCCTCCTTTTCCATGACCAAATGTTGCAAAACATGTGTGTGGGGGGGGGGGGCAGTATACTTGAGCTGCTGTAACAGTAGGGAGAGAAATCCCACTTTTAAATTACTTTATTAGACCACACACTTTGGGAGTGACTTGGTCCCTTTGTCAGGTTCGGTAATTTCTTGAAATTTGTTTCGGGTCCCATTCTAACAAATCTGTCAGAAGATTTGATTCAGGTATGAATAAATTGAACACAAAACAAACGTGCTCAGATTGCCCTGAAAAGTTGTGCATGACACCCTGAGTAGAGTTGAGCGAACACCTGGATGTTCGGGTTCGAGAAGTTCGGCCGAACATCCCGGAAATGTTCGGGTTCGGGATCCGAACCCGATCCGAACTTCGTCCCGAACCCGAACCCCATTGAAGTCAATGGGGACCCGAACTTTTCGGCACTAAAAAGGCTGTAAAACAGCCCAGGAAAGAGCTAGAGGGCTGCAAAAGGCAGCAACATGTAGGTAAATCCCCTGCAAACAAATGTGGATAGGGAAATGAATTAAAATAAAAATTAAATAAATAAAAATTAACCAAAATCAATTGGAGAGAGGTTCCATAGCAGAGAATCTGGCTTCCCGTCACCCACCACTGGAACAGTCCATTCTCAGATATTTAGGCCCCGGCACCCAGGCAGAGGAGAGAGGTCCCGTAACAGAGAATCTGTCTTCATGTCAGCAGAGAATTAGTCTGCATGTCATAGCAGAGAATGAGGCTTCACGTCAGCCACCACTGCAACAGTCCATTGGCATATATTTAGGCCCAGCACACACACAGGCAGAGGAGAGAGGTCCCGTAACAGACAATCTGGCTTCATGTCAGCAGAGAATCAGTCTGCATGTCATAGCAGAGAATCAGGCTTCACGTCAGCCACCACTGCAACAGTCCATTGGCATATATTTAGGCCCAGCACACACACAGGCAGAGGAGAGAGGTCCCGTAACAGAGAATCTGGCTTCATGTCAGCAGAGAATCAGTCTGCATGTCATAGCAGAGAATGAGGCTTCACGTCACCCACCACTGCAACAGTCCATTGGCATATATTTAGGCCTAGCACACAGGCAGAGCAGAGAGGTCCCGTAACAGACAATCTGGCTTCATGTCAGCAGAGAATCAGTCTGCATGTCATAGCAGAGAATGAGGCTTCACGTCAGCCACCACTGCAACAGTCCATTGGCATATATTTAGGCCTAGCACACAGGCAGAGCAGAGAGGTCCCGTAACAGACAATCTGGCTTCATGTCAGCAGAGAATCAGTCTGCATGTCATAGCAGAGAATCAGGCTTCACGTCAGCCACCACTGCAACAGTCCATTGTCATAAATTTAGGCCCAGCACCCAGGCAGAGGAGAGAGGTCCCGTAACAGACAATCTGGCTTCATGTCAGCAGAGAATTAGTCTGCATGTCATAGCAGAGAATCAGGCTTCATGTCAGCCACCACTGCAACAGTCCATTGGCATATATTTAGGCCCAGCACCCAGGCAGAGGAGGGAGGTCCCGTAACAGAGAATCTGTCTTCATGTCAGCAGAGAATCAGTCTGCATGTCATAGCAGAGAATGAGGCTTCACGTCACCCACCACTGCAACAGTCCATTGGCATATATTTAGGCCTAGCACACAGGCAGAGCAGAGAGGTCCCGTAACAGACAATCTGGCTTCATGTCAGCAGAGAATCAGTCTGCATGTCATAGCAGAGAATCAGGCTTCACGTCAGCCACCACTGCAACAGTCCATTGGCATATATTTAGGCCTAGCACACAGGCAGAGCAGAGAGGTCCCGTAACAGACAATCTGGCTTCATGTCAGCAGAGAATCAGTCTGCATGTCATAGCAGAGAATGAGGCTTCACGTCAGCCACCACTGCAACAGTCCATTGGCATATATTTAGGCCTAGCACACAGGCAGAGCAGAGAGGTCCCGTAACAGACAATCTGGCTTCATGTCAGCAGAGAATCAGTCTGCATGTCATAGCAGAGAATCAGGCTTCACGTCAGCCACCACTGCAACAGTCCATTGTCATAAATTTAGGCCCAGCACCCAGGCAGAGGAGAGAGGTCCCGTAACAGACAATCTGGCTTCATGTCAGCAGAGAATTAGTCTGCATGTCATAGCAGAGAATCAGGCTTCATGTCAGCCACCACTGCAACAGTCCATTGGCATATATTTAGGCCCAGCACCCAGGCAGAGGAGGGAGGTCCCGTAACAGAGAATCTGTCTTCATGTCAGCAGAGAATCAGTCTGCATGTCATAGCAGAGAATGAGGCTTCACGTCAGCCACCACTGCAACAGTCCATTGGCATATATTTAGGCCTAGCACACAGGCAGAGGAGAGGTTCATTCAACTTTGGGTAGCCTCGCAATATAATGGTAAAATGAAAATAAAAATAGGATTGAATGAGGAAGTGCCCTGGAGTCCAATAATATATGGTTATGGGGAGGTAGTTAATGTCTAATCTGGACAAGGGACGGACAGGTCCTGTGGGATCCATGCCTGGTTCATTTTTATGAACGTCAGCTTGTCCACATTGGCTGTAGACAGGCGGCTGCGTTTGTCTGTAATGACGCCCCCTGCCGTGCTGAATACACGTTCAGACAAAACGCTGGCTGCCGGGCAGGCCAGCACCTCCAAGGCATAAAAGGCTAGCTCTGGCCACGTGGACAATTTAGAGACCCAGAAGTTGAATGGGGCCGAACCATCAGTCAGTACGTGGAGGGGTGTGCACACGTACTGTTCCACCATGTTAGTGAAATGTTGCCTCCTGCTAACACGTTGCGTATCAGGTGGTGGTGCAGTTAGCTGTGGCGTGTTGACAAAAGTTTTCCACATCTCTGCCATGCTAACCCTGCCCTCAGAGGAGCTGGCCGTGACACAGCTGCCTTGGCGACCTCTTGCTCCTCCTCTGCCTTGGCCTTGGGCTTCCACTTGTTCCCCTGTGACATTTGGGAATGCTCTCAGTAGCGCGTCTACCAACGTGCGCTTGTACTCGCGCATCTTCCTATCACGCTCCAGTGCAGGAAGTAAGGTGGGCACATTGTCTTTGTAGCGTGGATCCAGCAGGGTGGCAACCCAGTAGTCCGCACAGGTTAAAATGTGGGCAACTCTGCTGTCGTTGCGCAGGCACTGCAGCATGTAGTCGCTCATGTGTGCCAGGCTGCCCAGGGGTAAGGACAAGCTGTCCTCTGTGGGAGGCGTATCGTCATCGTCCTGCCTTTCCCCCCAGCCACGCACCAGTGATGGACCCGAGCTGCGTTGGGTGCCACCCCGCTGTGACCATGCTTCATCCTCATCCTCCTCCACCTCCTCCTCATCCTCGTCCTCCTCGTCCTCCAGTAGTGGGCCCTGGCTGGCCACATTTGTACCTGGCCTCTGCTGTTGCCAAAAACCTCCCTCTGAGTCACTTCGAAGAGACTGGCCTGAAAGTGCTAAAAATGACCCCTCTTCCTCCTCCTCCTCCTCCTCCTCCTGGGCCACCTCCTCTTCCATCATCGCCCTAAGTGTTTTCTCAAGGAGACATAGAAGTGGTATTGTAACGCTGATAACGGTGTCATCGCCACTGGCCATGTTGGTGGAGTACTCGAAACAGCGCAACAGGGCACACAGGTCTCGCATGGAGGCCCAGTCATTGGTGGTGAAGTGGTGCTGTTCTGTAGTGCGACTGACCCGTGCGTGCTGCAGCTGAAACTCCACTATGGCCTGCTGCTGCTCGCACAGTCTGTCCAGCATGTGCAAGGTGGAGTTCCACCTGGTGGGCACGTCGCATATGAGGCGGTGAGCGGGAAGGCCGAAGTTACGCTGTAGCGCAGACAGGCGAGCAGCAGCAGGATGTGAACGCCGGAAGCGCGAACAGACGGCCCGCACTTTATGCAGCAGCTCTGACATGTCGGGGTAGTTGTGAATGAACTTCTGCACCACCAAATTCAGCACATGCGCCAAGCAAGGGATGTGCGTCAAATTGGCTAGTCCCAGAGCTGCAACGAGATTTCGCCCATTATCACACACCACCAGGCCGGGCTTGAGGCTCACCGGCAGCAACCACTCGTCGGTCTGTTGTTCTATACCCCGCCACAACTCCTGTGCGGTGTGGGGCCTGTCCCCCAAACATATGAGTTTCAGAATGGCCTGCTGACGTTTACCCCGGGCTGTGCTGAAGTTGGTGGTGAAGGTGTGTGGCTGACTGGATGAGCAGGTGGAAGAAGAGGAGGAGGAAGCCGAGAAGGAGGAGGTGGCAACAGGAGGCAAAGAATGTTGCCCTGCGATCCTTGGCGGCGGAAGGACGTGCGCCAAACAGCTCTCCGCCTGGGGCCCAGCTGCCACTACATTTACCCAGTGTGCAGTTAGGGAGATATAGCGTCCCTGGCCGTGCTTACTGGTCCACGTATCTGTGGTTAGGTGGACCTTGCCACAGATGGCGTTGCGCAGTGCACACTTGATTTTATCGGATACTTGGTTGTGCAGGGAAGGCACGGCTCTCTTGGAGAAGTAGTGCCGGCTGGGAACAACATACTGTGGGACAGCAAGCGACATGAGCTGTTTGAAGCTGTCTGTGTCCACCAGCCTAAATGACAGCATTTCATAGGCCAGTAGTTTAGAAATGCTGGCATTCAGGGCCAGGGATCGAGGGTGGCTAGGTGGGAATTTACGCTTTCTATCAAATGTTTGTGAGATGGAGAGCTGAACGCTGGCGTGTGACATGGTTGAGACGCTTGGTGACGGAGGTGGTGGTGGTGGTGTTGGTGGTACATCCCCTGTTTGCTGGGCGGCAGGTGCCAACGTTCCTCCAGAGGCGGAGGAAGAGGCCGAGGCGGCAGCAGCAGAATAGGCCGAGGCGGCAGCAGCAGAAGAGGTAGCAGGGGGAGCCTGAGTGACTTCCTTGGTTTTAAGGTGTTTACTCCACTGCAGTTCATGCTTTGCATGCAGGTGCCTGGTCATGCAGGTTGTGCTCAGGTTCAGAACGTTAATGCCTCGCTTCAGGCTCTGATGGCACAGCGTGCAAACCACTCGGGTCTTGTCGTCAGCACATTGTTTGAAGAAGTGCCATGCCAGGGAACTCCTTGAAGCTGCCTTTGGGGTGCTCGGTCCCAGATGGCGGCGGTCAGTAGCAGGCGGAGTCTCTTGGCGGCGGGTGTTCTGCTTTTGCCCACTGCTCCCTCTTTTGCTACGCTGTTGGCTCGGTCTCACCACTGCCTCTTCCTCCGAACTGTGAAAGTCAGTGGCACGACCTTCATTCCATGTGGGGTCTAGGACCTCATCGTCCCCTGCATCGTCTTCCACCCAGTCTTGATCCCTGACCTCCTGTTCAGTCTGCACACTGCAGAAAGACGCAGCAGTTGGCACCTGTGTTTCGTCATCATCAGAGACATGCTGAGGTGGTATTCCCATGTCCTCATCATCAGGAAACATAAGTGGTTGTGCGTCAGTGCATTCTATGTCTTTCACCGCTGGGGAAGGGCTAGGTGGATGCCCTTGGGAAACCCTGCCAGCGGAGTCTTCAAACAGCATAAGAGACTGCTGCATAACTTGAGGCTGAGACAGTTTCCCTGGTATGCATGGGGGTGATGTGACAGACTGATGGGGTTGGTTTTCAGGCGCCATCTGTGCGCTTTCTGCAGAAGACTGGGTGGGAGATAATGTGAACGTGCTGGATCCACTGTCGGCCACCCAATTGACTAATGCCTGTACCTGCTCAGGCCTTACCATCCTTAGAACGGCATTGGGCCCCACCATATATCGCTGTAAATTCTGGCGGCTACTGGGACCTGAGGTAGTTGGTACACTAGGACGTGTGGATGTGGCAGAACGGCCACGTCCTCTCCCAGCACCAGAGGGTCCACTAACACCACCACGACCATGTCCACGTCCGCGTCCCTTACTAGATGTTTTTCTCATTGTTATGGTTCACCACAACAACAAATATATTATTTGGCCCAATGTATTGTATTCAAATTCAGCGGGATATAAATTTGAGGCCTAGTATTTAGGCGCTGGGTGACCGGTATGGATTTAGTGACAGAATTAGACTTGGAAATGCACAGAAGCGTGTGTGTGAAGTTATTCTGAATGACCCTATGTGCACCTTCAATATGATCTACCCTTTTAGGGATAGATTTCAAATAGCTCTGATATAGCAGAAACGACTAAATTATGAAATTGCTAAATTGGGAATTGTATTTCAACCCAGAACAAAAAATGTGCTTTGACGGACACTAAATAACTTTCCCAGCCACAACAGGACAGCGGTAACGAGAGATTTAGCGGGATATAAATTTGAGGCCTAGTATTTAGGCGCTGGGTGACAGGTATGGGTTTAGTGACAGAATTAGATTTGGAAATGCACAGTAGCGGGTGTGTGAAGTTATTCTGAATGACCCTATGTGCACCTTGAATATTATATACCCTTTTAGGGATAGATTTCAAATAGCTCTGATATAGCAGAAACCACTAAATTATGAAATTGCTAAATTGGGAATTGTATTTCAACCCAGAACAAGAAATGTGCTTGAACGGACACTAAATAACTCGCCCAGCTACAGCACTAGGGACAGATTTAGCGGGATATAAATTTGAGGCCTAGTATTTAGGCGCTGGGTGACAGGTATGGGTTTAGTGCCAGAATTAGACTTGGAAATACACAGTAGCGGGTGTGTGTGAAGTTATTCTGAATGACCCAATGTGCACCTTGAATATTATATACCCTTTTAGGGATAGATTTCAAATAGCTCTGATATAGCAGAAACCACTAAATTATGAAATTGCTAAATTGGGAATTGTATTTCAACCCAGAACAAGAAATGTGCTTGAACGGACACTAAATAACTCGCCCAGCTACAGCACTAAGGACAGATTTAGCGGGATATAAATTTGAGGCCTAGTATTTAGGCGCTGGGTGACAGGTATGGGTTTAGTGCCAGAATTAGACTTGGAAATACACAGTAGCGGGTGTGTGTGAAGTTATTCTGAATGACCCAATGTGCACCTTGAATATTATATACCCTTTTAGGGATAGATTTCAAATAGCTCTGATATAGCAGAAACCACTAAATTATGAAATTGCTAAATTGGGAATTGTATTTCAACCCAGAACAAGAAATGTGCTTGAACGGACACTAAATAACTCGCCCAGCTACAGCACTAAGGACAGATTTAGCGGGATATAAATTTGAGGCCTAGTATTTAGGCGCTGGGTGACAGGTATGGGTTTAGTGCCAGAATTAGACTTGGAAATACACAGTAGCGGGTGTGTGTGAAGTTATTCTGAATGACCCAATGTGCACCTTGAATATTATATACCCTTTTAGGGATAGATTTCAAATAGCTCTGATATAGCAGAAACCACTAAATTATGAAATTGCTAAATTGGGAATTGTATTTCAACCCAGAACAAGAAATGTGCTTGAACGGACACTAAATAACTCGCCCAGCTACAGCACTAAGGACAGATTTAGCGGGATATAAATTTGAGGCCTAGTATTTAGGCGCTGGGTGACAGGTATGGGTTTAGTGCCAGAATTAGACTTGGAAATACACAGTAGCGGGTGTGTGTGAAGTTATTCTGAATGACCCAATGTGCACCTTGAATATTATATACCCTTTTAGGGATAGATTTCAAATAGCTCTGATATAGCAGAAACCACTAAATTATGAAATTGCTAAATTGGGAATTGTATTTCAACCCAGAACAAGAAATGTGCTTGAACGGACACTAAATAACTCGCCCAGCTACAGCACTAAGGACAGATTTAGCGGGATATAAATTTGAGGCCTAGTATTTAGGCGCTGGGTGACAGGTATGGGTTTAGTGCCAGAATTAGACTTGGAAATACACAGTAGCGGGTGTGTGTGAAGTTATTCTGAATGACCCAATGTGCACCTTGAATATTATATACCCTTTTAGGGATAGATTTCAAATAGCTCTGATATAGCAGAAACCACTAAATTATGAAATTGCTAAATTGGGAATTGTATTTCAACCCAGAACAAGAAATGTGCTTGAACGGACACTAAATAACTCGCCCAGCTACAGCACTAAGGACAGATTTAGCTGGATATAAATTTGAGGCCTAGTATTTAGGCGCTGGGTGACAGGTATGGGTTTAGTGCCAGAATTAGACTTGGAAATACACAGTAGCGGGTGTGTGTGAAGTTATTCTGAATGACCCAATGTGCACCTTGAATATTATATACCCTTTTAGGGATAGATTTCAAATAGCTCTGATATAGCAGAAACCACTAAATTATGAAATTGCTAAATTGGGAATTGTATTTCAACCCAGAACAAGAAATGTGCTTGAACGGACACTAAATAACTCGCCCAGCTACAGCACTAAGGACAGATTTAGCGGGATATAAATTTGAGGCCTAGTATTTAGGCGCTGGGTGACCGGTATGGATTTAGTGACAGAATTAGACTGGGATATGGCCAAAAAATAAACAGACTATTGCTGGTTAAATGCACTTGGTGTGACAGCTTCACCCTGATGTAGGCTTTAGCCAAAAAACAACCACACCATTGAGGGTTAAATGCACTTGGTGACAGGCGCAGCTTGCCCCTGATTTAGTATATGGCCAAAAAATGAACAGACTATTGCTGGTTAAATGCACTTGGTGTGACAGCTTCACCCTGATGTAGGCTTTAGCCAAAAAACAACCACACCATTGAGGGTTAAATGCACTTGGTGACAGGCGCAGCTTGCCCCTGATTTTGTATATGGCCAAAAAATGAACAGACTATTGCTGGTTAAATGCACTTGGTGTGACAGCTTCACCCTGATGTAGGCTTTAGCCAAAAAACAACCACACCTATTGAGGGTTAAATGCACTTGGTCGCAGCTTGTGCTGGCGCACCACAAGACACAAAATGGCCGCCGATCACCCCAGAAAAATGTGACTGACAAACGGTCTGGGCAGCCTAAAAACAGTGAGCAATTGAGGATCAGCAGCTCAATGATCCACAGCTGCAGATCGATCAGTTAATCAAGTCCTTTGGAGGAGTTAATCTGCCTAATCTCGCCCTACTGTCGCAGCCGCAACCTCTCCCTACGCTAATCAGAGCAGAGTGACGGGCGGCGCTATGTGACTCCAGCTTAAATAGAGGCTGGGTCACATGGTGCTCTGGCCAATCACAGCCATGCCAATAGTAGGCATGGCTGTGATGGCCTCTTGGGGCAAGTAGTATGACGCTTGTTGATTGGCTGCTTTGCAGCCTTTCAAAAAGCGCCAAGAAAGCGTCACAAAAGCGCGAAGAAAGCGACGAACACCGAACCCGAACCCGGACTTTTACGAAAATGTCCGGGTTCGGGTCCGTGTCACGGACACCCCAAAATTCGGTACGAACCCGAACTATACAGTTCGAGTTCGCTCATCCCTAACCCTGAGGTCTCCTAGGATTAATGATTTCTCTCTCTTGTTTTTCTCCTTTTTATTTTTTAGAATTTTTATTCTCTCACTTTTGCTATATTTTCTAAGCTGCTAGAAGTTTCCTGAGACTGGAGAAAATGGTTGCCACGGCAGAACATTAAAAATGGCTTTATATGCAGATAGAGTGCTCCAATATATTTGCGATTGCACTAATCGCCACTAATGATGCAAATATTTTGACACAATACGTGAAACTTCACATTTTAGCAGGACTAACTACATATTACTGATTGGTGCACTATGTATTGTTGTGACATCACAGCACTATGTCTGTAGCATGTATGTATGGACAGCAGCAGTATTTATCACACTATCTAACACACTGCACTGCAAGAGCTACACTATTTCAGGATATAACCTACACTGAATATCTCCCACTAACAATCTGTAATATATATATATATATATATATATGCGCTATCTAACTATCTATCTAATGTAATGAGTGGAAAGCACAGAGCACAGCAAAGCAATGACACTGCTGTCTCTCTCAGAACTTAAAAAAACTGTAGAAAATGGCTGCTGGGGAGGTTCTTATATACAGGGAGTGCAGAATTATTAGGCAAATGAGTATTTTGACCACATCATCCTCTTTATGCATGTTGTCGTACTCAAAGCTGTATAGGCTCGAAAGCCTACTACCAATTAAGCATATTAGGTGATGTGCATCTCTGTAATGAGAAGGGGTGTGGTCTAATGACATCAACACCCTATATCAGGTGTGCATAATTATTAGGCAACTTCCTTTCCTTTGGCAAAATGGGTCAAAAGAAGGACTTGACAGGCTCAGAAAAGGCAAAAATAGTGAGATATCTTGCAGAGGGATGCAGCACTCTTAAAATTGCAAAGCTTCTGAAGCGTGATCATCGAACAATCAAGCGTTTCATTCAAAATAGTCAACAGGGTCGCAAGAAGCGTGTGGAAAAACCAAGGTGCAAAATAACTGCCCATGAACTGAGAAAAGTCAAGCGTGCAGCTGCCAAGATGCCACTTGCCACCAGTTTGGCCATATTTCAGAGCTGCAACATCACTGGAGTGCCCAAAAGCACAAGGTGTGCAATACTCAGAGACATGGCAAAGGTAAGAAAGGCTGAAAGACGACCACCACTGAACAAGACACACAAGCTGAAATGTCAAGACTGGGCCAAGAAATATCTCAAGACTGATTTTTCTAAGGTTTTATGGACTGATGAAATGAGAGTGAGTCTTGATGGGCCAGATGGATGGGCCCGTGGCTGGATTGGTAAAGAGCAGAGAGCTCCAGTCCGACTCAGACGCCAGCAAGGTGGAGGTGGAGTACTGGTTTGGGCTGGTATCATCAAAGATGAGCTTGTGGGGCCTTTTCGGGTTGAGGATGGAGTCAAGCTCAACTCCCAGTCCTACTGCCAGTTTCTGGAAGACACCTTCTTCAAGCAGTGGTACAGGAAGAAGTCTGCATCCTTCAAGAAAAACATGATTTTTATGCAGGACAATGCTCCATCACACACGTCCAAGTACTCCACAGCGTGGCTGGCAAGAAAGGGTATAAAAGAAGAAAATCTAATGACATGGCCTCCTTGTTCACTTGATCTGAACCCCATTGAGAACCTGTGGTCCATCATCAAATGTGAGATTTACAAGGAGGGAAAACAGTACACCTCTCTGAACAGTGTCTGGGAGGCTGTGGTTGCTGCTGCACGCAATGTTGATGGTGAACAGATCAAAACACTGACAAAATCCATGGATGGCAGGCTTTTGAGTGTCCTTGCAAAGAAAGGTGGCTATATTGGTCACTGATTTGTTTTTGAATGTCAGAAATGTATATTTGTGAATGTTGAGATGTTATATTGGTTTCACTGGTAAAAATAAATAATTGAAATGGGTATATATTTGTTTTTTGTTAAGTTGCCTAATAATTATGCACAGTATTAGTCACCTGCACACACAGATATCCCCCTAAAATAGCTAAAACTAAAAACAAACTAAAAACTACTTCCAAAAATATTCAGCTTTGATATTAATGAGTTTTTTGGGTTCATTGAGAACATGGTTGTTGTTCAATAATAAAATTAATCCTCAAAAATACAACTTGCCTAATAATTCTGCACTCCCTGTAGTAAGGGGTAGGCAACTTTCCTATTGGTTGCTTGGTTGCTAGGGATGTTGCTAAGCTCAGACAAAGACATTGCAGCCTTCTCATTGGCCCACAAGCAAAAAGCAGGGAGGGATCATGGGTCCAGAGGAAAAAAAATATATACAATATTCAAAAATACAAATATACATCACTATATTCTGTTGTGCCTTTTTTTATAGGTAAATGCATTGATATCCAATTATTCTAGTCAAGATGAATGTTCATTGCCTTTAAGGGCCATACTCAACTATAGTTACAATTTTGTATGTCTTGCGTAGGCCAAAGTAAGGTCGCACAAAGGTTTCTGCTCTTTAGTGTTATTCTTCTCATGAATGTGCCAGTCTGAGAAGAGGCCTTATTAATGAAGCAAAATATATAATATTCATGTATTCATTTAATGAGCCTTAGTCCTTAGCATAAGACAATCAGTAGGACATATAATATATACTATATTATATTGTTATATGTTATGAAGACATGTATCCAGTATATTATATATATATTTCTCACTAGGAGAATATTTGTCTCTAAAAGAGTGTCTGTGAAGATGTGTATTTTGTAACAATTATTCACATCTTTGGTATGACAGGAGGTACTGATATCTCTGTGAGAAAACAAGGCCATTCAAGTTATTTATTATGCATAAATCAACAGTGTGAGAAACATTCAGAGAGACGCCTAGAGGTTTGTCTCTAATTGCTACAAGTGTCAGAATTAATCCCTACAGCTTTGAATTTAAGCTTCTAAGGTCAAATGTATAAAATAAGTTTTATTCAGACTTACATAAGTTAACCCTTTATTCTATGATGTAATTAGCTTACACAGCAGTGCCACCTAGGTATGAGTAGGTGACATTACAACAGTAGCAAAAGTGCATTCTGGGTAAGGTTATGATGTCACATTTTTTATTAATGGTCACGCCGATCCGACTATGATTGGAAAGTTCCAAACTAGGAAGGTGTGTCTAACTGATAAGTTTGTGATCATAAACCATACACAGAAGGTAGGAAGACACACACAAAAAAAGAGGCGAGAGAGAGAAAACAAGTGGAGCTCTCTAGAGGGGTCTATCAAGATGAAAGCCATGGTGAGATGCGCTATGATGGACCACCCAGCTTTCCTAGGAGCAGAAGTGAGATTTCTACTAGGACTTGATAAGGGACACAGAAAATGATATTTCATTTTATTAAGACTAATTTGATAGTGTGGGTGAAATTATACCATCTAGATTGGCGAATAAATAAGTACATTAATTAATTGATCATCTCCATATTGAGATGTAGTCTTAGGATATTGTAAGACTTCATTCTACCTGCAGAAGAATCAAGACTCATAATCTAGCAAAGCATTAAATAATTGCTTAGACATATATATATATGTATATATATTGATAGAACATTCTTCGCCAAGCTAAGTGATGGATTCCCACAGGAAAGACTTGTTTAAAGTCCTTCCCATTTAAGATATGGTCTAGCAAGATCCTAGATCCCTATTATTTGTCTTAATGGTCTTACCAAAGTTATATGTGTGAAAATAGTCAAGGATGGGGCGGAAGGATACAGTTATCTCTTCTAAGTTATATCCTTTAATGGATTTGCCCATGCCTGAAGTCATGTGATGTGTAGTTGGTTAGAGGGGGGTGGAATGTATTTAGCATTATATAATGTATGTCTAGGATTAGACATGCCCATCCTGATATAATTAGGTTTTCTCTGAACAGTAGTAATATTTATAACTTATGTTCCTACTTTGATATCCTAACCTAATAATAGCTTGGTGATAATGTGACAAGTTATTTCCACTCACATGTATTGTTAAGCTTGTAATGCTTTATATTAACGCTATATATATTCATTTGCATGTATCGTTGTGTTTATTTACTTATATATGTTTCTAACCTTGTAACCAATAAATCTGCATATTTTTATAAACCTGTGTATTATTGTATAATGCAGAACTACATGTTTATTATTAAAGTCATCTCACGTCAAAAAGAACTTATTTATCTGAGGAAATAGTCGGACTGAGATGTGAATTGTATCAATTAGGTTGTCTACAATTCCCCAGGTCATGATTTTAAGAATTTATGACAAATTTTATATATTTTTCTTATGGTTAATTATTTTTATGATCATAATTAATCATTCTTAATTGAGTTATTACCCCCCGACAAGTCTAAAAATTTGTTAACTCTCAAAGTGACGATATTCGCGATTAATATGTGCTATTCGAATATTCGCGACCAACACTAACAGCCATGCACAAGGTGCGGCTTCTCAGGAAGGCAGTAAGAATCCTTTACACCGCAATAGTATTCTTTTGCGGTCTATGGGACAAGCAAACAGAAGATCCCATGTTCATTCCCATGTTCATTCTACATTATACGATTATCTTTCACCGAGAATTGCTAGCCTTTAAATTGTAACGATTATCTAAATGTCTAACCTTAACTGACCCTATCCTATCTTTTGTGCTAAAACCTGTCTTTCTATCAAGTAATTCAATCTTCCCAATCCCTAACACTGCCCCATAAGACACTAAACTTGTGTGTCTAATTGTGTCTGTGACAGACACATCCTATCACATATGTGGCTGAGCTCAGAATGGCATCTCTTCATGAGACCTTACATAGAGGCTAATGGACAATTCAATATTGTCCCTCTTCATTGGCTGCAAGACATTATGTAAAAACTTGACAGGGTCATGTGACTTCATCTTCATATTGGTGGGAACCGTTTTGCATGATTCATCCAGATTAAAACTTCAGCTTAGTTTGGAAGTAGAATATGTGAGAACGTCACAACAAATTCAATTTGTCTAGAAACATTTCACTCATCTTTAGGTATAAACATAAGGCAAATAGTGATCACATTTATGCCAGTAACCTCGCCCATCACTTGGAAGGGAACCAGTATCAGCATAATTAAAAGCATCTGCAGTATGTTGTAGTGAGGATGTTAAATGTTGCCTATTGCAATTTTCGTTGTGCGGCAAGGTACACATCTTTCACAGCCCACTGAGTCAGTCAGCCTTCTCCACGTCCTCCTCTATGGACATCCTCCTGTTCCTAGCTGAAGCAGGGCAGATCATTGTTCTTACTCCCACTCCTTCCTATTATATGTGTAAAGTGAATCGTTGCCATGCATTATTACAGCCCTGGGTGAGAGTAGCCACACAGCCAATTACTTAATAAAATGCATCAAGCAGGAAACTTTCCATTGGCTGTCTCCCCATCAACTCCAAATGGGCAAGTTGCCAATGGCAGGAACATAATGACCATTCTGCATGTGGGGGAAATAATAGATGCTCACTGCAGGGCGCATGTGATAAATCTCATCTTACAACGCTTTTGAAAAAGTACTGTGGCTTGCAGAGGGTGCTGACCATGTCCAGGAGACTGTTTTCGCATTTGTGCCATTTTTATCTGCTATTTTGCACCTCTTGGTCCATGGCTGTACGACCAAAGTAAAGCAGTAAATTATTTCATCCTGCTCCAGACCATCACCACAGGATGCATGTGTTGTTTTGAAGTCAGGCAGTGGCAGCTCATTAGATATGCCTGTCGCGTACTCAGGTCATTTAAAGAGGCCACCAGATTTTTCTGTAGGGTCATCTATGGTATCAACTATGTCACCCCCCCAACTATGTTATCTTATAGCACATGCGTACACTGATGCAACAAGGGACAGTAGAAGAAGAACTGCTTATGCATCTTGTTGGGTACCTTGATCCTACCCTTTTTGCATATGCAAATTAAGGGGGGACGGGGTGTCATGACCACTAGTTATTTGTGTGTACAAGTATTATAGCATGTGCATGGTCTTACCTGGTAAAAGATGCGCATGGTGCAGTCCTAAGAAAAGCAAATCTTCATCTTGATTGGAGGACGTATTAACAGGCGATCTCGAGGACACCTATAAAAGAAAGGATTTGTCAGTTGCTGCGCACTCACGTAAGTGGCAGCAGTTAATCCAGACCCATACTCACAAGAGTAGAATGGAAGATCTGCTTAAGCAACTTATAACAAAGGCAGAAGCTCAAGGAGGAGAAGCCTGGCTTAAAAGATGCCTCCAGGAAGATCATCCATGTGAAGATCCCGATCAGTTAGCTACTCATCCGGTCTGAGCTGCCTATTCATCTAGGAGCGCAGAGCCAGTACCTAGAGATAACGTCGCAGCTGTGCATACTCTTAGCGGAGCTCCAACTCTTCCTCCTCCTACAAAAAGAACCAGGAAAGAAAGAAAAAATTATTCTCCACCACAATTTCAGGTAAAACGCAGAGATATTAATTATGCTGCGCCACACAGCTCGAGAAGCAAGGAGAAGAAACAGAACATTTACCGACGGTCGTCTTCAGCAACAGCCAGGACACAAGAAACTGTCAACCAACTTCGGGCTACTACAAGTATACAGGATGGTGAGAATTACGATGTACCAACACAAATTAATGAAGTTACGGTATTTTACAAGATACTGATTTAACTAATAGGAATTATTCCTTGAATACTGACACTTTCAGTTCTGATATAGTTCAGTCATTTAAGGACTTTATTTAATTTATCAAACAGAGAACACTATAAATGCAAATCCTGTCTGGTCTTCTCCAGACAGTGAATCTGTTATGGAAGGTCCCATTGTAAATGAAAATAAATCCAATAAAACTTACGCTTCAGGCAGATTAGGATTTCAGAATGAACAACCTTTGATACCTACCTTTGAGGCAGTATCTGGGATAAAAGAACCATGCCCTGCCATATATCACCCTAGGTTTCCATTTATCCCTCCAAACAAAAGAAAAAATTTGGAAAAAAGAATATATCGATATATTTTCTTTTCTTCCCTCTTCTAAAGAAATAGAAAAACTTGACAAAAAGAAGAGGAGGGAAGAAACAGAAGCCAAAATAAATCCTTTTAAACTGGCTGCAGGCATTTGGCATTTATGCGGCAGTTATGGGCGAAAAACAACCGTCACATTGTAGCGGATTATTCCACCGTTTAGATAGTATATTAGAAGCATATAAAAATTTTGGTGGATCTTCTTGGATTACATATAACGAATCCTACCGACAAAAATTAGCCGTATATCCCGAATTGAATTGGGGATCCAAAGATGTAGGCCTTTGGATTAATCTCATGCTGCCCCAAAGGTATAAATTTTTTTGCAACAATTTCCAAAAGAGGTTATTTGTTTAACCATGATTAAATTTATCTGCAGATGGCAAAACAACTGTAGATACAAGCTAGAGTGCACTTTTTGCACTGGTAACCACCCAGCGTCCAAATGTTTAAACATGGACAGCATAATTCAAACAAAGAACCTAATACAGGAGGTGACTCCAATGATTCTGCCAAGACTCATTCATTATTTAAGAATCTACCCAGACAAAATGAAAGCGCAAACATTAATTGAAGGATTCACTCACAGCTTCTAAGTACCTACTTTTTCTGGGTCTGGATGTTCATTTGTTGAAAATTCTAAATCTGTTAAAATGTGGTTTTAGAAAAAATAAACAAGGAAATATCTGTAAATAGAGTGGCCGGCCCTTTTTCTTATCCCCCTTTTGACAATGTTAGATTATCTCTGTTAGCCTTAGTCCCAAAATAGGAGGTAAATACTTTCCGACTTATACACAATCTTATCCAAAAGATGGATCCCTAAATAATTAATTATAAAAATTCTTCTACGGTACATTATTCTTCTTTTGACCATGCCCTATCGTTACTTAAAAAAGCCTGAAAAAATGCGCTTATGTCAAAAATAGACATTAAATCAACATTTAGACTATTACCTAGTAACCCATCTGTTTATAATTCCCTTGGATTTCAATTTGAAGGTACATTTTATTACTATACAGCATTTCCCAAGGGTCTTACATTATCATGCTACTATTTTGAAGCTTTTTCGACCTTTCTGCATTGAATGGTTGAAAAACATACCAACGGAGGAAATACAATCCATTATTTGGATGATTTTTTATTCATTGGAAAGGATAAATCAGACGATTGTATTAATTTACTCAATGCATTCAAAACAATTTCTGACTATTTTAAAATCCCTCTAGCGGAAGAAAAAACTGTTTATCCTACAAGAAATATAATTTTTGGGGCTATAGAGATTGATTTCAATGGAATGGAGTTCAAAATCCCAGAGGAAAAACTGAAACATTTACAATCTGCTTTGGGATCTTTATATCTAGAGTTATTCCAATGGGTAGGGTATTTTCAAGGTGGATGTATGCAGCTACTGCAGGAAAGAAACACCCATACGACCATGTTTGTTTAACCAAGCAATTAAAATATGATATCCAAATATGGCTATGTTTCTTGGAGGATTTTAACAGTAGATCCATATGGCAACAGGATTTCATTGATTCTGACTCACTACAGCAATTTACAGACTCAGCTACATCAATAGGTTATGGTGCAATTTTTAGAAAACAGTGGTCTGTAGAGAAATGGCCAAATGATTGGTTATATGAACTAATTGCGAAAAATATCAATTTTTTGGAACTTTTTCCAGTTCCAGTATCCTTAACGATCTGGCAAAGTGAATACAGAAACAAATGCATCTTATTGTTTTCTGACAATAAGGGTGTGGTCTTTGCTATAAATTGTTTATCAGCTAAATCTGATTTGGTAATTAATGTATTAAGACAAATAGTCTTAATATGTTTAAAAAAAAAAAATGGATTAAAGCTAAATATTTGGTGGGAAGATGAAATATAATTGCAGAATTTTACACAATTCCAACAATTAGTACCGGATACCGAGAAGAAAGGAATCCCATGCCCAGAAAATCTATGGAAATTTATAGAAAATTTCTCAACGGACTAATTAGAAATGCACTTGCTCCTTCTACATGGGCTGGTTATTCAGCCGCATAACATACACTACAGACCAAAAGTTTGGACACACCTTTTCATTCAAAGAGTTTTCTTTATTTTCATGACTATGAAAATTGTAGATTCACACTGAAGGCATCAAAACTCTGAATTAACACATGTGGAATTATATACATAACAAAAAAGTGTGAAACAACTGAAAATATGTCATATTCTAGGTTCTTCAAAGTAGCCACCTTTTGCTTTGATTACTGCTTTGCACACTCTTGGCATTCTCTTGATTAGCTTCAAGAGGTAGTCACCTGAAATGGTCTTCCAACAGTCTTGAAGGAGTTCCCAGAGATGCTTAGCACTTGTTGGCCCTTTTGCCTTCACTCTGCGGTCCAGCTCACCCCAAACCATCTCGATTGGGTTCAGGTCCGGTGACTGTGGAGGCCAGGTCATCTGGCGCAGCACCCTATCACTCTCCTTCATGGTAAAATAGCCCTTACACAGCCTGGAGGTGTGTTTGGGGTCATTGTCCTGTTGAAAAATAAATTATGGTCGAACTAAACACAAACCGGATGGAATAGCATGCCGCTGCAAGATGCTGTGGTAGCCATGCCTTCAATTTTGAATAAATCCCCAACAGTGTCACCAGAAAAGCACCCCCACACCATCACACCTCCTCCTCCATGCTTCACGGTGGGAACCAGGCATGTAGAGTCCATCCGTTCACCTTTACAGCGTCGCACAAAGACATGGTGGTTGGAACCAAAGATCTCAAATTTGGACTCATCAGACCAAAGCACAGATTTCCACTGGTCTAATGTCCATTCCTTGTGTTCTTTAGCCCAAACAAGTCTCTTCTGCTTGTTGCCTGTCCTTAGCAGTGGTTTCCTAGCAGATATTCTACCATGAAGGCCTGATTCACACTCTTAACAGTTGTTCTAGAGATGTGTCTGCTGCTAGAACTCTGTGTGGCATTGACCTGGTCTCTAATCTGAGCTGCTGTTAACCTGCAATTTCTGAGGCTGGTGACTCGGATGAACTTATCCTCCGCAGCAGAGGTGACTCTTGGTCTTCTTTTCCTGAGGCGGTCCGCATGTGAGCCAGTTTCTTTGTAGCGCTTGATGGTTTTTGTGACTGCACTTGGGGACACTTTCAAAGTTTTCCCAATTTTTCGGACTGACTGACCTTTATTTCTTAAAGTAATGATGGTTACTTGTTTTTCTTTACTTAGCTTTTTTCTTGCTATAATACAAATTCTAACAGTCTATTCAGTAGGACTATCAGCTGTGTATCCACCTGACTTCTCCACAACGCAACTGATAGTCCCAACCCCATTTATAAGGCAAGAAATCCCACTTATTAAACCTGACAGGGCACACATGTGAAGTGAAAATCATTTTAGGTGACTACCTCTTGAAGCTCATCAAGAGAATGCCAAGAGTGTGCAAAGCAGTAATCAAAGCAAAAGGTGGATACTTTGAAGAACCTAGAATATGACGTATTTTCAGTTGTTTCATACTTTTTTTGATAAGTATAATTCCACATGTGTTAATTCATAGTTTTGATGCCATCAGTGTGAATCTACAATTTTCATAGTCATGAAAATAAAGAAAACTCTTTAAATGAGAAGGTTTGTCCAAACTTTTGGTCTGTACCGTATATAAAAATACTGACGGGTAAGAAACACTGCTGCATACATTTCCAATCAACTCATTCAAACCATCAGGATGCAGTATACCTATTTTAGGTATACAAAAGATTTTTCTTTAAACAAGGGACCTTAACATACTGGTATGTACAGGTAGTAACTGTGTAAGGAGCTAAGGACAGTAAACCTGGGCTGGCATTGTGATGGGTAGAAAAATGTTGGTGTAAGACAGCAGGTGTGTCACTGAATGGATTTGGCTTAGGACTACTCCTAAGGGCATCATCTGAATGCCCCCCTACTGGTCTTCAGCCTTTCACACCTATACAGGGATCTGGCTTCCACTGCAGGGGAACTACTATGCCACTACCTCTTGAAGTAGTCTTCATTCAGTGTCAGTTTACCCAGGTAGGTCAAAAGAAAGTCAGAATCGTAGTTAGTGGACAAACCAAGTTAAGGGCAGGCTGACTATATTTAATCTGGTAAACAGGTGTAGGTTCAGAGCAGGTGGTACAGGCAGGGGCAGACTGGGAACTTAAAGTGGAACTGGAAAAATTACAAAGGCAGGGTCAACACAAGTAGGCAGGGCCAACAATACCATATTGTGGCACATTATATCACCCCAACATAGCCAACTACCACAGTCCATCACAAAATACTTTTGCCAACAGCACAAAATACATCCCCAAAAACTTCCACTGGCCAGCCATGAGGCGGACTTTAGTGGCCCCCTGGACATCAGCCCACCAGAAAATTTCCCTGTAATATCTATGGCCAATCCACCCCTGGGCGCAGGGTCAGTACTGTAAACATATCCTAAGGCCATAAAGGGAACCTGTTAAGGAATTCATGATTTTCTAACCAGGGGCAGCATAAAATACCAACAGGCTCTGTTTTGTCTTCATACTCATTCACACAGTGTGCAGTCTGACATTCAGCATAAACCATTCCTGTCTTCCAAATAAGAGGACTGTTCTTTGTAGTCTAACTTATTTATTGGTCAAGAGGTTGTACTCTTTGTGCGATGCTTGTGAGTGAGAGATTGCACAAGTGTGCGGTAAAACTACAAGAATACAAATAAGATCTATAAGTATAATGTATAGAATAGCATGTACTATAACTAGAGATGAGCGAAAAATTTGGGTCGATCCGGACAAATTTGCAGCAAATTATGTTAAAAAAAACTTATATTTCCTGGCTGCAGAGAGCCTTTATAGTGGCGTAGAACACTGTGCCTTGCAGTAACACGCATAGGGAGTCTGCTTTGGTAGTGAAATAACATGTCCGTATGACATGCAGATGACAGGCGTCACACTTAGGTTTTGTACCCACTCCTGTTTTGGCTACCAAATCACAAACAAATATTATTATTTTTTGAACGTTGTGAGAAAAAACAACCTTTATTTAACAAACAGGATATTAACACACATAAAATACAACACAGAAGGGGCTGAACCATAAGATTTAAAAGACAAACTGAAAAAACAAAGTTCTTCGTCAACAATGGATTGATGGCCAGTGTCAGGGTGACCATGAGGGTAATGCATATGGATCAAGAAATGTATGGGGTTATGGCTGATAACTGGAGGACAGTCCAGCAAACAAGCCGACTCCAGCTCATCATTTGGTGATGAGCTGGGTTGCTGAGATGAGTAGATTCTAAAGTGTCTTAAGAAATGCAAGTAAAGACATTGGAATAAATTGTCCATTTCCTCCAAAGTGACCGCGTCCTTTGAATTATGAATATCATTCCATGAAGTTTTGAAGTCCTCTGCGTGGATGGCATAAAAAATGTCCATGCGAGGTTCAACGGGCACAGAGAAAACAAGCTCTGTGGCCGAAACTGATCCAGACACGTCATAGCCAGTCCACATCACTGCTAGCCACGTAAGGTCCTGAGAACGGATCACTAAATTACCGAAACAACAGTCAAAGTTTCTTTGGAACCACGTCCCTACGATAGCAGTGAGTGCCTCAGAGCCGTTATACAGGAAGAGCGGGAGGCAAGTAAATATCTTAGGTAACAACTCTAATAGATTGTCCTCTTTGTATGTCCTGCAGAACCAACCTGTCCACACAATCTGGTCCTCTGTGCTTGCCTTGATGTGTGGAGGCTTAGTTGAAATCTGTATGAGCACAGCCAGTGGATCTCTGCCCTTTTCTTTGAGTCTGGGTAAACAGGACAATTTGGTTTTTAGGTTCAGCTCTGAGCCCACTTCAATGGCAAGACCCTTCTGCTTCTCGGCAGCTATGTGGGCAGGCAGGTGCTTTGAATACTCTTTCAGTCTGGTGTATGATAAATTATACATCGGTGTCACACTGTACAGAGTCCATTGTTTTTTAAGCAGCCTGTGCCGGATCAAGAGTTTCCTACAAAGGATTTTTCTTTTAGACAAGCTTTGCAATGCAGACCATCGAAGTGCACAGGTCAAGCTTCCGGGAGGATACCCCGAGCTGGGAAAATAACTGCTCCTTCGTGCCGATGACCTACTTCTGGCGGTTAACACCCCATCAGTAGGTATTTGCATATACTTGCGATAAATGATGTTCCCATTCACTGACTGTAATCAGATATATTGACAGACAAATGTATCAAACTCTTCCACCATCTTTCGAGGCGCCATGTCTCCAGTCCCCTGACCAGCCATATCTACCAGCATCTGTTCCAGGACATGAAGCAGTGGAATGACATCGTTCATCCCGTAGTCCTTGCGACTGACAAAAAACGTCAAAGGACCTGAGCAAACAACAGGTCTCACGCATGAGTTGCCACTGGCTAACATCGAAGTTACACAGGGGACTACTCCTGTTTGCTTGGATAATCAGGAAATAATTTATGGCCTTTCTCTGTTCATACAGTCGGTCCAACATATGGAGGGGGAGGCTGTTCTGCCACTGCAGCTGAAGGAGGGTGTGCTTTGTGGTGTACGAGTGGCTGAAGTGCATGCAAAGTTTCCTGGTCATTTTTAGGATGTCTTGCAGATGGGTGGAAGAATTCAGGAACCGCTTGACAACCAGATTGAACACATGTGCCATGCAGGGTGCATGGCTCAGCCCTCCTTGACGCAGCACTGACAACATGTTCTTCCCATTGTTGGTAACCATGGTTCCGATTTTAATTTGTCACAGAGAAAGCCAGGATTAGATTTCTTGCTGAAGGACACAGAGCAGTTCCTCCGCTGTGTGACTCCATTCACCCAGGCAAACCAGGTACAGAACAACGTGAGAGCGATTAGAGGGGTCGCACATGGCTTGCATACACTACATGCCTCCAACATAATTCTTGGATCTCTACATGAAAATCGGTGTAAATTGCCAGAGGGACATTGCTGGAGACATTGACTTCACAAGAGATACTGAGCAGCGGAGTTTACTTTGAAACTTAAAATTTCAACACTGCATAATTCAGCCTATACAGCAAAAGGATTCAGTCACCCATCAATTTTCCCAATAAAAGCCAGCTTCACATAACACATTTCACCAGTAATTCGGCCCACACCACAAAAGGAGGTGTGCATTCACCCATACATTTTCCCCCAAAAAGCCTGTGTCACATAAAGAATTTCATTACTAAGTAAGTTGTTCCATACCGCAAAAAGGAGGTGTACATTCACCCATAAATTTTTTGAAAAAAAGCCAGTGTCACATAAAGAATATGACCACTAAGTAACTCGTTCCATACCGCAAAAGGAGGTGTACATTCACCCATACATTTTCTGAAAAAGAACCAGTGTCAAAGAAAGAATTTCACCACTAAGTCGTTCCATACTACAAAAGGAGGTGTACTTTCACCCATACATTTTCTGAAAAAGAACCAGTGTCACAGAAAGAATTTCGCCACTAAATAAGTCGTTCCATAGCCACAAAAGGAGGTATACATTCACCCATACATTTTCTGAAAAGAGCCAGTGTGACAGAAAGAATTTCACCACTAAGTAAGTCTTTCCATTCCACAAAAGGAGGTGTACATTCACTCATACATTTTCCTAAAAAGATCAAGTGTCACATAAAGAATTTCACCACTAAGTACTTCAGTCCATACCGCAAAATGAGGTGTACATTTACCCATGCATTTTCCAAAAAAGAGCCAGTGTCACATAAAAAATTTCTCAGCAAAAAGGCCTTTACCACAAATAACTGCACCGTTGAACAGCAAGTAGGCCCTTAATTGAGAGGGGTCGCACATGGCTTGCATACACTACATGCCTTCAGCATAATTTTTGGATCTCTACATGAAAATAATGTATTTTCTGTAAATCATGAGAGGGGGGCACTGCTGGAGACATTGACTTCACAAGTGATACAGGGCAGAGGAGTTCAGCCACCTCTATTTGCTTCCCGCTGTTTACTGCTCCTGAATAAAAATTGGGGCAACCAGCTTCAGCTTCCTATGATGTGTAGTCCTTTTGTTATGGCTTTGCACAGGGAGCAAGATTGTTACGCACAAATCTAATGGAACTCCTGATCTTAAGTAACTGGACTTGGACTCCAAAGCAGAGGCTCTCTTGTCATGTCTTATGTGCTGTTGAGATTGAATTCAGACAGAGTAGTTAAAAACACATGAATGTTTTCAACTTAGTGAAGCTGCTTGATTTAATTGTGAATAGATAGTAAAGAGAAAGTCTGCTGGTGTGTTGTCATCAGCGTTTTCATTATGTTGACTGCAGAATCCACGACGACATAATTCGGGCCATACCGCAAAAGGAGGTGTACAATCACCCATCAATTTTCCTGAAGAAAAATTGGTTGAAATAAAAATTTTCACCAAAGAAAGGATAATGGAATTTTATTCATACAGAAAAAAGTCTACTATAACCCAGCAATTTTCCCCCAAAAAATCTGTTTCACCACTACAAAATTCGGTCCATACCGCAAAAGGAGTTATACAATCACCCATCAATTTTCCAGAAGAAAACATGGTTGAAATCGATCTTCTGGACTTCATATTCATCATCATTATTCACCTGAATTGGAGGAGGTGGAGCGGGTGCCCGGTCTGGGAACGGATTGGCACGGTGTGGCTTCAGTAAGGACACATGAAACACGGGGTGGATGTGCAGGGATGCGGACAGCTGGAGCTTAGCAGCAACCTCATTGACCATGTCTATGATGGAAAAAGGGCCAAGGTAGCGGGGGATCCAGTTTTTGGAGGGGCAGGAGAGCCGGAAGTGCTCTATGGATAACTACACTTTGTCCCCCTTCTTGTACCGTTGGGACACCACCCTCCGGCGGATTCGCTGGGTCATCTCTGGTACTGGGGTGTCAATAGGTAGATCCGGAAGGATTAGGGCGTGATAGCCGTAGTTGGCAAAGAATGGAGAGAGGCCGGTGGATGAATACTGTTAGTTGTTGTACGTGAATTCAGCCAGGGGGAGTTGGCTCACCCAATCATCCTGCACATATGAGGAGTAACATTTAAGGTATTGCTCCAGTCTTTGATTAGTCCTCTTGGTTTGCCCGTTGGTTTGTGGGTGATATGCGGAAGATAGGCTGCGGTTGATGCGGAGACTCTGGTGGGTCCAGAATCGGGACGTGAATTTGGAGCCTCTGTCAGAGACAATGTAAAGCTGGAAAACATGTTGTAGGAAGAGTTTATAGGTCTCCTGGGCAGTAGGGAGGTTAGACATTGGGATGAAGTGGGCCATCTTGGTACACCGGTCTACCTCCACCATGATGCTGGTACAGGATTGTGAAGAAGGTAACTTAACAACAAAGTCCATCGCAATATCCCTTGAAGATGCCGATGGTATTGGTAGGGGTTGTAGTAGGCCGACAAGTCGGGTAATGGGATGCTTGTGGATTGCGCAAATAGAAGAGGTCTCTACGAACGAGCGTACATCTGCCGCCAGGGAAGGCCACCAGAAGTGGCGTAGGACATACTCCTGAGTGTTATGCCAGCCCCTTTGGCCTGCTGTAGGGTGGTTGTGACAGTGTTGCAGTACAGGTACCTGTTGGGAGGCAGGGACGTAGATCCATTGGCGGTGGTAACGCAGTCCCTCTTTAAGCGGTAGGTGGGCAACCTCCTCTGGAACCAGTGAACTAGCCCCTCTGATTCCCTCGATTAGGGAGTGGTGGCTAGCTAGGAAGAAAGTTGCTGGCAGGAGAGGTTCTGGAGGTGCAGTGCCCGATCTCGGAGCAATGCATTAGGGATAGGGCGTCAGACTTGCAGTTCTTGGACCCGGGCCTGTAGGTTATCTGTAGAGGGAAGCGAGAGAAAAAGTCTCAATCGCTTAGCGCTGCGGAAATATTCGAGTTTCTGGTGATTTGTATAGACCACCACTGGATTTTCTGCTCACTCGAGTAAGTACTGCCACTCTTCCAGGGCATTTATGATGGCGAGTAGTTCCCACTTGCCAATGTCATAACTGCGTTCAGCCCAGTAAGTTTGCGGGAGTAGAAGGCCATGGGGTGTAACAATTGCTTCTCCCTTTGGCAATGGGAGAGCACTGCTCCGACCGCCCCCTCGGAGGCGTCTATCTCCAAATAGAATGGGTGATTGGCATCTGGCTGTGCCAAGACAGGAGCTTGTGTAAACATGTGTTTAAGGCGCTGGAATGCCTCCTGGGCCTACGGGGTCCATGTAAAAATGGTGTCACTCTTGGTTAGTGCAGTGATGGGGGCACAGATGGCCAAAAATTCCCGGTTGAACCGCCTATAGAAATTGGTAATGCCAATGAATTGTTGGACCATCCGGCAGTTGCGGGGGGACAGGCCACACCAGGACGGCCTGGATCTTCCTGGGGTCCATCTCCACCCATCCTGGTGATAGAATGTAGCCAAGTAACTTGATTGACGTTGCCTCAAAGGTGCTCTTTTTCAGTTTCCCATAAAGCTGGTGTATAAAGAGGTGGTGGAGGACCGACTTGATGTGTTTTTCATGTTGCGGCAATGTCTGGGAGAAGACGAGTATGTCGTCTAGATAAATCACCACATGGGAGTCGAGAAGGTCACGGAATACGTTGCTGACAAAGTGCTGAAACATGGCTGGGGCATTACAGAGCCCAAAGGGCATTACGAGATACTTGTAGTGCCCGAATCGTGAGTGAAAGGCCGTCTACTATTCATTGCCCTGCAAAATGTAGACGAAATTGTAGGCCCCCCTGAGGTCAAAACCTGGCGTCCTTCACCCTATCAAATAAGTCCGGAATGAGGGGAAGCAGGTACTGATTCTTTTTTGGTGATATCGTCGAGAGCCCTGTAATCCACACATGGGCGAAGGCCGTCATCTTTTTTTCCCATGAAAAAGATACCGTCCCCGATGGGAGAAGAAGAAGGGCTGATAAACCCCTTTGCCAGGCTCTCATCTATATATTCTTTCAGGGTCTTGAATACTGGTTCCGAGAGATTGTACAGGCGCCCATATGGCAACAGGGCCCCAGGGAGTAGGTCTATAGGGCAATCATACAGCCTGTGGGGCGGCAAGGTATTGGCACCCTTTTTCTCAAACACATCTGCAAACTTCTGGTGTTTGTCTGGCAAGGTGTGCTTGAGGGTACCCAGGGCCATAGGAGGTTTGTTGATGGAAAGAACGCTCTCCACGAAGCTGGGAGGGAAGCAGAAGGTGATGGATACAGTGGCCCAGTAAATCAGAGGATTGTATTTCCGAAGCCAGGTGATACACAGGATGACAGGCAACAATGGAGAAGGCACGATGTCCCAAGTGACTGGTGCGGAGTGGTGGTTGCCAATGCGGAGGAGTAAGGAATGGATCCAAGTTTGGAGGGTGCTACCGTCCACCATGTGCAGCAGGGATGGATTACTCTTCGGTCGCAGGGGAATCCCCAATAGTGATGTCCCGAACTTTAGTTCTCGGCGAACATAGCTTGTTCGCGTTCGCCGCTGCGGGCGAACATATGCGATGTTCGGTCCGCCCCCTATACATCATCATTGAGTAAACTTTGACCCTCTACCTCACAGTCAGCAGACACATTCCAGCCAATCAGCAGCAGACCCTCCCTCCCAGACCCACCTCCAAGGACAGAATCCATTTTAGATTCATTCGGAATCTGCTTTCACAGAGAGAGGAGGGAGAGTGTAGCTGCTGCCTATTCAATAGGGAAAGCGTTAGCTAGGGAATTGTTCTGTGTCCACAGACTCATCTGCTGTAAGGACAGCATCCAGACAGCACCCCAAAAAGCCCTTTTCAGGGCTGGTACATCAGTCTGCTTTTTTTTTTCCATATATATATATATATATATATATATATTACAGTTGCCTGGCTGCCCGTGTGTGAGAGGCTGCAGGCTCAGTCATAGACAGCACTCTATGACTGTGTCTACAGTGCACACCATTCATACAGGGTGTGACAGAAAATACCTTGCAGATAAAGAAAAATTCTATTTAATATTTTTCTGTGATCTAATCACATTTGCAATGCCCGTGTGTGTCAGGCGCCCACACACACTGTATTGTGGCCACTGGATAGTGGCTGGCTAGGCCTGCACTCATACCGTTACAGGGTGTCATTCAGTCAAATACCTTGCAGGAAAAAAATATCTATTTAAAATTTAACTGTGATCTAATCACATTAGCAAGCTCGTGTGTGCCAGGCCCCCACACATACTGTATTGTGTCCACTGGCTAGTGGCTGGTTTGGCCTGCACTCATACCGTTACAGGGTGTCATTCGCCCAAATACCTTTCAGAAAAAAAAAATCTATTTAAAATTTAACTGTGATCTAATCACATTTGCAAGCCCGTGTGTGTCAGGCCCCCACACATAGTGTATTGTGTCCACTGGCTAGTGGCTGGTTCGGCCTGCACTCATACCGTTACAGGGTGTCATTCGCCCAAATACCTTTCAGAAAAAAAAAAATCTATTTAAAATTTAACTGTGATCTAATCACATTAGCAGGCCTGTGTGTGTCAGGCCCCCACACATACTGTATTGTGTCCACTTTCTAGTGGCTGGTTCGGCCTGCACTCATACCGTGAAGATAAACTGGCCAGCACTCGCTTGGATGCACGCCGCACGGGACCAGGATCAATTGGATCTGTAACCTCTAAATGGATCTGTAACCTCTCTACAGAAATATTTAGAAAAGAGACAGACAGGAACAGTATCCTCCACTTTTCCAGTGCTCACCCACCGTCTTTGAAAAGAGCAATTCCCTCGTCCCAGTATCAGAGAGTGAGACGTATTGTCTCAGACCCCTCTATACGGGGACTTAGGCTTGAGGAAATGACTAAGAGGTTTTAGGAAAGAGGATATCCCTCATTAACCTTAAGAAAAACCGTGAGTTATCTAGAGAATCCTTATAGATCTGATAAAATAGACACCCCCGCGAGTGGCCTTGGTTCATAAATACCACCCTTTTAATCATAAACTAGACAACATTGTGAGGAAGCACTGGCCTCTGCTGGGAAGAGCATACCCCCAGATTGAAGAATTTAAAAATCCCCCGCTCATTTGTAACAAAAAAAACCTGAGATACAGAGACAAGTTAGTGCGCGCTGATATGGGGAGCCCTAAAGGCGTACTCAAGCAGAGCGTACTAGCCACACAGCGGAAGGGCACGTTCCCTTGTCTGCATTGCTTCCAGTGCTCAAATATAATCAAGGGATCCAATATCTATCACCCACATACTGGATGAACATATCCGGTGAATGTTTTTTTTACCTGTGAGTCTACTAATGTAGTGTATCTAATTAAATGTCCTTGTGGGTTACTATATATTGGTGAGACCATGCAAACTATTAGAGACCGCATTGGAAAGCATAAGTCCACTATTAGGGCTAAGAACTTATTGCTCCCAATTCCCTCCCATTTTGAAAAATACAAACACACTATTGCACAATTGAAATTTCAGGTAATAGAACGGGTCATGAGACCGCGAAGGGGAGGTGATATTAAGAAGCTATTACTACGCCGAGAGGCCTACTGGATCCATACCCTAGATACCCTGTACCCCAGAGGTCTGAATAGGGATTATGAAATTACACATATTTAAGATCCCTTGTCAACCAATGCATCATTTCTGTTTAATCCGGTGATCTAACATATATCATTATTATTATTTTTTAGACATCATCTACTCTATGAAGAATCTCCCATCTGAGATGGTATCTATAATATATAACATAAGTGCTGTGATACATTGCCGTTATATGGTTTTTATTCTTTATATATAATTTTTTGTTACTCTTTGATTACCTCCCATGTACCACCCCTTTTGGGGTCTGATGTCACTGGGCGGTACCCTACCTGGCATTATAGGTGTATATAAACCTGTGTTATATGATGGATATTTATCTGTTGAAAAAGGCTACTATAGCCGAAACGCGTCCTAGAATACAGGACATATTGTTACTTTGACAATAAATTTGTTACAAGCATCCAGTCACGTCTGCTGGGATCCTGCACTCATACCGTTACAGGGTGTCATTCGCCCAAATGCCTTTCAGAAACAAAAAATTATATTTAAAATTTAACTGTGATCTAATCACATTAGCAAGCCTGTGTGTGTCAGGCGCCCACACATACTCTATTGTGTCCACTGGCTAGTGGCTGGTTCGGCCTGCACTCATACCGTTACAGGGTGTCATTCGCCCAAATACCATTCAGAAAAAAAAATTATATTTAAAATGTAACTGTGATCTAATCACATTTGCAAGCCCGTGTGTGTCAGGCCCCCACACATACTGTATTGTGTCCACTGGCTAGTGGCTGGTTCGGCCTGCACTCATACCGTTACAGGGTGTCATTCGCCCAAATACCTTTCAGAAAAAAAAAACTATTTTAAATTTAACTGTGATCTAATCACATTTGCAAGCCCGTGTGTGTCAGCCAGGCCCACACAGACTGTACTGTGCCCACTGCCCACCACTTATATAGAGTGGCACAGTACCTTGCACACATAATAACACTTATCTAATAAAAAATGACAGGCAGAGGCAGGCCACACCGCAGGGGCCGTCGTGTTCGTGGTGCTGTGATTTCCACTGGCCCTGGAATAATGCCCAGTGTTCAGAGGCCACGTACCCTGAACCCAAAAAATTCTGAGAAAATAGTTGACTGGCTTACACAGGACACCCAATCTTCAACAGCTTCCGCTAAGAACCTTGACGCACCATCCTCCTTCAGCTCAGCTTTGGTCACCACTCTCCCGCCCGCTGCCACCACCACCACTACCACCACACCCGCTTCACTTGATCCCTCAGAGGAGTTATTTACACATCAGTTGTATGAAATTAGTGATGCTCAACCATTATTGCCAGGGGATGTAGATAACAGGGATATGTCTCAGTCAGGCAGCATTACACACATGGACGTACAGTGTGATGATGATGATGATGTTGTACCCGCTGCTGCTTCCTTTGCTGAGGTGTCAGATACAAGTGAAGCGGTTGATGATGACAATGTGTCCGTGGATGCCACGTGGGTACCTGCTCAAAGAGAAGAAGAAGAGGGGGAAGTTCAGAAGGGGAGACAGAGAGAAGGAGGAGACGAGTTGGAAGCATGGGGAGGTCGTCACAAGGAGCTAGTGGCACAGTCAGACAGCATGTATCGGCACCCGGGGTCAGCCAGACAGCACGCCAATCAACGCATGCTGTTGCCACCACCAGAATGCCGTCATTGCAAAGCTCAGCAGTGTGGCATTTTTTTTGTGTGTCTGCCTCTGACAACAGCGATGCCATTTGCAACCTGTGCCAAAGGAAACTGAGTCGTGGGAAATCCAACACCCACCTAGGTACAACTGCTTTGCGAAGGCACATGATCGCACATCAGAAACGCCTATGGGATCAACATATGATGACGAGCTCAAAGCCACCATCCTCCTCCTGGTCCAGCATCTTCAGCCACATCAACCACTGCTGTCCTCCTTGCCCCCTCTCAACCACCCGCACCTCCGCCTCTCACCTTGAGCAGTTCCATCTTATCTGCCCACAGTCAGGTGTCTGTTAAGGAAATGTTTGAGCGTAAGAAGCCAATGTCACAGAGTCACCCCCTTGCCCGGCGTCTGACAGCTGGCTTGACGGAACTCTTAGCCCGCCAGCTTTTACCATACCAGCTGGTGGAGTCTGAGGCCTTCAAAAAATTTGTCCCTATTGGGACATCACAGTGGAAGGTACCCGGACGAATTTTTTTTTTCCAATAAGGCAATCCCAAACCTCTACTCGGTGATTGAAATGGAAGTCATGGCATCTCTGGCATACAGTGTTGGGGCAAGGGTCCATCTGATCACTGATACCTGGTCTGCAAAGCACGGTCAGGGCAGGTATATCACCTACACTGCGCATTGGGTCAACCTGCTGACGGCTGCCAAGCATGGAATGCGTGGCTCTGCAGCGGAGTTGGTGACACCGCCACGACTTGCAGGCAGGCCTACTGCCACCTCCTCTACTCCTCCTACTCCATCCTCTTCCATAACCTCATCAGCTGAGTCCTCTTTTGCTGCGGCGCCTGGCTGCACATCAACTGAACCCCCCCAGCTTCCCAGGGGCTATTCCACATCCCGGATACGACAGTGTCACGCTGTATTGGGGTTGACTTGCCTGAAAGCAGAGAGCCACACCGGACCAGCACTCCTGTCCGCCCTGAACGCACAGGTGGATCAGTGGCTGACCCCGCACCAACTGGAGATCGGCAAAGTGGTGTGTGACAATGGAAGTAGTTTGTTGGCGGCATTGCATTTGGGCAAGTTGTCACATGTGCCGTGCATGGCACATGTGTTGAATCTCATCGTACAACACTTCGTGTCTTAGTACCCAGGCTTACAGGACGTCCTCAAGCAGGCCAGGAAGGTGTGTGGCCATTTCGGGCGTTCCTACATGGCCATGGCGCACTTTGCAGACATTCAGCGCCGAAACAACATGCCAGTGAGGCGCTTGATTTGCGACAGCCCGACACGTTGGAATTCAACACTCCTAATGTTCGACCGCCTGCTGCAACAAGAAAAAGCCGTCAACGAGTATTTGTATGACCGGGGTGCTAGGACAGCCTCTGCGGAGCTGGGAATTTTTTTGCCACGTTACTGGACGCTCATGCGCAATGCCTGTAGGCTCATGCGTCCTTTTGAGGAGGTGACAAACCTAGTCAGTCGCACCGAAGGCACCATCAGCGACCTCATTACATTTGTTTTCTTCCTGGAGCGTGCCCTGCAAAGAGTGCTGGATCAGGCTGTAGATGAGCGGGAAGAGGAAGAGTTGTGGTCACCATCACCACCAGAAACAGCCTTGTCATCATCGTTTGCCAGACCTGCGGCAACGCTGCAAGAGGAGTATGAGGAAGAGGAGTCAGAGGAGGAATGTGGCTTTGAGGAGGAGGAAGACCAACCACAGCCGGCATCCCAAGGTGCTCGTTGTTGTCACCTATCTGGGACCCGTGGTCTTGTACTTGGCTGGGGGGAAGAACAGACCGTCAATGACATCAGTGAGGAGGAGGAACGGGAAATGAGTAGCTCGGCATCCAACCTTGTGCAAATGGGGTCTTTCATGCTGTCATGTCTGTTGAGGGACCCTCATATAAAAAGGATGAAGGAGAACGACCTGTACTGGGTGGCCACGCTACTAGACCCCCGGTATAAGCAGAAAGTGGCAGAAATGTTACCAAATTACCGGAAGTCAGAAAGGATGCAGCAGTTCAAAATCAAACTAAAAAATATGCTTTACACAGCTTATAAGGGGGATGTCACAGCACAACGGGAATCTAACTGGGGAAGAGGTCAAAGTAATCCTCCGCCTACCACGACCACGGCGGCAAGGACAGGACGCTTTACAGATGTGTTGTTGATGGAGGACATGCAGAGCTTTTTCAGTCCTACACATCGCCACAGCCCTTCGGGATCCAGCCTTAGAGAACGACTCGACCGACAGGTGGCAGACTACCTCGCCTTAACTGCAGATATCGACACTCTGAGGAGCGATGAACCCCTTGACTACTGGGTGTGCAGGCTTTACCTGTGGCCTGAGCTATCCCAGTTTGCGATAGAACTTCTGGCCTGCCCCAGTTCAAGTGTCCTGTCAGAAAGGACCTTCAGTGTAGCAGGAGGCATTGTCACTGACAAAAGAAGTCACCTCGGTCAAAAAAGTGTTGATTACCTCACCTTCATTAAGATGAATGAGGCATAGATCCCGAAGGGACTGACAGTAGGAGATACGTTTAACTAACAAAAGACATGATGACATGCCTTGGCCTCAAAATGGTCCCCACGCTGCTGTATTTAATGTCTGCATACCTGATGACTTTTGTGAATTCTCCGCCACCAACTAGGGTTCAAGCCGCAATGTTTTAGTCACCTTTATGTCTTGAAAACATAAATTTTTTCGGCCGCTGCTACAACAGCGACTGCAACAATAACATTGTTTTTCAGGCATGTGTACATGCCCAATTTTTCTGGCCTCTGGTGCTGCACTGTGGCTGCAAAAACAAAACAAAAAAAAGGCACATACAAGTGTCAATTCCCCTTTCGTGATCATTACCTTGTTGTGGTGAAGGGGCTTGTGTATCACAATGAAGCGATCATCACCTCTATGAGTGTGTTGGCAATGTTGCCACACCCCAGATGATAAGGCCGTTGCTTCATTATGATCAGACCAAAAGCGATCGGGACGGCTGGATGTTTTTTCATAGAAAAAAAATAAAAACAAATTATTTATCTTTTTTTAAGTTGTGTGGGTGGGTTTTTAATACATAAAATAAAAAAAATCATAATAAAGTCTCTTAATAGTTTATTAGAAATAATGCAGACAATTTAAAAAATCCCCAACAATTCCAATACAAATCAAGTACAAAGCTCAGAACTAAATTATTCCAGTATGTCGTAATGGCTCGTTAATTCGACAATGGTTAATCAATTCGACACACGTCCCCGGATAGGGGACGTAACAGGGATTAAACTGATAGGAATAGGACTAGTTAAGACACCACTCATATAGTGTGTCACAGCACATTGCTCCGTGCACGCGCAGTGCCCCAACTTGAGAGTAAGAGGACAGACCAAGCTGCTTTTTCCATCTCCCGGTTCCTAAAATCAATTCAGTTTGGTGTATCAGAGTTTGGTCTGTCACTGTGATGGCAGTCGAAGATACCCGGCCTACATTTTTCTTCACAAAAGGCAATCCCACCCTGATATGGGACGTAACAGGGATTAAACTGATGAGAATAGTACTACAGAAAATAGCACTCATATCGGGTGTGACAGTAAATTGCACAGCGCAGACGCAGTGACCGTGGCGTGGATTCAAACAAAGGGAAGGGAGCCAGCAATTTTTTAACCATCTCCCCGTTCAAAAAATCTATTTAATATATGGACCCCAGATTGGGGACGTAACAGGGATTAAACTAATGAGAAGAGAGAACTATAGAAAATAGCACTCATATCGGGTGGGACAGTAAATTGCACGGCACAGACGCAGTGACCGTGGACTCTAACAAAGGGGAGGGAGCCAGCGGTTTTTAACCATCTCCCCATTCGAAAAATCAATTCAATTCACCTTTCCGGGACCCTTGGTGTTGTACAGGGCTGGGTGGAGGAAGAAACCTTCAATGACATCAACGCGACATGGCTAGCTTGGTATCCAACCTTGTGCAAATGGGAAGTTTGCGGTTGGGCAAATGGACTGTTTGCGGTGGTTTGCGGTGCATTAAAAGGGGAGTTTGGTCTGTCAATGTCTGTGAAGCGGGCGTAACCCTTACACTACCTGATCGATACAACATCATACCTGATTGTATACACACACTGGATGTTTTAACCGCTTGCCGCCACGCTAACGCCGAAAGGCGTCATCGCCGCGGCTCTCCCAGGTCACACTAACGCCAATAGGCGTCATCTCGCGTGAGCCGAGATTTCCTGTGAACGCGCGCACGCAGGCGCGCGCGCTCACAGGAACGGAAGGTAAGCGAGTGGATCTCCAGCCTGCCAGCAGCGATCGCTCGCTGGCAGGCTGGAGATGTGATTTTTTTAACCCCTAACAGGTATATTAGACGCTGTTTTGATAACAGCGTCTAATATACCTGCTACCTGGTCCTCTGGTGGTCCCTTTTGTTAGGATCGACCACCAGAGGACTCAGGCAGCTCACTAAAGTAGCACCAAACACCACTACACTACACTACACCCCCCCCTGTCACTTATTAACCCTTTATAAACCACTGATCAGCCCATATAGACTCCCTGATCACCCCCCTGTCATTGATCACCCCCCTGTAAGGCTCCATTCAGAGGTCCGTATGATTTTTACGGATCCACGGATACATGGATCGGATCCGCAAAACGCATACGGACGTCTGAATGGAGCCTTACAGGGGGGTGATCAATGACAAGGGGGTGATCACGCATATAGACTTTCTGATCACTTCCCTGTCATTGATCACCCCCCTGTCATTGATCACCCCCCTGTAAGGCTCCATTCAGACGTCCGTATGATTTTTACGGATCCACTGATACATGGATCGGATCCGCAAAACACATGCGGACGTCTGAATGGAGCCTTACAGGGGGGTGATCAATGATAGAGGAGTGATCACCCATATAGACTCCCTGATCACCTCCGTCATTGATCACCCCCCTGTAAGGCTCCATTCAGACGTCCGTATGATTTTTACGGATCCACGGATACATGGATCGGATCCGCAAAACGCATACAGACGTCTGAATGGAGCCTTACAGGGGGGTGATCAGTGACAGGGGGGTGATCACCCCATATACACTCCCTGATCACCTCCGTCATTGATCACCCCCCTGTAAGGCTTCATTCAGACGTCCGCATGTGTTTTGCGGATCCGATCCATGTATCCGTGGATCCTTAAAAAATCATACGGACGTCTGAATGGAGCCTTACAGGGGGGTGATCAATGACGGAGGTGATCAGGGAGTCTATATGGGTGATCACCCCTCTGTCATTGATCACCCCCCTGTAAGGCTCCATTCAGACGTCCGCATGTGTTTTGCGGATCCGATCCATGTATGAGTGGATCCGTAAAAAATCATACGGACGTCTGAATGGAGCCTTACAGGGGGGTGATCAATGATGAAGGTGATCAGGGAGTCTATATGGGTGATCACCCCTCTGTCACTGATCACCCCCCTGTAAGGCTCCATCCATGTAAGGCTCCATCCATGTGCGGATCCGATCCATGTATCCGTGGATCCGTAAAAAATCATACGGACGTCTGAATGGAGCCTTACAGGGGGGTGATCAATGACGGAGGTGATCAGGGAGTCTATATGGGTGATCACCCCTCTGTCATTGATCACCCCCCTGTAAGGCTCCATTCAGACGTCCGCATGTGTTTTGCGGATCCGATCCATGTATCCGTGGATCCGTAAAAAATCATACAGACGTCTGAATGGAGCCTTACAGGGGGGTGATCAATGACGGAGGTGATCAGGGAGTCTATATGGGTGATCACCCCTCTGTCATTGATCACCCCCCTGTAAGGCTCCATTCAGACGTCCGCATGTGTTTTGCGGATCCGATCCATGTATCCGTGGATCCGTAAAAAATCATACGGACGTCTGAATGGAGCCTTACAGGGGGGTGATCAATGACAGGGGGGTGATCACCCCATATAGATTCCCTGATCACCCCCCTGTCATTGATCACCCCCCCTGTAAGGCACCATTTAGACATTTTTTTGGGCCCAAGTTAGCGGAAAGTTTTTGTTTGTTTTTGTTTTTGTTTTTTCTTACTAAGTCTCATATTCCACTAACTTGTGTCAAAAAATAAAATCTCACATGAACTCACCATACCCCTCACGGAATCCAAATGCGTAAATTTTTTTAGACATTTATATTCCAGACTTCTTCTGACGCTGTAGGGCCCCTAAAATGCCAGGGCAGTATAAGTACCCCACATGTGACCCCATTCCGGAACGAAGACACCCCAAGGTATTCCATGAGGGGCATATTGAGTCCATGAAAGATTGAAATTTTTGTCCCAAGTTAGCGGAAAGGGAGACTTTGTGAGAAAATACAAAAAAAATCTATTTCTGCTAACTTGTGCCAAAAAAAAAAAAATTCTATGAACTCGCCAGGCCCCTCATTGAATACCTTAGGGTGTCTTCTTTCCAAAATCGGGTCACATGTGGGGTATTTATACTGCCCTGGCATGTTAGGGGCCCGAAAGCATGAGAAGAAGTCTGGGATCCAAATGTCTAAAAATGCCCTCCTAAAAGGAATTTGGGCCGCTTTGCGCATCTAGGCTGCAAAAAAGTGTCACACATGTGGTATCACCGTACTCAGGAGAAGTTGGGGAATGTGTTTTGGGGTGTCATTTTACATATACCCATGCTGGGTGAGATAAATATCTTGGTCAAATGCCAACTTTGTATAAAAAAAATGGGAAAAATTGTCATTTGCAGAGATATTTCTCTCACCCAGCATGGGTATATGTAAAATGACACCCCAAAACACATTCCCCAACTTCTCCTGAGTACGGCGATACCAGATGTGTGTCACTTTTTTGCCGCCTAGGTGGGCAAAGGGGCACACATTCCAAAGAGCACCTTTCAGATTTCACAGGTCCTTTTTTACACATTTTGATTTCAAACTACTTACCACACATTAGGGCCCCTAGAATGCCAGGGCAGCATAACTACCCCACAAGTGACCCCATTTTGGAAAGAAGACACTCCAAGGTATTCCGTAAGGGGCATGGCGAGTTCCTAGAATTTTTTATTTTTTGTCACAAGTTAGCGGAAAATGATGATTTATTTTTATTTATTTTTTTCCTTACAAAGTCTCATATTCCACTAACTTGTGACAAAAAATTAAAAATTCCAGGAACTCGCCATGCCCCTCATGGAATACCTTGGGGTGTCTTCTTTCCAAAATGGGGTCACTTGTGGGGTAGTTATACTGCCCTGGCAATTTAGGGGCCCTAATGTGTGGTTAGTAGTTTGAAATCAAAATCTGTAAAAAATGGCCGGTGAAATCCTAAAGGTGCTCTTTGGAATGTGGGCCCCTTTGCCCACCTAGGCTGCAAAAAAGTGTCACACATCTGGTATCGCCGTACTCAGGAGAAGTTGGGCAATGTGTTTTGGGGTGTCATTTTACATATACCCATGCTGGGTGATATAAATATCTTGGTCAAATGCCAACTGTGTATAAAAAAAATGGGAAAAGTTGTCTTTTGCCAAGATATTTCTCTCACCCAGCATGGTTATATGTAAAATGACACCCCAAAACACATTCCCCAACTTCTCCTGAGTACGGTGATACCAGATGTGTGTCACTTTTTTGCCGCCTAGGTGGGCAAAGGGGCACACATTCCAAAGAGCACCTTTCGGATTTTACAGGCCATTTTTTACACATTTTGATTTCAAACTACTAACCACACATTAGGGCCCCTAGAATGCCAGGGCAGTATAACTACCCCACAAGTGACCCCATTTTGGAAAGAAGACACCCCAAGGTATTTCGTGATGGGCATAGTGAGTTCATGGAAGTTTTTATTTTTTGTCACAAGTTAGTGGAATATGAGACTTTGTAAGAAAAAAATAATAATAATAATAAATCATCATTTTCCGCTAACTTGTGACAAAAAATAAAAAGTTCTATGAACTCACTATGCCCATCAGCGAATACCTTAGGGTGTCTACTTTGCGAAATGGGGTCATTTGTGGGGTGTTTGTACTGTCTGGGCATTGTAGAACCTCAGGAAACATGACAGGTGCTCAGAAAGTCAGAGCTGCTTCAAAAAGCGGAAATTCACATTTTTGTACCATAGTTTGTAAACGCTATAACTTTTACCCAAACCATTTTTTTTTTACCCAAACATTTTTTTTAATCAAAGACATGTAGAACAATAAATTTAGCGAAAAATTTATATATGGATGTCGTTTTTTTTGCAAAATTTTACAACTGAAAGTGAAAAATGTAATTTTTTTGCAAAAAAATCGTTAAATTTCGATTAATAACAAAAAAAAGTAAAAATGTCTGCAGCAATGAAATACCACCAAATGAAAGCTCTATTAGTGAGAAGAAAAGGAGGTAAAATTAATTTGGGTGGTAAGTTGCATGACCGAGCAATAAACCGCTAAAGTTGTAGAGTGCCGATTTGTAAAAAAGGGCCTGGTCACTAGAGGGTATAAACCTGTGGTCCTTAAGTGGTTAAACCACGTTGTTCAAAAAAAAATTGGATTGTTAGGTTATTTATGCCCTTTATGGATTAAAATCCAACTCTGCGTCAACTATGTAATTTTCTATCCCCCTCCGACATGCCACAGTCCAGGTGTTAGTCCCCTTGAAACATCTTTTCCATCACTATTGTGGCCAGAAAGAGTCCCTGTGGGTTTTAAAATTCGCCTGCCCATTGAAGTCAATGGCGGTTCGCCCGGTTCGCCCGTTCGCGAACATTTGCGAAAATTTGCGTTCGCTGTTCGCGAACGGAAAATTTTATGTTTGTGACATCTCTAATCCCCAACTGCAGGGCCAGGTCCTTATCCATGAAGCAGCTGCTGGAGCTCGAGTCGATGATGGCAGAGAGGTTAATGCCATTCTTGTCCAACTGTAGTAAAACATAGCTAGTAAGGTGAGATGACTGGTTGTACACTGGAGGGGTAACACAATGTGGAGATACGTCTGGCCTACCTGCCGGAGGTTTGGTGGGGCAGTCCTTCAAGAAGTTTCCTGGTTTAGCGCAGTATAAGCACAGATGCAATGCCCATTGTCTGATCATTTCAACCGCAGAAACGGGGCCACAAACAACCCCAATCTGCATGGGTTCTTCTGGGGTGAAGTCTCCAAGTGTGGGAGAGGTTTCCGGCACCAGGAGAGACAGGGGGTCTGGTCATCGTGTGCCGGTAGTGTTGTGTCAGCTGCCTCTCCTGACACCTCTCACAGAAGCATCGTTCCAGGTGGCCTGGCACATCAGGGCCTCTAGGGTATTGGGTACACCGACGCGGGCAAGCTCGTCCTTTAGTGGTCCAACAGTCCGATCTGAAACTGTTCTATGAGAGTGATCTCATTTAGTCCGGTGTCCGGGGTGACCTCACGGTCCTCAATAATATAGTCTTCCACCGGACGTCTGCCTTTGCGGAGGTTGCGCAGAGTACTCCTGGCGATGGAGGCCTGTAGCGGTTCATCATACAGCCTCTGCATGGCAGTGACAAAGGACTCTGAAGTAGAGAGCACTGGGTCATTGGTCTGAAGTAACTGGTGTGCCCAGGTCTGGGGAAGCCCCGAGAGTAGAGAGATAGCCATGCGTACCTTGATATAATCAGTGGGGTACGTGCATGGCTTCAGGGTAGCGCACAGGAGACAATGAATGAGTGGTACTTCTTCCTATCACCTGCAAAGCGCTGCAGGAGGCTGATCTATGGTTCACTGGCGACCATTTCTACGGCATGTGCCAAAGTGGGTGGAGTGAGGGTGGCAGCGCGGTGGCTTCTGCACTATGTCGCTCCTGTGCATCCACCCTTTGGAACAAATACTCGTGACTCACCTGCATCTCCTGGAATGCTTGTGTCATCAGTCTCATCTGTTGAGAGAGGGCTGTGATGGCGTCTGCTGTTCCTGCGGGTTCCAGGTAGGGCTGAGCTCCGACAGGTGAACTTGAGGCAGAACAGCGAAGAGGGAACCCACTGGCGGGTAGCAGACAGAAAACGAGGTACCAAAGGACAATCCAAAAGATTAATCAGGTAAAATCAGAAAAATTATGAATTTTTCCTGAAATTCGTAATGAATTCCACTTCGTCAGCTTCGATTCGCTCATCGCTAACTGTAACATTAACAGTCATCAGTGAAAGCACATGGTAAAATGGCTTCCGATACATAGGATTGCATGGCTAGCTAAAAGTAGTAACTCCCTGAGTAACAATTATAACTAGCTGAACAGCTCTGCATAACATAATATCCCTGAAACAAAGGTAGATCTCTCACCAGATATGCTTCTACAATGATGGTGGCATTTGAGAAGGAGATATGCAAAAGGACAGCTCTGCTGATGTGTCCTGGAGACTGGAGGCTTCTCTTTCCCAGGATGCTTTGCACTCCCACAATGCTTTGCACCACCCACAATGCAACAGTCTTTGTAACAAGAAAAACAAAGTGTAATACAACTTAACACCACATTAAACACTTGAGAAATACCAAACATCTGGCAAAATGAACTAGAGTTATTTTCTAAGTCTGCTGGGCAGAACATTACCGTCTGGCATCAACAGACGCCACTACTGAATCCTCATTTCTTAGCAACACAGTTTGGTCAGTGATTGACCTTTGCTGAGGTTGTCTTTTTCCTTAGCATGACATTCATGTTGTATAGTGCAAATGATTATGTTCTTGGACCTTTCCAGATTAGGAGCGGTAAATTCGTGTTTGCAGTGATGCTAACTATTGCAGGGCTTCTGGCTCATAGGTAATGTCGATTGGAAAGAGTGAGCTATAGGAACTAGACAGGCTATAGCACGACTAAGGGACATCCAGGTGGAGAACCTATTGAAAAGATGGGATTTGAGTTGCTGGTCCGAAGTCACCGTACATAGAACAGATACTTCAGGTCAAATTTTTTTCATCGGCATCTGGGTCTACCAATTCAAACGTGTCGGATCCGATGCTGCAAGACGTTGAACGGTACAGGAATGCAGGACCCGTAAACCATGTTGTGTCCTTAAGGTGGCTTGGTGCGAAGGATCTAGTTGTGTGGTCCGCAGGACTATGCTGTGTAGGCACGTAGTGCCACTGTTTAGGACGAGTGGATCTCCTGATTCTTAGCACCCCATTGCTGACAAAGACGTAAAAGCGTCTGGTTTTGTTCCAAATATATCCTAGGACTACATTGTTGTCCGTGTAAAAGTCAACTTCCTCGATTTCCAGGTTCATTCCTGTTGTTATAAGTTCAGCCAACCTGAATCATGTGTTCGCTGAGTGGCGCCAGTTTGGTCCTGCTCATAACAAATCCTATATGGCATTGGTCTTTAGGTATGCTATGGCTGCAATATCCTTGACTGAAGCATCTCAGAAAATATACAGTCTTTGCAGTTGATGGCACGGGAGCATAGGGTCGGCCACGTGAAAACTGGTAAAAGCTTTGAGAGACTTCTTACAACCTGTCCACGGGTCCTTGTTCTCCGTGGGAAGTGAATCATCCCAATCAGACGTCTCTGTGGTGAAGTCTCTTAACATCATTTTGCCTTGAATAGTAACAGGCGATACGAATCCCAGAGGATCATATAAGCTGTTTATGGTGGACAGAACTCCTCTGCATGTGAAGGGCTTTTCTTTCTTGCTGATTTGGGGGGGTGAATATGTCTGCCTTTAAATCCCAGAACAAACCGAGGCTCCGTTGCATGGGAAGGGAGTCGGTGCTAAGATCCAAGTCCTTTAGATCATTTGAATGGTCTTGGGGTAAGAAGGCCTTTATTAACTCATGGCTGTTGGAGGCGATTTTGTGCAACCTCAAATTAGATAGAGCAAGCATTTCTTGGGCCGTTTTCAGGAGATTGATTGCAGTCTTGTTCGTGGGTGTGGATTTCAAGCATTCGTCCATGTAGAAATCTTTTTCCACAAAGGATCTGACATCTGACCCATACTTTGCTTCATCCTCTCAGGCTGAATGCCTGAGACGGTAGATAGCGAATGCAGGGGAAGGACTGTTTACGTTGTTGCGTGGTACCAGAGAACCTCAAGTAGTTTCTGTGTTCTTCCTTGACGAGGAAGCAGTGGAACATCTGTTGTATGTCGACCATAAATGCTACGAAATCTCTGTGGAAGCGTAGAAGTACCTCCAAAAGTCTGTTTTTGAGGTCTGGACCAAACAGTAAGACATCTTTTAGCGAAACGCCTTTGCACCTATCTCTCAAGTCGAATACTACTCGTATATTCCCTGTTTATTTTTTTAGGATGATGCACACCGAATATGGGTAAGGACCAACATTCCTCGAAGTCTGGGAGCGCGGGTGCCATTTCTGCATGGTTGTTCTGGAATATTCTTTCCATTAAAGTAATGTTCTCTCTGGTGTCCTCTGAAGTTTAGGTTTTTTTTTAAGAGAGATAAATCGGCTGTAGAAAAGTTATTTGTTAGGTAAGCGTTGTCTCCGGGGTTTAAACGGTAAAGGTGCAACCCAGCTTTTTGACTTGTCTTTTTCTATTCCTTGAACCATGATATCCAAGAACAGACTGTCTTCTATGTAGAGATGGCCTTGCGGTTCGCTCGGCGGTCGTTTCGCAGAGTACTTTGCTCGTTCGCTGTTTGCCAAACGGGTAAACATATGGCGATATTCGCGCCCACCATATTCTTTTACATTGTGAAGAACTTTGACCCATGACACATCCATCAGGTGATACAGAACAGCCAAATGAGACTTTTCAGCACATGGACTTACCCCCTACCTTATAAATTAACCTGATCTGGGCGCCATTTTACATTCAGTCTTTTACAAGTGTAGGGAAAGGTTGCTGTGTGGAGCAGGAACAGACAGTTAGGGACACAAAACACTAGCTAATAGGGCCACAAAAGTCCTTTTAAGGACTGGTGTAGGTGTACTATCGATAGGTGGGACATACTGAGGGGTGTGATATACTTATAATATACTTGCTAACATAGAAAGCATATTATAGTTCAATTGTATTGTGCAGCAGTTGTGTTGCGGATCTGCTGCGATACTGCAGCCACACAGAGTGCCAAATGCTATTGGAACAAATAATTTCTACTGGTGTGATTTACCAGTTGCCCCCCAAAAAAACTGATTGAGGCAGGGGTGTTATATACCAATAATATACTTTCTATATAGTGCATTTAGGTAGTGCAGCATTTACTTGCGGTTTTGCTGCATTACCACATCTGCACAGAGTGAAAAACACTATTTGAAGAAATAATTTCTACTAGTGTGATTTACCAGTTGCCTCCCACCAAAAAATCTATTGAAGCAGGGGTGTTACATACCAATAATTTACTTTCTATGTATTGCATTTAGGTAGTGCAGCATTTGTCTTTGGTTTTGCTGCGTTACCGCATCTACACAGAGTGACAAACACTATTGGAAGAAATAATTTCTACTGGTGTAATTAAACAGTTGCTCCCCCAAAAAACTGATTGAAGTAGGGGTGTTATATACCAATAATATACTTTCTATATAGTGCATTTAGATAGTGCAGCATTTGTTTGTGATTTTTCTACGTTACCTCAGCTCACAGAGTGACAAACGCCATTGGAACAAATAATTTCTACTAGTGTGATATACCAGTTGCCCCCCCAAAAAATGGATTGAAGCAGGGGTGTTATTTACGCTAAAATCATTTGCAGTTATTTCTTGTGAAAGAGTATAGGGAGTTATTTCAGTAATACACAAAACAATTAAACGCACTGCACGGTTGCATTAATTTCTGGTGAAAGAGTATGGGGGCTTATTTCATAAAAAAAATATATACATGCGCACTGCTGGTGAAAGCGTATAGTGGACTATTTCAGTCCAAGAAGAAATATATTTTTTCAGTTCACTTTTGCAATTATTTCTGTTGAAAGCGTATAGTGGCCTATTTCAGTCCAACAAGAAAAATACATTTTCAGTTCACTTCTGCTGTAATTTCTGTTAAAAGCGTATAGTGGCCTATTTGAGTCCAACAAGAAATATATATTCTCAGGTCACTTCTGCAGTTATTTCTGGTGAAAGCGTATAGAGGCGTATTTTAGTACTACAAGATATATATTCTCAGTTTACTGTCGCAGTTATATCTGGTAAAGCCTTTACTGGCGTATTGCAGTATAAAAAGAAATATACATTCGCCATTTCATGGTGCACCTATATGTAGAAAAACCTATATTGATGTACAGTACAGACCAAAAGTTTGGACACACCTTCTCATTCAAAGAGTTTTCTTTATTTTCATGACTATGAAAATTGTAGATTCACACTGAAGGCATCAAAACTATGAATTAACACATGTGGAATTATATACATAACAAAAAGTGTGAAACAACTGAAAATATGTCATATTCTAGGTTCTTCAAAGTAGCCACCTTTTGCTTTGATTACTGCTTTGCACACTCTTGGCATTCTCTTGATGAGCTTCAAGAGGTAGTCACCTGAAATGATTTTCACTTCGCAGGTGTGCCCTGTCAGGTTTAATAAGTGGGATTTCTTGCCTTATAAATGGGGTTGGGACCATCAGTTGCGTTGTGGAGAAGTCAGGTGGATACACAGCTGATAGTCCTACTGAATAGACTGTTAGAATTTGTATTATGGCAAGAAAAAATCAGCTAAGTAAAGAAAAACGAGTGGCCATCATTACTTTAAGGCTACTTTCACACTAGCGTTCGAGCGGATCCGTTCTGAACGGATACGCTTATATTAATGCAGACGGTGGCTTCGTTCAGAACGGATCCGCCTGCATTATAACTTAGAAAAATTTCTAAGTGTGAAAGTAGCCTGAGCGGATCCGTTCAGACTTTACATTGAAAGTCAATGGGGGACGGATCCGCTTGAAGATTGAGCCATATGGTGTCATCTTCAAGCGGATCCGTCCCCATTGACTTCCATTATAAGTCGGAACGGATCCGCTCGCCTCCGCACGGCCAGGCGGACACCTGAACGCTGCTTGCAGCGTTCAGGTGTCCGCTCACTGAGCGGAGCGGAGGCTGAGCGCTGGCAGACGGATGCATTCTCAGTGGATCCGCCTCCACTGAGAATGCATTAGGGCCAGACGGCTGCGTTCAGGGCCGCTTGTGAGCCCCTTCAAATGGAGCTCACGAGTGGACACCTGAACGCAGGTGTGAAAGTAGCCTAAGAAATGAAGGTCAGTCAGTCCAAAAAATTGGGAAAACTTTGAAAGTGTCCCCAAGTGCAGTCACAAAAACCATCAAGCGCTACAAAGAAACTGTCTCACATGCAGACTGCCCCAGGAAAGGTAGACCAAGAGTCACCTCTGCTGTGGAGGATAAGTTCATCCGAGTCACCAGCCTCAGAAATCGCAGGTTAACAGCAGCTCAGATTAGAGACCAGGTCAATGCCACACAGAGTTCTAGCAGCAGACACATCTCTAGAACAACTGTTAAGAGGAGACTGTGTGAATCAGGCCTTCATGGTAGAATATCTGCTAGGAAACCACTGCTAAGGGCAACAAGCAGAAGATACTTTTTGGGGCTAAAGAACACAAGGAATGGACATTAGACCAGTGAAAATCTGTGCTTTGGTCTGATGAGTCTAAATTTGAGATCTTTGGTTCCAACCACCGTGTCTTTGTGCGACGCAGAAAAGGTGAACGGATGGACTATACATGCCTGGTTCCCACCGTGAAGCATAAAGGAGGAGGTGTGATGGTGTGGGGGTGCTTTGCTGTTGACACTGTTGGGGATTTATTCAAAATTGAAGGCATACTGAACCAGCATGGCTACCACAGCATCTTGCAGCAGCATGCTATTCCATCCGGTTTGCGTTTAGTTGGACCATCATTTATTTTTCAACAGGACAATGACCCCAGGCTGTGTAAGGGCTATTTGACCATGAAGGAGAGTGATGGGGTGCTGCGCCAGATGACCTGGCCTCCACAGTCACCGGACCTGAACCCAATCAAGATGGTTTGGGGTGAGCTGGACCGCAGAGTGAAGGCAAAAGGGCAAACAAGTGCTAAGCATCTCTGGGAACTCCTTCAAGACTGTTGGAAGACCATTTCAGGTGACTACCTCTTGAAGCTCATCAAGAGAATGCCAAGAGTGTGCAAAGCAGTAATCAAAGCAAAAGGTGGCTACTTTGAAGAACCTAGAATATGACATACTTTCAGTTGTTTCACACATTTTTGTTATGTATATAATTCCACATGTGTTAATTCATAGTTTTGATGCCTTCAGTGTGAATCTACAATTTTCATAGTCATGAAAATAAAGAAAACTCTTTGAATGAGAAGGTGTGTCCAAACTTTTGGTCTGTACTGTATATACAGGCCTTACCCAGCCATTGTTATACTCCAGTGCACTTTCTCATTGTTTTATTTTTTATATTTCCTAATGTTTTGGGGTGTACCCTAATTTAAACAACAACAACAAAAAAAATTGTGTTGGCTACCTCCTCCTTCTCCACCGCCACTTCCACCTACACCGCCTCGTCCACCGCCTCCTCAACCTCTTACTCCATATGGACTTCCACCTCCTAGATCAAGATATATATATATTTTTTTACGTATTTTACGTTATTTGAAGTCATTTCCCTATCCACATTTGTATGCAGAGCACTTGCCATGCTCCTAACCACATTTTGCTGCCCTTTGCAGCCCTCTAGCCCTTTCCATGACTTTTTTAGAGCCATTTTAGTGCTCCAAAGTTTGGGTTTCCATTGACTTCAGTGGGGTTTGGGGTCAAGTTCGGGTCTCAAAAACGAACTTTTTTGTGAAGTTCGGCCGAACCCGTCGAACCCAAACATCCAAGTGTCCGCTCAACTCTACTCATGTACACAGCCCCATTAAAATGAATGGGTCAGGATTCAGTGCGGGTGCAATGCGTTCACCTCACCCATTGCACCAGTGCGGAAAACTCGCCCATGTGAAAGGGGCCTTAGTCTTCTTTTGCCTCTACCTCAGCTAGACACTTACCCTGGGTTCACACCTGAGCGTTTTACAGCGCGTTCAAACGCGCTGTAAAACGCTTAAGACATGAAAACCAATGCTTCCCTATGGGAAGGGTTCACACCTGGGCGTTTTACAGCGCGTACGAACACGCTGTAAAACGCTCGACGCTCAAACAAGTACTTGAGCTTCTTTGGGGCGTTTTGACGCGCGTTTGTGGCCATAGGACACTGCAGTCAATGACACAAACGCGCGTCAAACGCGCGTTTACTATTACAAAAAATGCGCATAAAAACGCGCAACAAAAACGCGCGTAAAACGCGCGTTTGAGGAACGCTTAGGTGTGAACCCAGGGTTAGGGTACTTTCACACTAGCGTTACTTTGATCCGGCAGGCAATTCCATCATCAGAGCTTCCTGCTGGATCCGCCGATCAGTGTGACAACTGACAGCATTTGTAGACGGATCCGGGTGCGGATCCGTCTACAAATGCATAGCAAGAACAGATCCATCTCTCCACTTGTCATGCGGATGGACTGATCCATCTTGCAATCTTTTTCACAGACCGGAAGGACGGATCCGTCCTTTAGTTGTTTAACAATGCCGGATCCGGCACTGATGCAAGTCAATGGGAATTAATGCCGACGACTGATCAGGCATTTTGGCCGGACATAATACCGCAGCATGCTGCGGTATTATGTCCGGCCAAAGCGCCTGACAGTGACTGAATGGAAGGCATAGTGATGCAAACTGAATGGATTTCTGTCTATTCAGAATGCATTGGGCTATGCCTGATCAGTTATTTTCCGGTATAGAGCCCTTTTGACGGAACTCTATGCCAGAAAAGAATAACGCTAGTGTGAAAGTAGCCTTATCCAGGCAAACACCGGACTACACTAGCTTAAGAAATTGATAGGGTCAGCTGGGTACCTTATTTCCAACCACACTACTGGGAAAGAGTCCTATAAGTAAATTTTGCTTTCTGGAAATAGTAGGAACCTGATGTTTAAAGTTTAACTGGCCAAAATAATCTCCCCATGAAGCAAGTACAGTTATTATTGGACCAAGTCCAAATTATGATGCAGATAATAAATGAACTCTATGAATGTTTGGGGCAGCAAGACAAGTCACATGCTTGACATGTCACAAAAAGTTATTGAGTTTGTCATTTCTGAGGTCTCCTGCAATTGTGCTTTCCATGCAATTTGTGTTGAATGCCTTGTCCTCAGCAGTTGTGCTACCATTCCCATGTTTACGCATACTTAATCCAGTGATAGTTTTGTGATTGTGTGACATTGTTATGTAAAATGCTGAATGTCACCAATATTGTATGACACTCTTAAAGAGGTTTTCCAGGAGTAAGGTATTGATGACCCTTCCTCATGATAGGTCATCAATACCTATGAGTGGGGTTTCCACACCCAGCACCACCACCTGACTGAGAAGGCTGCAGACAACTGAGGCCTCCTCACAGCATAAAGAGCACAGCACCATTCATTGACTAGTGGCTGTGTTTGGTATTGCAGTCCAGGCCCATGCTGTGTCTAGGGCATTTGACTGACGAATGTGATGTCACTGGCCTAGTTGATCAGCCGCCCCCATCCCAGCAGTTAGACCGCCACAACCAGATGTTGATGGCACATCCCCTTTAAGTTTTGCTACAAATCATCATTATCTACAGAAAAGTTTGGCAATTACATGTCCAATTTAGGGTAATTGTGGTATGACATTGTATTTTATAGTAATAATTTTTTTTATTTTGTTATCCCTTAACCCCTTCCTGACCTTTGACGTACTGTTATGTCATGGGAACCACTGTTATGACGTAATAGTACGTCATAGTGATCGCGCGGCACCGGAGCGGTGCGCGCGCAATCACTGCAGGGGCCCGGCAGTCCGTGGTAGCCGCGTCCCTGCTGTATCTGCCGGCATCACTGTAAAAGCCTATGTCGGCGGATTAACCCCTTCTATGCCGCGGTCCGCGCTGATCGCGACATAGAAGAGGTTTGTGTCGGTTGAACGATCGCATCGAGTCCCCGCGCTGCTGTGGCGGGGACCCGATGCGACACAAGGCAGCCCGATTCCATGCAGAGGCTGCCCAATGCCTTGCACGGCATCGGGAACTGCCTTCTACGGGAGCAGAGGAGATCCAGCCTCAGGCTAGGTCTCCTAGGCAACCTGTTAGTGTATGACACAGTGTCATACACTAACAGGCAATGCATTACAATACAGATGTATTGTAATGCATTGCAGAGGGGATCAGACCCCCAAAAGTGAATGTCATAAATAAAGTAAAGTAAAAAAAAGTAAAAAAAAAGTGTTTTTAATAAAATTAATAAAGTAAAAATGAAAAAAAAAATGCCCCTTTCCCCTTATTTTATAATAAAAAACAGAAAAAACGAACAAAGCCCACACATTTTAGGTATCGCCGCGTCCGTAATAACCGGCTCTATAAATGTATCCCATGATCCACCCTGTCCGATAAACACTATAAAAAAAGAAAAAAACTGTGTAAAAAAAAAATCAATTTTTGTCACCTTACATCACAAAAAGTTCAACACCAAGCGGTCAAAAAGGCGCATGCCCCCCAAAATGGTATCAATAAAACAGTCACCTCATCTCGCAAAAAATGAGCCCCTACCTAAGACAATCACCCAAAAAATAAAAAAAACTATAGTTCTCAGAACATGGAGACACTAAAACATCATATTTTCAAAACAAAAATTGGTTTCAAAACTGCTATTATTGTGCTAAAGTGAAATACATAAAAAAATACATATTAGGTATCGCTACGTCCGTAACAACCAGCTCTATAAAAATATTACATGACCTAACCACTCAGATGAACACCGTAAAAAAAAAATCTGAGTTAAAAAAGCCATTTTTGTCACATTACATCACAAAAATTGCAACAGCAAGTGATCAAAAAGGTGTATTCCCCCCCAAAATAGTACCAATCAGACCGTCACCTCATCCTGCAAAAAATGCTATTATTGTGTAAAACTTAAATAAATAAGAAAAAGTAGACATATTAGGTATTGCCACGTGCGTAACAATATGCTCTATAAAAAAGGTCACATGACCTAATCCCTCAGGTAAACTCTGTAAAAATAAAAAATAAAAACGGTGCCAAAACATCAATTTTTTGGTTACCTTGCCTCACAAAAAACTTAATATAGAGCAATAAAAAATTATATGTACCCAAAAATAGTACCAACAAAACTGGCACCTATCCTGTAGTTTCCAAAATGTGGTCACTTTTTGAGTTTCTACTGTAGGGGTGCATCAGGAGGGCTTCAAATGGACATGGCATCTAAAAACCAGTTCAGCTAAATTTGCCTTAAAAAAACCATATGGGGTTCCTTTGCTTCTGAGCCCTGCCGTGTGCCCGTACAGCAGTTTGCGATCACATGTGGGTTGTTTATGTAAAGCGCAGAATCAGAGTAATAAATATTGAGTTTTGAGGGTGTAGTTTCTAAAATTGCGTCTTTTTTGGGTGGTTTCTATTATGTAAGCCTCACAAAGTGACTTCAGCCCTGAAGTGGGTTTTGGAAATTCTCCGAATACAAGATTTGCTTCCATACTCTAAGCCTTCTAACGTCCGCAAAAAATAAAATGTCATTTTTAAAGTGATTCAAACATGAAGTAGACATATGGGGAATGTAAATTAATTACTATTTTTGAAGGTATTACTATCTATATAAAAGTAGAGAAATGTAAATTTGCAAATTTGCTAATTTTTCAAAATTTTTGTTAAATTTGGCATTTTTTTATGAATAAAAATGTTTTTTATTTTAACTTATTTTTACCACTGTCATGAAGTACAATATGTGACGAGAAAACAATCTCAGAATAGCCTGTATAAGTAAAAGTGTTTTAAAGTTATCACCACATAAAGTGACACATGTCAGATTTACAAAAAATGGCCTGGGCAGGAAGGTGAAAACAGGCCCGGGGTTGAAGGGGTTAAAGGTCAGAAAATACCTTTCCATATATTTCAAATATTTTTTCAATATACTTTTACACTGTAACTGGGACTGTAACTGGTACTGCCCTGTTGTAGTGCCCCAATTTACCCATTGAATGTTGTGTATTTAAGAACAGAGATAACAGAAGCTGTGAGAATTAGTTCTGTCTTATCTCCAGATTCCCCAGCAGTCTCTGACTAGACATTTGGGTTCTTGATCACTTGGGCAGTAAGCTAAAACCTATACCATAAATATACAATGGCTTCAGGTACCTGCCTCCTATAAATATACAACGGGCAGTCCTTAGTCAGTCAAATACTGCTAATTATTAGCATAATGGAAGGTAGAATAAAGTGTTTAGGATTTCCTTTGTAATGCAAGATATTATGACTCCTATGGCATTCTGTCGAACAAATGAAATACTGCAATTACATATGAATAACAATTCTTATAAATAGACATAAAGTTGTAGATTCAGCAAATATAAAATGTATCTAATTCACTCAGTAGTTTTCATTTAAAAGATTCAATGTTCAGCAGCTCCTCTCATTATTTCTAGAGAAGCTGCATACAGACATAGCTTAGTAAAAGCAATAACTGCTGATTTTTATTTTATTTTTTGAGGGTGGCACTACAATTCAATATAATCCAAGTTATCACCCAAATACCTTATCAAATTTATTTTATTTTATTTAATGGATCACAGAGGCAGAAGCGCAATCATAGACAACCCTGCACAGTCAACTATTCTGCAAGTGCATATGGTCCACATTACAATAAGTCTTTCTTTTCATGGAAAAATGTTTAGAAGTTTTAATAGCAAATGGCTCAGCTGTACCATTGTTAGGGGCTTCCGTTCTTCTTTCTTGCTTTTCTTCCCACGACTCTTGCAACCAGGACCCACTTACTTATCTCCCTATGGCATTGTTTTACCAGATTCACTCTTTTTCTCAAAGGGGAATGCAGTGTAAATGGCTTTCCTATATTATAAACGACACAACCTTCTCCTGCATTAACATAATTTGGACTATAATTGAGCCTGAGACTTCTGGTGACACTCTCGGCGTATTGACCTGAGGTTGCTGTTGTCAACGCAACTCTATAATGCTAATGACAGACTTATTATGAGCAGATGGAAATAATTTATTCTGAATCAGGAGGAGGAAAAATAATGAAGTCATTGAGTGAAAGACGTATGTGAAACAAACTTTACAGTCTTTTGCTCTGTGTCAGCTAAACAAGTCATGTATCTGGATTTGCAAACTATTAACATATTTATGCATGATTAAAGCTGTTAAAGACATGAATGTTAAGGTTACAACTGAGTTAAAATTTCTGTTCCAAATGGATTTATAAACAAAGAAAAAAGTGGAATAAATATAACATACGAATAAAACATTTCTTTACATATGCAGATTGCATTAGATCTTTGCATAAAAAGCCAGACTCAAACCGTATCAAAATTCTTCAAAAAAGCAAAATATAAGAACTACAGCAAATAACACGTACATTCTATGTATATACCTACATTGGGGCATTCAGATGGATGGTTAATTCTCTTATCAAAGTATGCAAGTTTTTTATGGTCTAGTTCAGTGTTTGCCCACCAGTAAAAACAAGAGACACTATTGTTTTGAGGCAGCATTCTATGTGTGGCACTATTTTATTTAGGGGAATGTGGGAATTATAGTTATGACAATGTTATTTCTGAAGTGCAGTATTTGGGAGAACTTTGGCACACAGTAAAGTATAGTATCAATGGCAAAGAGGGCATCAATAGATACAGTGTAGGGTTACCAGCAGGACGGGGAGTTTATATACAGAGTGTGATGGAAAAGTGAATAACCAATAATGTATTTGTTGCAAAGTCTGTGGGGTTCATTTATTAAGACCATCATTTCCACGCTGGTCTTAAGTCTCTCTGTATTGCTAGAGAAAGCGCCAAAGTTATGTAGAGGGGCAGGTCTCTACATAACTTTGGGGTTTCCTCCAGAGGGCCATGCGACAGACTTAATCTACACCAGCTCCCTTGACGATGTAGATAGAAGAAGAATAACAAAGAAACTGCACAACTACAAAATAGTTATTTAATGGGGGGAAAATAGCATGGTACCATGTTAGGGCTTATGCACATGGCTATTTTCATTTTTGCTGTCTGCAAATTGCAGATCCGCAAAACACGAATACTGGCCATGTATGTTCTGCATTTTGCAGAATGGAAGTTACTGCCCTCTACAGAACTGTCCTAACATTGTCTGTAAAATGGACAAGAATAGGATGTGTTCTATTTTTTGTGGGGCCGCGGTATGGACATACTGATGTGGACATCTTTTGCAGACCAAAAATATGTTCTTGTGCATAAGTCCTTAGTCAGAAAAATCAAGGTGGTTCTAAAAAAACACCTACCAGCAGGATCAATTCAATTTAACTAGGCATGCTGCTTCATAGTGTTTATCCTGCTGATTAAAGTGGTACCTGTCTTGTGAAAATCGCTTGTGTGGTGCCCAAGAAAAAATGCTTTAATTCAATATACAAATGAGGGCTTCAATGATAGGTGGGTCCTATGCCCTTGGTGCACCGTGTGTTGACTATGTGGATGGTGTCTGTGGATAAGACGTGGGAACATATCCTGCATTTCTTACTGTTGCACGGCAATCTGCCAGTCTCTGGTGGAGATGATTGGGTGCTTCTAAATAAAAGATTCCTTAAAAGGAAACTTCTGTCAGAAAAGGTTTAAAAAAATAAATAAAAAAACTCAAGATTCATAAAAACATTTTTTACATTTTTTTAGCTGTTTTTCTTTTTTTATGTCACTAAAAATTGAACACAAAATCTTGTCCGTCTTTAGCAGTTAGCAGAGATAAAACTCCTATATATATATAAGTAACCCACTATTAATTTACTACTGATGTGGGTGAATTATGTTATCTAATAGCAAAATAGTAGATTAATATAATTGGAATGACAGTAAGACAGCTCTATTGTTCTATTAATAGGCCTAGATAAAGATGCCTACAAAGGAGTATTATGCTTATCAGTGTAATGTGTCATGCTCTAATTGAGTCTCTCATCCCATTCCCTTTCTGGTTGCTGCGAATGGTCTGACTGAGAAAGTTAAGCAAGGCTTTTTGCTGTGCTAAAAGTCCAAACAAATGAGAATGTTAAAGAGCCAGGAAAGGAAGCACAATACATGGAATGACTTCAAAACATGTTAAGCAGAAAACCATAAACCTTGTAAAACAAAATATACAGAATATTCACATATAGATTACTATGTGTCGGTAAAAAAAATATGGTAATGTGCCTTTAAGTTGAATGGTTGTTTGTAAGAAAGGAGAGGTAGAACTTGCAAAATCTGTTTCAGTTTATTGTCTTTAGTAAATATGGGCTGGAGATTTGCAGCAATTGTCCTCAAGATTTGAACTTGGGGGGCTGTAGGAGACCACGATTGGCATCCTTCTGTTCCCCCCTTTTGATTTGAATCCTTGTGGCTCTTTGGATCTGTTCATCTATAATCAAGAAGTGATATTTTATTTATGAAGATGGAGTATAAAAGTATTCACTGGAACACACTGGCAGATTCTCTGTGAAGGTCATCCATCAGCAAAATGTTCTTGTTTTAATATGTTTGGATTAAAGGGGTTATCTAACATCTAAAAAAAAATAATGAGAAGCAGCTCCATATGCTATAAAGCAAAAAAAACACAAACAAAAAAAAAAAACACAGTACTCACCTTTTTTGTTCTCCCAGTGATCCAGTGCTCTCTAAGTTTTTTTTACAAGGGCCCAGCATGTGACCACAAGTGATCACGGCGATCACACTACTGCCATTATGCTGCAGTGCTGAGCACTGATGACAGTAAAGTATGGCACATACAAACAAACATGTTGTTTTAGAACATTTGAGGCTGTTTTTAATTTTTAGAAGTTAACTCCTTTGAAATAATTTTATAAAGATAATAAATATATTCTGCTATGGACGACTATTTTCTCCATAAAAATTGCGCTATAAATGTGACTGGTCAACGTATTTTCTGTATCTCCAGCACATAGACCTACTGTATATATTGACAGCCACACCCGTTAGACACATTCTTTAAAAAAAATAAAAAAATAAAAATTTCCTCAAAACCTTTCATGAGAATTAAATGTAATTTCACATTGCTTTCTCAAAAACATGGCCAATTCATATCAATATAATTGTCTATATACTCTCTGAACAGGACTTTTAAAATCAAGGCTATACTTCAGAATGTATCAAGTTTTCAAATCTAACTAATTTCTAAATGTCTCACTTGCTGTAGAGTTATTAACAATTTAGAGCTTTTCTCACTAGCAAATATTTTTGGAAGCATTTCTCAAACATCTGCTGTGAGTTAGTTATTAAATGTTTTATTATTAAAAAATACATGTTCTCGAGAAAGTTCCAAGTGCTCTAGAGCTACTCATCCTATGAAAACCATTGTAGTCATTTGGATCGTACACTATCTTTGGTCATCCGGACACCCAACATGAATACAAGAGTGCACTGACTCTTCACTGTTCATTTTCTCATTTCATATTTGTATTACAGTGTATATGCGGCTATATTCTTGGGCCTTCTGTTCTTGCTTTAATACACAAGGGAATACCACTTTAATGCACTGAGGCAGGGATTGTCACATAATTACATGGCTCCTTAAAGTGAGTGTTCATCCTTGAATACCATTTTTTTAAATTAAATTGATTTACAGTTTTTTGATAATTAATATAACTTTCCAACAGTTATTGCTCAGTTTTTCTGATACAGAGTATCATCCCACTATCCAGGTTGGGCATGGGCGCCACGTCCCTCACATAGTTGTTGCCCAGCAGCCCAGCCCTGCAGAGCCCTGTCTGCCTGTTAGTAGCAGGGCTGGCAGCCAGGGTCCTGTCTTTTGTAATATAGGCCGTAGCCATGCTTCTAAGCCTCTTGTGATCCTTAGGGTACACGCACACTCTACCTGGCTCTTAAAATCCGAGCACACCTGAAGACAATCTTCACTACTGTAGGTATTTAACGCATCTCTTCCTTAGGAGAGGTGACAGCAATAGGTCTTTTTTTAGCTTGCCTAGATCCTGAAAAGGTGCCATAAACTATTTATCTGCCTGTAGAGCAAATTGAATGGAATTTGGAGGGGATCTGACCGATATACTCGAGAGATCGAATTTTGCCATGATTGGGGACGACCATCCCCGAAATATAAACAGCGCAGCAAAGAAAAGAACGTAGATCCCAGCACACGTGGGACGCCACATGGGACACCGATCGGAGCGCATATTATCGTGATATCTAAGAGATACATACAAGCCAACATTATCCTACCAGGACCATCGGAGGGTAAAGTAGCCCTTGTGGAAAACATATTGATCAAATAGATCTACCGGTGTATGAGATTATACTATTGAATGACTATACTGAAAGGATATGTCTTTAACTGCAACCATGGCAATATTCGGAAGGTTTGAATAACCTCTGTCTAACAAACCGCAATGATTTACCTAGGGGATTTTGGTACTGCAATTAGGAGGATACTCTTGTTGGTTTCTGTTTTCATTTTTTCCATAATTTGGAAGAAACATTGTGGCACATAACAGCAGGACTTGATATCTAAATGTCCATCTTGAGGCTACCTGAATAGACAATCGATAGTCATTCCGCTGCGATATTGCTGCGATTCTGCTGCAATTTTTTGCATCTCTGCGATTTTTTATCATTTTTTTTTCTTGTTCTCTTTCTCTATCTTTCTTTTTATTATCTACCAGTGTATTTTATCACTGATGGGTCTGGGCACACTGTGCTGTACTTTGTACTAGTACCAATATATTGCAATTGAATTATCCTCTGTGATTATTGCCGGGTGTGATGCTCCAGGTGGAAATAGTGCTCACCATAGTATCATCATCCTACCCCATATCAAAGGGGGAACACTGTTGTTGTGGAAGCATCATATGGATTGTTTACTTTATTTTATACTATTAGTGAATTTTTATAAATAATATTTTTTATACCAACAAATGCATCTGATCTCTGTTTGATCTCCTGATATTTTTGAGTGCCCTCCAAATTCCATTCAATTTGTTGTACACGTTTCTCGGGCTTGGGGTGTTGCCCTTGGAGTGAGCACCATCTCATGGTATTATATGCTGTTGAGCCACTGACCTCTATTCTTGTAATTTATCTGCCTGTGTACTGACTTCTGCCTGATTCCCAGATTCTAACTCTCTCTTACCTGACGTGACTTGTGTCTGTTCACTGTACTGATCCTGTGCCGTCTGCCCTGACCTTTGGTCTGTTTTATGGATTTGCTAAAACCTCCTATCCTGATCTCTACTGGTTATTGACTAGGAAATTACCAGATTCCTCGGTTCCACACACCGGTGTCTCTGACCCCCGTGAGTCAGCAGCCAACTACACAAAGACTACACCAAGCAGTAGCGGCCTGGTGAATTCCCTTCAGCAAAGAGCAAATCCCTGCATTGGGGTTAAAGGGTGAAAACCAGGGAGCCACCAAGATTATGCCCTCTGGTGTAGCCTAATCTGTTTGTTGGCACAGTGGTTGCACAACCTTTGTCCATGAGACAGAATATTAGTTATACTGGATACCTGCCACCTCCACTACAGGGAGCTAAGGAGCTTACTACTGGGTTGGTTGGTTGCAGTAGGCTAGTAAGCTTCCATAGTCTACACAGGCAAAGATTGGTGGTCAGAAAGAAATCAAAGGACATGATTGAAAAAACATGAAAAAAATATCACAAGAAAAGGAGTAATTCATAAAGATTTCTTCTCAGCTCAATAAAGAAACAGTAATGTCAAAAATAGCTATAGAGTGTAGTAAGACATATAGGTGGAATTTTATCAAGCTCTGCACTACAGACTTCAAAAAGTTCAAAATTTGCAACTTTTTGATGCCACTTGTACAAGGCTTTGCACAATTTTTTGCAATTTTATACCACTTGCTACAGTTTTGAAAATTAGGTAACAAAGTGGTAGTGGGCAGCTATGTTAATCAGTTTCACTCCAGATTTATCACCGGGATGTTTTTAGTTTTTTTTTAAGTAAAAAAAAATCACAATCTCACTCCAGGTGTAGGGGGGAGTAAAAAAAAACTGGAGTAGCTTTCGACGACAAAAGTATTAGTTTTAAAGAAGGAACATTAGCAAACAATGCACAATATTTCATGAATATGGTACAAAGTACGCTAACACAACTCAAGCAAATCTAAATTCAAATATTACTCTCATAATGAATTACCACCCACACCCATAGTGTTAAATGGGTTATCCAACCCCTAAAATTCCTCCCCATATACTTGGGCCCCTCACACCGATTGTACTATTGTACTGACTGCCAGGGAGCAAGGCAAGTACAATCAGTGTGAGGGGCACTGCAGTAGAGGAGGCATTTTAGGGGTTGGATAACCGCTTTAAATAGAACACATCAAGCCATAACTCTACTAGAAATTTTGATCAAATTAGTTTATTTCATCCCTACAGTAAGTCCATTGTGTGTCTGTTCCCTGATTAAAAAGATTAGGAATTCATGTGGTTAAGTGAAATCTGTTTTGATATTTTTAGAGACCTATTATATTAAGCATTTATATTGTATTCAGCAAAACTATTATTCAAGTACATTCACAGAAATATGTTAAAGTATAATTTGATATAACTTCTATTTTGTTTTTCAAACTTAAATGGATAGTCTCATCATTACCGCAATAGGATATGCAGTAAACATCTGATAGGTGTGGGTTCCACCTCTGGAACCTGCGCCTACAGTAGCTCCAAAATAGGGGTCCTCCAAATCCCATGATGAGGTATAAATGAAAAGGTGGCTGTGAATATTCCGTATGTTATTGGGATTGAAAAAAAATATTTATTACTATGGCAGGTGCTTTCCCAGCATGGATGCAATAAATAATATACTATAGCTCTGAATGGAAATAACGAAGGGTTTGCTAACTACCTGCCTTGTTGGGAGCCACAAGAATAGTAAGCTGTCATTCAGATTATGTGATGGTATAAGGAGGGCTTCAGTGAATTTATCGGATGTAAGCCTCACCCTGTATTTTACAGTGCATGCTAAAACTCCAAAATGAATCCTTATTATAAGCATGCAAATGACACTCTTGTAGTGTTTTGTGTTGCAGTGGTGGCATTGTTGAACACAAGTTGGGGAGAATAACACAGATATGTTACCGTTTAGGACATTGCTAGGAATACGTGTATAAGTCGTGCACAATAATTTGTCTTGGCTATGGGTCTTTTGGAGCTACAGTATTTGGTCCCACAATTTACAGCACTGATCATGTACAGTACTGCCCTCATTTAGCTTTTACCATTGCCTTGTTTTGATACTTTATGATTCCTGTGTTGGTAGTCATGTATCCTGAACAAGCAACAACATTAAACTTTACTCTGTCAAAGAAAACTTTCCCAACAGTCATGCAATAAATAATGTTGAGCACAAATATATGAAAAAATAAAAAACAAAAACACAATGAGTAGAGGCTTCAAAGCAAGTTGAAGGACATATCTGGTTTCAGAAGGACATATCTGGTTTAAGAGGTAAACCAGACAAAATCTGGGTGCTACAGACACTCCCTGTGAGTCTTGCTCTGAGATGTAAACGCAGGGTGCAGTTTACAGATTGCAATAACGTTGGAGGAGTATAGTGCACTCACAACTTCAATATCTGATTTAAATACTGATGGTAAATTAAGGTTGAATGTTGGTGTTATTGTATTTATTAATTTATTTTGTTTAACCAGAAATCCCTTTAACTCATTTTACTACATCAATATACCAGTTTCAATCACATTGCATTACGGCAATATACTGTGCACTTTTACTTAAAGCATTGTATTACATAAATACACTTATCTAAAGAATTATTAGGAACACCATACTAATACGGTGTTGGACCCCCTTTTGCCTTCAGAACTGCCTTAATTCTACGTGGCATTGATTCAACAAGGTGCTGATAGCATTCTTTAGAAATGTTGGCCCATATTGATAGGATAGCATCTTGCAGTTGATGGAGATTTGAGGGATGCACATCCAGGGCAAAGATGCTCTATTGGGTTGAGATCTGGTGACTGTGGGGGCCATTTTAGTACAGTGAACTCATTGTTATGTTCAAGAAACCATTTTTCCAGTCTTCAACAGTCCAATTTTGGTGAGCTCGTGCAAATTGTAGCCTCTTTTTCCTATTTGTAGTGGAGATGAGTGGTACCGGGTGGGGTCTTCTGCTGTTGTAGCCCATCCGCCTCAAGGTTGTGCGTGTTGTGGCTTCACAAATGCTTTGCTGCATACCTCGGAGTGGTTATTTCAGTCTATGTTGCTCTTCTATCAGCTTGAATCAGTTGGCCCATTCTCCTCTGACCTCTAGCATCAACAAGGCATTTTCGCCCACAGGACTGCCGCATACTGGATGTTTTTCCCTTTTCACACCTTTCTTTTTAAACTGTAGAAATGGTTGTGAGTGAAAATCCCAGTAACTGAGCAGATTGTGAAATACTCAGACCGGCCCGTCTGGCACCAACAACCATGCCATGCTCAAAATTGCTTAAATAACCTTTCTTTCCCATTCTGACATTCAGTTTGGAGTTCAGGAGATTGTCTTGACCAGGACCACAACCCTACATGCATTGAAGCAACTGCCATGTGATTGGTTGACTAGATAATCACATTAATGAAAAAAAGAACAGGTGTTCCTAATAATTCTTTAGGTGAGTGTATACTATGCAGCAGTTTTAATTATCGCTTTGTACTATCAATGAACCAGTTTCATTTAATGCATTGTACTATGTCAACATACCATTGTAAATTGCCAGTACCAGTGTTGTGTGTTTTTAGAAAGGGGAGGACATTTAATTGTGCCTTTGTCTGTAAATTAGAGAAAAATAACAGGCAATTTTTGTTATTTTCATAATCTGTGTTCTGAATTTGTGACTTTGCACTTATAGACCTCCTAATGTCTGGTAAATAGAAGAGTGGAAACCATGTTTGGTCATCCAAGAGTCAGAATGTGTGTGGCTGTAGTAATGCAAATAGCAGTAACAGCACCAGGCGTTCATCCACTGGTAATAGTTGTATCAGTAAGCCACAATCTCCAGTGCTTCTGACAGACAAAATACTATTATTAAGGACAAAGATAATGGCAGTTTGGACATTGTTTTCAATGTCACCTGCCCTTGAACCAGGGTTCACACCATTCCTTCTCCTCCTTGCTGCCAAAGAGAAGCCTTTCATATGCATCATCTCCGTCTTTACTGCCCTAGGGGGAATCTGGATCGGGGTACTGAGGAGCAGGTAATATCAGAGGAGGAGGGTGGTGGCCATTGTAACAATACAGACGTATAGCCAAAAACAAAAAAACTGGCAGGAAGAGATCTGCATCTATTGTGGTCAGCTTGAGAACTGGTGATGCCACTGTTACTGTGGGCCCAAGATCTAAGAATGCCAGACCTAGGCCAAGCTTGACTGCCACTAGCTCTGTGCAAGTATCTCCCAGCTGGCAGTTTTTCTCCACAGGGCCAGCAAAAAAAAGCACTGCCATGTGCAAGATCTTCTGGATAAAAATATGCCCTGGGCGTTCAACTATAAACATATGTTTAATGGCTCTTTTGCGGCACATGAAGCAGCATAACTAGTCCAGTTATGAACTAATCTGTATAATCTGTAACTAATGGGTATATGCAAAAATACACCCCAAAACACATTTCCCTACTTCTCCTGAGTACTGCAATACCACATGAGTGACACTTTTTTGCAGCCTAGGTGCACAAAGGGTCCCAAATTCCCAATTAGGAGGGCATTTTTAGACATTTGGATTCCAGACTTCTTCTCAAGCTTTAGGGCCCCTAAAATGCCAGGGCTGTATAAATACCCCACAAGTGACCCCATTTTTGGAAAGAAGACACCCCAAGGTATTCCGTGAGGGGCATGGCGAGTTCATGTAAAATTTTATTTTTTGTCACAAGTTAGTGGAATATGAGACTTTGTAAGAAAAAAATTAAATAAAAATCAATTTCCGCTAACTTGTGCCAAAAAATAAAATATCTTCTATGAACTCGCCATGCCCCTCACGGAATACCTTGGGGTGTCTTCTTTCCAAAATGGGGTCACTTGTGGGGTATTTATACTGCCCTGGCATTTTAGGGGCCCTAAAGCGTGAGAAGTAGTTTTGAATCCAAATGCGTAAAAATGCCCTGTGAAATCCACTCAGTGAATACCTTGGGGTGTCTACTTTCTGAAATTGGGTCATTTGTGGGGTGTGTTTACTGTTTTGGCATTTTGGGGAGGACTAATTTGTGAGAAACCCTGTAAAGTCTAAAGGTACTCATTGGAATTTGGGCCCCTTTGCGCAGCTAGGCTGCAAAAAAGTGTCACACATGTGGTATCGCCGTACTCATAAGAAGTAGAGCAATGTGTTTTGGTGTGTATTTTTACATATACCCATACTGTGTGTGAGAAATATCTCTGTAAATGACAACTTAAAAAAAAAATGATACAAAATTGTCAATGTACAGAGATATTTTTATCACCCAGCATGGGTATATGTAAAAATACACCCCAAAACACATTTCCCTACTTCCTCTGAGTACGGCGATGCCACATGTGTAACACTTTTTTGCAGCCTAGGTGCGTAAAGGGGCCAAAAGTCCAACGAGTACCTTTAGACTTTACAGGGTTTCTCACAAATAAGTCCTCCCCAAAATGCCAAAACAGTAAACACACCCCACAAATGACCCAATTTCAGAAAGTAGACACCCCAAGGTATTCACTGAGTGGCATAGTGAGTCCGTGGGAGATTTTTTATTTTTTTTTGGCACAAGTTAGCAGAAATAGAAACTTTATTATTTTATTTTTTTCCTCAGAAAGTGTCATTTTCCGCTAACTTGTGAAAAAAAATTCAATCATACATAAACTCACCGTGCCCCTCCACGAATACTTTGGGGTGTCTTTTTTCTAAAATGGGGTCATTTGGGGGGTATTTATACTATCCTGGCATTCTAGCACCTCAAGAAACATGACAGGTGCTCAGAAAGTCAGAGCTGCTTCAAAATGCGATAAAATTCACATTTTTGTACCATAGCTTGTAAACGCTATAACTTTTTTTGGTAAATATTTATGTACATTTATATAATTCAACAAGACATGAAACTATTATTGTAGTCTATGAACAGCTTTTTACACATTCCTCAGTTGGGAAACGTGGCAAGATTTATTTTAGTATCCATTCAAGCGCATGTTCTAGAAAAAAATGCATATAGCTCTACTACTAAATGAGCTAATTCTTATCTTATTACATTCCCCAGCATGCCCAGTGGTGAACCTCTAAATTTTAATATTAAACCTTGTGGCAATCTTCAAACTATATGAAGTGAGATTTCATGCTAACTACACAACATTTTCTGTGATATCACAGCATGTCTGGCTAGCTTTTGTCTAGGGGAGAGATGGATTGCATCACTAAGATCCTGCAGAGGTGTTAGTAGAAGGGTTTTACTCTTGACTACCATGAAGGTTCTTCTAAAGACATACTGATGGAGAACTTAAATTGTGAGCTCCGCTGGGGACAGCGAGTGATGATAATGTCTGTAAAGTGCTATGGAATATGTCAGCGCTATATAAAAGTGCATTAAATAAAAATGAATTTTATATTTAGCAATTAATTGTTAAAGCAACATGTAGCAACATTTTAGCAGTCGAGCCTAGACACTATTAAGAATATATTTTTTATTGGTTAATAGCTAGAAATTCTAGTTATTCCTTCGTCAAAACATTTAATAAAAAAGTTTAAATGTATTTAGAGTTAAATTAGTTTGTGTATATGGATTATATTCCTGAAATGATTTATCCTCTGAAAGTGTCACAATGCAGTTCACTATGTCACTTGGTGCGATGTAGACTGGCTGCAGAAGCTCTTGCATACTGGCTGCAGGCTATTTCCTGTGTATGCTGGTTGCTTGCGGCTGTGTGCCAGCTACGGTCCTCTGTGTGTGAACTGTGGTCTGTGAATGTGTACTCCCCATGTGTATCACTATGTAGTTCTTAACACTGCTTGCTGTGCAGGCTGTCTGCATGCGCTTTGCGTATTGGCTGAGGGCTACTACCTGTGCATGCTGGTTGCCTGGGTGCTGCGTGCTGGCTATGATCTTCTGTATCTGAACGTGGGCTTGTGTATGTGGAAATTCTGTGTGTTTGCATCACAGGACAGTTCTCTGTGTTGCCATGTTGGCTGGCTGCCTGCAATATTACGTATTGGCTGTGGACATTTCCCATGTATGGTGGTTTCTTGTGGTGCTTGCTGGCTTTTCTATGCTCTTTGTTCACTTAGGATTAATGTTTCCCTGGTCTGTGTGCTTGATACCTGGATCGCCATGTATCAATTCCACATGGGGTTGAGGCATTTGCCTGTCTCATGTCTGAGCAGCTCTGTCTGTGACCGCCATGTATCAGTTCCACATGGGGTCCAGGCATTTGTCCATCTGATGTCTAAGCAGTTTTGTCTTTGACCGCCATGCATCCGTTTCGGTAGGGCAGTTTTGGAAAGTGGTGATGCCAATTATCTTAATATTTGTAATTTTTTTTAATGGACAAATTTTTTATTTTATTTTTATTTCTAAAAAACACTTATTTTAAGTACTCCTAGGGGAACTTTAACATGCAATCATATTATTGCTTCTCCCACAGACTGAAATTATTTAACATTGCTGCCTATGGGAGATTCAGTGTGCTCCTATCAAGCCTTGCCAAAGGCAGGGCTTGATCTGAACCTTGCTATGAGGACACCATCTTTATAGTCCTGACATATATGCCCGGCAAGTAGTGAAGGGATTAAATTAAGTCAACTCTAAGGCGTATTGTTTCCAAGCTGAAAAAAGCCCAATTTTATAAACCTCTCATTGCCAGAGAGACCTTTTATCCCATGTAATAATATGGTTGCTCACGTCTGAACCACTCCTAGCTCCCCTATATCCTTTATAGTATGTAAAACCCAAAAATTGAATCGCATATTCAAATGTAGCCTTACAAGTAGAGTTGAGCGAACACCTGGATGTTCGGGTTCGAGAAGTTCGGCCGAACATCCCGGAAATGTTCGGGTTCGGGATCCGAACCCGATCCGAACTTCGTCCCGAACCCGAACCCCATTGAAGTCAATGGGGACCCGAACTTTTCGGCACTAAAAAGGCTGTAAAACAGCCCAGGAAAGAGCTAGAGGGCTGCAAAAGGCAGCAACATGTAGGTAAATCCCCTGCAAACAAATGTGGATAGGGAAATGAATTAAAATAAAAATTAAATAAATAAAAATTAACCAAAATCAATTGGAGAGAGGTTCCATAGCAGAGAATCTGGCTTCCCGTCACCCACCACTGGAACAGTCCATTCTCAGATATTTAGGCCCCGGCACCCAGGCAGAGGAGAGAGGTCCCGTAACAGAGAATCTGTCTTCATGTCAGCAGAGAATTAGTCTGCATGTCATAGCAGAGAATGAGGCTTCACGTCAGCCACCACTGCAACAGTCCATTGGCATATATTTAGGCCCAGCACCCAGGCAGAGGAGGGAGGTCCCGTAACAGAGAATCTGTCTTCATGTCAGCAGAGAATTAGTCTGCATGTCATAGCAGAGAATGAGGCTTCACGTCAGCCACCACTGCAACAGTCCATTGGCATATATTTAGGCCCAGCACACACACAGGCAGAGGAGAGAGGTCCCGTAACAGAGAATCTGGCTTCATGTCAGCAGAGAATCAGTCTGCATGTCATAGCAGAGAATGAGGCTTCACGTCAGCCACCACTGCAACAGTCCATTGGCATATATTTAGGCCCAGCACACACACAGGCAGAGGAGAGAGGTCCCGTAACAGAGGATCTGGCTTCATGTCAGCAGAGAATCAGTCTGCATGTCATAGCAGAGAATCAGGCTTCACGTCAGCCACCACTGCAACAGTCCATTGTCATAAATTTAGGCCCAGCACCCAGGCAGAGGAGAGAGGTCCCGTAACAGACAATCTGGCTTCATGTCAGCAGAGAATTAGTCTGCATGTCATAGCAGAGAATGAGGCTTCACGTCAGCCACCACTGCAACAGTCCATTGGCATATATTTAGGCCTAGCACACAGGCAGAGGAGAGAGGTCCCGTAACAGACAATCTGGCTTCATGTCAGCAGAGAATCAGTCTGCATGTCATAGCAGAGAATGAGGCTTCACGTCACCCACCACTGCAACAGTCCATTGGCATATATTTAGGCCTAGCACACAGGCAGAGCAGAGAGGTCCCGTAACAGACAATCTGGCTTCATGACAGCAGAGAATCAGTCTGCATGTCATAGCAGAGAATGAGGCTTCACGTCACCCACCACTGCAACAGTCCATTGGCATATATTTAGGCCTAGCACACAGGCAGAGCAGAGAGGTCCCGTAACAGACGATCTGGCTTCATGTCAGCAGAGAATCAGTCTGCATGTCATAGCAGAGAATGAGGCTTCACGTCAGCCACCACTGCAACAGTCCATTGGCATATATTTAGGCCTAGCACACAGGCAGAGGAGAGAGGTCCCGTAACAGACAATCTGGCTTCATGTCAGCAGAGAATCAGTCTGCATGTCATAGCAGAGAATGAGGCTTCACGTCAGCCACCACTGCAACAGTCCATTGGCATATATTTAGGCCCAGCACCCAGGCAGAGGAGGGAGGTCCCGTAACAGACAATCTGGCTTCATGTCAGCAGAGAATCAGTCTGCATGTCATAGCAGAGAATGAGGCTTCACGTCACCCACCACTGCAACAGTCCATTGGCATATATTTAGGCCCAGCACCCAGGCAGAGGAGGGAGGTCCCGTAACAGAGAATCTGTCTTCATGTCAGCAGAGAATTAGTCTGCATGTCATAGCAGAGAATGAGGCTTCACGTCAGCCACCACTGCAACAGTCCATTGGCATATATTTAGGCCCAGCACCCAGGCAGAGGAGGGAGGTCCCGTAACAGAGAATCTGTCTTCATGTCAGCAGAGAATTAGTCTGCATGTCATAGCAGAGAATGAGGCTTCACGTCAGCCACCACTGCAACAGTCCATTGGCATATATTTAGGCCCAGCACACACACAGGCAGAGGAGAGAGGTCCCGTAACAGACAATCTGGCTTCATGTCAGCAGAGAATTAGTCTGCATGTCATAGCAGAGAATGAGGCTTCACGTCAGCCACCACTGCAACAGTCCATTGGCATATATTTAGGCCCAGCACACACACAGGCAGAGGAGAGAGGTCCCGTAACAGAGAATCTGTCTTCATGTCAGCAGAGAATTAGTCTGCATGTCATAGCAGAGAATGAGGCTTCACGTCAGCCACCACTGCAACAGTCCATTGGCATATATTTAGGCCCAGCACACACACAGGCAGAGGAGAGAGGTCCCGTAACAGACAATCTGGCTTCATGTCAGCAGAGAATTAGTCTGCATGTCATAGCAGAGAATGAGGCTTCACGTCAGCCACCACTGCAACAGTCCATTGGCATATATTTAGGCCCAGCACACACACAGGCATAGGAGAGAGGTCCCGTAACAGAGAATCTGTCTTCATGTCAGCAGAGAATTAGTCTGCATGTCATAGCAGAGAATCAGGCTTCACGTCACCCACCACTGCAACAGTCCATTGGCATATATTTAGGCCCAGCACCCAGGCAGAGGAGGGAGGTCCCGTAACAGAGAATCTGTCTTCATGTCAGCAGAGAATTAGTCTGCATGTCATAGCAGAGAATGAGGCTTCACGTCACCCACCACTGCAACAGTCCATTGGCATATATTTAGGCCTAGCACACAGGCAGAGGAGAGGTTCATTCAACTTTGGGTAGCCTCGCAATATAATGGTAAAATGAAAATAAAAATAGGATTGAATGAGGAAGTGCCCTGGAGTCCAATAATATATGGTTATGGGGAGGTAGTTAATGTCTAATCTGGACAAGGGACGGACAGGTCCTGTGGGATCCATGCCTGGTTCATTTTTATGAACGTCAGCTTGTCCACATTGGCTGTAGACAGGCGGCTGCGTTTGTCTGTAATGACGCCCCCTGCCGTGCTGAATACACGTTCAGACAAAACGCTGGCTGCCGGGCAGGCCAGCACCTCCAAGGCATAAAAGGCTAACTCTGGCCACGTGGACAATTTAGAGACCCAGAAGTTGAATGGGGCCGAACCATCAGTCAGTACGTGGAGGGGTGTGCACACGTACTGTTCCACCATGTTAGTGAAATGTTGCCTCCTGCTAACACGTTGCGTATCAGGTGGTGGTGCAGTTAGCTGTGGCGTGTTGACAAAAGTTTTCCACATCTCTGCCATGCTAACCCTGCCCTCAGAGGAGCTGGCCGTGACACAGCTGCCTTGGCGACCTCTTGCTCCTCCTCTGCCTTGGCCTTGGGCTTCCACTTGTTCCCCTGTGACATTTGGGAATGCTCTCAGTAGCGCGTCTACCAACGTGCGCTTGTACTCGCGCATCTTCCTATCACGCTCCAGTGCAGGAAGTAAGGTGGGCACATTGTCTTTGTAGCGTGGATCCAGCAGGGTGGCAACCCAGTAGTCCGCACAGGTTAAAATGTGGGCAACTCTGCTGTCGTTGCGCAGGCACTGCAGCATGTAGTCGCTCATGTGTGCCAGGCTGCCCAGGGGTAAGGACAAGCTGTCCTCTGTGGGAGGCGTATCGTCATCGTCCTGCCTTTCCCCCCAGCCACGCACCAGTGATGGACCCGAGCTGCGTTGGGTGCCACCCCGCTGTGACCATGCTTCATCCTCATCCTCCTCCACCTCCTCCTCATCCTCGTCCTCCTCGTCCTCCAGTAGTGGGCCCTGGCTGGCCACATTTGTACCTGGCCTCTGCTGTTGCCAAAAACCTCCCTCTGAGTCACTTCGAAGAGACTGGCCTGAAAGTGCTAAAAATGACCCCTCTTCCTCCTCCTCCTCCTCCTCCTGGGCCACCTCCTCTTCCATCATCGCCCTAAGTGTTTTCTCAAGGAGACATAGAAGTGGTATTGTAACGCTGATAACGGTGTCATCGCCACTGGCCATGTTGGTGGAGTACTCGAAACAGCGCAACAGGGCACACAGGTCTCGCATGGAGGCCCAGTCATTGGTGGTGAAGTGGTGCTGTTCTGTAGTGCGACTGACCCGTGCGTGCTGCAGCTGAAACTCCACTATGGCCTGCTGCTGCTCGCACAGTCTGTCCAGCATGTGCAAGGTGGAGTTCCACCTGGTGGGCACGTCGCATATGAGGCGGTGAGCGGGAAGGCCGAAGTTACGCTGTAGCGCAGACAGGCGAGCAGCAGCAGGATGTGAACGCCGGAAGCGCGAACAGACGGCCCGCACTTTATGCAGCAGCTCTGACATGTCGGGGTAGTTGTGAATGAACTTCTGCACCACCAAATTCAGCACATGCGCCAAGCAAGGGATGTGCGTCAAATTGGCTAGTCCCAGAGCTGCAACGAGATTTCGCCCATTATCACACACCACCAGGCCGGGCTTGAGGCTCACCGGCAGCAACCACTCGTCGGTCTGTTGTTCTATACCCCGCCACAACTCCTGTGCGGTGTGGGGCCTGTCCCCCAAACATATGAGTTTCAGAATGGCCTGCTGACGTTTACCCCGGGCTGTGCTGAAGTTGGTGGTGAAGGTGTGTGGCTGACTGGATGAGCAGGTGGAAGAAGAGGAGGAGGAAGCCGAGAAGGAGGAGGTGGCAACAGGAGGCAAAGAATGTTGCCCTGCGATCCTTGGCGGCGGAAGGACGTGCGCCAAACAGCTCTCCGCCTGGGGCCCAGCTGCCACTACATTTACCCAGTGTGCAGTTAGGGAGATATAGCGTCCCTGGCCGTGCTTACTGGTCCACGTATCTGTGGTTAGGTGGACCTTGCCACAGATGGCGTTGCGCAGTGCACACTTGATTTTATCGGATACTTGGTTGTGCAGGGAAGGCACGGCTCTCTTGGAGAAGTAGTGCCGGCTGGGAACAACATACTGTGGGACAGCAAGCGACATGAGCTGTTTGAAGCTGTCTGTGTCCACCAGCCTAAATGACAGCATTTCATAGGCCAGTAGTTTAGAAATGCTGGCATTCAGGGCCAGGGATCGAGGGTGGCTAGGTGGGAATTTACGCTTTCTATCAAATGTTTGTGAGATGGAGAGCTGAACGCTGGCGTGTGACATGGTTGAGACGCTTGGTGACGGAGGTGGTGGTGGTGGTGTTGGTGGTACATCCCCTGTTTGCTGGGCGGCAGGTGCCAACGTTCCTCCAGAGGCGGAGGAAGAGGCCGAGGCGGCAGCAGCAGAATAGGCCGAGGCGGCAGCAGCAGAAGAGGTAGCAGGGGGAGCCTGAGTGACTTCCTTGGTTTTAAGGTGTTTACTCCACTGCAGTTCATGCTTTGCATGCAGGTGCCTGGTCATGCAGGTTGTGCTCAGGTTCAGAACGTTAATGCCTCGCTTCAGGCTCTGATGGCACAGCGTGCAAACCACTCGGGTCTTGTCGTCAGCACATTGTTTGAAGAAGTGCCATGCCAGGGAACTCCTTGAAGCTGCCTTTGGGGTGCTCGGTCCCAGATGGCGGCGGTCAGTAGCAGGCGGAGTCTCTTGGCGGCGGGTGTTCTGCTTTTGCCCACTGCTCCCTCTTTTGCTACGCTGTTGGCTCGGTCTCACCACTGCCTCTTCCTCCGAACTGTGAAAGTCAGTGGCACGACCTTCATTCCATGTGGGGTCTAGGACCTCATCGTCCCCTGCATCGTCTTCCACCCAGTCTTGATCCCTGACCTCCTGTTCAGTCTGCACACTGCAGAAAGACGCAGCAGTTGGCACCTGTGTTTCGTCATCATCAGAGACATGGTGAGGTGGTATTCCCATGTCCTCATCATCAGGAAACATAAGTGGTTGTGCGTCAGTGCATTCTATGTCTTTCACCGCTGGGGAAGGGCTAGGTGGATGCCCTTGGGAAACCCTGCCAGCGGAGTCTTCAAACAGCATAAGAGACTGCTGCATAACTTGAGGCTGAGACAGTTTCCCTGGTATGCATGGGGGTGATGTGACAGACTGATGGGGTTGGTTTTCAGGCGCCATCTGTGCGCTTTCTGCAGAAGACTGGGTGGGAGATAATGTGAACGTGCTGGATCCACTGTCGGCCACCCAATTGACTAATGCCTGTACCTGCTCAGGCCTTACCATCCTTAGAACGGCATTGGGCCCCACCATATATCGCTGTAAATTCTGGCGGCTACTGGGACCTGAGGTAGTTGGTACACTAGGACGTGTGGATGTGGCAGAACGGCCACGTCCTCTCCCAGCACCAGAGGGTCCACTAACACCACCACGACCATGTCCACGTCCGCGTCCCTTACTAGATGTTTTTCTCATTGTTATGGTTCACCACAACAACAAATATATTATTTGGCCCAATGTATTGTATTCAAATTCAGCGGGATATAAATTTGAGGCCTAGTATTTAGGCGCTGGGTGACCGGTATGGATTTAGTGACAGAATTAGACTTGGAAATGCACAGAAGCGTGTGTGTGAAGTTATTCTGAATGACCCTATGTGCACCTTCAATATGATCTACCCTTTTAGGGATAGATTTCAAATAGCTCTGATATAGCAGAAACGACTAAATTATGAAATTGCTAAATTGGGAATTGTATTTCAACCCAGAACAAAAAATGTGCTTTGACGGACACTAAATAACTTTCCCAGCCACAACAGGACAGCGGTAACGAGAGATTTAGCGGGATATAAATTTGAGGCCTAGTATTTAGGCGCTGGGTGACAGGTATGGGTTTAGTGACAGAATTAGATTTGGAAATGCACAGTAGCGGGTGTGTGAAGTTATTCTGAATGACCCTATGTGCACCTTGAATATTATATACCCTTTTAGGGATAGATTTCAAATAGCTCTGATATAGCAGAAACCACTAAATTATGAAATTGCTAAATTGGGAATTGTATTTCAACCCAGAACAAGAAATGTGCTTGAACGGACACTAAATAACTCGCCCAGCTACAGCACTAGGGACAGATTTAGCGGGATATAAATTTGAGGCCTAGTATTTAGGCGCTGGGTGACAGGTATGGGTTTAGTGCCAGAATTAGACTTGGAAATACACAGTAGCGGGTGTGTGTGAAGTTATTCTGAATGACCCAATGTGCACCTTGAATATTATATACCCTTTTAGGGATAGATTTCAAATAGCTCTGATATAGCAGAAACCACTAAATTATGAAATTGCTAAATTGGGAATTGTATTTCAACCCAGAACAAGAAATGTGCTTGAACGGACACTAAATAACTCGCCCAGCTACAGCACTAAGGACAGATTTAGCGGGATATAAATTTGAGGCCTAGTATTTAGGCGCTGGGTGACAGGTATGGGTTTAGTGCCAGAATTAGACTTGGAAATACACAGTAGCGGGTGTGTGTGAAGTTATTCTGAATGACCCAATGTGCACCTTGAATATTATATACCCTTTTAGGGATAGATTTCAAATAGCTCTGATATAGCAGAAACCACTAAATTATGAAATTGCTAAATTGGGAATTGTATTTCAACCCAGAACAAGAAATGTGCTTGAACGGACACTAAATAACTCGCCCAGCTACAGCACTAAGGACAGATTTAGCGGGATATAAATTTGAGGCCTAGTATTTAGGCGCTGGGTGACAGGTATGGGTTTAGTGCCAGAATTAGACTTGGAAATACACAGTAGCGGGTGTGTGTGAAGTTATTCTGAATGACCCAATGTGCACCTTGAATATTATATACCCTTTTAGGGATAGATTTCAAATAGCTCTGATATAGCAGAAACCACTAAATTATGAAATTGCTAAATTGGGAATTGTATTTCAACCCAGAACAAGAAATGTGCTTGAACGGACACTAAATAACTCGCCCAGCTACAGCACTAAGGACAGATTTAGCGGGATATAAATTTGAGGCCTAGTATTTAGGCGCTGGGTGACAGGTATGGGTTTAGTGCCAGAATTAGACTTGGAAATACACAGTAGCGGGTGTGTGTGAAGTTATTCTGAATGACCCAATGTGCACCTTGAATATTATATACCCTTTTAGGGATAGATTTCAAATAGCTCTGATATAGCAGAAACCACTAAATTATGAAATTGCTAAATTGGGAATTGTATTTCAACCCAGAACAAGAAATGTGCTTGAACGGACACTAAATAACTCGCCCAGCTACAGCACTAAGGACAGATTTAGCGGGATATAAATTTGAGGCCTAGTATTTAGGCGCTGGGTGACAGGTATGGGTTTAGTGCCAGAATTAGACTTGGAAATACACAGTAGCGGGTGTGTGTGAAGTTATTCTGAATGACCCAATGTGCACCTTGAATATTATATACCCTTTTAGGGATAGATTTCAAATAGCTCTGATATAGCAGAAACCACTAAATTATGAAATTGCTAAATTGGGAATTGTATTTCAACCCAGAACAAGAAATGTGCTTGAACGGACACTAAATAACTCGCCCAGCTACAGCACTAAGGACAGATTTAGCGGGATATAAATTTGAGGCCTAGTATTTAGGCGCTGGGTGACAGGTATGGGTTTAGTGCCAGAATTAGACTTGGAAATACACAGTAGCGGGTGTGTGTGAAGTTATTCTGAATGACCCAATGTGCACCTTGAATATTATATACCCTTTTAGGGATAGATTTCAAATAGCTCTGATATAGCAGAAACCACTAAATTATGAAATTGCTAAATTGGGAATTGTATTTCAACCCAGAACAAGAAATGTGCTTGAACGGACACTAAATAACTCGCCCAGCTACAGCACTAAGGACAGATTTAGCGGGATATAAATTTGAGGCCTAGTATTTAGGCGCTGGGTGACAGGTATGGGTTTAGTGCCAGAATTAGACTTGGAAATACACAGTAGCGGGTGTGTGTGAAGTTATTCTGAATGACCCAATGTGCACCTTGAATATTATATACCCTTTTAGGGATAGATTTCAAATAGCTCTGATATAGCAGAAACCACTAAATTATGAAATTGCTAAATTGGGAATTGTATTTCAACCCAGAACAAGAAATGTGCTTGAACGGACACTAAATAACTCGCCCAGCTACAGCACTAGGGACAGATTTAGCTGGATATAAATTTGAGGCCTAGTATTTAGGCGCTGGGTGACAGGTATGGGTTTAGTGCCAGAATTAGACTTGGAAATACACAGTAGCGGGTGTGTGTGAAGTTATTCTGAATGACCCAATGTGCACCTTGAATATTATATACCCTTTTAGGGATAGATTTCAAATAGCTCTGATATAGCAGAAACCACTAAATTATGAAATTGCTAAATTGGGAATTGTATTTCAACCCAGAACAAGAAATGTGCTTGAACGGACACTAAATAACTCGCCCAGCTACAGCACTAAGGACAGATTTAGCGGGATATAAATTTGAGGCCTAGTATTTAGGCGCTGGGTGACCGGTATGGATTTAGTGACAGAATTAGACTGGGATATGGCCAAAAAATAAACAGACTATTGCTGATTAAATGCACTTGGTGTGACAGCTTCACCCTGATGTAGGCTTTAGCCAAAAAACAACCACACCATTGAGGGTTAAATGCACTTGGTGACAGGCGCAGCTTGCCCCTGATTTAGTATATGGCCAAAAAATGAACAGACTATTGCTGGTTAAATGCACTTGGTGTGACAGCTTCACCCTGATGTAGGCTTTAGCCAAAAAACAACCACACCATTGAGGGTTAAATGCACTTGGTGACAGGCGCAGCTTGCCCCTGATTTTGTATATGGCCAAAAAATGAACAGACTATTGCTGGTTAAATGCACTTGGTGTGACAGCTTCACCCTGATGTAGGCTTTAGCCAAAAAACAACCACACCATTGAGGGTTAAATGCACTTGGTCGCAGCTTGTGCTGGCGCACCACAAGACACAAAATGGCCGCCGATCACCCCAGAAAAATGTGACTGACAAACGGTCTGGGCAGCCTAAAAACAGTGAGCAATTGAGGATCAGCAGCTCAATGATCCACAGCTGCAGATCGATCAGTTAATCAAGTCCTTTGGAGGAGTTAATCTGCCTAATCTCGCCCTACTGTCGCAGCCGCAACCTCTCCCTACGCTAATCAGAGCAGAGTGACGGGCGGCGCTATGTGACTCCAGCTTAAATAGAGGCTGGGTCACATGGTGCTCTGGCCAATCACAGCCATGCCAATAGTAGGCATGGCTGTGATGGCCTCTTGGGGCAAGTAGTATGACGCTTGTTGATTGGCTGCTTTGCAGCCTTTCAAAAAGCGCCAAGAAAGCGTCACAAAAGCGCGAAGAAAGCGACGAACACCGAACCCGAACCCGGACTTTTACGAAAATGTCCGGGTTCGGGTCCGTGTCACGGACACCCCAAAATTCGGTACGAACCCGAACTATACAGTTCGAGTTCGCTCATCCCTACTTACAAGGGATTTATAAAGTGATAATATTACATTGGGATCACAGGTTTTATTTCTTTTATACAATCCAAAATCTTTTTTGCTTTATGGATGCTGCCTGACATTGAGTACTGCTGCTTAGCTTACTTGTGACTAGAATACCCAAGTTATTCGTAGTTTTGTTGTCCCCATTAGATTCCATTTAATGTGCATGCAATTATATGACTGCTGTGCATTACTTTACATTTATTAACTGTAAAAAGTATCTGTCATGTTCTTACCCATGCTGCCAAATTATCGAAGTCTCACTGTAATATTGGACAATCAAGATAAATATCTTACAGTTTTGTGACATCTGTATTTTATTATTAATCCTGACCCAATTAAAAAGATTAATGACAATTGGGACTAACACAGATCCAAGTGGTACTCCGCTGCTTACTTTGGCCCATTTTGAGCACCATTTATTATGACTCTTTGTTTTCTGTCCTGTAACCAATTTTTTATCCACGTGCATGAATTGTTCCATAGTCCCTGCATTTGTAGCTACAGCACAAGGCTCTTCTGCGGTATTATATCAAATGCTTTAGCAAAATCCATCTTTATACCGTTCTTAAATACTGGCCCCATATCTGCCATCCTCCAGTGGCACTGACTCTGCTACAGAGAGTGGCACTGACTGACACAGTCTAAGGCACAGTCTAAGAAGATGAGATAGAATGGTCTATCAATAACCAAGCTTAGTTCCCTTAGTACCCATGGATGAATACCATCTGGGCCAGGAGCTATATCAATATTTCATTTGCTTGGATATAGCTGTTGTTCTTATATTAAGATAGTTATATTTCACAGAGAACCTTGAAATATATAGTTCTCCTTCCTGCTGGATCCATTTCTGACTTTGGCTTAAAGAACATACAGGAAATTCTGCCTCAAAATCACCTCCAAAAAACAAAGGGTCACATTTATTAATAAAGGCCCATAGCTGGCTACATAACTTCGGCAGATCCTCCGCCAGATCTAAATGTGAGAAAGCTTTCTTGCTGTCTTACATTTAGACCATTTTTTATGCTTAAAACAGGCATAGAAAATGGTAAATGAGATGGGCCTTCTGGCCCATACCGTTCCCCTCCCACTCCACACCACAATTTAAACCTGGCGTGAGCTGGGAAAAGTCACAGATAGCGCCGCCATCTGCACCTGAACTACGCCTACTTTAGGCATATTTCAGATTTGTAAATGACCCCAAGGTGTAAACCTACCTTGAATTTAATTTCTCTGTTCTTCTACAATTATATTATCATGATTATCTTTTAGAGTGCCAATATTATATATTTTTTTGTTTTTGGCATTTATATATTTATATAGATTTCGGGATTTATTTCAATGTCATCCGCAATTTGGTTTCCTGTGGCTAATTTAGCTAACTTTATTTCATTTTTACATTTCCTGTTTAGGTCTTTGTAAGTCTGGAATGCTTTTTCAGAACCCTTGGCCTTCAATGTTTTAAATGATTTTTGTTCTTGTACAGTACAAGTACAGTACACCCCCTTTAAGCCACATTGGTTTCCTTTTATTCCTGGACTTTTCTATTTCAAGTGCTTACTACAGGAGACTTGTAATATCTCTCTTTAGCTTCATTTTTCCTATTTATCAGAACAAAATCCTGCATATATGACTGAATTTAGCTTTTTGAAAGTTCCATCATTTTCTACCTCCATTTTATCGGACCTTCTTGAATAGTATATTGAAGTTTACAATAGTACCATCAATATTACAGTCAATATTTCCCCAATTCTCTCAGATCTGATCGGGGAGAATAAGACCAGATCCAGCAAGTTATCACCTCTGATCGATCCCCTAAAATGTTTTGCTTCGGGTCCAATTTGCCAAATGCTTTACAAAGTTCAATTTGGGTATGAATCGATTCTATCCAAGAGAAAAAACTTAGTGGAGAAAGTATGATGAAGCACAAGGAGATATGTATAAATACATATACTAGAGATGAGCAAATCAATTTGGAATTTGTTCGGGTCCAATTTGTCCAACTGTTTGAAGCATTTCAAAACAGACCTGAATCAATTCTGAACTAATCAAATATTCTCCAATTTGTGTATAACACATTATAGTCTCATTATACTCATATGTTTTCTAAAAAGCATCAGCAAACAAACATCTAGAAGCAGATTTGTTAGAATCTGACCTTTTGGGAAAATTTGGTATGAATTCTGAACTGGTTGAATCAATGTTTCAATTAATGTTGGAATAGTTAAAAGCCCCATTATCGCTTGCTGCATTCCCATTTGTTGCAGAATTTTATTCTCAGCCTGTTTGGCTATGTTAGGTGGTTTATAACAAATTCCAATTAATACTTTATTGTTATTACCCGCTCCATGGATATCCACCCCTGAGGACTCCACATTGTCAGAGCTTTCCTAAATGCTGTCACGTAGCACTGGTCTTAAAGGGAATATAACATCAGAAAATGACATGCTGTTTAAATTCATTTTTTATGTTACATTTTCCATTTATTCCATATATTTAAACAAAAAAGATAAAATCCTAAAATTGTTGCACTGGCCACTATGTCTAATATTTGACGCCACTTTTTGGTTTATACATATCAGTTTACTACAGTTAACTCATTCAAATCCTGCCTGTAATAATATCACCTTTGTGTATAGATAAGACAGGATCCTTCAGTCACAATAGGTGATATCATAGCTTATCTATTCTTTCCTTGTACAATGACCTCTGCACAGGTTACAGAACATGCTGCCATAAATCTATTTTCTTAAAGGGGTTATCCGAGTTATTTTTTTTGTTCTTTCTATGTTCCTAACTAAGCAAATGTAACAGCTTTCCAATTCACTCACTTTATCTGCAGTGACTGGTTTCTCAGATTTCACTGAGGGTCACATGACCTGTGATGTCAGCTTCTCTCCTTGCTCTGATAAAGGTTGTTTACAAGCCTGTAAACGAGACGTAACTGTGCTGGCCACGCCCCCCTTCACAGCCGTCTACTCTCTGCTGGGATTCTTAACCCCTTCAGCTGCACAGCTCTGCAGGCAGTGAAGAGACAATACATACTAGAGAGAGCATTGCACAAGAAGGTAGGGGGAAGATCCTGTGTGTATTATCAGTGTCATTATACAGATGGGATATGTAGTCCTACACATACAACATGCTGCAGAGTCTCCCAGCAGGCAGACATATCACTCAGGGCAGCACTTGTATCCACTCTCTTAGCAGTGTCATTATACAGCTGGGACTTGTAGTTCTACACATACAACATGCTGCTTAGTCTCCCATCAGGCAGACATGTCACTCAGGGCAGCACTTGTATCCACTCCCTTAGCAGTGTCATTATACAGCTGGGACTTGTAGTCCTACACATACAACATGCTGCAGAGTCTCCCAGCAGGCAGACATATCACTCAGGGCAGCACTTGTATTCACTCTCTTAGCAGTGTCATTATACAGATGGGATATGTAGTCCTACACATACAACATGCTGCAGAGTCTCCCAGCAGGCAGACATATCACTCAGGGCAGCACTTGTATTCACTCCCTTAGCAGTGTCATTATACAGCTGGGATTTGTATTCCTACACATACAACATGCTGCAGAGTCCCCCAGCAGGCAGACATGTCACTCAGGGCAGCTCTTGTAGCCACTCCCTTAGCAGTACAGGGGGAGGGGCAGATATTGTTTTTATTGCATGTAAACAAAGGGCCAGAAAAGAACCAGGGAAATGAGGAAATATATATATATTTTTTTGCATAAAACTTGCTTAGCTCAGTTATATATCAGATTTTCAGTGCTATATTATTTTTTTAAATAACTCGGACAACCCCTTTAAGTCTTTCTAAATGCTGTTAAGAACAGCTCAGGCAAGAAGGCATTCCCCATAGCAATATTCAGGAAAATAGAAGAAATTTCTGCAATCTAACACTTTCCTACAGTATCTTTACTGACCAAAATACAGGACCTGTGGTTCGTTTGACTGATTTAATGTGAGACAGTATCGTATTGTTTCCTACAGTATCCCGTTGACTTATAACCTTTCTATGTTGACCCTACACTGACTGACCAAAATACCTTGTATCAGCATCACAGGTTAGATTACTCTATCACTCCCTGCACCCATTTTGGCTACCCCATATCTTCTTCCTGGATATCACAGTGAGATCAGGTTAATACAGGGAGAAGAAATAAGACTGTGGGATTGCCCTTGTCATGGTGGCAGTTTTGCTCTTACGCACAGTAAAAATAGGGACACTGTATGGTGTTTTTTCTGGGGTTGTTTTAATTTTGGGAGTTTTATGACAACAATTAAAGGTTACATTTCATGGGGTATTTTGGTTTTTGCTGTGATGATGGTGTCGATTTAAAACATTTTCCATGTCAAAAACTGGAGTGGAAAAAGATAAGATGAGTGGCAGGAGATCTTTGAGACTGGCAACACGTGGTTTGATTTGACATGTCTACCTTGTGGCTCAATAGGTGTCTATGTTGTTTCCGGTGCTGGCCACACCCTTTACCTCCAGGTGTTGCTATTTTGGTCATTTAACCTTCCCTATTTGTAGTTGTTTCTCCCACAATGATTTGCGGTTTATAGCTTCAGTTGAACCTGTGGATAGCTGGTGTATGGATCTAGGCAGAGTTCCTGGTGCTGCCATAGCTTCTTGGAAGTTAGGTGTGACCTTTCGCTTTGTATTTTGGCTTTTCTGTGTGTTGCATTTCTTTGTTGTACTGTATTAGGCCTTAGGGAGACTCCCGTTCATCCTTCCTTTTGAAGGAAAAGGATGTCTCTTTCCTGTCATTAGTACCAGTTCCTTTAGGATTAGATAAGACTTTAGGCATTCCTGTGTATGAACTCCTTTGTATGAAATCCCTGACTGACTAGCATTATGAACAGACCTCTGGGGTCTGTTCATACTGGTAGTCATGTAAAGATTTCCAGCAGCTGTGTCTTTAAAGGTATATTAATTTATTGTATTATCCTCTCAATATGTCCTATGATTATCACGACCGGCGTGCCTATCACATACGTGACACAAAGGGAGGGAAAAGGGAAGGATCTGTCCAAGGGAGAGGGAAAGGTGGTGACCCCTGACTCACCTTGCGGCTGGCATCTGACTGCCCTGACGTCCCTAGACGGGTTCCTCACCCATACGCCGATCGCGTGCCTAAAACCCTGGCTTTCCCTAAGATGAGCCCTAGATAGTGAATGGGAACACTAGTCCGCACCATTAACTCTAAAGGAAAACGCCAAGGGGAGGACAGACAATACAGACAACATATAATCCCAGGTGGGCGACAACAGAAGACAACAAAAAGCCCAACAGGGATCCGGAGGTCAACACTCTGGAACAACAACCAGGATTCACAGCTCCAGTGGGTCAGTATAGAAGTCCAAGCAGGAAGCTCTATATCTGGCAACCAGAGAAGTGAGAGAGGAGAATATAAGGAGATTGGGAGTGACAGACAAGAAGGAGGAGGAGAAGCTACGGATCCCTGAGTGAGACAAAAAGATAGTAAGGCAAACACAGAAAACTATCATTAAGAAACAGCGTGATCTTTAGACATAGAGAGCGCAGCCACCCGCTGCGACTTCCTGACTCCGGGTATAACGGAGTCAGACGTGGCTCTTGACACCCTCGTGACAGTACCCCCCTTTCTACGAGGGGCCTCCGGACACTCAGGACCAGGTCTCTCAGGATGAGAGGCATGGAAAGCCTGAACTAACCTGTTGGCGTTTACCTCTGACGCTGGAACCCACATTCTTTCTTCGGGGCCGTAACCCCTCCAATGCACCAGATACTGACGAGACCAGACGAGAATCAACAATTTTGGATATTTGAAACTCCAGATTACCAACCACAACAACAGGAGGGGGTGGCAGCGGTGACGGTTCTAGAGGTGGAACATACTTCTTGAGTAATGACTTATGGAAGACGTTATGGATCTTAAAAGTCTGAGGTAGCTCCAGGCGAAAAGCCACGGGGTTAATGACGGCTACTATTTTGTAAGGACCAATGAACCTAGGACCCAGTTTCCAAGAGGGAACCTTCAACTTAATATTCCTAGTAGATAACCACACATAGTCATTCACTCCTAGGTCCGGACCTGGCGACCGTTTCTTATCAGCCATGCATTTATATTTACCTCCCATATTTTTCAAGTTAGCTTGCACCTTCTGCCATACAGATGAAAGAGATGAAGAAAACTGTTCCTCTTCGGGAACCCCAGAAGACCCCCCCTCTTTGAAAGTACAGAATTGGGGATGAAAACCATATGCACCAAGAAATGGTGACTTGCCAGTGGATTCCTGACGGCGATTATTTATGGCAAACTCGGCTAACGGTAAATATGATTACATATGTCTTAAGGTTTTGGTTGGTACGCTCAGTCTGTCCATTCGACTGAGGATAGAAAGCAAGAGTCTTAGCATTAGGAAGTGCGGGTAACGCAATGAAGTGTACCATTTTGCTAAACCTGTCTACTACAACCAAGATAACTGTTTTACCTGCAGACAAAGGTAAGTCAATGATGAATTCCATCGACAGATGTGTCCATGGCCTATTGGGAATGACAAGTGGCAATAAAGACCCTGCAGGACGTATATGAGAGACTTTCGCGCGTGCACAAGTAGAACAAGTAGACACAAAATCCATTACATCCTGATGCAACCTTGGCCACCAAAAACGACGAGACAATAGCTCCAAGGTTGCTTAACTACCCGGGTGCCCAGCAAGTGCCGAATTATGATGTTCCTTTAATAATTTGAGACGCAGGTTTAACGGTACAAACAATTTCTCTGAGGGGCAAGAGACCGGGGTGTCCCCCTGGGCTTCTAACACCTTCCCCTCCTGAACAGAGTGTACAGCAGAGACAACCACTCCTCTTTATAAAATGGGTACCGGATCACTAACATTACCCCCTCCAGGGAAACTACGAGATAATGCGTCTGCCTTGGTATTTTTCTGCCCCAGGACGATAGGTGATGACAAAGTTAAACCTGGTAAAAAATAGCGACCACCTAGCTTGTCTAGGGGTGAGACGCTTAGCCGATTCGAGGTACAGAAGGTTTTTGTGATCCGTAATCACCGTGACGGGGTGGATTGCTCCCTCTAAGAAGTGACACCATTCTTCAAACGCTAGTTTAATCACTAATAGTTCCCTATTTCCAATATCATAGTTTTTCTCAGCTGTAGATAATTTTTGGGAAAAGAAAGCGCAAGGACGCCATTTGCCAGGAGACGGACCCTGAGACAGTACAGCCCCCACTCCCACCTCTGACGCATCTACTTCAACAATAAAAGGCTGGGAGACATCGGGTTTAATTAGAACAGGTGCCGAAGTAAATCTCTCTTTTAGAGAGGAAAATGCTATTTTAGTGGCGTCAGACCATTTAGAAAAATCAGTCCCCTTCCTAGTCATGTCAGTAAGGGGTTTGACAATCACTGAATAATTTTTTATGAACTTTCTATAGAAATTTGCGAAACCAAAAACCGTTGTAGAGCTTTAAGGTTCTCAGGGAGATCCCAATCTAAAATTTCCTGGACGTTCCAAGGCTCCATACGGAAACCTGAAGCAGATAATAGATATCCTAGGAACTGTATTTCCTGAACGGCGAAGACACACTTTTCAATTTTTGCATATAATTTATTCGTTCGTAGGACCTGCAGTACCTGTCTGACATGCATTTCATGTGTTTTCAGATCAGCTGAATAAATTAAGATATCATCTAGGTATATCACCACAAACCTGCTGATAAGATGACTAAAAATATCATTAACGAAATGTTGGAAGACAGTAGGAGCATTGGTCAGACCGAAAGGCATGACTAAATTTTCATAATGCGCCTCAGGGGTGTTAAAAGCTGTCTTACACTCATCCCCTTCCTTGATACGAATCAGATTGTAGGCCCCCCTAAGATCAAGTTTGAAGAACCACTTAGCATCCGCAATCTGATTAAAAAGGTCAGGAATGAGAGGAAGAGGCTATGGGTCTCGGATGGTTATCCGGTTTAGCTCGCGGAAATCTAGGCAAGGACGCAGGCCCCCATCTTTCTTTTTAACAAAGAAAAACCCTGCAGCCACGGGTGAAGAAGAGGGTCTGATGTGTCCCTTAGCCAGACTCTCGGAGATATAATCTTTCATGGCTTGTCTCTCGGGACCCGAAAGATTATATAACCTGGTCTTGGGTAATTTTGCACCGGGAATCAGGTTAACCGGGCAATCATAAGGACGATGAGGTGGTAACTTCTGACAACCCTTTTCAGAAAAAACGTCCTCAAAGTCCAAAATAAATGTAGGTAGGGTAGCTATGGAGGCGACTAAGCAATTGCTATTTAAGCAATTTTCCCTGCAATGCTCACTCCACTCTTATATCTCCCTGGCCTGCCAATCCACCATAGGATTGTGCGCTACCAACCAGGGTAGACCCAATACCACAGGAGAGGGAAGGCCCTCCAGAACGTAACATGAAAGACACTCATTATGGTGGTCCCCTACCCGAAGGTGTAAGTTATGGACAATGTGAGTGAGGTTTCTCTGAGACAGAGGAGCAGAATCAATGGCGAATATGGGAATAGGTCTCTGCAGCGTACAGAGAGACAAACCCATAGTGCGGGCAAAATGGGCATCAATCAAATTTACCCCTGCTCCACTGTCTAAAAAGAAAGAAATAGTCTCCATCTTAACACCAAAAACAATAATCGCTGGCAACACAAATTGAGATGTTCGTATGGAGGAAACGTATACCCCCCGGCTGACATCCTCCGCACAGCCTGGAGTTAGTGGTTCCGACGGTCTTTTGTTTTTGAGAAAGGAAGGACAGACATTAATGAAATGACCCCTTTCCCCACAGAAAAAACAAGCCCCACGCCTACGGTGAGCCTCAGGAGGATGGACCTGACGAGTAGTTCCTCCTAGCTGCACTGGCTCGTCTAGGTCAGTACAGACTAACTGCTGCTTGGGAGAGTGTCACGGCTGGGGATGGGGAAAACCCTCAGCCGTGCGGTGCCAGGTGATGGTAAGGTTGCTACTTGGCCAGAACCACAGAATTAGGGAGCAGGTCACCTCCTAGCGCTTCCCTAATCTGACCCTGACTCCTAGCTGCATGAGCCGCCCTTAAAGGTAGGAGGGCCCATACTCAGGAACCTCGGATCCCTACTGACCCTCCGTCGTTCCCTGAGCTAGGAGCTGGGAAGACAGCCCGTTCCTCCTGGACACGGAGAAACAGGAGTCTAAAGTGGCCAAGCTACAAGGGGAACAGAAACAACTTATGGCAGTGACAGGCAAATGCAACCAACACAACACTCACCTGCCACAGACAACAAAACCTGGAACCCATGTGCAAGTGCTGCTGTTCAGAACACAAATGAACACAGCACACACCAGACATCACAGAGGAACCCAGGACCATAAGTTGCAATAATAAGAAAACCCCACACACACCTTCATAACACTGTGTAACATAGTTTTTATGACCATAAGGGTGGCCCCCACTGGCAGATGGTAAAGTAACCAGGAGGATGTCTCACGCAAGCATGGCTGAAGCACCCTCTCTGACTACTGCCTTCCACTGAGGCTATATAGGGCCAAGAAGCCACACCCAACAGTCAGACACACCCAGTGCACACACACACTAGGAAGGAAGTTAACCCTTCCAACACCAGGGAAGGGAAAACACCAACTCAAAGGGGAAGTGCACACAATAACCCCCGTGCACACCAGACAGACAAAGTGCATACATAAAACTACACGTTGCCAAATGCACATCTGATGTCCGTGGCAACCGCACTTGAGGCATACAACTAAATGCCCCGAGCTGCGGTTGACACAACACCCAGACCGCGGGCAACTGCATGCGGCTCCCAAGTGCATACATACACACACACACAACAGGTGAAACCGCATGCATTTGACAGTAAGCTGCCTAGCAACAGCTCAGGCTGCTATACTGCCAAGTACCCAATCAAGTTGCCAGCGTCAACCACACGTGAGGCAACCTACAAGCAGCCCTCACCATGTGGTTGACAACAGAACCGAACCTCAGGCAACCGCATGCGGATCCAGAGTCATGACCATGACCTTGGGTTGTGACAGAGAGGTTACCAATTGCTCAGGAATTTTCAATCTCTCCCTAAGACGTCTATCTATTCTGATAGAGAGGGACATAACAGCATCAAGGGAAAGGGGAGTCTCATACAGCGCAAGCGCATCCTTAACCCTTTCGGATGACCCAGAGCAGAACTGACTCCTGAGAGCCGGGTCGTTCCACTGAGTATCCGTAGCCCACCTATGGAACTCTGAGCAATATTCCTCTGCTGGCCGATCTCCCTGTAGGAGTCTCCGTAACTTCGACTCAGCCAGGGCGACTCGGTCAGAATCATCATATATGAGACCCAAGGCCCCAAAAAATTCATCCACTGACCAGAGAGCCTGGGAACCAGGGGGTAAAGAGAACGCCCAGGATTGCGGGTCCCCCTGAAGAAGGGAAATAACAATCCCCACCCGCTGTTCTTTATTACCAGAGGCGTAAGGGCGCAGCTTAAAATATAATTTACAGGCCTCACGGAACGCCACAAACTTGTCTTTTCCCCCAGAAAATCTGTCAGGAAGAACAACCTTGGGTTCTGCAACAACCTGGTTACCCATAGCAACCACTTGCGGTCTGCTGCATTTGCTGCTGTTGCTGGAGGACCGATGCCTTCAATCCTGCCACCTCCAAAGACAGGCCTTGAAGTTGTTTTGCCAAAGCAGCAATAGGATCCATACTGGATTCTAAATAGAGAGAAAAAAAAAATAAGGGCCAGATGTAATATCACGACCGGCGTGCCTATCACACACGTGACACAAAGGGAGGGAAAAGGGAAGACTCTGTCCAAGGGAGAGGGAAAGGTGGTGACCCCTGACTCACCTTGCGGCTGGCACCTGACTGCCCTGACGTCCCTAGACGGGTTCCTCACCCATATCGCATGCCTAAAACCCTGGCTTTCCCTAAGATGAGCCCTAGATAGTGAATAGGGCGGTGGGAACACTAGTCCGCACCACTAACTCTAAAGGAAAACACCAAGGGGAGGACAGACAATACAGACAACATATAATCTCAGGTGGGCGACAACAGAAGACAACAAAAAGCCCAACGGGGATCCGGAGGGTAACACTCTGGAACAACAACCAGGATTCACAGCTCCAGTGGTCAGTATAGAAGTCCAGGCAGGAAGCTCTATATCTGGCAACCAGAGAAGTGAGAGAGGAGATTATAAGGAGATTGGGAGTGACAGACAAGAAACAGCTGAGGAGGAGAAGCTACGGATCCCTGAGTGAGACAAAAAGGATAGTAAGGCAAACACAGAAAACTATCATTAAGAAACAGCGTGAGCCACCCGCTGCAACTTCCTGACCCCGGGTATAACGGAGTCAGACGTGGCTCTTGACACCCTCGTGACAATGATCAGCCAGGACGGGTTTCGGCAAACATTCCTTTATGAACAGGTAGTTCCTAATACAAATGCATGTCATATATAAATAGTTCATTGCGCCGCCTCTGTGACATCAGACACCCAAAGCGGGTGGTAATTAACAGGTGGTCATCAATCAAATATACAAAGCAAAGCAAAAACAAAACAACTCAGGATCTCGCTCTTAACAGGTATCTTAATCAAACACATATTATATATTCATATATAAAGAATACCACTGTATAGACTTGAGGATCCTTCTATGGAGGGTCATTTTTTGCATATGGGCTGGGCCACGTGAGACCCTCCTGTCCTTCATCCATTATTTGAATAATTCCTGCGATGGATTACAGTTCACGCTGGTTTATGATGAAAAAACTGTAAGTTTCTTAGACACGAAGGTGATAAAAGATCAGCAAGGCCACTTATCTACAAACCTTTATAGGAAAGAGATGGATAGAAATAGCACTCTCCATTTTACTAGTGCCCATCCACCATCTCTTAAAAAGGCTATACCCAAATCCCAATTTCAAAGAGTTAAGCATATTGTCACTAATCCTGAAACACAAAAGATAAGGTTCGATGCGATGACTAAGAGGTTTGCGGAGAGGGGGTACCCTCCATCGATCTTGGAAGAAACAAGAACAGTATTAGACAGACCTAGTGATTCTGATGAGGGAGATAAATCCTTGAGAGTGACATTTGTACATAAGTATCATCCCTATATTATGGGATTTGATAATACAATTTGGAAACACTGGCATTTATTGGGGAAAGCATATCAGCAGGTGGAAGAATCCACCTCTAATATGTAACACTAGGAACTCCAGTTATAAAGATAAGCTGGTTCATGCTGACTTGGGTAGCAGGAGACTAACATTGAAATAAAGTGTATTGTCAACACAGCGGAAGGGTACCTTTCCTTGTCTCCATTCTCTCCAGTGTTCTCACATAATCAAGAGTTTGGTTTTCCATCATCCCCGCACAGGAAGTGCGTTTGAAGTGGAAGGTTTTTTCACGTGTGAATCCACAAATGTGACTTATCTTATAAAATGCCCATGTGGTTTGCTGTACATTGGGTAAACAATGCAGACAATTAGGGATTGGATTGGTAAGCACAAATCTACTATTAGGACGAAAAATCTGATGTTACCCATTCCAAATTACTTTGACAAATGCAAGCATACTATAGCCCAATTAAGGTTTCAGGGATTGCAACAAGTAAAAAAAAAAGACTAAGAAGAGGGGGAGACATCAAGAAACTGTTATTACATAGGGAGACCTACTGGATCCACATATTGGATACATTACATCCCAGGGGACTAAATAGGGACTATGAGATCATGCATATATGATAATTTGTCTCTTGATTAGACTAGTTCATGACTAATAATTTTATATTGTATTTCCCTGGACACTGACCGTCCATTGAAGGATCCTCAAGTCTATACAGTGGTATTCTTTATATATGAATATATAATATGTGTTTGATTGAGATACCTGTTAAGAGCGAGATCCTGAGTTGTTGTTTTGTTTTTGTTTGTATTTGATTGATAACCACCTGTTGATTACTGCCCACTTTGGGCGTCTGACGTTACAAGGGCGGCGGAATGAACTATTTATATATGACATGCATTTGTGTTAGGAACTACCTGTTGATAATGGCATGTTTGCCGAAACCCATCCTGGCTGATTGTAGGACATATTGAGAGATTAATACAATAAAAGAATATACCCTTAAAGACACAACTGCTGGGATTTTTTACATGTCAAGCGTTGGAGTCTGCTCCTTTGCCGTGCAGTGTGCATACAGCGAGTGTCGGCTGGTTTCCTTACATACTGGTAGTCAGTCAGGGCTTTCATTAGGGTTTTCACTAGGAGGTGTCCATCTTCCTGTCACTGCCTTTGCTGTGTGCGCCATGACACTTTTGCCATGCTTGCGGTTCCCCTAGGCAATGTGTTCCAGTTATAGCATGCAGGGGCAGTGTCATGGCCTTTGTTGTGTGCGCCGTGACATGGTTGCCATGCATGCGGTTGCCTACGGCAACAGGTTGTTTTTTTATGCTTCTGTGCACTTCCCCTTTAAGTTGCAGACTCCCTCTGTCTGGTGCTGTAAGGGTTAACTCCCTGACTGGGTGTGGTCACTTAGTTTCTATCTCCTGTGGCTTCCTGGCTGGAGGCAGTTGTACGACAGCCTTGCTTGGTGTTGGAGCTTTGCTCCAGTCCAGGGTGTCCTATCTGCCCAGTCCTTAAGGGCCACCTTGTAGGAAATTGATGTCATCTGCCATGTCATCTGACATGTCATTCCTTTGTTTCCCTTGTATCCTCAGTGTACCCAACCTCACTTGTTGTATGTTTGGTGTGGGTTTATGTTCAGGGTTTGTTGTATGTCTTACAACATTGTTACATGTATGGGATGTTGTTAGCGTTTTTCCCTGCATGTGTGCAAGACGTTTCCCTGTGTGTGTTATACCTCCGGAAGGGGGCTGGTTTCCCGGAGGGGTGAACCATAAGTCTGTATGCAGTGCTGCCTGGGGCTGCAGTGCACCTTGCTGTTTCGGACCCAGGCAGATTCAGGAGTGCTGAATACCTGTGTATGGTGTTGTTTGTACGGTGTCCTATTTGGTATGTGGGCACCTGTACTTTTGCACGGGTACCAGTCATGGTGGCTGCAACAGGTAAGTTTGTTTCTGGTGTTCTTACCTGTTGACTCTGTTGCTGCATATGGTCTTTTCCTTTCCCTGCTGCTAGGCCATTTGAGACTCCTGTTCATCCGTGTCTGTGAAGAACAGGTCGTCTCTCCCCTGCTCCTATGTGAGGGATTATCAAGGCGACTCAGGGCCAAAGGTATCCTGGTATGAGCCGTCCTACCATCCAGGTCCGCTCATACGGTGAGGATTAGGGACACTTTAGGAGGTGACCTGCTACATGATTCTGGCATCCTGGCCTAGCTGCTTCTCCTTTATTCCTGACATTGTATGGTGGGGGGTTTTCCCCACTCCCCACCATGACCCTTCCTTCCCTAGTTTTCAGGTCTTATTTCCTTTTTCCTTCTATGTTCAGTGTGGGGTTTCCCTCCCACACCAGAGCGTGACATTTTGCAGCAAAAATTCAGTGTGACAAAATCTGAAACTTTAATATGCCAAAAAGTGGTGTATGTGTTCTTAAATGACCCTCTTAATATTAAGTCCGGTACTCATTGATCCAAGCTTTTTGAAATCACAATAATTGACATCTGAATACTGCCCCACAAAAATGCACATCTAAAGCCTGCTAGCCCACTAAAGGCAACGTGGAAGGATAATCGTATTATATAAAGGACTACTTACTCTTATTGATTTTCTAATATAACTGTCCTCACAAAGTCTACTTTCATACATCTGGACTATTAACAGGGATGTTCCTCTTTCTAGCTCACAGGCACAGGAATAAGGTAGGGTAATCTGATGCAAACAGGAACGCTAGCATTCACTTATAACGTGCAAACATTATACAATATTAGATTTTTTTTAAATGATTAAAGAGGATATCCTGCCAAATATAAAAATTGGTCTTATTAATAAATCAGAAGTCAAAGCAGTAGTCAAAGTTTGGTAACTACATTTTCTTCACACATAGAAACATTATCATTTGTCTGCTCTGGAGAGTTCTTTTTTTATTTATTTTTTAAGTCAGAACAGGAAGTGCAACCATATTAGCTGTATCTTTTGCATTACCTTCTCAGAAATGGATGGTAAGTCTGGTGTCCATCTGGTGTCCATCCCTCAAAATGCCTCACACACTTATTTCCCTGTGTGCAGAATCTCCACATATGTATGTAATACCCTGGACTGTTATAATATTATGCAATATTCTTGATATGATTGTATACAGTTTCTGTGGGTTGAGTATCAATTTCATGTATATTTTATACTGTCATTGTGTCACTATGTGCAACAAGTAACAAAGTGACAAATGCTAAGAGGACGATTGAAATGTAATAATCAATATGGCTGCACTTCCTGTTGTCACTTTTGCTAAAAGAACCAAATAATAGCAAAAAAATAAGCACTTACCAAAGCTTGGCTGTTGCTCTGAACTTGCTAATTTCAAAAATCTATTTACAGTTGTAACATCAAAGCCTTGTAACAGTGTAATAACCTTGTCTTGTAGAAGGCACAAAGATTTATTTATGCTACTGTTGTTTTTCCTCTATACCGTCTTGTTAGTGGGTATTGAAGTCACATGAACTAATTAAACACAATTGCTTAATGCAAACATAGCTGATACAATAAGGCTGGGAAACATGATGTGAAACAATGTCCCTCAGCAGGCAATGCAGACAATGGCGCTTTAGGTCCACACAGATTCCTTTTATGTCTACATACAAATATTGCACTTCTTCATGTGAAAACGCTTATTCAAGTCCTTGATACACAAACACAAATGTGTGGCTTGTAATATTCTTGAGATTTCTGGGACTTTCTCCCTACAAAAACTTTATGAAAGGTAGGTCACCAGACACTCGCCATAACACCGTAAAATGCCCATTATAAACAAACAATTGAATATTTCTCATGTTTTCAGAGGGGTAGTGAATAGTCATTATTGCAATTGGCACATTGGGCCTTCATCACTTGGTCAGTGATAAATGGGACTCACAGACTCCTCTCTCCTCCCATTGTATGTATGATTTCATGCTGGAGGTAACCAGGAAGCTGTTTGCTATGTGTTGGACTTTATGACCCTGTAATTGCCCATACGGCCCCTGTAATTGCCCACTGGCAGAGGTAGGTTAGCATTAGGTCCCGTGCCACTATGAGAGACCTTGTCAAAGTGTGCGGGCTCCGGTATGTTCTTGATATAAGAATATATTGGCAAAAGTCTAATTTTTAATATCAAAGTGAGGGTTTAGCCATGTATTGTCAATTACATTTACCATTGTAGTGCACTGATTTTTGTAATGTTTTGTTTTATATAATCCATCACATCCTGTTTTGGATGTCCTTTGTGGTACATGTGGTCCGTTGTAGGCATCCTCCATTGTATGCATTTTTGCTGGGGATTGCTGTTAGCAACGGATCACATGTGCAAGATTTGCTTTGAGCATTTTTCTGCCATTTAAGACCACTTCATAATACTCATTTAGTTATTTTGTTTCAATTGGCATATTGTCAATAAGCAACCAAAACCTCTACTGTTGTCTGATAGGCATTGGTTGAGATCTAGATTTTTGACAATAAATACAATTCTGAGGTAAGTAGTATCATACCCAGCTGCATCAACATGGTGGTGAAAAGATAAATGAGATCCTTCCCTGCTGGATATTTAAGCACTGAGACAACACAGCTATGAAGGAATACAATTCTATATATCTCTGAAACAGCTGCCACGTTCCTGCTGTCGAAGGCAGCCCAGCAAACAGAAATTCAATCACTCTTCTATCACTTTCAATGATTGTGTATTTACCACATTATTTGACCTTATTTAGAAATTATACATTGTTGTACAGCAGTTCCTACTATGTTAAATTAAATATTGAAAGTATGGAGAATATAAAACCTTCTTTGTTAAATAAATAAATTAAAAATAACTAAAGTGGTTTTCCAGGCTTTTTTTTAATCAATGCTTTCTTCTAACCTGTACCACTCTGTTGCCCTCTCCGCTGTCGTCACACATGCTGGGGGCACTTCCCAACCAGATGTCTTCCCTTCTCTTCCTGTTCAGCTGCATAATAGAAAATTCTGCTAAAGAAGGGAAGACACCCGGTGAGGACCCAAGTCGAAAAGGCTGCAACCTGTGTGAGTGCAGTGGAGATGGCAGTAGGGGAGATGGAGGGGAAAATAGTAACTAAACTATTTTTCTTCCACAGGTTAGAAGAAAGCATTGATAAAAAAATAAATAAATATGAGAACCCCTTTAGAGGGTGTCTATCACTTGAATTCACTTTAGACCTTTTCATCTTAATGTGGATTATATGACACTAACTCATACATCTTTATTCCAACATATGGGCCCATTTTAAGATTATTGGTGTTACTCCTCCCTTTCCTCCTCATTCGGCCAACCTTATGTTCCATTTAGATGACAATGAAGTCCATAAGATGGCTGCAGATGAAGGGGCATGTGAACAAATATGTCATCATCCCTAATCAATAGTCTAAAAACTGGGCCCAGATGTTGAAATTAAGATGAGTGTGCTAATCCATATAAATATACTAAGTAGAGATAAAGTGGCCAATCCCTTTAAGGTGATTCATTTTAATAAAGTAATCAGTCAGATATATTCTTTCATTTTTTTTGCAGAAAAAATGAGGATAGGTCATCAATAGAAAAAGCCCGGACAACCCCTTTAAAGAAGCACTCCATTTTTATCTATTGTTGCCCCCTGTTTAAAGACTGCCTAAGGCTCCTTTCACACTAGCGTTCGCTGGTCCGCTCGTGAGTTCCGTTTGAAGGGGCTCACGAGCGGACCCGAACGCAGCCGTCCAGCCCTGATGCAGTCTGAATGGAGCGGATCCGCTCAGACTGCATCAGTCTGGCGGCGTTCAGCCTCCACTCCGCTCGCCTCCGCACGGACAGGCGGACAGCTGAACGCTGCTTGCAGCGTTCGGGTGTCCGCCTGGCCGTGCGGAGGCGTGCGGATCCGTGCGGATCCGTCCAGACTTACAATGTAAGTCAATGGGGACGGATCCGTTTGAAGATGTCACCCTGTGGCTCAATCTTCAGGCGGATCCGTCCCCCATTGACTTTACATTGAAAGTCTGGACGGATCCGTACGAGGCTATTTTCACACTTAGCTTTTATATGCTAAAATAATGCAGACGGATCCGTTCTGAACGGAGCCTCCGTCTGCATTATTATGAGCGGATCCGTTCAGAACGGATCCGCCCGAACGCTAGTGTGAAAGTAGCCTAAGACATAGTGTAGTACAATGACTGAGCACACATCATCTTTAGTGTGGACCCTAAATAAGTATTTCTGTTCATTCCTACAAGACTAACATTGAAGCTGCAATATGAATAAACTGAAAAAATGTCTTTTCACTCTAAAGATGTTTAGGCAATTGAATAGTCAGATCAGGGGGTTATGAGACGCACCGTTGACCCGGCCTGGAGCTATAATTTTACCATATTGCAGCCCGTAAGATTTATCACTGCACTACCCTATGTCTTATGTAGTGATCAAAAGGGGCGACAATAAAAAAAATGGTGTACTACTTTATTGCTAGGATTACACTTTGACTTTGGAAGTGCAAAATTAAAGGTGTCATACATATTCATTAGCTGACAGCTGTCTCCTCTGACTCCCCCATTGCCGGACACTTCTGTATAGGGGCCTTTAGATTGCAATGCCATGCTACTAAATATAACTAACTAGCTGAAGGACCCGGCTTCGCTCGGGTATATTAAATGTGTGTGTCGTTAAAAGATATCAACACTATCCACTATAACAGTGACATCTACAGCACCCTTCCCCAAAACAGTGACCTCCACAGACCCCCACCCCTTAACACTGACCCCCCCCACAGTGCCCCGTCCCTTAAAATTAGACCTCCATAGCAGCCCACCCCCTTAACTTTGACCTTTACAGCAGTCTTTCCCTTTAACAGGGACCTTCACAGCATACCACCCCCTTGACAGTAAAGGACCCGGCTTTGCTCGGGTATATTTAATTTATTTCATTTAATGTTTGTGTGTTTCGTTAAAAGATATCAACACTATCCACTATAACAGTGACATCTACAGCACCCCGCCCCCAAAACAGTGACCTCCAAAGCTCTTCACCCCTTAACACTGACCCCCCCATAGTGCCCCGTACCTTAAAATTGGACCTCCACAGCAGCCCACCCCCTTAACTTTGACCTTTACAGCAGCCTTCCCCTTTAACAGTGACTTTCACAGCATACCACCCCCTTGACAGTGACCTCCACAGGGACCCGCCCTCTTAACAGTGGCCTTTACTGGATCGGAGGCGTGTCCTTTTGAACAGCTCACTCTAAGACAGCAGCCCTGTGCTGTCTGAGTGTAAGCTTCAGGGAGAAAGTCACCGTCCTCCTCACCCCTGCAGCTGACAGAAGTTGATTTTTACCTTCATTTTTTCAATTCCCATCGGCTCAGGAGTGGGAGGGGGTGTGGCCTAACCAGATCGGGTCGTGGATTAGCAGGACCTAGAAGTTGATTTTTAACTTCATTTTTTCAATCTCAGTCGGCTGAGGAGTTGGAGGGGGCGTGGCCTAACCAGATTCGGGGGGGGGGGGGGGGTCCTTTTGAACAGCTCACTGTAATGCAGCAGCACTGTGCTGTCTGAGTGTAAGTTGCAGGGAGAAAGTCACCCTCCCTTCCACCCCTGCAGCTGATAGAAGTTGATTTTTATCTTCATTTTTTCAATCCTCGTTGGCTCAGGAGTGGGAGGGGGTGTGGCATAACCAGATCAGAGTATGGCTTAGCAGGACCTGGGGCGGGGTTTTAAGTCTTTTGAGGGTGGATACATTGTGGCAGGGGGCGTGTCTGGGCTCCTTCCTACAAGAGTGACGGCCCTCTGGGCACCTTATTGGCTCATTTGGATACCAAATAAACAGAATTTTCAGAGGATAAAAACATCTATTGCTGGAACAAAGGCACATCTGGAAATAAGGTACTAAGTGCTATTAGCCATGGCTTTACTTCAATAGCGATTATCCTGGTGACAATTTTCCTTTAAAGCTGATCTACAGCAGTGAAAATAAATGGCTGGTTTGTTATGGAAACCTGGAGTAAAACTGTGTATGTGGAGACTGGAGGACCTGCGAGCTTCTATTGGCTGATAAGGGTCATGTGACCAAGCTTCTATTGGCTAATGCATTTTTTGGGAATATCTCAGGAACGGTACGTCCTAGAGATCTGAGACCTGGTCTAAAACCTTCCCGGACACCTGATGTACCTGTGTGCCAAATTTTGTCATTGTAAATGCGCCGATGCAGATTCCTTTAGCGGACATACATACACTCAGCTTTATTAAATTATACTGAATACATTGAAATATAGCATGTTGTGGTCATGTTAACTTGCACAATGAAATACAACTAGGGTCAAAACCATTACTTGTTATTTAGCACCGCAACATTGGGATCTAACTGCCGCATGGCCAAAACTTCCATGTGGCCCTACCCTAAAGGGATTTTATATAACACATGACAGTAGATGTACAGTTATCATTTTAGCTTATGGCTTTGTCATCCAAAAAGACAACCTGTGCAGACCAACAATCTTTAATGAACTTGAAACAGACTCATGCCATTTTCTAACAGTTTTAGAGGAACACTTCACTCAGGTGCATTTTTTAATTCAATATTCATAGAAAATGTTTTTAAGAGTTTTCAGCTTTTTTTATTTTTCACTTAGACAGTCCTATGCCAAATTAAAATCTTCAATATATGTAAATATTCCATTTGGCCATTTAGTTTATTGCTGCTGTAAGGGAAATATATTACCCATTAGTAAAACAGTAGATTAGTAGAACTGGGATTACAGTATCACAGCTAAATTGTTTTCTTGATAGGCCTAGAAAATGCCTACAGAAGAACATTGAACCTATCAGTGTAATGTGGACGGCTCTAATTGAGTTACACACTCCATTCCCTCTCCATCCTTTGTAAATAATCTAATGGTGGAATTCAGGTGAGGCTACTATTTGTCGTGCTGAAAGCCCAAACAAAGGAGAAATTTAAGAACCAGCTGAGCAAGTAGAATACATGGAGTGAATTAAAATTATATACAGAAACCCAGACAACCTTTAAAAAAATACAGTACATAGAATAATCACATATAATATGTTAATATTACATTAACATTTTTTTGTTATGGTAGTGTCCCTTTAAAAATACAATAAAAATAATACAATCTCTAGTGGTCAACAAATGTTTCAATAAAATAATGAACATAAAAATAATGTTTATGAAATAAATGTCACATTGTGATAAAAATAAAAACAGTCTGCAATCTAAAAAGCTAAATTGCATCTACAGACGGCCTACTATCCCTTACAACCAGTGGTTGTAAAATGGGAAGGCAAGGAGGGTTTCAATGTTAATACCTATGTATATTGATTGTGAATTTGTTGATCTATTGTAAAATATTCAAAAATGGAACCAGTTGTATACAGAAAACAGATTTGAGTGCATAATCACAAATCCAGGATTACTCCTTGAACATATAGTAGCTAACATAGTTATTGTTGTCCCTTCCCAAATTACTACTGCATACTTCATCTTCTAAAAAATACTTAGCAAACTTAATGTGAGATCCAAATACGTCTTCTCCTAATCTTATGGATTAAGTTGTGGTGTGCAAAACAAGTTATTTGTGTTACTTAGGGACTGTGAGGAAAAAATGTTTGTATGTTTATATGGACAGTCGTATGAAGACCACACTGAAGACTTTAAAAATATGTATTGTTAAGAATCTAAGGAGAACATAAAATACACTTTGGAGGTAAAGGTATTGTTATGGAAGAAAATGTGAAAGCAAAGGTGAGAAAGATATAAAGAAACACTTGACTGAGGAACTTGGGAGAGGTTATGCAACCAACTTGAGACAGGGAGTTATTTCTCTACACAGTCAGTGCAGACTAGATCCATGTGGCTGTTGCCTGGGTGATGGCTGGGGATTATATGGAATGCCTGAAAACCACATCCTTCTCTTAGGCTCATAAGATGAAGCAGAAGGGGGTGGATGGCTTTTCTCTATGTTTCTCCTCTTTTTTTTCTCTTTAGAAGATTAGACAGGCTGGTTGCTGTAGCAACTACACAGAGGAGGTCTCTGGCACACCTGCACCTCAAACAGGGATCCCCTCCAAATCCAGACCTGCAGGCAAAATTAGCTGTGGGAAAATGCAGAATAAACAAGGAATGGAGAGAAATATCCACAATGATAGAAAGAGGAGATGCAGATAGATATATGACCATTCATTTCTTAAAACCATCAGAAATCTTTAAAGCACAGACTATGAGCCATCAGTATAAATTCAAGAACAAGGTGTCTTATTACTTGCTTCCTCTAGCCACAAAGTTCCTAAAGAATGGATATTGAATATCTATTGGATGATATGTAAATATGACGTCTAAAACACAAAAACATTACTGTTACAGAGAACAGTTGCACAAAATGACATTTGATCCTCCTAGATGAAAAGGTTGAAAAGAATTGAAACCGAGGAGGTCTTAAAGGCAAATATACTGATCTGGAATGCCTTGGCAGGCCTCCAGGTCCCACTAATGAAGCAGTCAGTCAGTTGTAAGCAGTGTCCTTGCTTCACCTCTTCTGCTCCCCTCCTCATTTTCTCTCCCAAACAATATGCTTTCTGACGGGAGTCTCTCATGGTGATCTTTCACATGACAGCTGTGGCCATGCTGACCCCATATCATAAAACAGCTGTGTTTTCATAACAACAGGAAAACTGGTCACAAGCGTTCTAGAACTGCCGTAACCAACTATTCTTCATGCCTTGTCTACTGTGCTGGCATCTACAGTGCATTCAGAAAGTCTTCAGATCCTTTTGCTTTTTCACAATTGGTGTGTTGCGGCCTTGTGCTAAAATTTAGACAATCACGTTTCAACCCCCCTTAATGAGAAAGTGAAAACTGAATTTTAGAAATGTTTGCAAATTAATTTAAAAGTAGAAATAAATGGATTAAAAATGCATGGACAAAGGTATTCAGACCCTTTGCTATGAGATTTAAATTTTAGATCCCATTTTTCTAGATCATCGTTGAATCAGTTGATTGGGCATGATTTGGAAAGACGTACCCCTGTCTATGCAATTTCTCACATCTCACAATGCATATCAAAACCAAGCCATAAGGATGAAAGGACTGCCTGTAGAGCTCAGAGATAGAATGGTGTTGAGGCACAAATCTGGAAAACAGAAAAATTCAGCTGCACTGACATTTCCCAGGAGCCCAGTGGCCTCCATAATTCTTGAATGGAAGAAGTTTGGTACAATCAAAACTCTTCCTAGAGCTGTCCGTCCTACCAAACACAGTAATTGGGGGAGAAGGGCCTTGGTAAGAGAGGTGAACAAAATCAAATGGTGACTCTGGCTGAGCTGCAATGATCCTCTGTGCAGATGTTAGACACTTCCAGAAGGTTGAGTATCACTGCAGCACTCCACCAATCTGGGCTTTATGGCAGAGTGGTCATAAAAAACATGCTCCTCAGTAAAATACACATAAAAGCCTGTCTGGAAGTTGCAAAACAAAAGCACCTAAAAGACTCTCAAACTGTGAGAACCAAGATTCTTTGGTCTGATAAAACCAAGAATTAACTTTTTGGCCTTAATTCTAAGTGTCATGTATGGAGGAAACCAATAGGGCTTAGCTGTTTCCAGGCCATGTGACACAGTCATGACGTCACTGGCCTGTATGAACCAGCGAGAAGGTCGTGGTGCTACTATGAGTGCAGCTGTCTTCTCAAACAGCTGATCAGCAGGGATCCTGAGTGTCGTATCCCTGCCGATCAGATCTACCCAAAGGATAGATCATCAGTAAGAAAAAGGTAAAAGGATAGGTAAAAGAATAGAGAATTGCGCCAGTGATCTATTATTGCAAAAGACGCTATAGTAATCCATGTTGAGTACAGAGTTTTCTGACAAACTGCTGCTGCTTTGAGTTAATTGGGAAACCCATTTGGTAATAATTATAGCTTGTAGTATGTTGAATATATTATTAGAGGGTTTTGTCAGACAACACAATTTTCAAAAATAATATTATGTATTTAGTTGTTTTATCAAAAAATTTCCAGCGCTGGGTAACACATTTGATAGTTGGTATGGTCATTTTAACCCCTTAGTGTCCACGCACATTTTTTTTAAATTGCATTCCAAGAGCTATAACTTTTTTGTACAATGTACTTGTATGAGGTCTTATTTTTTGCAGGACAAGTTATAGTTTTTAATGCACGATTTTAAATACATGTAAGGATTGATTAAAGCAAGCTGTTTAGCTACAACCTCCTTTGTTTGCGTCAATAAAAAGGCGTATTAGTGCTCACTTACTACTATTTGAATACTGTCCCAATAAATGTTTCATTTGCTGTATAATTGTATTTTGAAGCTCCTTTCTTTTTTTTTTTTTTTTTTTTTATCATCATATGTACCCTGCAGTGGGACAACTTTATTTTGATAGGGGGAGGATGCTTGCCATCTAGTGGGGAAACTCCATAATCGAAAGAGAAAAAAATATTAACCACAAAGCAAATCAAGATTATTAGCGAATTATGTGACTGTCACTTTGCATAAGTGACCTTTTTTATATTTAATTTAATTAACACTAGATAAATCATTGATAATATTATCTTCTGTTTATTTAGGTACATATTGTAAGTGATTATGATTTTTCTTTTTCAAATATATGGATATGGGTTCCTGAAATACATTTTCAAATATATCACATTATATTACATAAAGGTCTACTTTTGTATTACTCATAAAAATATTTACATTTTCCCTGAATGCATCTACATAAAATGCTGAGTAACATGCATTGCATTGCATATCTTGTATTGACCAGTGGAATACCTACCATAGAGGCAGGCCAGGCATCTACTATGGGGTCTGGATGGGAGAGGTGCCTGGCGCTGAACTTCTTCCATTCCTGACTAAAATCTGCAGCATTTTCCAGTAGTCTCCATTAGGGAAAGCTCAGTTCATAGAGATTTTTTACAGGGTTGTGTCACTTCCGCAAGGGGCATTTATTATGTAGAGAAAGTTAATACAACTGGTAACTGACTT